>NC_133515.1:63725000-64350000 GCF_049354715.1 Callithrix jacchus | reverse complement strand
GGCCAGGAAGCACTGTTTCTCTTACCAAAATCTCTTGCAGCTGTAATCCAGCCAGGTAAAGACAGCTTTGTGTTTGCTGACATTTTCAGAGTTGATTGGGCAAAAAAAGGTGCAATCATTTTTTTAAGTCTTTCCTCGTCATCTCTGCCCTCTCCCCACCACTCCCTGCCGTTATTTTCAAAAGGCCTAATCTATATTCTAAAGGAATTTTCTAAGAGAGAGAGGAAAGAAATACTCAACACTAAGCTTCAGCAACAGCCTTGGCAGTTCAGCTGTACTGCAGGTGTCCTGGTTTAACTCCCACATGGACAAAGGACAGACAAATTGTTGCGTTACTATACAATATCCTCTTTTTAACATCTGGGTCATCCTCTTTTGAATGAATCAGACACCAGGAAAGGATCTCAATTTCAATCCCTTGTCTTTTACTTAAATAATCTACCAAAGCAGTCTAGAATGATAAGAATGAAATGTGTTTTAAAAGGCTCAGAGGAGTCTACCTTATAACTAATCTCAGTCCTTTCTGTCTTTTTTCCAGAGCAGAAAATACCCATTGTTGGGGAGGGGTTCATCTGCCACTTGAGGGCCGGCAGCAATTTACCAGTTCCTGTGCCAGATGTTTGCAGAGTACGAAGTCTTCACAATAGTCCTACAGTGGCCCTATTTCACTCCAGAGAACACCAAGGCCTAGAGAGGTTTAGAAACTGCCCATGGTCAGATAGTTAGTAGACGCAATATGAATTATAAGAGTAACTCCTTATGTCACAAGGGAATTCCAGAATTCCTGTAATGTAATTTTAAGGGGAATGTGTGAAATGCCAGTAAATAAACAATGAAAATTCTGGTGTTAAATTGAAGAAACAAAAGAATCTTTAAGAAAAGTGTAGTTAAGAGCCTCAAACATCAAAGCATTTACCATCCTTTCTGAATGTTGCTCCAACTTATAGTCTAATTTTAAAACTCATTTGAAATGAATGGTAGAGATGCTTAAGTTCTTTATGTAGTCATACAATAACCATGCATCTATAAACAACACAATTTGATTTTTAAAATCTTTAAGGCTTCATAATTAAGAGACCATAATTAAAATTAGAATACTCAAAGTAGTTATTAATTGTCAGTCTTTTCTCTATATCCTGCCTTCAGATTATATGATTTCATTTAACCATTTGCAGTGTTCCTTTCATCTCAGGAGAGTATAATCATATAATCGGACTCATCACCACTGTTGCCTTTTAATTGTAAATCATGACTGCACTTGCAAATTAGTCTATTATCACAGCAGATTATCAATTTGGTAGGGAAAGTATTTGCCAACTAGAATGAAAGTAGTTAATAAACATTAATAAATATCTTAAATCAATCACTCCTTTACTCTTGATGTGGTGATAGATGTCAGTTGAGATTAATATATCAGTCAGAACAAATAAAGTGATGAGGAAGGGAGGCACAGGGAAGCCTCTCAATGCCCTGTGTACTTAAGAATCACAATGCCTAAAAACTAATTGGAAGATAAAGATAAGGCATTAAACCTTGAGAGAAATGACTTGCTGGAAATTAGACAAAGTAAATCCAGATAGTCATCCTCTGTGGGTCTGTTATGAACCACTGGCAATAAAAGCTAGAGGAAAAAACAAAATGCTCAGTCAGAATAAATTATGTTTATTGACAGCATAATGTACAGGTTAAAAGCATGTACTTCCTAATGGGCCTGCTTGGGTTTGAATCCAGGGTCCATAACTTCAGTTTCATGGACTTAACTATTTCTTAATTTTGCTGTGCCTCTATAGCCTTATGAGTAAAACGGGAGAGTAACAGTACCTATCTCATGAAGTTGTGAGGATTAAATGAATTGATATTTTGTTAAGCGTTTAGAACAGCACCTGCCATATAATAAGCACTAAGTGATTGTTCAATAACTAAATGATATAATTGGCCATTTACTACCATTTTATGTGGTTCTAGTTCTCTCTTTGAACAGTCTTTTTACAAGGGAGAATGGGATTGTGAAGTACACCCACAATATTTTAATCATTTCCTCACTATAAGCCAAGATTTCGATTAATTCATGCCATAAAAATAATTAAAATTTAATTAATTTTATTTAAAAAACCCACAAATTTTACATTTACAAATAAGATTACTGAGACAAATTTGTATCTCCTGCAAGTAAAATAGTCGATTGTCATATATTCTAGCCATTAAAGGCATCCAGCTATCAATACCGTGTGTATTAACACAAGGTTTTTGTATAAAGATGTTTTTCAGAAGCCTATCAGGATTGTTCCACTTTTGATCATGGCACAAAAAGTTATCCATTAGCAGCACCAAAAACTCTGTATCTCACCTAGGACAAGTCCCAAGAAAAAGAAAAAGTGGAAAAACCAAATACATTATTCGCATATTTAACAGCATGTCCAATTAACCATTTTGCTGACAGAGATTAATTTATTATTCATCTTATTCCAGCATATGTTACTACGTTGACATAGACATGAAAAACGACTGATACAACACATTGTGATTTTGAAAATGTTAACTGTGGACTTCAAGGAAATGTAGCTTCGACTGTCGAAGAAAGTTTCTCTGCTTCACCTTGAGAATGATGTAATCTAGAAAATTATCAATTTTTCTACTATGTAGGCATAAATGTTCAATATGACATGATTTTCAGAAATGATATGAACTATAAATGAAATACGCTATCAAACAATGCCCTGCAAACTAGATAGTTCAATCTCTATATATGTCTTCTAGGCAAAAATTCCCAGAGGTATTTAAATTAGTCATGCTCCAGTGCTACTTTTCTATACTAGATTGTATTCTATTTTATAATTGAAAAGGATAACTACACATAGAATGATATGGATACACAGATATGAACTAAAACATTTGTTCAATTAACAAAGACAGAATCTTGAAAAATTTGAAAACCAAGTTCCTCAGAAAAAGCACATACTTCTTTCAAACGCATTTGGATAGTTTTAAATTAGAAAGTGGAAAAAAAAAAGATAAAACGATGCGTATGCCTTTCCGAAAAGTGCTAATCAGTTACCGTGAGAGTATCATGTCACTGGACTGCCTCACTTTTCCTGAAGGTATTTTCTAGAACAGCATCACAATCAACTCACAGTGAAGTGCTTTATGTTCTATACCCATCCACGCTTTATTCAGTCTTAACATAAAACTAGACATTTCAGAATCCAAAATTATCTGTTCTAAGTAGCATTAAAAATGCCACTTCTCCTTAAGCAGCTCTGAAACCTGAAGTCATCTAGAAAAATAGACCATGATGACCAGATGGTAGCTAATAGCCAAGACAGGTTAAAGCACATAAATAATTTTATGTACCGATGTTAGTCCAATGGCAACCCAGATAATCAAACAAAAATAATGCAGAAGTGATGTCCAAATAAGTAAATTTCACTGCCTTGTATTTTACCACATATTAAAAAGCACTCCTTTACAATCTGTTTAAATTTTTTTCTTTCTTTATAGTTGGTGATTTTCAGAAATATAATACTTTTACCAATTTTAATTATTTGATAAACAAGTCACCAAATATATACATGAACATTTAAAAGCTCACAACCTTGCTTTTAAAAACACAGGTCATGGCTGGCACATTGGCTTATGCCTGTAATCCCAGCACTTTGGGAGGCCAATTCAGGCGGATCATGAGGTGAGGAGATCGAGATCATCCTGGCTATCACAGTGAAAACCCATCTCTAGTAAAAATACAAAGATTTTTTAAAAAATCCTATCTCTAATAAAAATCTCTAGTAAAAATACAAAAAAAGTAGCTCGGTGTTGTGGCATGTGTCTGCAGCCCCAGCTACTGGGGATGCTGAGGCAGGGGAATCGCTTGAAACGGGAAGGCGGAGATTGTAGTGAGCTGAGATCGCCACCACTGCACTCCAGCCTGGGCAACAGAGCAAGACTAGGTCTCAAAAAAAATAAACAAATATAGTCACACATTATACAATATATTTAAAATACGGATCTCACACACAAAAGGGTCCCATATTCTGAATTTCACGACAAAAATGGCTACAAGATTCAAAGAAAGTTCATATAACAATACATACAGAACCACGTATCTTGAAAATACAGTGGAGAAACACCTTTCTACATTGCCTCAGTTAAAATTCACAAATCTCACAGATATTACGTTCACACAATTAACGCAGCAGGTTTTTATCTACTTGTATACTTAGTGATTAAAAGGAAGTCTGTACAGGAAACATCATCTTCTAGTGTTAAAGCTTTTTAGTTCAGTAATTACTATTTAATTAATAACATTCTTTATCACTGCCTGAGCATAACCCTTGAAGCTGAATTTGAGAAGGATCCTCATTTATTAATCCATGTCCATCTTCCTACTTATTGACTAAGCACCACAAGGTAATATTATATAAAATTCCTTCCACTGAAATGTAGATAAAAATTTCATGTCTATATTGACTTGAAATTCTTAATAACTATGAGTTAGCTACTCTTTCCTGGTTAATTTTATTCTTAATGAAGAACAGTTTTTAAGACATGAATTGGAAAGTAACACACTGGGACAAATTTTAGGTCTTCTAGTTTAAAGGCAATGGGATTTTTTGTTTGTTTATTTTGAAACCCTGCCTTTTGTTACACTGTCATAGAAAAGCAAATGTACTGTGGCTACTTATTAATCAAGTGGGCCTGACATAATCATCACCTCTTTAAATTTGTTTCCTTGTCAGCAAAATGATGATCATAAGCCCTGCCAGGGTTATGATGATGATCAAAGGAGACACTTTACATGAAGGCACTTTGGAAATATATACTTAAAAGATAGCTGTTTTCGCTCAGTTCTGTCAAAAGCTTGAGGGAATGCATTGTTAGGTGATCGACACTGAAAAATCTTGTATTTTGTGAGAGAATGGAATAATTTAAAAGGCTATTAAAAGCTTCTATGTGGAGAGATATTCTATACCCTACATAGACCAGAAAGGGCTGGGCAAAAGGACCAAATGAGAGAAGCAGTTGCTTTTCTAAGAGGAAATCCTTGAGACCCCAGTTGTGAGACAAGTACTAGGCCAAATGCACCCTGAGCCTGACCACCGCACCATGGCTCCTGTGCACCTAAGAAAGCTGGCCTCTGAATAATGATGAGGACAATTAAATGGCTTAAGGGACCTGAATTTAATCTTTGCAAAAATATCTCCACTTACAGTATGTTTAGAATCAATACATCTCTGAGAAAAGACAAGAGCATGAGGATTTTAAGAGATTCTTATGATCAAAGGAAACTTAGAATTGGAAATGATCTTAAAGGACTGCTAGTCCAATTAAAAAAGAGAGAGAGAAACAGAGAAAAATAAAACAAGTATATAAATGACAAAACAATATAAAAGGCCATGCTCAATATTATTATTGGGATTGTTAACATCTCAAAACATAAATTGTGTTTTTTATTAAAAAGAGGCATACACTGTAGTATAAATGAGTCATGGAGGGCTGACTGTGGTGATAGGCAACAGCAGAAGGAAGTTGGTTTTCTCTCTACGAACCAAGTTTGGTTGCTCTATTCTCTCCTCAAAGACCAAGCCTCTAATCCCAGTTAATTGTCTAAAAAGGATTGCTTTTGGTCCTACAGGGTACAGGAGCTAGTGCAGATGAATTACTGCAGGCTCTCCCTTCTATTGGAGCATAGGCTTCGTGGAAAGGTATTCTATAGGAGGAGGAAGATGAGTTAGAAGATAAGGGTCCTACCTCCATCTCTGCTAATAATTTACTATGACCCTATTAGCATAGTTCACTTACATTATTTATATCTCTATTGTCACATCTATAAAATGAAATGAATATACTCCTCAAACTTTAGAGCTGAAAGAGAATGATGTTCAAAGTGGTAATTGAATTCCAGACGTCACTGAGTTAATAACTGGCTGAATCAGGACAGGAACTCAGGTCTTCTGATTTTAAGATTTAGATTTCCCCTACATGTGCTCTGAAGTCTCTTTTAAGTATTTCTTTAAAAAAAAAAAAAATTATTGGGCTCCTACTGTAGTCTGGGTACTTTACAAATTTGTGGTCTTATTTATTCCTCACTGATTATATTTTCATTTTATAGATGGAGAACACATTCTGATTAAAGATAAGCACTGAATACATTTATACAGTGGTAGTAAATGGCAATGGCCAAGTTTTTACACAGATATGTTTCTGAGTATTATCTTACCAGACCAATCTGTGCTAATTATTTACAATTAGTGTAAATTTAAATCATCGAACCCCTATCTTAACTACATTTATAAAACAAGCCTTGTATATTTTTGAAAAGTAGAAATTGTATGTTTTGTTTAAAAAAATACATGCAGCAACTTGGTGGAAAACAACTGTATAAAGAGTTATTTCTAAACATTAATAATGAAGGACAATAAAAAGTGATTAGATAAAATTTACTATTTTGATGTTTTTATCAGATCATTTCATGGTGAGTCCGAGATGACTGATACAGACACACACACTTAATGCTTTTTGCATTTATGCTCAGAAACTACCCATTTTTAAGGAAAAGTTGTATTTGCTTAAGAATTAACTCTTTCCAACAATAGCTTGGATTTTTCCAACTAAGTTGTAAACTTCTTGATGGTTCTGCCTTGGATATTTTGGCTCCTCTAACTTCACCTCTACTCTCGCTATACTTATTATTTTCTTGTCCGCCATGGTACTTAGTACAGAAATACAAACACATGCTCATAGTAGGAATTTATGATATATTTACTGAATGAATGAATGAATTAATGAACAATTTAAGAAACAAATCTAGTAAAGCTCTGGGCAACCAAAAATTACCCTAAAGTGCCAGAGTTACTTGGATCATGCTTGATTCAAAGATTCTTCCAAAAATATTAGCTGGCCATCTTGCTGCAAATAGCATTTGAGTGATATAAAATTTTGTCTAAGAACCCAAAGTTAAGGAAAAGGTATGGAACACCAATGTCTGTTTCAGCAGAACAGTCATAGCCAAAACCGTTCTGGGTCACACATATGAATTCATTACCAGCTAAGTAATATTAAACATTAAAGCTAAATGGTTCCTCAATGTAGAGCATATTGTGAAAGATTTTGTTAGCTCTCTTGGTTGCCACAGAAAAGGGGAAAGAGATTATCCTATGAAATAGCACCCTCCTGCCTCCCAGAAAAACAAGAGAGAAACAAAAACCTCCTCAGCAGAATCCATGAAGTAGTCTGTGGGACTCCAGTGAGGTACCTTCAGCTTTCTAACAGCGTGCATTATTGTTAAAACATGCTTGAAGCAAAACCCTGGACTATGTATCTTGTAATTATTTCTTCTCTTAAGAGATCAACCATTAAAGAGTGTAGAGGACCCTCTTAGTTTGAGTTTAAAAACCTCTGAGCTCATAGAATTGCTCTGGGCTATGGACCATAGGCCTTGATTCTAATTCCTCTTTGACTCTGATCAGACATCTGGCTCTATCTTTTAGCCCATTTATGATATGCCTCGGTATCCCTACAGGAAAATCAAGTTCACACTCACTCTGAAACCTACCCATCCTCTTAGAAGTTTGGCATGTGCTTCAGAAAAAGAAGCATTATAAATTCAAGATATAATTATTATCCTTATATAATACCGTTGAGCAACTTCAATTACAAACCACACTTTTAAAATCCGTTAACACTTCCTTCTGGGAAAGCCCTTTTCCCTTTTAATAGTGTAGCTAATCATGGCAATATAATTTCCAGAGCTCCTATTTGTGGGAGGAGGAAGGCTGGCATTGGTGTGCTCAGATCTGTGATGGCTTTCTCCTTCCTTTATCTCCTGAAATTATTGAGAGACTGTAAGCTAATTTTCTAAAGTATGCAGAGGCACTTAGGAAAGCCGGGAGCTGAGATGGGAACCTAAGCATTTCACTGACATCATTCCATGCTCCCCACACATGGCATATCACATAAGCAGTACTGGCTGAGCACACTGGTCTATTCTGGACTCTTGTTGGCGTTAAGTAGCATTCTTAATTACAAGCAGACTTGCTTTTTATCATTTACAGTCACACAGTTCTCCGTTTATTTAACTAGAAAAAAAAACACAATTTTTCTACGGAGGTAGTTTCACCATTTATGTTTTTGAGCACATGCAAAATAAAGAAGGACCCTGCAGTGTTCTCAAAACCTGTTTCTCATAGGCACTTAAAAAAAAATCCTCATCATAATCTCTGCAACTGGGTCAGCTTGCACAAAGATGCTCGGGTAGCCATGAGCGCTCTCTGCACCCTGCAAACCTTGTAAGTGACACCTCATAATAGTGCAAATGAAGCATGGCAAGATGAGAAAATGAAGAAGAATGAATCTGGATAGTCAGCCCAGCAGTTTTCAAAACATAGGAGACTCAATTTTATTCCTTAGAATATACCACACACAATTTTTCTTATACATTCGAGCATATAAATGCATTCCCTATTATGAAAGAAAATGTCTTATGATTCCCAGAAATTCTAACACAACCAAACAGCCTAGTTCATTTGTTCATCTGGACATATATATTTGCAATAGTCTCAGATTTTGAACTAAACCTCATTTTCACCTGTCTTGACTTTCAGCTATGAATTTATCATATTGTCCTTTACCTTTGTGCCTTCCCTTCACCCTCATCTATTAGGCTCAAGGATTCTTTACTTGTGGGTTCTTTGTCCCAATAATTAGCAAAATATTCAGAGAGCTATTGACCCAACAAATTCAACATCATCTCTTTCTTGTTAGGTTTCTCTTTAAGCCATCACCCTGACTGCCGTGTTCTCAGTCCCTCTGCACTCCATACCTCACCCCATTTCTCCATCCCCCACCTTGAGAGGCTTATTTTTCATCCTAATGTTCCTTGATTGTTCTCCATAAAGTTCATATTATTTTCAAAAGAGGGAAAGGATGAAGTATGAGAAACTCGCACCTGGCCTTTATCTGGCAGGGGTTGGTAAGTGACAGGTAAGTTTGTGCCTCTGATTGAGAAAAACAAAGAATCAGAAGAGGAGCAGCCTCTTCCAAAAGAGTGTGTGGAGGAGGGTGGGCAGAATTCCACAAATACACAAACACGACCACACAACAGAACCTTCAAAGGAAACAGAAAGTTATTTGACCCCCAAAATGATACCAACCACTATACACACAACAATTTTGTCTACTATCCTATTCTTTCTCTTTTTAGATGAGAGGCACCTCTGATTTTTCATTCACAGGCAGAGACAATCACTGCATTCTGGAGGGAAAGAAATGTTCATAAAGGCCAGCAGACGGCGCCTGACTGGGGTAGAAGCTGCAGTGGAGAGGAAAAAGGAGTGCCCCACTCTGCGGGAGGGTCCCTTGGTCTTCTCTCCCCACGTCCCCAGCAGCCTCATCCCTCTGGAGAGAGGCCGAGATACAGAAATGGAGAAGTTGCATATGAGATTATTGTGCTTCCCTTTGGCACAGTTAGGTGCCCCACCCCCTCCATACCCCCATCTGCCTCACCACACCCACTCACCCACACTCTGTCTGCCCCTCCTGCACCCTGGCTTGCCTCCATCCCTCGGGACTCACATAATGCTGCACAAAGGCAGGGCAGTGGTTGAGAACTGCACCTAGGTAAAGGGAGCAACAAGCTCCTAGAATACTGTGGGCTTGTGATGAGATCACCAGAAACTCCTTATACTTTTAGAGGGATCTAATAATCTCTGTTGCTTATAACAAACAGTCCCTGGCTTGGGACACAACTCCTGTCTCCATGCTAGACACTCTTAACTGGATAGAATTCCTGGGAGAGAACTAGGGGAAGGAGAAAGGAACAAATTCCTAGAACCCACAGGGAAGTGTTTTTCTACTCTGCTCCCAAAGAGGCCTTGCTAGGGAACTTGGTCTCTCTTCAGTTAGATTATGCTATAGTTTTTCATAACTAACCAGAATTGTCCTCAGGTAGGAAGCCCTCCCCGCCACCCCCGCATCCGTGGAATAAAGGGCCATCCTGGTAGCAGCAGTAGCTGCTCAGGGAAAAGCAAATACACAGGGAGAGGGGCAAAGGATCCCCAGCTGAACCAAGTCTGAAAGGTGGCCAGTCCTGCAACAAAGAGGTGGAAAATGGATATTAAAAAAAAGAGTCCACAACTTTCACTCCCTTTCTAAACGAGTGCATTTTACACTGGGGGAGAAGAAAAACTGGGTGTGGGGAACGACTCTCAAAAAACAAATTAATGTTTTATTTTTTGGCAATTCGGGGAATCTGGAATCGACATTTATCTGAAAATTAGAGGAATCTGGCCTTAGGCTGCTGGTCACTCTGGAGAAGAAAGCTGCCAATCGAGGCTTTTCTCTACACTCTGCTCTCTACAAAGGGATAGGGCATTAGGAGAATAGTTTCTCTTAGCTCTAACTTCTCCTTCTCCAGGCAGACCTCCTCGCTTAGCCCAGCCAGCATGGACTGACTTGCCCTTCCTGGAATGCATTAAATACTGAAGACAGAGGAAGTAAGACCTCCCTTATTCCAATAGCCTTCAGACAGGATCCTCAGGGAATGGGTACGTGTAGTCAAGCCTCTCTCTGTTCCATTTAGAAAAGAACTCAGACTAATTACCAAGAAAAAGACATATATTTATGTGCAGAGTGGATGGAAGGGGAATGGTGTCCAGAGGTCCCCTCCATGCCTGGGAAGGGCTGGCCCACATTAGAGGGGGTGTCTCAGTTGCCCTCCTGTCTTCTCCAATTAAGGGAAGGTGTAGGGGCAAAAGCAACTGGCCTCCTGTTGAGTGAGTCCCAGGACTGCTTGACTGTCACTGCAGTCTGGGCACACTTTGGTGGAATGTGAGGGCTGGAATCTCTCCCTCCCCCTCAGGCCAGGGAAGATGAGCAGGAGGTGGGGCAGCATATCCAGCACAGACAAAAGGTTCTGCAGAGCCTTCTTCTCTCTGGTGCTCAGGTCCCATAGCTGAGCGCGGCGCCCCAACCGGCCACTGAGTGACCTTCTGGTGAGTGACGCCCCTTTCCCGCGGGGCCCAGCCGCGCAGCCGGGGCCGGTCTTTTAGTAGGTGCCCACATCTCTCTCCCAGCACCTCGACCAGGAACGCCCCTCCCACCCCTCACCACCAACACCCGCGACGCCTTCCCCCATCCCCTTTCTATTGTCTTCAAAGAGATAAGTGGCTCGCACCAAACACACCCAAATGCACCTCCCTTTTGTCGAGCTCCCGTTTCTCTGAGCCGTAGGGCCCAGGAGTGAGTGAAGGGTAGAAAGGGGGGCACGAGGGGGTAACCCGTGAGAACTTGGCATCGCAGACCCACCGTGTCCTCCTCGCAAGGATGCAGGTGACCTGTAGATTGCAATAGGCACTGAATGATGCTTGCTGCTGCCATGGAAATGGTGGATGTGGTGCGCTCCCAAACTGGACGCCCCCCACGCCACTCCTAGGAGGCCGCTGAGGGTGAGCGGGACTATCCAAAGCAGGGCCAGGCGCCCCCCTGCGCCACTGCCGCCGCCGCCGCCGCCCCCGAGAGAGCCTAGCTCGGCGCTGCACCGGAGCATCCTCTGGTACATGGCGGGGCGCCCGCCGAGGGGCAGCCGCCGCGGGAAGCAAAGTTTGGGGCTCGGGGAGAGGAGAAGGTGCGGGGGAACGGGCGGCGCGGGGCGGGCTGAGGGGCCGGCCGCCTCACCGTGCCAGGGCACCCATCCTCTCCCTCCTTCGGACAGTCTTCTCGAGGTCCTGGAGTCCGCCGTGCCTTGCACCCCAAACAATCCGAAACATAGCCGAGGCGAATGCAGCTGGAGAGGGGCTTGTCCGGAAAGGCAACCCCGGGAACAGCAAGCGCGGAGCAGGTGGCTGCCCCCAGATTTCCAGGGCTCCAGGTTCTCAAGAGATACTCCCAAAGAGTTTCGGGCGAGAGTGCGTGCCGGTGGGTGGGGAACCCAGAAATTTTTTAAAGCTCCTCCCGGAGGGTCCTCACTTCTACATGACAGCCATCCGCTGCGAATCCACTAGGTAAATCCATTTAGCTTTGTGTGCGGGGACTAGGGAGGCCACTTCGCCGGCCCAACCTCCTTTCAAGAGAGAAGCTGACCCCATAGAATCCAGGCGCCCCTTCCCTCCATTCAGCCCCGGCCGGCTCGCCCGCTAGCGCCAGCCTCCCCCGGGCAGCGCGCGGAGCAGCGGCGCGCATCGCCTGCTCCCGAGGCAATCTCCGCGTCCGCTGCCTCCTGACACTTACGCCCGGCGAGGGGTTCAGAGGGAAGAGTGCGCCCTTCTGAAGGAAGCGGGAATCGAAAGAGGGAAAGACAGCTGAGAGGAAAATGCGGACGAAGGAGTGAGGGAGAAAAACAGAAAAAAAGAAAAAGAAAAAGAAAAAAAGAAAGAAAGAAAGAAAGAAAAGAAAAAACCACACACGCTGGTGAAGCAAGGGGCTCTATGCAAATCTGCAGTCTCCAAACAGCAAATCACTGAAGCTCGGATGCAATGCAGAGGACGAGCCTATGTAACGAGGGAGGCTGGTCTAGCTTCCCACGAAAACCGCCCTGCTTTGCCTCTCCCTTGCATTCTCCACGCATCAAAGGGACACGTGTAAGGCGAAACGGGAACACCTAAAAAGCAAGTCTCCCTCCACCAGGTGATCCCTCCATCTGAACTACGATGGCAAATGGCACCCTTCCCCTACCCAATGGTTTAGATGTAACCAGTGTCTTTAGAGCTCTTAAAAGGGAGAGAATTCGGCTCTTTTTATTGGACCAAACTTGTTCTACCAGGTGTTTAAACCTAATCTGCTAAATATGGCTTGACACCTTGTACTCAAGCATCAGTTGCGATGATCTGTTAATTACATATATTACTTATAACAAGGAGTCTTCCTCCCACTACCATATTGTATCTCATATAAGACAGTGGAAGTTCAGGGGACCAAAACTCACAGGGAGGAAAAAGGACGCATTAATTTGGCAGTTGCAAAAGGAGCAGACAGTGGAAGAATGGGAAGAGAGGAAGAGAAGGGCCAGGAGAAAAACAGGAAGAAGGCAGAAAAGAAAGAAATGGCATCAATAAAATTGCTTGTATTTCAGTCAATATTTTAGGAATATTTGAGAACTTCCAAGATCTCTGTAAAACCCCCGCTGTGATGATCATTGTTAAGGGTGGAACTCTGCCTTTCTCTCATCCTGTCCTATAAAGAAAATAGCATCAGGAAATGAAAATTCCTAAATCTAGTGCCCCCAAGGGATGGAGGACATTTATATCCTGTTGATGAAATACAGCATCTTTACTGAAAACTGTGTGTCCTAAATGAAAGACCAGCAAAGGCCAGTAAACATTTAAGAGTAGAAATATAGCAATATAAGTGGACTTGGCAAGGAGGACCAGAGACACTGGATGCTGGTGATGAAGATGTGGGACTCTGATTATAACAGTTCCCTGGAATCCAAAAGATGATAAAAATCTATGACATGTCTATTGGCTGGACATTTTTTGTCTTTATTTCTATTTAAAGACAAAACAAATCAACTTTGAACAGGCATGATTTTATCACTAGCTTACCATATACATAATTGTTATCAACAAATATAAAATCTAGTATTTAAGAAAACATGTAATTCTGGGAAGATTTGATTCAAAACAGCTACTAAGGCAAGTGGCTGTTTGGACTCATATATTACTTCCTAGTCCAAAGATTCAACCATGTGACTCTGATGCCCACCATATAAAGTGTTCAGTGGCCCCAAAAATCACATCTGTAGCAATTACACATCTCACATTCCTGTCAAAAGTTTACTTGATTATATCAAAAGATAATTCTTCAGTAGTATATCGAATGAAACAGTTCAGCCTTGCTAAACACGATGCTTTTATCTATTTAAATATGTCGTCCCTAACCTTCCACAGCTGCTCTATAAGACCAGCAGACGTGAAATCTATTATTTTCCACTGTGAACTGTTTCTGCCCTTGTCCCCAGTCATTTCTTATTCATTCTGTTATTTTGCAACATATGTATTTTAATTCACTAACAAGAGTCGTGATTATTCATTTTAAAAATATCAAGTAGAGCTTCAAAAAGAAAAGGAAAATCATCCACACAGTATGTTTTCAGGACCACAGGTCCATATTCTGAATTTGACATTTCATAGTTTTAGCATGGAAAGAGCACTGGATTAGGAGTTAGGAAATCTGTGCTGCATTTTTGATGTCACCATTTACTGGTTATATCACATTAGTTACTTATTCTAGCCCTGAGGCACTGTGGCTTCCTTTATAAAATAGTCATGTTTCTATCTTTTCTAACAATCCCTCAGGGTAGAAAGGATATCATGTAATATTTAATGTTGTTCTTTAAAATATATCAAATGTTCCCTGCAATAAAGGCATTATGTCTCTTCTCTCATATAGGTCTAATATATTCAGGTTAATCAGCATGTACAATATATTCAATTGCCTTCCATCTAAAAGATATGTAGAGCATTGCATTGTTCTCCAATATCCTCATATATTGTGTTAATCTGTCATTCCCTCCCCAAATAAATGGTAGATTCCTAAAGGAGAGACGAGAGTCAAGTCTTCATTCCTACTCCCTCTAGTGTCCAGCATATGTGAAACATATCTAGTCTCTTAGTGCTTACAGTGAATTCTCAGTATTCACAGTAGTTGTGGCAAATAAAGTCACTGTGAACACTGAATTAGCAAACACTGAACTGTTGCTCCTATGGGGAAATATAGGGTTAGGTTACTGCAAACCTATGATCACATTTTCATCACTGAATCAATCCATTACCTTGTTTTATGTCTTTCTGAATGATAATGATACTTTATTTAACATATAATATTGATTCATTAACATTGAATTCATGACCAGCAGCATTCTAACTCATGCCCGAAGGAAGCATATCTAATACGTATTTTCTCCATAAGGCACATCACACATCTTTCTTGCATTTAGGAATATTAGACAGCCCTTTAGCATTAGGTTTGAGGGCAATTTTAAACAGCAAAGTCAGCAAAATAAAGCACAAAGATGTGGTGCTAAAAGACAGAAAACAGGGCACTTGTTTACAGCATGAGAACTGAAACAAGAAGGAGGTGAACAGTCTTGTTCAACTGCAGCCAGGAACATGTGTATTGGCAACATAAACGTTTTGCCATTCTCTGCAAGTTTGCTAAGGATAACCAAAGTGCCACAGGTTACAAGTAAGTAACAAGGATCAACTGTATTTGTTATTCTCTTGATTGCTAAGAAGGGATAGGATTGGAACTTGGAGAGTGATTTGTATAAAGTAAAGCCATAGAAATAGAATAAATGTAGACCATGGTGAATAACTTTCCCAAGAGCATTCGATGAGGAAGATACTACCCCTCTGCCTGTCTTATATTGTCTGGGGCCTTGGGAGGTAAAGGCAGTGTTAGAGAAAGGATAGGCCAGAGGTCTTAGTTTTACTGGAGCCTCAAGAGCTGAAGAGAAAATATTTATGGCTGCCTCAAAGGAAGAAATTGTAGTTGTCATCTTCCAGGCAGATGTCTAGGGTATCTTTGCAATACTTAGGAGGTTCTAGGGTGGATGCCGTGATATGGATACAGCAATATTTGTTATAAATTATTGTAATTTTGTGGAACAAGGAGCAAGTCTCTGTCAAGATAGTGTAGAAAAACTATTGTGGGCTAAAATGTGACTAATCTGGATGAAGCAAGTAAAGCTTATAGGAACCCACCGATTTGTGTCTCTTCAGCTAGTCAGTCTTTGTGCTTGTGATTTTCTTATCTCAGGGAAACTGAGGCAGCATCTCACCAATTGTTCTCAGGTGACTGAGGAAGTGGTGGGAGGAAACATGGTTTTTGGCTAACTGTAATTTATTCTAAAAAAAATTCAGCACAGACAGTGTGATAGAAGTGTTTCCTAATGCTGTCTGTACCCAGGGAGTGTCAGTGCCTTTATCAGGAATTTATGCCCCAACATCTCAGTCAGAACTGCAGAAGACAGAGGTGGCTTGTAGAAGCTTTGGGCTACTATCATCTCTAATTATGATGTGGCTGTGCTCATTAGTTATAATATCTGTTGAAAATAAGTTATTAATGGTGAAATTAAGGGCTTGTTAATTGGTCCAATGAAAGGAAGAATTTATCCTTGGTGAAATCATTAATAGGCAAGATATGTGAATTAACTAAATTTTACCAGGACACACCTCACTTCTACATAAATAAAGCATGTGATTCTAAGAGGACTTCCACCCTTTACTATGAGGAATGGTTCCATAATAGCAATAAGAACTAACACTTATTTCTAGCACACTACTCTAAGTGATTTAAATGAATTAACTCACATGATCATTACAAAAACAATATGAGGTAGCTACTATTGTTGATCCCTAATAGTTCTTAGTCACTTAAGTCTCAGAGATGATGAGGTGGATGCTGCCATTGAAAACTGTCATATTTGCTTCAGGAAAACCTTTTTTTTTTTTTTGCAAGACATTTTTTCAGGTACCTAAAAGAATGAAGAGCTGGAACTTCACCAAGTTTCTAGAATAGGCTATAAAATTTTGTGCCTACTCATTAATAAATGTCTGTATCTGTAGCAGAAGTTGGTGTGGGTCTTGAATTCATTATGAGCTGTACTTGTGTGAACTCTTGGAAATGTGGTCAGCACTCACTTGCCTCCAACAACCGTGGCTACTGAGATCTATCTAAAAGAACCTAAGCGCAGTGTGTGCTAAGCTGTTCTAAGCCCATTCACAGCTGACGATTTATCATGAACAAGAATACAGGTAGCCTAAGTTGAACAACAGCTACGAAATGAGAGGCGGATTTGAAAGCTGAGAGGAAAATACAAAAGAAATAGAGACGGTAGAGGAGAGTGAGTGGGAGAGGGAGTTTCTGGAGAAATGGGAAAGGACAGGCCATTTCAAGTTATTTCTTCATATTGCAAAAATCAACCTTTTTGTCTCAAGAAACAGGATGGTTGTCAGGCAGATACTTTCAACCTTTTCATGTTTTCCTTAAGCTTAATTGGAAACCCTTACAGCTCAGCATTAAGGTTTTTAAATAGAAAAGTAGACACTAAAAGCAGCAGAGGGGAAGTATATTAAAACCCACAGGCAGCACTAATATTTTAAAAATTAAAAATGAGAAGAGTGTCAGTTTCGCATTTTGCATTTCTGCCAGTGTCAGCATAAAGAAAAGACAGGCAGACCCCACATATACAACTACCTACTTTTCTGAGTTAGAACTGAGAGTCAGAAAAGAGGGGCCAACTCAGAAGAGGGTTTGTTCTGGAGAGTTGTAAAGATCAATCCCTGATCCTGTTAGCCCTCTGGGTTATTGCAGGTCCCTAAGAATAAGCTCAGAAAAGGAGAGTAAGAGCATTGAGAATAAGAAAAAAAAAAAAAAAATGCCAGGCTCAAAGCATCTCTGGAGATTTACTGCAGTCTTTTTATTATTCAAATGAAAAACCTGTATTACAGAAAAGTAAGGTTTATTTACAAAGTGTTTACTTATCTTGAAGAACACTTTCATCTCCAACCACTGACAGTCCAGTCATAGATACAGATTGGTGAATTCAGTCAACTTAGTTATTATCTAGCTTCTCCCAATGATATAACAAATCAGAGGGGGTGCTGGGGATCAAGACGAGCCAATATGGTACTCAAGTCACTCAAATTGAATTAAAGCCTGGATGTGCAGTTTGACTTAGAAACATGACTAGATTCGTTCAAGTCAAGATAAGTTTTGTTTAGGTCTGAAATATTCTATAATCTCTATCCTGTCTTTCATCGTATTAAAAAAATTCATTTCTGGTGTCTTGCATAAAACCTAGTGATTAAGTACCAAGTTAGGGTCATCCAGATTTCACAATAAACGTATGTTCAAGTGTTGCAGGCACCACAGGGGCCTCAACCAATCATATGCCATCTTTCAATCACTGTCAGCTTATATAGTTTGTAGAATTGTTTGAACTAATTTCTCTTGGTGACTAACTCTCCCTAGGCTCATGCTCTTTTGGTTTGAATGTGTTCATAATGCAGCATGGCAACATGAGGCTGGAGTATCTGACTGTGAGTGTGAATCCAAACTTCATTGTTTTTATTCATGTGACATTGGGTTAAAGGGCTCCTTGTCCCAGTTTCCTCATCTGGAAAAGGATTATAATGCTACGTATAATGAAACTCAAACCATTTCTAACCCATATTAAGTACATAATAAATATAAATTATTATTCTTTATTCACGTGTACTTATTTTAGCTTATTTATTCTTTATTTACAGGAACTTTATGCCAAAGACACAGAGATAATGAGCTGCAATGTGGTTTTAAATTTGGCCATATTCTAAAGTCTTCCCACTCAGTCTACAGTCAAGCTCAGCCACTTCTTTATTTATTACATAGCCTCTGTTTCTCTACTTCTGTGTTGCTCAAACTTTAGTGTGCATAGGAGACACAATAGAGGGGCTAGAAGGGCTGTTAAATAACATATTGCTTTGCCTTTGATCCCCCTAATCTTTGGAGGACACTGATAATTTGCATCTCTAACAAGTTCCCAGGTGATGCTGAAGCTGTCCGTCTAGGGAAACAACTTTGAGAACCACTGCTCTGAATGTCGAGATCCTTCATTCAGGTTTTATTAACTAACATATGCAGAGCTTTCTCATTATGCTCCTTACCAATGATCTCACCTCCTCTTAGCTGATCCAGTGTTCTCTAAGCATAGATAATAATGCTGTTCCCAGTTCTCATCTTTAAAGCATACTTTAAAAACTTCAAGATGTCTATTATGTAAACCTATTTGTTCTCATCTCACACCATGTAACTATAAATTCTCTTTACTATAGTTAGAAAAAATATTCTATTTTCCTTCTCATCTTTTGTATTTGAGATCTTTTTTTTTTATTGCTTTGCCAGTGGCTATGGGCAAGAACTCAAGACACTACACTAGGGTTCAATTCTTAGTTCTACTAACTTGCTAGATATGTGGCCTTGGGCAGGTTATTTAAACTCAATTTTCCCATCTGTAAAAAAAGGTTAATTGTAGGCTTTTTGTGAGAATTAAATGAGTTGACAAATTTAAAGCATTTAAAATAGAATACTGCCTAGTGTATCTATCTATATATATATATATATATATATATATATATATATATAGATCTCTATATAGAGATATATAGAGATCTATGTAACTATAGATAGGTACACATACACATGATATACATGTGATATGCACATAATATATACATGATAGATATGTGCAGGTAGATAGACATATGAGCTTCTGCTGGTATTTTCTGAAATTAGTCATCTTTCCCCTTCTTTTATGGCAGGGAAAATATAAATCAGAATTTATAATAAAATTGGTTTCCATATAAAATCTAATACTGGTCCTCCAAATAGTTACCATAACAAAATAAAACAAACTAAACTAAACTAAACAACAAAAATTAAAAAGTCCCTCCCAGGTCCTGGCATATCAGGCCTCCAGCATCAGCTACAGAAAAGATGAATGCCATGAACTGACAACCTGGGATCTGTCTGCCTGCATTCCAAGACACTGTCTGTCATACACATCTATCACTGCAGAAAGAAAAGTCAGATTGTTGAGAACAATGAGAATAGGAAGAACAACTATGAGAAATTTAGAGTAATATTAAGACTACACCATTATTTCCAAATTCTCTAGTAAACACAGATACTCAAACCAGGAATCAGAAATCATGTACCATATATTTAATTTTTTGAATGTCCAAGCACTCAGAGCATAAACCAATTTGATCTATCTTTGCGAATATGTGTTCTGGAGCATATATTACCATTTGAATGCACTGAAAGGAATTTAATCATGCAACGCAAATTGAATCTCTATCTGGGATCTATAATCCCCACCCAATTCAGAAATTCAAGAGATACATATATGCTTGTTAGATTACACATTTTGTCAGAGATACCTTGATGTTAATACTACAGATAAATTGGTATGACTATTCTACTATCAAGATCTTCTTACCAGGTACCATTAAAGTTCTTTAGCACATTATATTAAGCCCTTTAAAATATGCCTCCATGGCTCTTGTTTTACCTCCATTTCAACATCTGTCACTTTCCCCAAAATACCCCAGGCTCCAGCCACATGAACTTCTCACTCTTTCTTAAAACACACTGCACGCTTTTCATTGCTGTTGTTTTTACTTTGTCATAGCCCATGCTATTCTCTCTATAAGACTATCTTTTTTACTTCCTTCCTCTCTTAGGATTGCATTCACTGTTCTATCAAATGTTAATACATATTTCACCACTGGAAAAATTTCTAAATTCTGTCATTTTTTTTGCTATCTTCTCAAGTGTAGAATATTACAAATACCTAAAAAAAAAATAGCCAGGATATGTAACAGTGTATTCACATTCCTTTCGTGCAGAATAAATGAAGAAAGTACCAAAGCAACTGATTAAGTCTTTCACCATGTATAGTAGTTTAAAATCACCAAAATCAATAGAGAAACAAAACAAATCCACTTCAATTTATCCTTGCAGATTTATTGGTGAGTTATTTTTATTATCTAAAATATATAAGAAGTTTAGGCTTAAATTTTAATTTGAATGCTAAGTAAGCTGGTTATAAAGAATAATGGAATTTATTGTCATATTTTTCTACTCATGTTATAAACAGATGTCTTTCTTTTCCATACTTCATAAAAAGAAAAGAAAGTACCGCCAAGCTAAGATGCTTGCTGCCAAGTTGAATTGCAGAACAAACATTCATAGCCAACTTATGAATTCTTGACTATAGGGTTTTATAATGAAAATACTGTCACCAGTTTCACTATAACCATTCAAATAATATTACTATAGCAAAACTTATCATCTAATATATTTGTTCTGGGATGGATGAAGGAAGACTAGCTATAAGAGTTGGAAAAACTTTCAGTAGCTTAATTCAAATTGCACAATTATTCCAATAGTTCAAGTCTCTTAGAATATTTATTTTGAAATAAAAAGTATATGTTTCAAACATTTATTCTTAAAGGATATGATTTTTTTTGATATTTGTATAAGAAATATATGACCTCTAAGGCATTTTGAAAAATTATTAATCAATGTTGCTTTTTTAAAACTGTCTTCTTTTCCTTTAGTAAAAGAATTACTTTCCCTCACATTTTTCTGTTCTGTTGCTGAGACGATTCCCACAGAGAACTGTGTGTTTATCTTGACAGGTGTTAGTAGATCTGCAGACCTCCATGGAATTGTTCCTGGTTGCATTCAAGTACAGTAGAAAACATTACGCCTGCAAAGTAATGAACTTACCTTATTGCATTCTAAATAAAATAAACCACACAGCAAGTGGAATTAATCTACTAATGTCTTCCTAATGAAGCTTTCATTAGACATATGGTGTGTTCTTCAATATCTAACATGCGACGGGTATTAAAACAAAGTATATCTGATGATTTTTTAAAATCATACTTGATGATTGCTTCTTATGTTATTTTAAAATGAACTAGTTTACCTTCAGCTTGCTTTAGACAACTAATCAAAAAGATACAAGAAAATATCTAGACTTGAGAATTTTTTTAATCAAATAGATGAAACAAATGTCTCACTACCAATGTCCTTAAATAATGAAAACTAGGCCAAGTGCTGAGGCCTGAAATCCCAGCACTTTTAAGGTAGAGGTGGAAGAATCACTGGAGACTACAAGTTTGAGACTATCTTGAGCAACATAAGGAGACCCCATCTCTACAAAAAATTTAAAAATTAGGCAGGCATGGTGGTATATACCTATGGGGCTCCAGCCTGGGTGACAGATACAGCCCATCTCTACATAAATAAATAAGTAATGCATATTTTTATTTATTTATGTGCTATTCTCATATTGAAGGGAGGGGCAAATTTCCAATTTTCTGTGCAATGTAAAATTTCATGAATTAATAAAATTTAGAAGGCAAATATTAAGAATGTAATTGTTTTAGCCAAATTCACAGGGATTTGCTTTAAAAGTAGCAAACACTGGATTCCCAGGGAAGATGGCCAAATAGGAACAGCTCTGGTGTGCAGCTCCCAGCAAGACCAATGCAAAAGGCAGGTGATTTCTGTCTCTGTAACGGAGGTACCCAGCTCATCTCACTGGGACTGGTTAAACAGTGGGTGCAGCCCATGAAGGGAAAGCCCCGGGGCAGGATGGGTTGTCACCTCACCCAAGAAGCACAAGGGGTCAGGGAACTCCCTCCTCTAGCCAAGGGAAGCCATGAGGGACTATGCTGTGAGGGACAGTGCATTCCAGTCCAGATACCACACTTTTCCCATGCTCTTTGCAATCCACAGACCAGGAGATTTCCTTTGATGCCTATACCACCAGGGCCCTGGGTTTCAAGTATAAAACTAGGTGGTTGTTTGGGCAGACACTGAGCTAGCTGCAGGAGTTTCTTTTATACACCAGTGGCTCCTGGACAGCCAGCAAGACAGAACCGTTTGCTCCCTTGAAACAGGGGCTGAAGCCAGGGAGCCAAGTGGTCTTGTTCAGAAAATCCCACCCCAATGGAACCCAGGAAGCTAAGACCCACTGGCTTGAAAGTCTCACGGCCAGCACAGCAGTCTGAAGTCAACCTGGGATACTTGAGCTTGGTGTGGGGAGGGTGTCTGCCATTACTGAGGCTTGAGTAGGCAGTTTTCCCTTCACAGTGTAAATAAAGCAGCTGGGAAGTTTGAACTGGACAGAACCGATCACAACACTACCAAGACCTTGTAGACAGACTACCTCTCTAGATGCCTCCTCTCTGGCAGGGCATCTCCGAAAGAAAGGCAGCAGCCCCAGTCAAGGGCTTAAAGATAAAATTCTTATCTTCCTGGGACAGAGCACCTGGGGGAAGGAGCAGCTGTGGGCATAGCTTCAGCAGCTTAAACATTCCTGCCTGCTGGCTCTGAAGTGAGCAGCAGATCTCCCAGCTCAGCTCTCGAAGTTTACTAAGGGACAGACTGCCTTCTCAAGTGGGTCCCTGACCCTCATGCCTCCTGAGAGGCAGACATTTCTCAGCAGGGGTTGACAGACAACTCATACAGGAGAGCACCAGCTGATAACTGGCAGGTGCCCCACTGGGATGAAGCTTTCAGAGGTAGGCAGCAGTATTTTCTGTTCTGCAGCCTCCACTGGTGATACCCAGGCAAACAGGGTCTGGAGTGGACCTCCAGGAAACTCCAGCAGACCTGCAGCAGAGGGGCCTGACTGTTAGAAGGAAACTAACAATCAGAAAGGAATAGCATCAACATCAACAAAAAGGACAACCAGGTAAAAACTCCATCCAAAGGTCACCAACAGCAAAGACCAAAGGTAAATACATCCACAAAGATGAGGAAAAACCAGCACAAAAGGCTGAAAATTCCAAAAACTAGAATGCCTTTTCTCCTCCAAAGGATCACAGCTCCTTGCCAGCAAGGGAACCAAACTGGACAGAGAATGAGTTTGATGAATTGATAGAAGCAGGCTTCAGAGGTGGGTAATAACAAAGTCCTCCAAGCTGAAGGAGCATGTTTGAACCAATGCAAGGAAGCTAAGAACCTTGAACACTGATAAAAGTTTAGAGGAATTGTTAACAGGAATAACCAGTTTAGAGAACAATATAAATGACCTGATGGAGCTAAAAAAAAAAAAAAAAAAAAAAAAAAAAGCACAATTTCATGAAGCATACACAACTATTAACAGCCGAATTGATCATGTGAAAGAAAGGATATCAGAGATAGAAGAATATGAAATAAAGCATGAAGACAATATTAGAGAAAAAAAGAATGAAAAGGAATAAATAGAGCCTCAAGAAATATGGGACTATGTGAAAAGACCAAACCTATGTTTGACTGGTACACCTCAAAGTGACAGGGAGAATGGAACCCAGTTAGAAAACACTCTTCAGGATATTACTCAGGAGAATGTCTCCAACCTAGCAAGACAGGCCAACATTCAAATTCAGGAAATACAGAGAACATCACAAAGGTGCTCCTTGAGAAGAGCAACCCCAAGGCACATAATCCTCAGATTCACCAAGTCTGAAATGAAGGAACAAATGTTAAGGGCTGACAGAGAGAAAGGTCAAGATACCCACAAAGGGAAGCCCAACAGACTAACAGATCTCTCTGCAGAAATCCTACAAACAAGAAGACAGTGGGGACCGACATTCGACTTTCTTAAAGAAAAGAATTTTTAACCCAGAATTTCATATCCAGCTAAACTAAGCTTCATAGTTGAAGGAGAAATAAAAATCCTTTACAGACAAGCAAATGCTGAGGGATTTTGTCACCACCAGGCCTGCCTTACAAGAGTCCCTGAAAGCAGCACTAAATGCAGAAAGGAAAAATCAGTACCAGTCACTGCAAAAACAACCTAAAATGTGCAGATCATCAACACTATCAAGAAACTGCATGAATGAATAGGCAAAATAACCAGCTAGCATCATCATGACAGGATCAAACTGACACCTAACAATATTAATCTTAAATGTAAATAGGCTAGATGCCCCAATTAAATGGCATAGGCTGGAAAATTGGATAAAGAGGCAAGACCCGTCAGTGTGTTTTATTCAGGAGACCCACCTCATGTGCAAAGTCACACACAGGCTCCAAATAAAGGGATGGAGGAAGATTTACCAAGCAAATGGAAAGTAAAAGAAAGCGTGGTTTGCAGTCCTAGTCTCTGATAAAACAGGCTTTAAACCAACAAAGATCAAAAAATACAAAGGAGGGCATTATATAATGGTAAAGGGATCAATGCAACAAGAAGAGTTAACTATCCTAAATATATATGAAGCCAATACACGAGCACCTAGATTCATGAAGCAAGCTCTTAGAGAACTTCAAAGAGACTTAGACCCCCCACACAATAATAGAGGGAAACTTTAACACCACACCTTCAATATTGGATCAATAAGACAAAAAATTAACAAAGATATTCAGGACTTGAACTCAGCTTTGGACCAAGCAGACCTAACAGACCTCTACAGAACTCGCCACCCCAAAACAGCAGAATATACATTTTGCTCAGTACCACATAGCACTTATTCTAAAACAGACCACATAACTGGAAATAAAACACTCCTCAACAAATGCAAAATGATGGAAATAATAAAAAAGAGTTTCCCAGGCCACCGTGCAATCAAATTAGAACTCAGGATTAAGAAACTCACTCAAAACTACACAACTACATGAAAACTGAACAACCAGCTCCTGGATGACTACTGGGTAAATAACAAAATTGAGGCAGAAATAAATAAGTTATTTGAAACCAATGAGAGCAAAGACACCACATACCAGAAGCTCTGGGACACAGAGAATATAGAGGGAAATTTACAGCACTAAATGGCCACAAGAGAAATGAGGAAAGATCTAAAATTGACACTGTAATGTCAAAGTTAAAAGAACTAGAGAAGCAAGGACAAACAAACTCAAAACCAGAAGAAGACAAAAAAATAAGTAAATCAGAGCAGAACTGAAGGAGATAGAGATACAAAAAACGTTTCAAAAAATCAAGGAATGCAGAAGCTGGTTTTTCGAAAAGATTAACAAAATTGATAGACAAATAGCCAGATTAAGAAAGAAGAAAATATAGAAGAATCAAATGGTCAAAACTTAAAAATGATAAGGGGATATCACCACTGATTCCAAAGAAATACAAAGTACCTTGACAGAATATCATAAACAACTCTATGCAAAGAAACTAGAATATCTAGAAGAAATGGATAAATTCCTGGACACATACCCTCCCAAGGGTATACTGGGAAGCTGTGGAATCCCTGAATAGACCAATAACAAGTTCTGAAATTAAGGCAGTAATTAATAGCCTACCAACCAAAAAAGCCCAGGACCAGACAGATTCACAGCCAAATTCTACCAGAGATACAAAGAGAAGCTGGTACCATTCCTTCTGAAACTATTCAAAACAACAGAAAAGGAGGGACTCCTCCCTAACTCATTTTATAAGGCCAGCATCATCCTGATACCAAAACCTGGCAGAGACACAACAAAGAAAATTTCAGCCAATATCCGTGATGAACACTGATGCAAATATACTCAATAAAATACTGGCAAACTGAATTCCAGCACATTTAAAAGCTTATCCACCACGATCAAGTTGGCTTCATCCCTGGGATGCAAGGCTGGTTGAACCTATGCCAATCAATAAATGTAATCCATCACATATACAGCACCAATGACAAAAAACACATGATTATCTCAATAGATGCAGAAAAAGCCTTAGATAAAATTCAACACCCCTCCATGCTAAAACACTCAATAAACTAGGTATTGATGGAACATATCTCAACATGATAAGAGCTGTTTAAGACAGACTCACAGCCAATATCATACTGAAGGGGAAAAAGCTAGAAGCATTCCATTTGAAAACTGGCAGAAGACAAGAATAGCCTCTCTTACCACTCCAATTTAACATAATATAGGAAGTTCTGGCCAGGGCAATCAGGCAAGAAAAAGAAAGCATATTCAAGTAGGAAGAGAAGAAGTCAAATTATCTCTGTTTCCAGATGACAGGATTGTATATTTAGAAAACCCCATCGTCTCATCCCCAAAACACCTTAAGCCAATAAGCAACTTCAGCAAAGTCTCAGGATACAAAATCAATGTGCAAAAATCACAAGCATTCCTATACACCAATAATAGACAGATGGTTAAATCATGAGCAAACTCCCATTCACAATTGCTATGAAGAAAATAAAATATCTAGGAATAAAACTTACAAGGGATGTGAAGGACCTCTTCAAGGAGAACTACAAACCACTGCTCAAGGAAATAAGAGAGAACACAAACAAATGGAAAAATGTTCCATGCTCATTTATAGGAAGACTCCATATCATTAAAATGGCCAGACTTCCCTAAGTAATTTATAGATTCAATGCTATCCCCATCAAGCTAACATTGAATTTGTTCACAGAATTAGAAAAATCTACTTTAAATTTAATATAAAACCAAAAAAGAGCTCACATAGCCAAGAGAATCCTAAGCAAAAAGAACAAAGCTGGAGGCATCATGCTACCTGACTTCAAGCTATACTACAAGGCTACAGTAACCAAAACACATGCTACTGGTACTAAAACAGCTATATAGGCCACTGGCACAGAACAGAGGCCTCAGACATAACACCACACATCTATAACTACCCGATCTTTGACAGACCTGATAAAAACAAGCAATGGTGAAAGGATTCCCTTTTTAATAAATGGAGTTGGGAAAACCGGCCAGCCACATGCAGAAAACTGAAACTGGACCCTTTCAGTTTTCTGATACAAAATTAACTCAAGATGGATTAAAGATTAAAATGTAAGACCTAAAACCCATTAAAAACTCTGAAAGAAAACCTAGGCAATATCATTCAGGACATAGGCACAGGCAAAGACTTCATGACTAAAACACCAAAAGCAATGGCAACAAAACCCAAAATTGACAAATGGGATCTAATTAAACTAAAGAGCTTCTGCACAGCAAAAGAAACTAGATGAGAGTTAATAGGGAACCTACAGAATGGGAGAAAAGTTTTTGCAATCTATTCATCTGACAAAAGGCTAATATCTAGACTCTACGAGGACCTTAAACAAATTTACAAGAAAAAAGAAACAATGCCATCAAAAAGTGGGCAAAGGATATGAACAGACACTTAAAAAAATTTTATGTAACCAACAAACATATGAAACAAAAGCTCATCATTACTGGTCATCAGAGAAATGCAAATCAAAACCACAATGAGATACCATCTCATGCCAGCTGGAATGGCAATTATTAAAAAGTTATAAAACAACAGATCCTAGAGAGGATGTAGAGAAATAGCAACACTTTTACATTGTAGGTGGGAGTGTAATTTAGTTCAACCATTGTGGAATACAGTGTGGCAATTCCTCAAGGATCTGGAACTAGAAACACATTGGACCTAGCAATTCCATTACTGGGTACATACCCAAAATATTATAAATCATTCTACTATAAAGACACATGCACATGTATGTTTATTGCAGCACTATTCACGATAGCAAACACTTGGAACCAACCCAAATGCCCATCAATTTTAGTCTGGATAAAGAAAATGTGGCACATAGACACCATGGAATACTATGCAGCCATAAAAAAGAATGAGTTCATGCCCTTTGCAGGTACACGGATGAAGCTAGAAACTATCATTCTAAGCAAACTAAAACAGGAACAGAAAACCAAGCACTGCATGTTCTAACTCATAAGTGGGAGTTCAACAATAAGAACATATGGGTACATAAAGGGAAACATCACACACCAGGGCCTGTAAGTGGGTGGGGGGCAAGGGGAGGGTCAGCATTAGGACAAATAGCTAATGCAGATGACATATTGATGGGTGCAGCAAACCATCATGGCATATGTGTACCTATGTAACAAAGCTGCACATTCTACACATGTATCCCAGATCTTAAAGTATAATTTTTTTAAAAAAAGCAGCAAACATCAGCTTAAATTGTGATTAAAACTATATGCTTTAATGGCTAGTGGAAGAGCAACTGCAAACAAACAAAATCAGTATCTTTTCCCATTGGCAATATTTTGATTTAGCATTTGTTGAAGATAAAATTCAAAGCATCTCACAGAAAACCTGCCTCCTTCAGAAAAATCACCAGTTTTGGAGCACATGTGATCCTGTTCCAGCTAATATTTACAGTAGCATATAGAAAAACTACAAATAAGTCACATCTTCATTTCTATACTCTGCCAAATTATTAATTTCCTATTTTAGGTTCCCTTGTCAATTCTTTCCTACTGCTTCTTGTAATCACGGTTGCCCAATTGAGACCTGATGATCTTATCAGTCATGCATTTTACTATTATTATTTAAATTTACTCATTTCAACTATTATTTACTGCCAGGTTTGCAGAGGGAAGAAAACAGACATGGTAAAAGAAGAGAAAAGGTAAGTCTTTTGTCTTTTGGCAGTAGCAGGCAGAAAGAGTATGAAAGCAATGGATCATGAAGAAAAGCAATTTCCTACTTGAGGGATTAGATAGTACCCTCTTCTGTACTATTAAATCAAAGTTTTAGTTATTTTTCCAAGTAATACTGATTTTTTCAATTTACATAAATAGTCTCTAGAGAAACTGCAAGAGACCCCCAAACACATACCCTCTCAGCCAATCAATAGGAAAGATAAGAAAAATGAAAAAACTAAAAGAAAAACCAAACTCCCTTTATGCTGTACTGCTTTGAGCAAGCCTTTCCACAGCATGGTAAAAAATTAAACTGCCACACAAGCAAAAGATAATTAGCTTAACATGGAAGAGTTTGAGCTAACACATAAGGATTTTTTTCAGGAAAAACATACATAATTTTTATTTTGAAGAAGTTCACTTTTGCTAGCATTAGGAAATAGAAACTATGTAAATTTCAGCAAATGTTTGCTTTAACGTTTAGGTTCACGCTGATATTAACCACTGCTATCAGTTGGTTAATAAATTCAGATTTGAGAAAATTTGTAGCAGAAAACTGCTCTGAGATATCATGTGAAAATCCTAATCAATTTTAAATGCATATACAACCATGGAGGAATAAAACCTACTCTTAAATAGTAAAGGCAAATAGTTAAATGCATAAAATGTGAGGAAGGAAAATCATGAGCCTATTTTCATGGTTCATTTTTAAAGGTTTATGGCTTATATG
The DNA here is from genome assembly GCF_049354715.1 of Callithrix jacchus. Classification (NCBI taxonomy): domain Eukaryota; kingdom Metazoa; phylum Chordata; class Mammalia; order Primates; family Cebidae; genus Callithrix; species Callithrix jacchus. The sequence goes on along the minus strand of NC_133515.1, from coordinate 64,320,374 downwards.
AGGTATGTTTAAGAAAGTTGCAAATTTTCTATAGTGCATTACTTTTATGCCATATAATTAACAACACAAAGTCTCCATAGCTAAATAATAAGTTATTGATAATTTATTTTAGCTTATTCTTCAGTTTCCCAGTTTTATCTGTCTTAAAACCCTTTACACTGTTGACAGATACCAGAGGTAACAGTAGGTGATTCGGGGACAAAGTTCTAGCTATTATTTTAGTTGCCTTTTTTTTCACTTTGTCAAAATACTGATTCTGGTAAGTCATTGTTGAACTCATCCTATACAGACATTAAGAACAAGCAAAGAAGTGTATTAACATAGCAGACATTTCCTGCTTTACATATAGCTGGAGTAATATTTTCTAAATATGGTGGAACAATCTATTGTACACACTAAAATTTTTTTTGCAAAAATGAAATTAAATAAGGAACTATGCAGGGAAATTAAATTAGAAGAGTATAATAATAATAGGTCAGTTTGGTAAATGAAGTTTGAATACACTGGGTTTTCTGGGCTGGAGTTTTTTTTTTTTTAATCCAGAATTGGATTTGCTGACAGGTTAGAGAATGGAAAATGTATTGAGATTTCCCAGATAAAAAAATATATAAATAAAAAATGAAATAATTTGTAATAAGACTCAGATCCAGGACTAAATAATTCAATAGTCTCTTATGATTTTCCAGGTAATATCTATATAGAAACACTCAGATTCATTTTAAAAATCAGTGACTGTTCAATTGTAGTATTTTTGGAGCAGCCCTGTCCTTGGCTCACTAGATCAGGCTATCAACCTAGATAAGCTGCTGTGACAGAATAATTCTAGATTTGTATTCAATATCCATTCTGCCTTCTCCCTGGCAAACAGAACCATTTGAAAGGATGAGGGGGAAGAGCACAGAGTAGCAATATGTCCCATTAAAACTACTTGCTTTCCAAAACATCCTTACAGTAAGGGTGCCCATCTGACCCAGTTAATCTTGAAGAAATGTAAATTGAATGTACATGATTAGAAAAATATTTTTTAAGGTAGATTTTGGTAGTCTGTCCTCCAACTTTCTTTTTTTCTATAAAACCTCACACCTGTTGCTCCAAATGCAGAATTAATGCCCATGGACAATACCAATATTGAGATGATGAAGTCAAAATTACCCACTAAGGATGAAGAATAAAGAAGACAGAGGGAGTTTAAATGTTTCATGTCTCCTTACAGAGTTACAACAGCCCTATGTCACCTAATTCTGGACTTCTTATTCAACTTGAAACATAAATTATCGGTTTAACGCTATATAAGTCAGGTCTTCAGGTTTTGGAAGCTAAACACATGCCTAATGGATATCTCTCTTTTCTTGAACAGATGATTACTTAGATGGGTAAGTCGGCCAGCTGAGACCCCCAAGCATCTGAGAGACATTTATCATTAAGGAAATTAGAGAACATATAATTTGTTTTGGATTTCTCCAGATCCACATGCATTTTAGGAAAGTTAAGTTTAATACAGGAGCCCATTATAAATAATAATTCAAGGAGAAAAGGGCTACCCACATCTCTTAAACAAAAGAAAATGCCATTGAGTAAATAATACTATGGAACCAAAGAAATGCACCTATTTTCCCCTTCTTAAAAATGCCATGAAAAAAGGTAGAGAATATTTATTTCCTGGAGAAGAGAATTAGAGCTTAATGAAGACCACTCTCAACCAGGAGGTCTCTGACATGGGTATATTAGTAAGAAACACATCTTCCCAGGTAATACACCTACAGGTGAGTAGGTGCAGGCTCCCACACATTCTTTCATCCATTCATTAACAATGTATCAAATTATTTATTTATCTAGCAAATATTTATTGAGCACTTACTCTGCAGCAGGATCTGTACCAGGCCCTGGGGTCATTCAGAATGAAACAACTGTGGGAGGGGGTTGGTTCTAAATTGAGGAAATAAGTCTTTGGGCTTACTGCCTCCTCATCCTGAGGTGGGCAGATTCAATCCTCTCTTGAAGTTCATGAAGGGATATCTACCTTGTGACATGTATCTAATTGGAGCTGAATAAGTATTCTTGCCTCAGTTAATACAGTTTCATACTTAGTTCCAAAGCAACAGTGTGTACACATAACTAAGACATCCTTATTGACCAGGTTCTTACCACCAATTTGGCAAATGCTGTTTATGAAGTTTTTAAGAAACAAATATTGATCCAAAATTTCCGTTGCATTTAATATTCTGTCATTCTGCAAGGTTACCATTAAGTTTGAGGTACTCATGCAATTACCTGTCTGTCTAAAGAGTTTCAACTGCCCTAACTCTTGGGTACCACCCCATGATTAAATGCATATAAGTAACAAGTTCCTGATTTGGGCAGCTAGAAAACCACTGTGGCATAAGATCAATAGTTGTATCACTTAGCAAAGAATGTCTTTGTCATTGCTTCCTATGGTCCTCAAAGGTCCTGATAAATACTTAAATCTAGATTTGTTCTTTCTTTTGTGCACATGTTGTTCATACAAATGAAAGTAAAATTTACCTAGGAAGATTCTGGAGGGCCCATATAGGACTGAAGATTGTCGAAATTATGGAAGAGTTCATGAAACATATTTTCAGCTGGCAGGACAACCTCGTCATCAGACTCCCAAATTCTTCAGAGCAAGGAACATTAACAAGCACAAATTTGAAAAAAATCCTGGATGAAGATTTGAGAAAATTACATAAGCACAGTATAAGGAAGACCTAATTCTGTAGTTGTTAGGGTAAAAAACCTGAGGATTTTTCCTGAACAAAAATGTAATGACAGGCAAATTTGACGGACCTTTTAGCAGAAATGTTTGTATGAACTGAATTCTAGTATCCAGCTCATGGGAATAACAATCATTTTTCTGAACTTTGCATAAGACACACATGGGGTATGTTGGACATCCTATGTGCCCATTTTAAAAGATACTTTGACAACCAGGTAAGTGACCAGATGGTCATAAGAGCAATATTAAGTCTAAAGTAACAGAGACTAAGGGAGATAGAATAGACATGCCCAAATACTTCAAGGATTTTCATAAGCCTACTTCTCGATGAAGTAGGCTTATTCTTTATTAGCCCTGAAACTACAGGAAAAGCCAATAAGTAGAAATAGATTAATAAGGAAGCACATATTGATACTCAACATACATGAAGTGAAGCTTCCAGAAAGCAAAGAAGTGGAGATTTGGAACTAATCTATATTCCCAGAGGGAATTTCTGATTTATTCCCCTGCCTAAGACTTCGCCTCTGCATATTTCTTGAATAAAAAAATGATAGCATTTGTAAGAAATAACAAGATGTCTTTAGTTCTAATTTCCAGCCAAGGAAATAGAGTAAACTCATGAAGAGTGGAAGGCAAGGAGCAGAAAGTCCACACAGTGATACATATTGGTGTACCCTGACTAGGCAAATAACTCATCACCAAGTACCTTCCTGGTAAGCCAGGTAGCCATTAATAAGAAAACAGATTTATGGTTATAATCTTATATATTTTCACTCACATGTCTAGCTCAGAGAAAGAGGTGGGTGATGAAAAAAATCACAGCAACTGCAGACAAGGGTCTATAAAATACACTTTAAAATAAACAAACAAAAAAATGAATACATTAACTTATTTTGTATTACCTACGGTCTATGTATTTTCTATTAAATTCTTTAACACTTACACTTTATCTGCCAAACTATCAGTTTCAGATTAAGCTTATTAAGTGCACTCTATTTGATCTCAAGTATAAAGAGTTTTATCAGCAATCATTCTTATTCTTCCATGCCAACTCATATGGATTGATCTTACAAAAAGTTAACAAATCTTACATTTCCAAATAAATAGGCCCAAATAATTTATAATGTCATGTTGTTACTTGTCTTCTACATTCTGGTAGAATTGATGGACAGCTACCTTATGTGCTTTCAATCTGGAAAAGTAGCCAGGTTGTGATGTTATTTTTGATTTCTGACTATAATTTCCCTCCATAACATTCCCTGTTGTCTCAAACACCTGCATATCTGAAGCTAACTGACATCTTTATAGTAAGTGATACTGAAGTAACTTTTGACCTTCAGCTCCAGGAAGAGTGGCTAATTGAAGTAATGATCAGTGTCTCTTCCTACCCATTTCAGTGAACTCAGATGCTTTCTAAATGTACGGGGACTGGTGAAGATGTTAATCTCCCCATGTAGGGTTGGAGAAGAGTAGTTGAGAACCAGTAGATCACCATTGGGAAGAGACTGTACTGTGAAGCAAGCAAATTAGAGAAAGTAGAAGAAAGATGGAAAGGAAAATATAAAATGAATAATGGCCACGGCTAATAGAAAAGGTAAATGTATGCCTTCATAAAAGACATTTACTCTATTTATTGAAAGCTGACCTCCATTTTTACCTCTTTTCATTGAGACTCCATTATCTACCCCCAAACTCTCTTCATTTGTTTTCTCTGCCATTTAGTTAGCATGATTTTAGTTCCATGTATTGTTATTCCATCTCTGTATGTACAGACATTGTCTCTCCAGCTGTACAGGAACCACATTAGGGCAGAGTACACGTTTCATGTTGTTTTGAGTCTCCATTTTGTAGGCAGGTGTATTTGTCCCCCCCTCCCCACAAATGCAGCCTGCCAGCCACTTACAACACCTTCCCATAAAGCCATGGTTTAATATTGTACATCATCCTGGACTTGATGAATATGTAGGGTGTATTTCGGAATCTGCATTCTTAACAAGACACTACGCAACATCCATGCTCACAAATGTTTCCTAGCCTAAGGCCCACCACAGAACAGGTGCTTGTAAATATCCGGTGCTGCTGTTAGAATGATGCTTTCTGGCATGTCTGTATGTGTTTATAAAAAACAAAGGGATGTTGATTTGCTCATCCTCTCTCTGCTACTAGCTAGTAAATACCTTGAGGGTTGATGTCCTTCGCAGACAGTTCTCTGTATCTCCTTTTATTTTTTTTTCCTATAGTACTAAGCACTTCCTAGATACACCGTAAATAATTGTTTATGTTAAGGACGAGAATGGAAAAGGTGGAGGAGGAGGAACAGAAAAACATGAATTTATGGTTAAGAGGCATACAAGGGAGGTGTTACTCAGAAAACTCCTTTGCTTTGAGGAACATGAATTCAGAAGTGCTAATGAAGTCTTTTCTTAATCCTTTCAACTTGATTCCTTTGCTCTGCTCTTTCTAAGACTGAAAATTACCCTCCTATAGTATTTCTGCAATTACTAAAGACAGTCTTGTATGAACTGAAGACAGGTCACAAATGACTAGCATGCAACACAACTGTCCTTAGGATCTGTGGTACTAAGGAAGTGCTGATCACTATATTTCCTCTCAAATTCAATCCAAGGAAATCATTTCCATGTCAACATGTACATGAATGATTGCATATGTATGTAAGTATAATTACTTCACACCGATAAGCCTAGCAATGATCTTCGTGGATTGAGGGCAGTGTTAATGAGCTGTAAAACGAATTCGCCCAGGTGCCCAATTGCCTTTTATTACAAAAGGCATTCCTTATCTTTCACTGAGGTCTAACTCCCACACAAACCTTCTGTGCTTTCATTTTATTGTTACAATTAGCCAAAAGTCAAAGTTGGAAATGGACACTCAAGAACATATATGTTGCTTATATCCAATGCAACTGGGAAATGAGGTTTTCCTGCCTCTATTCTTTAGGCTTGAGTTTTATCAATGTTGAGAAAAACCCCTTCTCTCCATTTCCGTTTGATTATACTGAGACTATGCTTTGTACTCAAGAATTTCGTTTTAACAAAAAAATCAAATATTTTATTTTTTAGGAACAGAAAGACCTATATATATTAAAGATTGTCTAATCACTAAACCTTAATTATGAGGATTATGTGGCCAGTTGTGTTAATTGATTTACTCAGAGATTCAAAGTTAATTAAATTATAGACCAGATTTTTAGCCTGGGATCTATGAATAATCTTCAAGGGAAGCATTGAACCCTCAAAATTGTATGCAAAGCATATATGCACATCTGTGCATCTTTATGGAAAGAGGATCCATAATTTTATCAGACCCTCAAAATGACCCTTACATAGCTGGGAAAGTTACTGTTGCAACGGTAATTTGTAAGATATTTTTCTATTTATTAAATATGATAAAATATTGAAGGTCATGTAATCCAAGCTTACAGACAATACACGGATTCCTTAGATAATAACTCTGATGGATAGCATGCGAACTCTACCTTGTATCTTAAGATAATTTATAACTAACCACCTCTCCTGTTATTGTTGTTCGAAGCTTTAATTAAAAAGATATCCATGTAGCTGAATCATATTATTATTTCTTTCCTATAGTTTCTCACATTGGTCTATCCTTTGGAGCCATGAGAAACAAAGTCACTGTTGCTTACTCCAATGTCTTTCACGTATTTGAAGTAAATTCCTGTTACATTTCTTCTCTGGTCATAAGAGCCAAGATCCCTCAGTATTCTAGTCCCCACTTTGGACTCAAGACACTGAGAGCTGAAAGAAACACATTTCAGTTTGTCAGTATCCTCTAAAAATCATATAACAAAAAAACCTAAGAACAATGTTCCACTTGTGATCTGACTTGTTCATGAGTATCTCCTTCTGGTGGATGCGTTCTCTTTTTACTGGGGAAATCATGGCATCTGAGGGTCTAACTGGGAAGATCAGAGCCTAATAATTTTTATTTAGGTTTTCCACCTAAAATGCAACAAAATGTGTAGCTGGCCATTCAGACCCAACTATAGATAATCACGTTTCAAACTTCAATAGTTACGATGTTCACCTAAATAAAATACTGGAAATTTCCAGAAGACAAACATTAAACACTTTTATTTAGATGAATAATCCAGCACTTTGCCTAGAGATTGAGTCAGAAAAAAAGGATAAAAACCTGAGATTTATAAAACGAGCAGGATATCTTAGAGTACAAAGATTTTCTATTTCAAAGTGTCAGAAAAATGCTCATCAGATTTACTTGATTACAAAGTTCAAAAAAAACGTTTTTTTCAAAACTCACTCACAGCCCAAACTTTAGTGATGTAGCAACAATCATGCAAATAATTTAAACCCAGTATATGAACAAGATGAAAAATTCAGTCCCCATTTCTATATTGATTATTTACACCAGCACTCCCCAGAGACTGTTAGAAGAAACATTGATCCTACCAAACGCTCAAGAAAGATAAAAGACCAACAACTAAACACACTTTAAAAACACTCCTTAGTCCCACTGAAAATTACATATTTTAGGCTCCAAGAGCTCCACATTTTAATGACATCCTTCCGCATTCCACACCACCATTGTTCCTTATAACAGGCGCTGAGTATTATTGTACCATAATGAACTAATTAATCAAATTTCTGTCAAATCTCTACTTTACTCTGTGCTTTAACACCTTAACAAGAATGAGTATAGACTCTTGGGTAGTATGATCCCATTCTCCTCTATGAGATCCTCCTCTGCCTGATTCCCTGTGAGCCAAACCACACCCCAAGGAGGAGCTGCTAATATAATTATTCAGATTAGGGCACTGAGTATTTTACCTAAAGACCAGGACGTGGATATCTAATTTTTTATTTTTTTCTCACTCTGATCTAGGTAGAAGACTCGAGACTCTGAGAGCAGGATAAACATTGTTGTTAATATTCCCTTTCCACTCCTGGCAGCTGGATAGCTAAGTGAACGCTTCTGCTCCCTAGTCCCCACATTCTCACTTGCAGGAAGATATGAGAACCAGAGTGATAAAAATTCAGATTTGTAAAGAGATCTCACTTAAACTTCAAGGTCACAATGGGTGCTTTAATTCAATTTTTATAAAAAGCCCTGGATTTAAAAAAAAAAGAAAGAAAGCAAAAAGAAAAACGAGCTAGTCACATATTTTGTATTGTTCTCTGAGAATCCTGGGGAGTAGGGGATACTGAGTCAAGTTCAAATCATTTCCAAGTCTTGGCTTTAACATCATCAAATTAGCACCAAAGTTATGGTGATTATTATTTGTTTTTTGAGCTCTTATATTTTAAATGTTCTTACTAATGTATTTGCAAGTTAGATATGGAAAAGCCCTAGATTTGCTTCAAAATGATGTAGCTGAAGGGTAGAGATTGACAGGGTTAGGGTTACACATAAAATAGCAGTTAGAATTGCATTATGGAGGCTGGGTGTGGGGCTCACCCCAGTAATCTCAGCATTTTGGGAGGCCGAGATGGGGAAGATCATTTCATCTCAGGAGTTCAAGATGAGCCTCGGCAATATAGCAAGACTTCATGTCTATTAAAAAAGAGAAAATAGCCAAATGCAGTGGGGCACACCTGTAGTCCCAGCTACTCAGGAGGCTGAGGCAAGAGGATTGCTTAAGCCCAGAAATTCAAAGCTGCAGTGAGTGTCCTACTGTGCTCCAGGTTGGGGGACAGAGTGAGACTCTGTCTCAAAGAAAAGTAATTAATTAATTAAACAGAATTGGGTGATGAATTCATTTGGCTTCCCTTTACTTGCCTATTTCTTACCTGTGTGTGATTGATAAAATCTGGGATTATAATTAAATAATAAGACACCAAAATCTCACACAGAACAGCCAACCATTACACATAAACTCATAGACATAAGTGGAAGAGTTGGAAAGGTTCTGCCAAGCGGTCACGGTGTTCATTGCTGTAACTAATAGCTTCCACCAAAGCTACCATTATCAACCACAGCACTCATAAACACATAGTACTCCTGGACACATTTTCCATTTATTTAAATGACTGACCTTTTTTGATTAAAAAGAAAATATTCAAATCATTATAAAACTATGTAATTACTGATTGTATGATAACTTTCATGTGATGGCATTTTTAACAGTATCTAATATAGAATTAAAAATCATATGTAATATTTTAAAGCTATATTTTCTAATCCATATTTTGTGGATTGCAAACAATCTCAGTTTGAATGCCAGCAAGTGCAACAAGTTTCTGTAAAAGCTTTTGAGTTTCAGAGCTTTCATTTTGACAGATTTCTTAAGTTATGGAATGCAGCCATCAGCAGTCTGTGGAAAAATCAAATGCTGCAAGTCTATTTTTATGCAGCTGGGATCAAGTTACTAAATGGATCAAAAGAAATAATTTCTTTGAAGAGGTGGCTGTTGACACCAGTGCCCTAAAAATAAGAACAATTTTGCAGGCAAAAAAAATTTGTTTATATCTCAGTGAAAGTAACTATAGATATATTTTCCATATATACACTTGCATTCATGATATATTTGATGCCGTTCTGAACATCTTTTAATATACCTTGGTTTAACATTGCTTTTAAGAGGAAAGTAACATGCTACCTCCTGAATAACTCACATAGCTAAAGACAATTATTCATACCAGGCTTAGCTTATTGGGTTTATAATAAAAACAATGATAGTGATTTTTTTTTTTTTTTTTTTTTTTGAGACGGAATTTCGCTCTTGTTACCCAGGCTGGAGTGCAATGGCGCGATCTCAGCTCACTGCAAGCTCCGCCTCCTGGGTTCAGGCAATTCTCCTGCCTCAGCCTCCCGAGTAGCTGGGATTACAGGCACGCACCACTGTACCCAGCTAATTTTTTGTATTTTTAGTAGAGATGGGGTTTCACCATGTTGACCAGGATGGTCTCGATCTCTTGACCTCGTGATCCACCCGCCTCGGCCTCCCAAAGTGCTGGGATTACAGGCTTGAGCCACCGCGCCCGGCCAATGATAGTGATTTATCTAACTCTTACAGTGCCAAATATCTAACAAATAATTCCCAACATTATTTCATTTGATTTTAGAATTAAATTTTACTTTAAGAACTATTATTATCACAATTTTATAGAGGAAGAAACTGATTCTTAGAGAGTTTTAAGTGTAACTTGCCAAGGATTACACAGCTAGCATGCCTCTGAGTTAAAATTTGAAAGCTAATCTGTTTAATTCTGAAGCTTTTAATCACTAAATTATATACCACCTCTTTAGGTTAGATAGCATATCAATTGATTTGAAAATAGAGAAAAAAATTAGGAAACAGAATAATCTTTTAAAATATCTTTGTATGTGAAAGTAAGCTTGCTTACTGAGAATGTAGTAAATTGAATGACTATTGATTATTGCAATAGCAATTGTCAGACTGAAGCCTATGGAGCTCAAATGAATGAAAAGTATCAGGACAGTTAAATAATAATGTGATATGATATAATATTTTTTTCATAATAAAAAGCCAGAAAACACAAAATTCAGAAAGAGTGATCTAGGATACAAGAGGAAAGGTTAATCTCACAGTGTAAATGAAAATATTTTAAATAACATTTTTAAAGAAAACAATTTTAGGCTCTGAAATAAAAAATAAATATAACACCTTCATAGATAACAATAAAGAAAGAAGCCAATCAGCCCTTAAAATATAATTATATAGTCTTAGTTCTAGAGGACAAAATACTTTCTAGTGAGACCCTGACACATTTAGAACTACTGCTGTGCACAGCACAGAAGCTACAGCAGGGCCGCACTTTTAAAGGCTTGGAAGAGGTACTCAAAGACCAAAGAAAGTTTATTTCAAAGATAATCCAAGTAAAATATTGGGCATCTCTGTGGCTGATGACTGATCATGTCATTAGGCAGAGCTTTGTTCCCTTAGCTGCTGTAGAGTCAGAACTAGGATGCAGAATCACAGTTTTAGAGTGGAAGAAACCATAAATGATGACCTAACAACTATTCCAATCCTCTTAGTTTACAGATAACGCAGGTAAGTCTTAGAAAGAGGAATCAATTCTTTGTGTGACTCCCAGCAAGTCACATCACCTCTCTGGGGATCTGTTCTCAAATTCTTTTTCTTTTAATTTTTTATTTTGGTGAGTAAGGGACTGCTTTATTACTAGTGAGGTTGAACATCTTCTCATATCATTATTGACCATTTTCATTTCTTTCTCTACAAACTGATTATCCAAATATTTCTCCCCCCATCCCCCTTTATTTGAGACAGAGTCTTGCTCTGTCGCCAGGCTGGAGTGCAGTGGCACAATTATGGCTCACTGCAACCTCCACATCCTGGGTTCGATTGATGATTTTCCTGCCTCAGCCTCCCAAGTAGGAGTAGTTGGGACAAAGGTGTATGCCACCATGCCCAGTTTTTTTTTTTTTTTTTTTAGTATATTTAGTAGAGATGGGGTTTCACCATTTTGGCCAATATGGTCTCAATCTATTGATCTCGTGATCCACCCACCTCAGCCTCCCAAAGTTCTGAGATTACAGGTGTGCGCCACCACACCCAGCTCCCCATTTTTTTCTTTTTCTTAAAAAAAATTAAGTTATGGGACACATGTGCAGGAGGTGCAGGTTTGTTATGTTGGTAAACATGTGCCGTGTTTACCTATCAACACCTCACCTACGTATTAAGCCTCACATGTGTTAACTATTTATCCTGATGCTCTCCCTCCCTCAAATCCCCCAACAGGCCCCAGTGTGTGTTGTTCTCCTCCCCATGTCCATGTGTTCTCTTTGTCTAGCTCCCATTTACAAATGAAAATGTGCAGTGTTTGGTTTCCTATTGCTGTGTTGGTTTGCTGAGGATAATGGCTTTCAGCTCCATCCATGTCTCTGCAAAGGGCATGATCTCATCATTCCTTTTTATGGCTGCATACTATTCTATAGTGTACAGGTACCACATGTTCTTTATCCAATCTATCATTGATGGGCATTTGGGTGGATTCCATGTCATTGCTATTGTGTTCTCGTATTCTTAAAATGAAAGTTGGGACTAGTTGATTTCCAAAGTGCCAGCGTTCTAAACAATGAATGGTTTCAAAAGAAAAGTGAGTGAATGGTAGACAATAAACTGAGATCTCAGTTCCTACCTTATTCTCACTAGTCTAGTTTGTGTTCTGCAATTTGCTCACATAGTTCACTATCACTACATACTTATGAAATTTTAAGTAAATAAATGGTAAAGAGAAGAAAGACAAGAGAAGTCATCCCTATTTTAGAAGGGCAAATTTGTGAGAGAGGAGCTGAGTGGTTGAATCCAAATTTTTTTTTTTTTTAAGACAGGGTTTCTCCATGTTGGACAGGCTGGTTTCAAACTCCTGATCTCAGGTGATCCACCCACCTCAGCCTCCCAAAGTGCTGGGATTACATGCGTGAGCCACTGTGCCTGGTGATATTTTTATTAATTCCAAAGAAAGGCAATGGGACATGGGAAGACAGGAATTGGAGTTATAAGCTACAGTTGCTCCATAGGTGAAAGGGAAGGCCAGAAGTAATCAGGACTTTTTAAAAGAACTTTGCAAGCTCAATGAAAACATGATCTAGCTCTCTGACTCTAGGCATCAGCCAAGAATCATGGAATCTTCATCTCAGTCAACTAAAACCAGGCTAGACAAGGCAGGCACAAAGGAGAAGAGAATCACATTCATTAGGTTAGTCAGTATTTGGTAAGCCATATCAGCCATGGAAATATGCATTAGTCAATAAGCTTGATACCTAAAAGAATGGAGACATGGTCTAATAACAGATCTTTCATTTCTTGGAGTGATTTTCACAGGCATATATGTTTACATAGCAACTCCATGAGAATTTACATTAAGTAGATGCTGATATTCATCAATTATTCAGATATTCTTCAACTTAACATGGGTTGTCCTGATAAACTCATCGTAAGTTGAAAATAAGTCAAAAATGCATTTAATGCACCTGAACATAATAGCTTAGCCTAGCTTAATACATTCTGAGAACAGTGATATGAGCTTACAGTTAGGAAAAATCATCTAGCGACATAGTATTCTGTAGAATTTCAGTTGTTTATGCTTGTGATTACATGGTTTACTGGGAGCCACAGCTATCTACTGCTGTCCAGTATCTCAAGAACCTATCAACTGTTTTTCACCTGCTGTTGTAGTATCGTAAAGTTGAAAAATCCTAAGTTGAACTGCCTTAAGTTGGGGGCTTTTGTAATCATTTAGGGCTATTAATAATATGTAAAGAGTAAGAGGGAGAAATATACAGCAACAAATGTAGATGGCTCATTCCTAATTTGAGAAACAAGATTAATGCAGTTTATTCTGAAACGTGATTATAAGTGTGAAATTTATGGAAGGAATTCAACATCAAACAGTTAACTTTAAGAGGGAAATCCTTCCTGACTCTTTGCCAGACTAAATTATGTTCAAATAAAGCAAGCTGACTTCACACACATATTGTTTGCAGGATGTTTCTCTCACTTACATAATTTTGAAATAATTTGTTGGATAATTGTTTAATGTAAATATTCTTAGATTTTCCAGAGAGATCAGAAACCTTGCCTTGCTCATGGGTGTAGTTCCACCCTTAGCAGAATATCTGTCATGTTTCAGGCATTCAAAAAACGTTTGTTTAATGAAGAAATGTCTATGCTACAGTGTGTTTGAAGAGAGAAGAGAGATGGAAAGAAGAAAAAAGACCACAGAAAAGAAAGAGAGAGAAAGGCATCATTCAGAGAAGGAAGATAAGAGAGATGACCAGAGACTGGACAATCACCAGGACATTCAAAACTGACCAACTGACTGTTTCACACACTGAGTGACCCAGGTGAAAGCTTTAATCAGTCAGTACACTCACTTTGTATCCCTGACACATGTATTTTACCAAGAATGGTTGCAAAGAAGGGCTGGAGAAAAAGAGGGTGGAAAATGAATATTAGAGAGACTGTCAGGGAATAATAACAGTGAAACAGACAAATGCTACTGTGTACAGCTCTACAGTCAAAGATTGTCTTCTACCTCCCTGAGAATCAGTCTAGCTTGCAGGTAGAGTATTGACTGCTAGGCAGAGCACCATGGCTATAAAACAGACCACTGAGCTAGGCAATAAAAGAGAGAGAGAGAATAAGAGGTCTAATGTCTTGTTTATGTCCCCTTTATAGCATCTTTGAGAGGCTCTGCAGTCCCACAGCTGGCTTTAGTTCATATGCTTTTCTGATTAAGGCAATACATACCAAAGCAATCTAATATTAATGTGCAACTTGGAAAAAAATAGGGGGGTTAAGAAAAGGAAGAAATCTCCACAAACAGTATAACTAAACAATAACAGAACACAAGACTTGCTTAAATTCTTTATTAAATACACACTTTTTTAAGTCCCTAAAACATTTGTATCTCATTTTAAACACCCAGTTCTACCATAATGTATTTAGTGACACTAATCTTTCTTTATAGCCTAACCCTTTGAGAAATAAGATTATGTTCCCAGTAAATAGTAGTAACAAGTTTTATTATAACAATCCTGATCACAGATTTATAAAAACCTTAAAGGAAAAAAAATGGAAATAGAAATGGCTAGGATAATATCCAATATGAAAAAATATCTTTATTTAAAATGAAGTATAAAGCTTGGCTGATGAAATATCTCTAAAAACATTTCCAAGAAATATGTTTTTCTAAAGTTTTCATTAAGAAATTGACTACTCTTTTTAATCTTAGACATTGATTTTATGCTTTGTAATTTTACCATTGTGAAATTCAGAGAGCCTAGAGAAGTTTGGGTACTATATGCAAATTTACTCAACTGTTTAGCTTACCACATTGCTGGGAAATGACGCTTTCTCTCTCTCTCTCTCTCTCTCTCTCTCTCTCTCTCTCTCCTCTCTTTGCCACACACACACACACACACATATATAAACACAAAGAGTATCCATTTTAACTCTGCTGATTATACTGAATAATATATCATGACTATCTTAACTGTCAAAACGGTCCTAAGGTTTTGATGCAACTGTTTCAAATAAACAGTTGTTTTGGATTCTTTTGTATATATTTTTATCTGACCTTGAGATTTAGATTGATAATAATAACGGAGTGGTTAAGTAAAGAAATTTAAAAGTCAGAGAGGTTATAATTCTGGCTCAGCCACTTACTATCTGACTGAGCCTCTGTTTTCTCATCCATAAAGTGGGAAAAATACCTAGCCACTAGGGATTGTGTGAGGATAGAATAATGTGCCTTATGCAAAGAAGATAGCAAGTGCCCAATACATAATGTACACTCATAAATGACAGCAATTTGTAACTATAAGTGATTGTTAGTATTAATAATAAAAGCCACCCATTACAGAGTAGTACTGTTACCATCACAAAGCCTGACGTCGACCTCAGTTCTAAGAAAGGCTATTTTCTACCTCCTCTCTTCTCTGAATTTCTACTTATGCCATATTATCATCACCAATAAATATTTCTTGTAAGCCTAATAAGCATAAGGTATTACATTAGGCCCTCTAAAGAATGCAGCCAGAATCAATCATTCTCTCATGCAGGCCACTACCAGATCCATACTTCCTATACCATAGAAACAATATTCTACATAGCGATGATTTATTTGTCTCTATTTAACCCACTGGATAGTGTGCTTTCATAGATAACTCTTACTCTACATTCCCAGCACCCAGCAGAATGTCAGGAATGTAATAGATGCCTATCCAATGTTGAGTAAATGAATGGAGCATGCATAAGCTCAAAGAGTTCCAGTTGAAGAGGGACAACAGGTAAGTTAAAAAGCCTACAGAGTAAGACAATGTTTCATATACTTACAAGGAAAAAAAATTGTCTTCTCTGTGTCAGTGAAATGCTACTGCTAATTTATAAATGAAGTAGTAGTTTCATCATGAGTCTTCTGGGTGGTTTCATCCTATACTTTGAATAAAGGAATGGGTGGCAGAAGAGAAAGGAAGGAACTCTTAAAGGATAAATTACCAAAGGGTAACTGGGGAAAGAACATGATCTTTCACTGGGCTCAGGGCATGCCAGTCTTGTTAGTTTTGGAAATAAACTGACAAGTAGAAATTGGAATTTAGTGAGAAGTCTAAAGACTCAGGCTTTTAACCAGAAAGAACAAAAAAACAAAAACACCTGCTTTGGGCTGTGAAAAGCAGCTACAGTGATATAGAATGGCGTCCAAGAGTAACACACATCAGGAGAAACTAGCTCCAGATATTATTAGGTTGGTGCAAAAGTAATTGAGGTTTTGCCATTACTTTCAATGGCAAAAACTGCAACTACTTTTGCACTAATCTAATAGTTTTAAATGCAAGGTGCTTTAACTCATCGTAGAACCAGCCTTCTTGGCTTCATCAGTCGAATAGCAATTATGCTCCAGTGTAAGTCAACTGTTCAGAGGGACTTTTGCCAGGTGTAAGTTCAGAGATTCTAAGATCTGGGGCCATACATGTAAATGCATACAGTAGGAATGATTTAAGATGGGTCTTCAGTGTAGAATCCTATGAATTCCAGAGAAGACTGTTACAGGACAGAGAAGTTATTCACTCTGACAACCAGGACCAGGTTTGAAGTAGTTTCTGAAGAGAGAATTCTGCAGGGCCCTGAGAGAGTGGCTCAATCTCTGACCAGGACTAAGAGAACTAGTTTAAAAGTAGGTTATAAGAAAGCCACATTACTCTACTTATGAATGAAGTAAAGGAATGAAGATCTTACAAGGAAGATCAGAAATCCTTATCACTAGCATACAATACCTAGTAAATATCATCTTGTTAAATTATTTTGTTGTGGCTCTGATACTTCCCCATTGCACTGATTTGCCTTTAAATAGCTATCATGATTTTAATTTAGAAATAAGAATATCTTCTCACAATATTGGAGTGTTAAGTGAGAAATAACAAATAGTGGTTAGATATTGACAATCTCTGATAATCTGCCAAGACTTGTATAGATTCTACTTAGTGTAATTACCAATGGGACATCAGAGGGAGCATTTATACCAGCGGATACTAGAAAAATAAAAAATACTGCCCTTCTTCAAAAGTATAGGGAAACAAAGAGGAAACCTTTCTCCTGGGCATCATCACTTATTTTTCTTTGGTGTTTATTACGGGCACACAGCATTCCAGGTCTGAAACAGCCTACGGCCAGGACGTTTCTCCTCCTGGACTAGCATTATTTCTCCCTAGATAGTGAGTCATCATAACAGTCCAAAGCAGAAGAAAAAGTTCAGCTGTGTAGATATCATCTGATGTTCCCCATGGGCAAACTGGTTCTGATTCGAATCAGGACAAGAAGAGACAAGGGAGTGGGAGGACAGACAGACTGCCGATGTCAGTTGTCTCTGGATCTTTACTCTAAAGGAAAGTCACAGCTTTTATTTGTAATGCCCTGAAGGCCAGACTAACTCAGAGATAATCCTTTCTTAGGAAGCCTTCTTGAGCTGCCTCAGGTTCATCATACTTTTTCTCTTGCTATATATCCTTCTGGTACTTACCCTCAGAGTATCTACCTAGCTCATTTGCATTTTCTTGCCTTTTTTTTTTTTTTTTTTTTGGGACAGTCTTAATCTGTCACTAGGTTGGAGTACAGTGGGGCAATCTTGGCTCACTGCAATCTCTGCCTCCCAAGTTCATGCAATTCTCCTGCCTCCGCCTCCCGACTAGCTGGAACTATAGGCAGGCGCCACCACGCCCAGCTAATTTTTTTATTTTTTCGTAGAGATAGGGTTTCACCATGTTGGCCAGAATGGTCTCCATCTCTTGACCTTGTGATCTGGCCACCTCAGCCTCCCAAAGTGCTGGGATTATAGGTGTAAGCAACCATACTCACCCCCCTCCTTTTTCTTTAAAGAATTGTTATCATTGTAATATATGTACATGGTCACAAGCAACCTGAGCATAAGTAATATTCATTTTCCTTTTTATCTGATTATTTCAGGGTCAATCAGGTTGTACAAAATGAATTAATATGAATTGATATTTCCCTAAAACTTTCAATCCCATAGTAGTATACTATCATGAGGATTTCAGTAGAGTATAACTAGGATACAATATGGTTTTGTCTGATCATTCAGTATTGAATTTTCCTAGGAATCACTCCAGAGGGTAATTGGAACCCAGGTACCAAGTGTTCTGTTTCCCATTCAGATTCACCATCATCGTTAGCATAAGTGAATAACAGGAGATGGAACCCCAAGGAAGAAAACGGCTGCTGCCATTGAAAGGAAATCTCCGAAGAGTTTGAGATCTCCCAGGCTCAAAATACATGAGATTTAAAAAAAAAATTTTAAAGTTTTACTTTTAGTTCATACATAATAATTGCACATATTTATGGGATACAATGTGATGTATCGATACATGTATACATTAGACAGTGATCAAAATATATTTTAAGTATTCCCTTCAATTGCACATTGGTAACACCTCCTACAATGACTTTCTTTTCTTCTCAGAGAGAATAAACCTGACAAAAGAAAACTAGGTTAGGAATGGGAAGAAAAATGGGTCCCAGTACTCCCTGAAAATAATTTATCCTACACATTTGACAAATCTTTTACATTGCTTTTCTCCTTAACTGTAGAATTAAAATTCCTGAGCAGAATGACCCCTTACAGATTTTTTTCCGCCCTAATAGTTTATGTTGTTATGATTCTAACTAATCAAATCTACTCCTGAGAGTTTCTCACCACTGGGGAAAGTACTACTAAAAAAAGACCAGTTGGGAACTGGTAGCTAATCTTCCATCCTCCTGATAACTTTGCTGTAAAGGCCAATTCAGCTCAGCCTGCTTCGACATGTTGTACTTGCCTAGATGCCTGACCTTTGTCAGATTTTGAAGAGAAGAAAGTAAAGAAAAGGAGAGACCTTCTGTCCATCCAACTTTTACTACACCTAAAGTGGTAGGTCAGCATTAAATGACTTTTTATCTGTTTCTGCCTTTTGCATCAGAGTATGGATTTCCCTAAGTGACATAAAGCTTGAAAAAGAAATTAGCTAGTAAATGTTTTCCTATATATTGACACAAAGTAAAATTATAATGGCTTTTAAAAAATGCATCCTCTCCATGATATCTCATTTAGAGCCCAGTTTCAGTTGCTGGTTGTCTCCTTCTCTACTGATTGTTCAGGTCTGCATGTAGCACACCTTCTCCCACACAAATACCCAGCTAAACTTCAGACCTGGGATGTCCACTTTTGGGCTGCTTATTGTCCCAATGTCTTCCTCAAGTTCATGACTTTCACACTTACTTCCTTTTTTGTTCAATACTAAAAAAAAAAAAAAAAATGATTATTACTTTTAGAGCCACATACAACACTGTCTTGCCTCTCTTGTTTTTTCTCCGCCTACACATGGGCCTGCTTCCTTCGGTTCTCCCAGGTCCATCCCAGCTGCATTAACAAGCACTTCAGAGTTTAATCCAAACACCCGCAAGCTACACTTAGAATGAAAATCTTCAATTTCCTCCAACTTTCCCATTTTAAAAATGGGATTGTTTTATGCTGAATTTAAGGAATGAATCTCCATTGCAGTCTGTGCATCAATGCATGAGTGAAGGAACATTTGCATTGCTTTGGGCACGTTAGAGCCTAGACACTGTTCATGTACACATGGTTAACAATTGACTTCTCTCTGCAGTATTAAATCTTCTCATGTCAGAGCCTAATAAATCAAATATTCTGTAGACCACAGCATAGTTAACTTACTCAAATGACCTCCTTAATTCAGTACTGCCAGAAAGCATTTGAAAGCAGCAAATCCCAAGTCTTAGTGACTTCTACATTAAGCTAATGAAACATGTATTCATGCTACCCGGGAATGTTGGTGGCGTGTGGCTTACACCTCAAACCAACGCTGTCAGTGGGTAAACCAGGAGTGGCAGCATGCCATTTTCGTGTTTCTTTTTCTGAGCTGCACATTACCACCACTTTGATTTCTATCACAGCTGATTCCCTTTCTAGGAAACTTTCCAGGTTCTTTCTCGCACACCATAAGAGCTGCCTTTTTCAACCTGCATCACTTAGAATACCAACAACCAACATTATCGTGTATTTCCCAAACTGGTCAACCATTTTATCAGTGGCTTTGATAAAAATAACAGAAGGCATGGCTCTCATATTTATAAAATGACCTCAAAATAAAAACATTGACCTTAGATAAGTAATTTTCAGAAATTTCCTAAGAAAAAAATTAAATTATGTAAATAAAACATTCTTAAAATATGCAATAAGTAAAAATATAATAAATAAAATTAAAATAGTGATGTATTTCATCACTAAAATTAATAACCTAAATATACATACATATATATTTATAGATGTACAAATATCTGTGATATACAAATGTCTATATAGATCTCTATATAAAGTTTTTCTATACTTTCCAATTTCTGTTTAATCATGTTATAGTACTTGTGATAAGAAAAAGATTATTTTAATATGTCATTCATTATTGAAATGCATTTTGTTAAATATTAAAGACTTCAATCATACAGAACTGAGCTTTGTAAGAAAAATATTGTTTTGCTATATTTGACCGTGATAAATTCAAAATTTTTGCACTTAAGATTTAAAAGATAAAATCTTTAAGTGCAAAATATTTGAGATCTGTCTTAATAGCAATACAGTTAAAAATGTTCTTAGATTTTTTTTTTAATTAAGAGTGATCTCAAGGTGGCTCACACCTGTAATCCCAGCACTTTGGGAGGCTGAGGCGGGCAGATCACCTGAGGTTGGGAGTTTAAGACCAGCCTGACCAACATGGAGAAACTTCGTCTCTATTAAAAACACAAAAAAGTTAGCCAGGCATGGTGGCACATGCCTGTAACCCCCGTTACTTGAGAGGCTGAGTCAGGAGAATCCCTTGAACCTGGGAGGCGGAGGTTGCGATGAGCCAAGATTGTGCTGTTGCCCATTGCACTCTAGCCTGTGCCACAGAGGGAGACTCTGTTTCAAAACAAAAACAAAAACAAAAAAAACACAAGTGATCTCAACATAAGCCAATCACGAAATTTGGCTGCCAATACAATAATGGCTCATAAGAGTTAATTTCAACTAATGAGCCTTATAGAAGTAAGAATTGAGCTACTGTCTTTTTTTCAGCCAGAAATGAAAGAGCACACATCATAATAAGATTACAGACTAATAAGACTAATATAAGCAAGTGTGCCCAACAGTAATGGAATCCCCAAATTGAGATCTTCAAGCAAATGGTAGGAACAAATTGGCAGGGAGCTACTGATGGGATCCTGTACTGGATGGATACTAGAAGTAGTTCATGTCTCCTTGCAGCCTCAATGATTTATGATCCCAAGTTGCAATGGAAATGGGAATGACAGTTATTGCATCCTGTAGAGACAAACATACACTTCCCAAGGATGCAGTGAGATCAGTGTTGTGAGAATACTGGGGTAGGCAGGAGAAATACTGAATTGGTGGCCTTGAACAAGATACTGAGCTTGAATTCCAGTTCCTTAATCTGCTTGTATTTAGTGTTGTGCTGCCCAGGGGCTGAACAAGGAACTTGATGGTTTATAAACACAATTATATCTGTGCCTTATACAATACTCAATGAGAGCAGACATTATTTTCAATTTACAGTTGATAAAACATGCTGAGTGATCTAATGGACAGTATCTAAAGTTTTTTTTTTTCTAAAGTTAGCATTCCTTATTCATTGCAAAGGGAACCATTAGCATCACCTCAAGTTGCAAGTTTGATCATAAAGGGTCTGATTCACCCAACGGTTACTCACATTTTTCATGCATTGTATTTTTTATCCATGAAGATACAGCTTCTCTGGTATTGTTAATAAAACAATAGACTTTCAATAGTAATGAAAAGGAGATGGTGTAGGAATGGGAAAAGTTTCCTTTATGTAAAGGTAGAGTAATCTGCTTGACATTTTTTACAGAGTTTAAAATATATCCCATTTGTAACAATTATAATGAATTTCAGGGTAGGTAGGGTAATGTTATAAGAGATAAGAAAACAATTTTATCTGTAAAAGTAAAATCCATTTCTAGTTCATTGTTATTAGTTGAGTTGTTCTTCTCTATTGGGACACTGTTCGCACTGCCCTTATGCCCCAACCACTTAGAGTGAACGGAACTAATAGCAGTCAGTTTCATTATGTCTCCTTAACAGCATGGGAACCTGCTGTCCTTTAAAAATATATAATTGTTTTAACTTTTGAATTTTTTATTTACTCATACTTAAATAGAGAACTTCTGCTAAGGGAGGAGAAGTAAATACCAAGTTCAGCTCAATTCAGTTAGTTGTGCTAAAGGCTAAAATTACAGGAACAGCATGAAGAAATAATTGACAGCTGAAGTGCATGGTCCTGTGATGCTTCTCTTCGGGGAATCTGTGATTGCTCTTAATGGCATTAAAAAAAAAAAGGTCCTGTTAATTTTCACAATATTTTTAAATACTCAATTACTTTTAAAACAATCAGCACCATTATGAACTCCCAGGAGGCTCTGAATTAAGAAATGAATACCTTTATTTTATAACATTTTACAAAACATTTACTGTGGACAATGAATATCAAATCCACTAGGGACTTGGGTAATGAAACACAAGTCCTGAAAAAGTTAAACTTAAAGATGGTTAGATAATTAATTACAATTAAATTCCTCAATTGATTTTGAAGGAGCTAAACACAAGAGAGTGGTCCATAGCTTTATATTTCACTTGAACCCTTTTGATGCTTCTACCCTCCCTACAGATTTAAGGTACATGCTAAATAAACCTTTCTGGAGAAAAACCAACCATGCCTGGTAGAAAAACTACATTTTGGGCAGTGGTGGGGGTGGGGAGGGCAGTACAGACATGATTCTGAATTAGACCATTCAGAATACAGTGAAGTAAAATAGACTTATTATGAGTAAACCAAATACTTGAATTGTCCTTGGAGTTGCACAGGGCTGATATCAACCTACCCAAACAATAAATATAATGTACCTATATTTCTAATTGTTTATGATCACCGTCAAATATAACCCTATTTCTAATCTCTTTGAGGACCTTCTAGAGGTCATAATTCTGTGGAGGACCCGCTTCAGCATGGGCAACACTGAGAACCTGGTACGTGCGTATTGGTCCTTTCATAGTCACTTGGAACACATACAAATGCTGTACTTTATCTTTATTGTCCTGTATACAAATCAGGGTTTGGCTTTCCTGTATCCTGACAGTCAAAGCATCTTCCAGAAATGCTCCTCATCAGGTAGTTGGCAGCAACTCTGAAATTGGGCTTCTGACAGGGCATCCTCTAAGGAGTGCCAATGCTTTGGAATTATAATTTTATGCTCCTTAGATTCCATTCAATTATATTAAAATTCAGGATATTTGTTGAAACCAATCCCGATAGTCTGGGAATGATGGGGCATTCTTTTGTTATCATATTTCAAAGATAACTATCAATCATTCTTTTAGTCTTCCATTTCTCTCACATCATTTTATTGGACATCTCCCATTTAATAAAGGTTCTTGATTGATTTTATACAGCAGTGAAGTGAAAAAATTGTTATTTTGAGATGTTTATAGTCTGGTTAATTATTTGGTCATCACATTAAACAAAAGAAAACACATCTTGTGGCTTTAGGAGTATACTGACAGCCAGGGCAACATGGTAAAACCAAGTGTCTACAAAAAAAATCCCAAAAAATCAGCCAGGGGCATGGTGTGCACCTATACTCCTGGCTACTTGGGAGGTTGAGGTAGGAGGACAGCTTGAGCCAGGGAGATGGAAGATGCAGTGAGCCAAAACTACACCACTGTACTCGCTGGCCACAGAGCAAGACCCTGTCACAAGACAACACCAATGAAACATCAAAAATAAAAAAAAGAATATGCGTACAAGCACAATCTCTGACCAGGTTGGTCATAGGCAGATTCAGGCACACATACAAGTTGACATGTCTAATGCATCTAGGATCAGTGTTCTTCATTCCTAAAATATGGAACAAAATATGAACACCATGTAGCCCGTTAATAATTCTTACCCGGTTAAAGTTAGAAAATATGTTCTGAGACAATGTCCACCAGAATACAAGCTATTTACCCAATAAAGTCAGATATCCTGGTATCATATATGAACATATCATTGACCTAATTTCTTGATTACACCCAAATGTATGAAATTCTAATACTGATTCTTTGTCTTTGCTCTCTTCTCCCATCTATGTCCTATAGTTTTTCAAGGCCTTTCCGGGATTCCTTCTTTCAGCTCCCAAACTAGATTAGATTCTCCTCTAAGTATCTTCCCTTGCTTTGAAGAATCTTTGATAATTTTAAGTTAATAAATTGCTATTTTTTGGTCAATGTCCATCTTCCATGTTTGAACTTAATTTTATTAAGCTGACTTGTCTGCCTTCTTTGCGAGTATACTCATAAGCGTAGGAGAGTGACTGGAATGTAGTGGATACACATATTGGTTAAAAAGTTGTTGAAATAACCCAAACCCCAAGGAAGGCCTCTTACTCAAATGGAACTTTAAATACGCCATTGTTGGCTATAGTTGGTGATATTATGGTATCCAATTTGTTTTCTTGAAATGGTTATATTAACATATTGAAATTTCAGATTGGTATGTCAAACTCAACTTTAGAATTATTTATACCCAGTTAGTCAATTAAATGCCTACCTCTTATAGCTGATTTTATATATTTTGTTTTCTTAAATAGTATTGTTGGATTTTACTGAGTATCAAATTATAAGTAGGCTTCCTTTCTTTAAAAGTGATCAAGTAAAAACAGTTAAAAAGCATGGATTTTCCTGTATGTTTTTATAGAAATTCCATGTATGTTAAGTTATAGGTTTGGCTATTTAAACAGGCTTTCAACTGGGGGACAATGGGGTGTATAGGAAAGAGGAGAAATTCTCACAAGCATAATTAAGTTTTCCTAGCTTCTCTGCCCAACCTTTGTTTAATTTCATGAATTAAAAAGTGAAGGCCCCTTTGTACATTCTTCTCTTAATTTGTAAAATCTATTTGATAACTCACAACTTAAGAGATCAGTTGGTGAATTTAGGAACTTTTCTTATTCCTGAGAACAACTAATTTACACAGGCTAGTTTGGCTCACATGATTTAATTTTTAAAAAATCAATGTTGTGTTACTCTATTAGTGCTACAAAAGTTGGTGGCAGGAGACCTTGATACATGCCATATTTTGACTGTGTCCCCCAAAGTTCATGTGTTAGAAACTTAATCTCCCATGTAGCAGTATTGAAAGCAGAGACCTCTAAGAGGTGATCAGGTCATAGGGATCTTTCTTCATGAACGGATTAATGTCATTAGCGTAAGAGTGGGTTTGTTACCAAAGAAAGTATGGCCCCCTCTTGCTCTCTTGGGCTCCCTTGCCTCCCTGCCAACATTTTGCCATGGGATGATGCTGCAAGAAGGGCCTTGCCAGATGCCGGCCCCTTATTTTGAACTTCCCAGCCACCAGAACTATAAGGAATAAATATCTGCTCTTTATAAATTATACAATCTGAGGTATTCTCTTATAGCAATGCAAACAAAAATAATATATTCATATTTCACAACCCAGAGGCACAGGAATTTTAAAAACAAGCCCATGAAGCACAGAGTTGATGTCATTTATTCTAATACACTCTGGAATAATTTTTGTAGACTCTGGAAATGTTTTACCTTTAACTTTCAGAACAAATTTTATGAATTTTGGCCTCCATAGTAGATCTCTGAGAGCTAAAACAGCAGAATTAAAAGGTCTCGGGAGTGGGGCAGAGCAGGTGAAAATGAGAATGTTGTCTCATATATGTTAGGGAGTTTCACAAATTTGGAGAAAGAACAAAAGCAAGAAAAGACAACAGAAAGATACAAGTAAAAAAGACTGAGATAAAGTGCTGGAATATAGGAGGAGATCCCTGAGTTGACTGAGCATTAACATGGAATGGGAAGGGGAATTGAAAAAAATAAAATAAAGCCTATAGAACAAAATTTTATTAGAATAGCAATATCATAAGTTAATGAGTTTGGTTATAACTAAACCTAATTATAGTGCTTTAAAAATAATCTTGGGAAGAGACTCTGTGTGTTTCAAATTTATAGTACATTTAAAATACAATAACAGCAACCCTCTTATATATACTTATTAGGGATTTTATCACTTATTTTGAAAATCTAATACATGATATTGAAGATTTGGGAAACCTGGCACAATATTGGTCTTTGTTAGAATGCAGCTTTATGGCCAGGGCTCCTATTCTTGGTTATTTAAGTTCCAACATACTAATCAGACAGACTGGGTTTTAGCAAATGGATCATTGAGTCTTAATCCCAGATCTGAGACTCTCTGTTGCTAGCTAAGCTTCTAATTTACACAGAAAAATAAGAATTAAAATGGTCGGGCAGCAACAAATGGCTTAGGGATGAATGAGAAACAATTGAAAGTAATTTCCTCAATTACATCTTTTTTCTTTTACATGCAGTTTCTAGTATAATTCAGAGAGGTATATACAGAGGGACTACAGCACTTAGTTATCTATTTTTCTGATAATTAAAAAAAATCTTATGAGCAATTGACATTTATTTGTAAACATCTCTGGAGATTAATTTTTGCTGTTAATGAGGCAGATTATAAAACTTACTTATCAATTTATCAAAGTTGCCATCTATGATAATCATCGAGGTGTCTCTCTCTCTCTCGAATTACTATCCGTTTATCACTGACAGAGCCAATTATGCAATTCTAAAATTACTTGAACACAAGGTTTATATCATGACTTGTGATAAATTTATCAAACCAAACTTATTTAATAATACCAGACTCAGCAAAAATACCCTATAGGAGAAATTAAACTGCAAACACCTCAGGTAGGCTTTTTATATGATTGTCTTAATGCCTTTCTAATTCCAAACACAGCTACCACCGTTGTTATTATCCTGCTACATAAAGAGTTAGCTGAGTTCAAATCATTTACAGACTATTACCATAGGATGCGATTTACTATCCCAGTGTTCTGATAGCCCTGACTATAAAACATTGCCAGATGATAGGATTATGGAAGAGGAACAGAAATGTCAAGGCATATAAGTCATGAGAAGGTACCTTAGACTGCAATGGGTAAGGGAAAAAAGAGACCTCTCTTTAAAAAGTTATGCAAATATCAAACATCATAAATTAGTTCCAATTTTGAGATATATTCTCAGACCAGAATAATTTGAACTTTAGGGGAAAAGGAGAACTGACATGCAGTAATAGAGGACAAAGAGGAAGTCTGGAGTGAAAGTAATATTCTTTGCAATCGGTCATAGTTAGTGCCTGATAAACACGTTTCATACACGAATAAATATGTGAAAAGAGTAAAGTTTTCAAACGGGTATTTGAAAAGCTATATCAGGACTCCTAACTGGATGATTTGGCCAATGTAGTCTAGTAAAATCAAAATGAACTGGGTACAGCGGTGCACACCTGCAGTTCTAGCTACCAGGGAGGGTAAGGCAGGAAGACTACCAGAGCCCCGGAGTCCAAGACCAGCTTGGGCAGCATAGCAAGATTCTGTCTTTAAAAAAAAAATGCAAAATGTACAATGTTTAAAAATCAACAGATTTTACTTTAAGTCTTCATTTCTTTAAAATTTGGAAGACATGGAAACATTCCTGGGAAAGAAGAAAAAGGGGCGAACTATAATGCACAAATTGCAGGCAACAAATAAACCCAAGACATTTTCTAACCAACAGGTGCCATCTCAGGGGAGAAGCCTTTCTGTTGTCCAGTGTTATCATTTTCTAGGTATTGCAATTTGAGAGCCCTTTTGCTGCCAAAAAAAAATTTGCATACTGGATGTTTTCCTTCTTTGAAACTCTTTCTTTAGCATCCAAAGCTCTAAACATTACTTCTGTTTTTCTTATCATACTGCCATTTATTCTCAGGATGCAGTGACCTCTTTAGACAAAGTTGTATTTCTCATGATACCTGGTCTCTTTGGTTTATCATTTAATTTATCTGCTTGCTGAAATTTGAGCCTTGTGACACTTATGTAGAAGTTCAATGAAATATTTCAGGAAGAAGGATTCGAGGATTATGTGCTGTTTTCAAAATACAAAAAACAGGAATCTGTTAATGTAAGGAGGTAAAGATATTTTAGCTGTGGAAAACAAAAAGAACTTAAGAAAAAATGAAAAAGATAGGTAAAATTGGGCTGTTTCTAGATTTGGATTTTTGAAAATTTGAGATAAAAGGTATGTTGTTCCTCACTTTTATCATAACTTCATTTTTACTAGCATTTTTTATTCGCTGAAGTTTGTTGCATGGAAGAGTTCCTTTAGCAGGAGTAGATAGATTTGAAAAACAGGCTTAATCTACTACTTCTTCATGACTTTCTCTCTACATGAGAATCTGGCAAAATTACTGCTCACTTGCTGCTGACACATACAATTCCCAGGGAAAGAAGAAAATCAGAGAATTAAGCGAGAAAAATCACAGGCAGCAAATAAACCTAAGACATTTTCAAATCAACAGGTGTCATCTCCAGAGAGAAGCCACTTTGTTGTCTCCATGTTGCCATTTTCTAGGTTTTGTAATTGAGGACTGTTTCTCTTATATTTTATCCTGTAAATAAAATATTTGACACAGTAAATTATTTGCTTTTTTGAAACACTTTATTTCTTCAGTTTTCAGGATGTCACATGCTAGTTCCGTTTTTCTTGGCTTGCTGACCATTTATTCTCAGTCTCCTCTGCTAGATTCTGTTATTTTGTGACCTCCAAATATGAGAAGGGTCAGTTTTCATGTCTCTTCCCCATCTAAACTCCCTTTCTGGGTAATTTCATCTTGTCCTGCAACTACAATCAATCTATATGTGACGATGCTTATGCTTGCACCTCCAGCCTCAACTCTCCCTGGAAATCCTGACTCATGTATCTTTCTATCTGCTTGGATGTCCACTAGGTATATCAAAACCGAAGTCTAAAAACAACAACAAGACATCCATTTTTCCACTTCAACCTCCCCAAACGGAAACAGCTCTTGATTTTCCCTTTGCAACTAGGCATCCTCTAATAACACCACTATTCTCACAATTGAGTGGGTCAAGATTTAAGAATATATTTAAATCCAGCTTTCTTCCACTCCACACATCTAATCTGTCAGCAGGTCCTGTCTGCTGTGCCTCTAAAATTTATGTGGGACTTTACCACATCTTGGCTTGAACCTCACAACCACCTAAATCTAAGCTACCACCATCTCTTTTGTGGACTCCCAATAGAGCAACCTAATATGTTTCTTTCCCCTCTCTCTTGTTTCTCTGCAATCTATTGTCTACACTGAAGCCAGAGTTACCTTTTTCTTAAAAAACAAAAGTCATCCCCATAATCAAATGTTGCCAATGCTTTCCAACACACTTAGGGTAAAATTCAGAACCTTTTCAATAACCTGAATGATATGAGAAGTCATCTGGCTACCTTCCTGCTCTTCCTCGCCTGCTGTTCTTTTCCTTCCTGCTCATGCTCCTCCAGCTACCCAGGTCTTCTTCTTCTTCTTCAAACATCCACGTGTGCTATTTCCATGCCTTGTGATTCTCTTCACCAAGAGAGTCACGTGACTACTTTTCTTATTTCAGTCTCATGTGCAATAAAATGTCCCCCTTCAAAGAGAGTCTTGTAATGTTTTTCTAATATAATCTCCTTTTACTTTCCAGCATGCTTTTTCCCATTTCCCTGCGATGCTTTTCTTCATAGGTATTATATTGTAATCACATCATATTATATCTTTTTTCTTTGTTATTGATCTTCTCCAATAGAAATTATGTTCTGTGAGGATCCAAATTCTATTTTGTTTAGACCCACTGTTAAAGCCTGACATACAGTTAGCACTCAACAAATAGTTGCTGAATAAGTGAATAAAGACTACCAGATTGCAATACCAGAAATAGGACCATATTTTTCCTAATTCTTTACCTCACATCTAGAAGAGCTAAAATGTGCTGTTTAGTAAACCAACAAAGATTACACCAAGTATTTTATTAAACATACTCTTCTAGAAACAGAAGCGACTATAAAAAAGAATTTTTTTTACATTATTTATTTATCTCGCCTACATTTACTCTGATATAAAGATGATTTCTAACATATATATCAGCTCCAGGAAAAATCAAAGCAGGTCCTTTATATGCTTGCTAGTTTTAAATTGCCGTCTGATTTCATCCACTTCAATTGAATATGCAACTACCATTTCCTGGTACTCTGCTGAAACTTGTGAAAGATAACAAAATGAATCACAATAACTAATGTTTATAGAACAACTTCACTTATGCCAGGCAATGTGCTAAAAGCTTTACAGGCACTATATCCTTTAAATTCCTGTGACAACTCCATGAGGTAAAAGGATCCCTGTTTCACAGATGAGAAAACTGAATGAATCAGGCAACTTGTCCTACACCAGACAGCTGTTAGAGTGCAGCTGAAACTTGCAACCTCGCCTTTCTGATGGCAATGTCGGTCATTTTTAGTGTAGAACTCACTGCCACTAGCAGGACTCAAGAACACTTCTGGTGACCCTGATGACTCAGTTCATCCAAATATTGAAAACTCTCTCCTCTATCCTCAGGGACTAACACTGTAAAAGACCATTTACCTATGTCTAGAGCATCTTTACCAGTAGATTATTGAAGGGTTATTGAATTACTTAAATTTAGTTTTCATAAACTAAAATTAGTACTTAATAGAGTTTACTGAGAATTCTAATTCACTGTCCTAATGAGAAAGCTGGCTGCTACCCAACACCTGAGAGCAATGCAAATAGCACCCTGTGCAAGAGCACACGCAAACAGAACTGCCAAAATCCCGGGCGCAGATAAAAGTTTAAGTGGTTTTCAGGTACCATTGCAAGTAACATTATTCTTACTCTAAATAACAAATTCCTGTTTATTTAAACTTCATTATTGTCAACTTAACGTGTGAAAGTTTCTTTGCTTAACATTATTACACGTAATGGTACTTATTTGAATCAGAACTATTTGTGATCTAAAATTGTATTAAGGATGTATTTTAAGAACCTTACACATAGCAAACAATATGAATCATCTGCACTCCTGCTACAAAGCAAATATATACGTATATCCAACCCTGCTTGAATTTTCCTAGGTAGTATTTTTTTTTTTTTTTTTGGTTATCAAGACTTTTGGGGTTTTTTTGTTTTGTTTTGTTTTTGGAATGCATTATGAGGAATTGTAAAAAAGTGAGAACTAGGCCGGGCGCGGTGACTCACGCCTGTAATCCAAGCACTTTGGAGGCCAAGATGGGCGGATCACCTGAGGTTGGGAGCTGAAGACCAGCCTGACCAACATGGTGAAACCACGTCTTAAAAAAAAAAAAAAAGTGAGAAGTTCTGTATGGTGTTAACAACTCTATGCTTGCTTTGCTCTCATGCTTTCTAACCTAGTGTGAGAGTAGGCATCGCAAGGCAAGACAGTAAGTATAAAAGCATAACAATGAAAGGACTCATATAACCTCAGGTGAAGTGCTAAAATACTGACCATGTCAGTCAAACATGCTGGAGGAGTAAGCACTCCAATTCAGAAATGTAATAGAATTTCTCAAGTAAAACAGGAAAAAAACTATCCATTATTTTCTTACATCTTCCAGAGCAGCTTTCTGAACAATTTTACATAGAAGAGGAGAATTTTAGTCTCTTTAAGATTTGGACTTAAGGTCAAAGTTGTTGAGGGTTGATAGTTCTTGTAAGCTTCACGTGAAACCTAGACAGGAGAAGGGAAGAAGTGGAATCTACGATCTCAGATTCTTTTTAAGAAGCAGCAGGTTCTACTCCTAACTCTCTCCTGATAAATGGTCTCAGGTCTTCAGGACACCCTATGCAAGGACCGTACTGTGTATTCTGCTGAGTGTTCTGGCTCTGTGGTATCAGATCACTGGGCCTAGTCTACTTTCTGTGTCATTCTGACCGTGTGAAGAAACCATGGGGATAATTTGGTCGATGCATTTTGTAGTTAACACCACAAACGACATGGGAATCTCAGCCAGAGAGTTATGAGCGTGGCAATTGGTGATGCTGCTGCTCTGCCCAGTCTGTCTCATGTGCTTTAACATGGAAGCAACTAAGGCTGACTTAGCCTTCCCTAGAGTGAAGAGTTTGCTATTCTAAGGTTTCTGGTTGTTGTCAGGAAGTATAAGCAATAAATGACAAGCAGAACAACGGACATTTTTTAAGTGATTGACTTGCATATGTTGGCTTCTTCAATACTAACAGCAGCCAGTAGGTACTATTATTAAGCCATGTTACAGATGAACAGTAGGTACTATTATTAAGCCATGTTATGGATGAGGGCATGAAGCTTATCAAGGAGTTCACTGGCCATTTCTTCACCGGGACACAAGTTCCTAATGTTTCTCTCTTCTGTAAATCTGAGTTTTCCAACACTTTTTGATTTAAGAATTTATCTAGAAAGCCCTTCATTCACAGTCACTTTCTGGCTAGTTCCAGTAAAATGGACAGGCTCAAAGGAGACCTGTTCTGTTCAGAATGGTGAAAGTATAAGAGATTTATTCTTTATCTTTGAAAACTTCATTATCTCTTTTACTGGTGTTAGTTAATGACTCTTTTTCCTTTATAGTAACAGAATTATTTCTGTATGAAAGGTTATATAAAGAAGTCCCATTCTAATTGCAATCAGTTAATCGACCAATAAGTATAGTAAAATTGCAAAACAAAACCTTGCAATGTTCTTAAAAGACAGCTTTGGCACACTCAGAACAAGCCGCAGTCTTACAGACAATGTGAGTACATTATTAGTTATTTCACATTAGAAAGGAAGAATGTTGAAAAAATCATTAAAATATTTAGTTTAAACATTGCTTTTCACACACACAAGTTTCAGAGGCTCTGACATTTTTCAGGAACATAGATTCTTAGGCTGTTTTTCCCCTCTGAAGTGGGATTGATTTATTGGCTGAGTTTCCACAATAACTCCCAGCACATGTAGAACTGTTTAGCAAATCTGCATTACTTTGCATTTCACTAAGGTCACCCTTTTCATAGATTCAAACATAAAGGAATTTTAAAATTTCTCCCTCTACTGAAGTTTAATGGCTACTGCACTCATTATCCTAGAATTTGCGTTATTTTCTTTTGAGAAAGTACATCTGGTAAAGTCAGGTAACAAAACAGGGTATACTATTTGAATCCAATGTTATTCAAGCACTGGAATCTCATTCAAATAAAAAAAAAGAAAACTAAAAATAGAGTGAACAAGATTATTATGTTAGGCAATGAGACAAAATCAGTATTATGCGTAACATAGGTATGTGTAGGACACACGAGACCTCAGACATATGCATCTTTGTGAAAATGTAAATAATTTATTATAGCAGATAAAACTGGGAAGGAGTTTCTGCTAATCAACATACATATACTCAACTTCCCTTTATAGAGAAGTCCAAAAAACATTTCCATTTGCAAGGCATGTGGTCTCATGGGCACTGCCTTTGGACAGGATTTACTTATAACCCAGCTGGTTCAAAAAAGTAATCATTCCCTAATTAAGGACATTAAAAAGGGTCCACTAGACTAATGAAATTGGAAAACACTAACAGCCAGGTCAGTGCGGACAAGTAAGGTTCTGATGAAAATCTGTAAACTTATCAAGAAAGTATCTGCTAGAATTCTGAACACTGAAACTGAAAAAAAAAAAAAAAGCGTGCTTTGGGCAAACAAAGAGGAATGTTTTGCATTCAGGAAGTATATGTTTTTATAAGATTTGGTAGAAACTGAAGACATGAATATGTTTAAGAACTATAAAGATGATAGGTCTGCAATTGATTATTTAAGGGCGTTTCGTGGTGCTATTTCACACAGGTGGGTTGATGCTCTGCAAGACATCTCTGTTCATGCCACAGTGCTGCGTGACCACCTTCACACAAAATTCCAGAGCAGCGATGCCTGTGAACTACACTGAGAAGTGACTGCTCTAATAATGAAATACTGTGGACCTCATCTGGTACGCAGAAAAGTGGGTTAACCAATGTGACATCTAAAATGTAAATTTTCTTCCATGATATTTTAAAGATTTTTTGGTCATGTTATCACAACATGCTCATATTTGATACCAAGCATTTTGTTTAGATTTCAGCTTCCTCATTCACACTCAATTTGGGATGATGCCTACATTAACGAGTTTTTTGCTGCTAAAATGGGAATATTTTTAAATCTATACCTTAAGATAGGAGGGCCTGCTAGTAAAATTATTCTTAATGTATGTGTCTGAGTCAAATATCAATATTGATAATGGTGTGAAAAACGACTGCCCAAGAGCAACAGTAACTGTAGTCAGGAGATGTTCCAGTCTCTCCCTGAAAGTAGACATGTGTCCTTTGGCATATGGCGTGATATTTGGGGACCTGGCTTCTTCACTGGTGAGAGAGGGGAGGGAAAGAACTTAAGTGGCCCATAAAACAAACGTTTCTAAGATTCCTTCTAGATTCGACTCCCTTCTATAGTATGACTAGGGGTACCCTAAGGGGAGACAGAGAACTTTTCTAGATGAAGTCAGCTTGGATCCTATCTGAGATGTCTTTAATTGGTTATATTAATAGCTAACGGCAAACAAAAGGCAAAGGCAAGGCACAGGAAAGGATGGTGCAATATTCCATATTGAGACCATTTTGGGGTAGGCAAGTTCCCAGAAGAGCCTATGGTTGGAATTTTATTTTATTTTGTTGTTTACAATAAAAAAATAAAACACCTCATTTAGAAGCAACTTAAAACACAACCAGGGTGATTTTCCTAACAGCCCTTCCTTATATTGCAAGATCTTGTTATATTTAAAGCTGGAGATAATAATGCCAACCAGCCAGACTTTTCACTTCCTGGAAGCCCTAGTTCAGATTATTTTACTCTTAGGGAGGTGACATCTATTCCCCTATCAACCTCGGAAGGAACAGAAAAATCCCAGGAGAGTGAACTGAAGGTTTGATGCAAGAAGTTACTCAACCTGGACCTGCCTAGAACATCAGCCTTTTATTCTAATTGAATCTGTGGAAAACAAGAACCCAGAGGAACTCAGACTAGCATAGCTTGTCTTCTTTTATCTATTCCTGTGTTTGGAAAATAGAATTAATCTGTAGCAGAAAAGTTCAATGTGACAAACATTTGCTCTAGGTATCAAGGGATCAAAGTAACAGAGCCTTCACGTCTTTTCTTTCACTAATTTAATACATCTATTAATTATAAAAGCATGGATACTAGAGAAACCATTTTTTGGTTTTTAAGGTAGACTTATTTGCTGCATCAGCTATAATTTTTTCCACAAACTGTTTTTACATTAAAAAAAAGTAAAAACCTATGCTTAAAATGTAAAGTATGGTGAACTGTTTCCAATGATGAATATCATCTGCCAATCTAATAAATGTAAGTAAGGACCTAGTGAAAACAGAATTAAAAACCTGAATAGAATGTGGGGGCTGGAAACAACCCTTGCAATGGTAATCAGCGAGCAAAGCTGAATTCCTGTGCCATAGTCCCCCCTGCTGGTCTATCATGGAAGTAGTGCCTTTCGGAGAGCAAATCAAACCTCTTGGTTCGGTCACAGAAAGAGATACACCATGATTTAAACAAAAAATTCACAAAAACGAAAGGAATGTATGCATACTGTTTTTCCCTATTTCTTTTTACATAGCCATAATTGGCAGTGGAAGGAATGGGGGAAGGATTGTTTTGTGTGTGAAGAATACCAGAGCCCATTAGAACTAGGCTTAGCTCTGGAACTTCTCCAGTGATATGTGATTTGGCATTCACAGATCTTTCTCTAAGCCTCAACTCCTCCTCTGTAAATTGCAATTAGTAATAATAATAAACGAAAGATTTACTGCAGACAGCTGTTGCAAAAACATAAAAAGAGGAGGAGAAAGAGGAAGTGGAAATTACACGCAATAAAGTGTACTTAAAATGATATAGCGTTCTGCAAAACAAATATTAATGTAAGGGTGCAGTTCGGGGAAGACAATTCCACTAACAATTAAACTAACTTCCCTTATCATCAAAAGGTAATCCAGGCTGGGCACCCCAGGCATAGCTGCTGAGCTATCAGACTTTTAAATGCCTACAACATCACCTGGTTTCCAAGGATTTACTTGGGTACCTTTGAAAAACATAGGTTTCTCAGAGTCTTCATATTACACAGAATTTACTATCTACTTAAAGAGGTCTCTACTGGTTGGTAAACTAGAGGTGATGGGGTGAAGAAGATTAAGGTGCTCCTTGTTTACTTGTGACATGCTAAAAGCCCCACAAACTGCATACCTCCGCCATACCTCGGCTTTCTGTTGAAACTGCTCTCTGTAACCCTGATGCAACAGGCAAGCAGTCCAAACCCACACCATCTTGGCCCCTGAGACTTGTAATAAGTAACTGAGGTCTGTAACTTTCACCCATACCCAGACAATGTGTAAACTAACGCTTATCCTGACTTCTGTAAACCACTTAAGGAACAATCGGAATGTCAGAAGCCCCTCACCCTCTCCCCTGCCCAGAAGGTGGTTTACGGGTATAAAAGGTCTTTACACCCTCCTTTCGAGGTCATGGGTTGGAGAGATGTAAGTCCTCTGTGGCCACTGGCAATAAAGACCCTGCAATTTGGCATACTTTTTTCTTGATGATGATTTTCTATGCTCGCTCTGGTACAACAACTTGATAATCATTAATGCTTGAGTCTCCGTCCCCTTGCTAGTCATCTGACCAGCCGCATCTACATCTCCTGGCAGCTTACTAGAAATAAGGGATCTTAGATTTCATCCCAGATCTACTAAGTCAGAACCTCCGTTTTAAAAACTATCCCAGGAATTCTTATGTACGTTCAAGAAACTCCACTCTTTCACATTTGGGCTATAAGCTCTCTCTGGGTATATATCAGTTGTTATCTAGTACGTATGTATGAAATAATATTTTTGACTTGACCTTATTTTAAAACTACATTTTCAACAACTTGGAGAAATTAAATTGGGAAGAAAAATTATGGCTAAGGATAATTAATTTTTATGAGCCTTAAAAGAGACTATAATAAGATGACTTTCCCAAACATAACTTAGTATTATGCTACTTTAAACTTTTTATAGCTTTGTAATACTAATTTTAAGATAATCTCATGTATTTATATTAATATACACATTTTATATTTGCCTTCAGTATCTGTGTTGGTCGAATTTTAAAATGTAGATTATTTCATTAGAATAGATTTTAGAAAAAAGATTCAAGTCTAAGTAGACTTTTGAAAAATCTAAGAAGGCTGTAGCTTCCATTAAAAATACCGTCTACCCCAATCTTTTGTCAGTTAATGCCTGCTGCAAATAAGACAATGTTCTGAGCTGTTAGAAGTATACTGTTGCACTAGCAACATATAGGGTCACAGTTCCTCTAGAGATACAATTTTAAAGTTAACCACATTTGGAAAATGAGTAGGTAGGTATTAGAGGAAAATGAGTGGGTGGGTATTAGAAAGAAATTCATTTATTTTTACTTACTCCCTACCCCCTCCCACTCACACCTAAGCTCCACCTTGCGCCCTCTGCTCTGTCTTCTTCCTTTAGAAAGGTTTAGCTTTGTTTTGTCATAGCTATGCCCTACTTAATAGGTAAAAATACTTTAACGCCAGTGCTTCACGTAGGACCGTTCCTTTCTAACTGGTCCTTGCTATAAAATTATCCATTCTTCTCCTGTTATTTGGCACCCTGGCTATAGTGAAGGAAGCCATCTAATGAAACCAGGGCACACTAAGGTGTGTGAACTCTGAACATTCTTCTTTGATGTCCCTATTGGAGATCCACTGAGTTTTTAGGAAAGACACTCACACAACTTAGTGAAAAGCTTATTAGCAGAACTTCACTCAAGTTAAGATAAAAAAAAGGGGAGATATTTCAGGACCCAAGTACCTTTCCGGGTCCATTAAGCCCCTCCAATCTTCTTTCGCCTATTTTCTAAAATACAGGCTCTAGCTAGCTACACAGGTAATATCCTTGTAGAATAGTAAAAATTGTAAAACAATATGGATTTCAGAGTTTAATTTCCTTTTCTGAACACTTTTTTGAAAGTATTGAAAAGCCGTATGTTTCCAGTCACTAAAGCTGGAACTTAAGGATCAAGAAAAAAGCTTGAAGGAGCTCTTCGAAGTTTAAGAGTTTTGACTCCCTGCTCTAGTGGTGAGAGGCCATCTAGTCAGAGAGGAAGGATCTTGACTTGAAAGAGTAACAGGGTTTCCCATCTGTTCACTTCATTGAACAGAGTTCAACAGAGGCTCAAGGGCGCACCTCTCTTAAGTTCATATTGACACACTCTTCCCTTGCCAAAAGCTTGTTCGCAGAACAAATCAAGAACACACTCTTGACAAACGTTCTGATCCAGGATAATTACCTCTTCCCCAACTTAAATATGCCAAAGAGGGGAGCTTAAAACATGACAAGGTGTGAGTGATGGTATCTATTCCTGCATTCTTCATATATCTTCAAAGTAAATCTGGATGGAACTAAGGATATATCATGTTTCTCATAGTATTCATTTAAAGTAAGATCTTGGGGATATTTCTACTTGCAGATAGATATTCAGCACAGAAAATTTCCTTGTTGATGTTCAATGGAAAGATGCAGGATCAATACATGAGCCTACCAAACACAGCAAACAAAAACTTATTCAAGATTGGAATTAAGGGCAAAATATCAAATAAATTGCTATTGCAAACAATGGTGTCTCTTCAATTCAAGTACTATGGCTGGCAAAGAAACAACAATCTCCAAGAGGTGGAAAGGAAATGAAGACCCCTTAAGGGCAATGCAAACTTCCAGAGAAGTTAGGATTTGCTTTGCATATAGAGAACAATGAAAAGAAAGAAAACAAAACAAAACTTCTTTCTATTGTGTCAAAGTGATCCACCTGTTGATCGGACCCAAGCTGGGGACTAAAACAATCAATCACAATTTTCTTCCTTTTTTTTTTTTTGAGATGGAGTGTCGCTCTTGTTACCCAGTCTGGAGTGCAATGGTGCGATCTCAGCTCACTGCAACCTCTGCCTCCTGGGTTCAGGCAATTCTCCTGCCTCGGCCTCCCAAGTAGCTGTGATTACAGGCGTGCGCCACCATGCCCAGCTAATTTTTTGTATTTTTAGTAGAGATGGGGATTCACCATGTTGACCAGATTGGTCTCCATCTCTTGACCTTGCTATCTACCCACCTCGGCCTCCCAAAGTTCTGGGATTAAAGGCGTGAGCCACCACACCCAGCCTACCAATCACAATTTTCAACAGAGCAAACTGTACATTTCCTGGATGCCTCCTTTCTTCAGTAAGTTTCTGACTTTTTCTTCTATCCCATCATGGTACGGTGGGTGGGAAGCAGACGAAACTGGGAATCAGAAAATTTAGTTTTCTCCTATGTTTATTACTCATTCACATGACTCAAACTCAGTGTTTTAATTTCCTGAGGAATTAATTATAGTTTTATGAGAAAAGTATGGCACTCTATATAAATAATAATTACAGGAAAATAATAAGAACTAACTCAATAAGTATTTCTCATTCTCCAGTCACTTTTCAAGGTGCTCTACATTTATCAGCTAATTTAAATCATCATACAACTCTGCAATGCTAGGTAATATTATTATTATTATTATTATTTTATAGATGAGGAAATTGAGGCACAGATTGGTAAATAGTTTGCCCTAAGATCATGCAGCTGATAAATAGTGAAATCAAGATTAAGTTCAGGCAGTTGAGCTCCAGAGCTACAGCTTTTCATGTTAATTGCCCTTCTCTGATACATTTTCAATCTCCAATTTTGATTCCAAATCATGCTTTTCCAATGTTTTCTGCTTTCAATAAAATTTTGATACCTCTAGGAATAAGTATTTAAATATTGGCTTCACATCTACTGGGAGGAGGAATGATGGGAAAACCACCATAATACAAGATGGAACATTTCAGAGGAGACGCCCTCTTCTTAAATCATAAATCTGGTTTACTAAATAAAGGGGGGGGGACAAAGAAGAACAAGTTAACCCCTTTAAAAAATACTTTAATGTCTCTCTGGATCTTTTGTGAAGAGCAAAGGAAATTGAATTAAAAAAGATTTGATTGTCCTTTCCAAAATATTGTCCCTTACCTCCTGGACACTGGTGACACCACCCACACTCCACGCACCTTTAATGACCTCTACTAGGATCTGAGTGGAAAGACAGAGAAGGAAGTTATATTCATTACAAATTAATGACATGCCAGGTATTAGGCAAGTCCACACACATAATTCATTACATTGAGTTAAACATTTCCATTTAATAAAGAGAGAGACAGAGTTTGCACAGTATCCTTCCTTTGGTTCTTATCTGATGACTGATTCTCTTCCACATACCTTTGAAACCGCTAAAATAAATTATCTACTTGGGAGACTGATCTACCAGCAAAGTTATAGGTCTAAACTTCAAAGGCAATTTAATCTATGCAGCATTCCTTTTTAATAGCAAATCTTTGAAGTTCAGTTTTTGCATTGATTGATCATCCTGGGAAACAGAAAGACCTCAGCTCACTGTGTCGAGAATTTGAAAAGCCCTACTCCAGTGCCTATATCCATCACCTCTGAGGACAACAGGAATGAAAAGAGGAGTCATTTCCTACAGACCCATGATAAGCTTATTGATAGTGAGGGAATGTGTTCTCTTTCTGGGTCCACAAGGGGGCATAGTTTTAAGAGCAAGAACTTCCTAGCACCAAGCTCCCCTTCCATCTCTCTCTATCTGGAAGATTTAATGTTTAATGTTTAAATTTCGCGGGGGAAAAAACTAATAGTCAATCACTCCAGCAGAAGTTCTAAGGAAATCCTTTCACTGGCCTGGGGTCTTAAAGAAGGTGGGGGTTCCTCCCAGGTTAAAAGTCCCCTTCTTCCATACCCGGACTCCACTCTTGTGTTCATGGAAGCTGTTTTTCTCTATCCTGGATTTCCCCTCTTGAGTCCCTTTCCACAAACACTCCCTTCATGGAAGCCTGTCTTCCCCTCCTAAACTCCATCTCCCTCTATTCCCTTCTACTCAGTATGGAAGCTGTTTTCCTCTCCTAGATTCCATCTTTCTGGATTCTCTCATTAAGTGTTTGAGTTAGCTGTTTATTTCTCTCTCCTTCTCCTGTTTTTCTCTCTCTTCTCCTTTTTTTCTCTCTCTCTCTCTGAATAAATCACTTTCTACAAACACTTTTCAGTCCGGCATTTACTGCACACTGTGCCATGGTCCCCTCTCTCATTCTTGAGAGGGCAGGAAACCAGAATCCTGGAGAAACCTCCTGTCAGGGGAGCTAAGGGCACTGTAAACCCCAATATTACAATAGTATTAATGATATACATTTTTAAAAATTATCAAATTGTGAATTTATAAAATTATTAAACTCTCATGGCCTTATTATTCTACTCTGCCAAATGATGGAAAAATTTAAATTGTTTCTACAGTTCCCCCATCTCTATAACATTAAAAGATCTATTTCTAAAAATGTACGTAAAGTTTTCTTTCCTGGACCCAGGATACTTTTAAAGGTTTTATAAACTACTCTTCCCTGGACATTGTTGTCATCAGTTTGGCACTTTTCTGTTCAAAATGAATCGTGGCTTCACATAGGAAGGATGATCACACTGTTATCCTGTCTGTATGTGTAAAAACAAACTACCTTTCTTTCAAGACACAAAGTTAGGTCTTCAGCCTCATTGACACTGTCCCCCTCTTATATACTGCTGTGGTTTGAATATTTGTCTCCTCCAAAACTCATGTTGAACTTTTATCCCCAATATTGTCCCTTACCTCTTGGACACCGGTGATACCACCACCCTCCACCACCTTTAATGACCTCTACTTTTTAGTGAAAAACTCTATCTTTGCATAAACTTTGAGTAGTTCAGCTTTTAAAAGGTGATTGGGTCATGAGGGTCATCCCTCATGAATATGTTAATCCATTTGTGGATTAATGAGTCATGATGAGAGTGGGAGTGGTGGCTACATAAAAGGAGGAGAGACCTGAGCTAGCACACTCAGCCCTCTCATTATGTGAGGTCCTGCACCACCTCACCTCAGGACCCTGTAGACTCCTCAGCAAAAAGGCCCTCACTAGATATGGTCTCTTGACCTTGGACTTCTCAGCCTCCGTAACAATAAGAAATATATGCTGTGTCTTTATAAATTACCCAGTTTCAAGTATGCTGTTTTAAGCAACAGAAAAAGGAATACATTTTATTTTCTGTATATGTCTTGGGCTTGGGCTTCATCATCTTCCCACTTGTATTATTTTATCATTTGATCTATGTCATTCCTATTCAATGAAACTAAATGTTAAATAATGACAATGCACTCAATAAATACTTGTTGTACTTCCCATATTTACCAAGTAAATGTTTTCAGTGTAAAGTATCTATCTGCCCATCTGGGAAATCTAAGAATAAATAAGATAAAATCCCAGCCCTCCAAGATCTCACCAACTGGAATGGTAAGGTCTCACAAGAATGATAATATAAATTAGCTGAAACATTTCCAAGGGCCACTGTGAAGAATACAAATCTGAGTCTACCATAAATGAACACAAGAATTTTCATGTAGTAACGGGAGTCTGGTTAAGGTTATTACCTGGTACGAGATCACGTTAATAAGGAATATTTATTGAGCACTTACCATGCACACAAAATGGGCTCTTTCATTTAGTTCACTCTAGGCAGTGTTTCTATCTTCGTTAGGCAGTGAGGGAATGTTGGCTTTGCAGACCACAGTGTTTTCCCAAGGTTGTTTGATGTGGCTGAGAAAGCCAGGGTTTGGTGGAACAGCCTGGCTTTCAGTCAGCTGAAAACCACTCTGCACTACTTCCTCTTGCTTACTTGGTGCTTTAAAATATTTGTTGAAAGAATGATATAGCATGCATCAATAGTGAAAAATATGTCCTCCAATAGATTCCAAATTTTGAGGTACCCCAAATTTGGCTTAACATTGATCGTGTGTGTGTGTGTGTACGTCTGTTTTAGAAAGTAATTTACATTCTACACCTGACTTCCATTCACCATTCCTTCCCTATTGCCACAGCTGAAGAGTAGAAATACTTTATGGCTCTAACTGGGAGTAGAAATCACTACAAATCAAGAGTTGGATGA
Source organism: Callithrix jacchus (assembly GCF_049354715.1). Lineage (NCBI taxonomy): Eukaryota > Metazoa > Chordata > Mammalia > Primates > Cebidae > Callithrix > Callithrix jacchus. The sequence continues at coordinate 64,277,507 of NC_133515.1, read as the reverse complement.
ATCAATCTCAGTCTCTCTCTCTCTCTTTTATATTTACATGCTCTAAATCTGACTGCACCTTTTCAGAACATCATGCATAGCATGAGGGGACTAAATTGAAACATCTGATACAAACATTGAGAGCAGGAAAAAAATTTTTGACATGTGGTAGCTTTTTGGAGTGATATTCTGGTTTATCCTTTTTCTAGGGGAGGGGTGGGTTGTTTACGGATGAGCCGAAGCTCTATGCATGCTGCAGCCAAAAGGCAGCTCTCCCCTTTGATTTTTCCTCTATATAATCTCCATGTGGTCCCCAAATGCTTAACCCTCTCTGCCAAATGCTGTAAAATCTGTCTTTTGATTTCACAGATGGAAAAGACTTATTAGCTCATGAAGCTCACCTCCTCAGGAGACAAACAACTCACCAAATACCATTCACCCACCCTTTGAGTTTGAAGGCTTTATCAGCTTCTTTGCCAAAAGAGTTCAACCTCCTTTACACATATGACATCTTAAATCTAAAGAAAACAAAAAAATCCAACGTTTCTGTTTGGTGTCTAGTGGTCTTGGGACTGTCTGTCTCCCAAAGTGTTTCTCTTGCTGTGGTTTTAGGCAGTGCCCTAGGCAAAGAGAAAGGGACCATTTGCATCTCTAGGTTATAACTAGGCTTCTCATTCTCAAAACAACAATAAAGAGACATACTTAAGCCCTCTCTTTTTCACTGGGACAGCATCACCTGGACCAGTTTAAACTTTTCAAAGAGTACATAATACTCAAGAGGAGGATTTTAAAGAACACTGGACTTGGAAAATCTACTTTTTGAGTTTAGCCCTGTTACCACCAACTCATTAAGTTTTCCAAAGTTTAGTTTCCCAGATGATGAAATTTTAAGTTCACTCCAATGGTTACACGTATGAGAATATAAGGTGTTGTGTCTACAAAAGCACATGATTAAATTGCTGATTAGAATTTTATGCAACCTGATAGATATGATTAGGTGATTCTTTATAAGTAGACACATCTTTTGTAACTAATTTTATTATATTACTCTTTAGTTCAAAATAATCATTTAGTTACAGGACAGAGTTCAAAGATCTGTTTTATTTTCAAGTCTTCCCCAAATCTGGCTTTAAACGTCTCTCTGATCTCATGTTGACATTCCCTATGTGAACCCTTTACTCCTGTCACACTGTCCCTTCGGTCCTATGTCCTTCCCATGGGTGCCTGATCTGACATGCCCCTTCTTTCTATCCCTCCTTCTCCCTTACAGGCAGGCAAGGCTGCAGAAACTCCACAATCCTATTCTCAGATGTAACAAGCAATTTCTAAGCCCTCCACGAGGATAGAATGAAGAAAAAACCAGGGTATGTCTAAATTTGTCTCTTGCCAACACTTAATACAATTTCAAGGTCTGGGTGGGATTTACTTCTTCTCTAAAGCCTGCACTGCTCTCTCACCTGTGATGCTCTCCTCACCTTCTAAATCCCTATGGTTTTCGCTTTCTAAAACACACATGTGATACTTAACACATCCTACCGTCTATGGTGAGGTATTTTTGTACCTATCTGCCTCTCAGAAGTGTGCAGGATGTCAATTGCACATGTGCAATGCATGTTCTCATATGTATATACTCTTGTTGTATGCTGGATATTCCCAACTAAGCTCCTGGAGCAAGGAACTAGTCACACACTCATTCTCCCATAAACCAGCCCCATGGATAGTGTGTTCTGAGTAAAACGGATGAATGAGTGAAAGTAAATTAAGGTGAAATTTTAACTGCTGACCTTTGCTAACACGCCCATGTTAACTCACAAACATTTCAGAATAAAAATACAAAAAGCAGATAATGATGAGAAAAGGATTTGAGGTAGACCTATTGATTTTTCAAAGGGAGATGCAGAGTATGGGTGACACAGGCTATGAAGCTGTGGAGATGCGTCTCACCCCCTTTGAAGGAAGACCAGAGAGGATTTTACTTGCATTATCCTTTCACTCTTGGTCTCTGAATCAAAAGAGAAGGCGGCAAGTTCCTAGCTTAAGTAAATTATTTAGAATATTGATTTAACTACCTGAACTGTGTTAAGTTATATCTGAACTAAAAGACAACCATTTGCATGTTTCCTTTAATGGAATCTGTGAATTCACACACGTTTTGTTTTTTAAAGAAGAATCTTAAAGAGACATGATTCTCTCTCCATTTTAAAATACATATTTATAAGTATGTGTATATATAAAGGGTTATATGCCAGGGCAACAGCAACGACTGATGATGATTCTGCAAGAACTTTCATTTTACAGCCATTAGTTTTTAAATTTATAAATGAAAGAATCTGGTTCTTTCATTATATATGGTTAGCTAATATAATAATGTTTTGCTTTTTTCACTCTTCATGAAATTCATTTTACTTATTTTAGATTTGTGTCATAAAATCCTCACTTCCATTTGCTTATTTTTGTGGTAAGCTAAGAATTTAATCTTACTGAAATAATTATAAAAATTTAAGCAATTATATAATAATAAAAGAACATAATCTGATTTTTTCTAAAATAACACTCAGGGTATGCAGATATGTAACAGATATACCTTTTGTCCACACGTCTACAATGAGCTCATTTTCAACAAATTCCCAACTAAGCTCCTAGAGCAAGGAACTAGTCACCACTCATTCTCCCATAAACCAGTCCCATGGATAGTATGTTCTGAGTAAAACGGATGAATGAGTGAAAGTAAATTAAGGTGAAATTTTAACTGCTGACCTTTGCTAACACTCCCATGTTAACTCACAAACATTTCAGAATAAAAATACAAAAAGCAGATAATGATGAGAAAAGCATTTGAGGTAGACCTATTGATTTTTCAAAGGGAGATGCAGAGTATGGGTGACACAGGCTATGAAGCTGCGGAGATGCGCCTCATTTTCAACAAAGGTGCCAAAAAACACACTGAGGAAAAGACAATCTCCTCAATAAATGGTGCTTGGAAAAAGGATCCATATGCACAAGAATGAAGTGACACCCCAATCTTTCTCCATGTGTAAAAGTCAAATCCAAATGATTAAAGTCTTAAATCTAAGACCTCAAACTATGAAACCACTACAAGAAAACACTGGGGAAAATCTACAGGACATTTTTTTGGGCAAAACTTTCTTGTGCAATAGCACACAAGCACAGGCAGCCAAAGAGAAAATGGACAAATGGGATCATATCATGTTAAAAAGCTTCTGCACAGCAAAGAAATAAACAACAAAGTGAAGAGACAACCCTCAGAATGGGAGATAATATCTGCAAACTACACATATATGAAGTGAATAATAACAAGCATATAGTACAACCATTATAGAGAACAGTGTGGAGCTTCCTCAGAAAAGTAAAGATTGAGCTACCATAAGATCCGGGAATCCTGCTACTGAGTACCTACCCAAAAGAAAGGAAATCAGTATGTCAAAGGGATATCTACACTCCTATGTTAGTCACAACACTGTTTACAATAGCCAAGATTCAGGAGCAATTTAATTTTTCATTAACAGATGAATGCATAAGGAAAATGTATTACAGGTATGTGATGGAGTACTATTCAGCCATTAAAAAATGAGCATTGGGCACAGTGGCTCATGCCTGTAATCCCAGCATTTTGGGAGGCCAAGGCTGGTGGATCATGACATCAAGAGATCGAGACAATCCTGGCCAATATGGTGCAACACTGTCTACTAAAAATATAAAAATTAGCTGGGCATGGTGGCACATGCCTGTTGTCCCAGTTATTCAGGAGGCTGAGGCAGGAGAATCGCTTGAACCCAAAGGGCAGAGGTTGCCATGAGCTGAGACTGTACCACTGCACTCCAGTCTGGTTATAGAGTGAGACTCCATCTCAAAAAAAAAAAAAAAAAAAGGAGAGAAAGAAATTCAGTCATTTGCAGAAACACAGATGGAACTGGACATCATTATGTCAGGTGAAACAGCCATACACAGAAAGACAAACATCACATGCTGTCACTCGTGTGGGATCTAAAAATCAAAACAATTGACCTCAGGGACACAGAAATCAGAAGAATGGTTACAGAGGCTGGGAAGGGTAGTGGGGTGGGGAGGGCAGGGAAACAGTGTGCAGGGAAGGTAGAGATGGTTAATGCGTACCCAAAATAGAAAGAATGAATAAGAACTATTGTTTGATAGCACAACAGGGTTACTATAGTCAATAATAACTTCATTGTACATTTTAAAATAACTTAGAGTGAAGGTGTATTGTTTGTAGATCAAAGGATAAATGCTAGAGGAGATGGATACCCCATTCTTTGTGATGTGGTTATTTCACATTGCATATCTATACCCCATAAATACAATCACCTACTGTGTATATCATAAATAACCCATAAATATATACCTACTATGTACCCACAAAAAATTTGTAAAAACATACCTTTTTTATCTTTTTGGGAATATTTTTTGAAATATACCCCATAAATAAATACAAACTATAAATATTTACACCTACTATGTACCCATAAAAAATTTGTTTAAAAACACCTTTTTTTTTCTTTGGGAATATTTTCTGAAAGCTACTTTTTTTTAATAAAAAAGCAAACAAAATACAAAATACATGAAAATCTTTGAGCAACGTCTATCTTTCCTTGATCAAAAATCTTAAGGTTTTATTAATATCCTTCTTAATTTATACTAAAAATCATGATCTTAAAGTGTAGTAAATCCCTCAGAAAATTATTAAGTGTTATGCTAAAAGAGAAATTTAATGTATACTATTGCCATTTCAAAAGGAGAGTGTTTTGAGATTGTATAACCTTTAACAGTACATTTTGAATTTCTATATTATTTTTTAAATGCATTAATTATGTCATATGAATGTTTGTAATACCGAGCATATCATAAACTGTAAAAATTGTGAAGGGAGTCTATGTTGAACTTAAGAAAATTTTGCATGAAACCTATTAATTTCAGAAACAAACCATATATATATACCAGAAATAATTTACAATAAAAATGTTTTACTAAACCTCTTTCAATAGATACCCTTCATCTTTCTGTTACTCCCTCATCACTTTATAACTATGATATGGAGCAGGCACATTAAACATAGTTCTTCATAAAGGAGTAGACGCAGTGACAATAACTATGGCATGAGAGATAGCAAGGACTTCACAGACGCAGGAAGTAGGCAATGAGCTTTAGTGTTTTTAAGATTTGAAAAAGAAGATAATCATTACTAATTGAAGGTCTCTGTATAAAATCAAAGTAACAAGGTACTCAATATTAACACATTAAATTACAGTTGAAGTTATTTTTAACTCCACAGATTAATCCACTTTTCCTTTCATAGAACTCATTTTCCATTAACTTTAGCAACCAGACACCAGAGGTTGCAGTGTAAGGTGTAGTGTTTCATGGCTCAAATAGAATTTAATCATTGTATTTTCTCTTCACTTGATTGACAAAGTGCACTATGGATTGGTGGAAATACGCTGTCTCATAATGTGATGATCAGAAGCTGTGATAAAGGTATCATTTGTTCCAACATTTCTAGCTGCACTGCAGAGATTCTGCAAATGTTCTGATGAAGCATGGATAATGATTTGAATTTACTCTTCAGATCCACAGCGTGTTAAGCTATGGTCTCACTGGAGGCATGTGAAATATTAGCCATAGAGATGTCTTAATTGCCATTTACATTTGTTTTAACATAAAATCACCTAGTATACAAAAACACACAAGTCTGTCTAACCACAAATAAATACACATCATGAATATTGAGTCTAGGACCAATACCTTATCACTTACAAAGTTACACGTTTTTGCATTAATTCAAGAAGATCTTGTGACATAGTCTCTCAAAATGTGATATGCTAAATTACATTAAAAAAAAACAGAAAAAAATAGACAAACTCTGTCGAGGCTTGTTAGTTTCATCGCTGTGAATCACTTCCAAATTCTGCATTCCTATTTTTATGGCTAATTGTTGGTAGTCACTTAACAATATGTATACATATTTAAAAAACTTAGAATGAGTACTATTTATTTGTTCACTCAACATGAATCTGTTTAGTACCTCCTATATGGTAGCCCTACCCTAGCCACTGGGAATATCATGGTCAGTGCTACAGTCAACAATTCCTTCCTTCAAAGAGCTTATGCTCCAATGTAGAGAGATGGGCAATAAACAGAATAACTAAGTTTTATGATAAGATCCACTGCTTTCTGTACTCTGGGCAGCGGAAAACAGAGCAGTAAAGAAAGGGAATTGGAGGCAACGGAAGTGATTGTAAATGTTAATAGGATAAGAAAGGTCTTACTGAGCAAATAAAATATACCAAGAAAGGGGACAAGAGGAATGCAGAGAAGTAAAAGATTGGGAGAACAAAATGTGCAAAGAAGGCTCAGAAACACTAATGTGACTGCTGGCCTCTGTACCTAATTTAAGTTTTGTGTTCCCTCTCTTGGTCCCAGGTCACCTCCCAAAATATCCCTTTTCAGATCTGATGCCCTATTTCACTCACCATAGAGTTAATAACTTTTATTTTCCTTCTATTTTAGGAGAAATATGAAAATAATACATTATATATTTTCACTATTGCATAAGTTCATTCTCATGCTGCTATAAAGAATGGCCAAAGACTGGATAATTTATAAAGAAAGAGATTTAATTGACCCACAGGTCTGCATGGCTGCATGGGAAGGGCTCGGGAAACTTATAATCAGGCAGAAGGGGAACCAAACACATCCTTCTTCACATGATGGCAGGAAGGAGAAGTGTCAAGCAAAGAGGAAAAAACCCCTTATAAAGCCATCAGATCTCATGAGGACTCACACACTGCCATGAGAACGGCAGTATGGGGGTTACCATCCCCATTACTCAATTACCTCTCACCAGGTCCCTTCCACAATACATGAGGATGATGGGAACCACAATTAAAGATGGGATTTGAGTGGGGACACAGCCAAACCATATAAACTATTGTTTCAGATATGTGTACACCTTTTTCAGAAAGTTATATTTTGCATTAGTGAGGTAAATGAAACTGCAATGCTTAGGTTCATTTTGAAATCTTAATCAAGAAACAGTAATGGTTTGCTTTTTATAGTTACATCTAAAATGAAGAAGTGACCTACCCATTAAACCCATCTAGATGAAGAAAGAGAGAAAGACTAAATTTCATTTCTGCCTCCAGTCATGTTTCATAAAAAGGCTCAAACCATTTTTCCTTACAAGCAGATGTCTAGTTGTAGACAATTCTATCTGTATCTGCCTGCCTCCTCAACCCATACTCCATAAGAGGGAGAAAAGGAAGACTGTGTGCTCTTGATCTGGATACATATTTCAAACAAAAATGTTATAAAGAGGAAGTGAAATTAGATGTGGAAATATCTGAATGTTATGTAATATTTTATTGGGTACAGAATAAGAGAGGCACCAGAGTAATATTTTGACTTCTCACTGCATCTTTTGTTTTCCTAAAAGTTCTGCTTCACTATTAATGCAAAAAGACTGTAAAATTTCTCTGAAGAGATGGATGCCATCCATGATTTTTGACAGTGTTAAAACCCTGGTATTCTGCTTAGGCCTAGGCATTCTGCTGTATCCCTGGCATTCTGCTTGGTAGTAGGGATTTGCCTTGTGCTTGGTCCTGAAGACAAATTCCAGGTTCACATGGAGTCTGACGGCTTTACAAATAACCTAGCTATTACAATTCTAAATAAGTGTGAAAACCCTGTCAAACCACATAGGAAGGGTACAAAACTTATTTGGTAGGGAGGGAGAAGGCAAAGCTTTCTTAAGGCAGCAACATTTGAATTGAGCCCTGGAAAAATGAGTAAAGATTACAGAAACAAAGAAGAAATGTACTGAAAAAGCAACATGGGCAAAGTCCCAAAGAACACACATCCAAGAAACTGAAAACTGCAGGATCATAAAGAGGAGTGTGAAATGTAAAGAAGAAATAAGGCATAGATGGGGCTGCAGAGATAAAATGCTAAATTATCACATGTGGGTTAAGAAGGACCATCCTCCCATCCAAGTACTAACCAGGCCTGACATAGGCATAGGCTTCATGACTAAAACACCAAAAGCATTGGCAACAAAAGCCAAAATAGACAAATGGGACCTAATTAAACTCCAAAGCTTCTGTACAGCAAAAGAAACAATCATTAGAGTGAACCAGCAACCAACAGAATGGGAAAAAATTTTTGCAATCTACCCATCTGACAAAGGGCTAATATCCAGAATCTACAAAGAACTAAAACAGACTTGCAAGAAAAAAGCCAAACAAACCCATTCAAAAGTGGGTGAAGGACATGAACAGACACTTTTAAAAAGAACACATATATGATGCCAACAAACATATGAAAAAGTGATCATCAACACTGGTCATTAGAGAAATGAAAATCAAAACCGCATTGAGATACCATCTCACACCAGTTAGAATGATAATCATTAAAAAATCTGGAGACAACAGATGCTGGAGAGGATGTGGAGAAATAGGAACACTTTTACACTGTTGGTGGGAGTGTAAATTAGTTCAACCATTATAGAAGACAGTGTGGTGATTCCTCAAGGATGGAGAAATAGAAATTCCATTTGACTCAGCAATCCCATTACTGGGTATATACACAAAGGATTATAAATCATTCTATTATGAAGACACATGCACATGTATGTTCACTGTGGCACTGTTTACAATAGCAAAGACCTGTTACCAACCCAAATGCCCATCAATGATAGACCGGACAAGGAAAATGTGGCGCATATACACCATGGAATACTATGCAGTCACAAAAAACGATGAGTTTGTGTCCTTTGTAGGGACATGGATGAATCTGGAAACCATCATTGTCAGCAAACTAACACAAGAACAAAAAATCAAATACAACATGTTCTCAATCATAGATGGGTGTTGAACTATGAGAACACATGGACACAGGGAAGGGAACCTCACACACTGGGGTCTATTGTGGGGGAAGAGGGGAGGCACAGTGGCGGGTAGGGAAGTTGGGGAGGAATAACATGGGGAGAAATGCCAGATATAGGTGACAGGGCAATGGAGGCAGCAAACCACGTTGCCATGTATGTACCTATGCAACAATTCTGCATGATCTGCACATGTACCCCAGAACCTAAAGTGTAATAATATATATTTATAAAATAATAAAAAAATAAAGTTCTTTTAGACTGTTCTCAGAAAAAAAAATAAAAGAAGGACCATCCTGAAGGCAATGTGTAGGGAAAGAGTATTGAGAAGTTTTAAGCTGAAAAATACAATGACCAAATGTGCATTTTAGAAAGATTACTATTTCTTCCACAGGTCTAACTGTGAGGTCACCATGATGATGACCTGAGCCAGGGTAGAAGCTGGAGTAAAAATAAAATCAAAAGGATTTTATTTCCTATTGTACTCAAGAGTTATTTAGGAGATGAGACAAATGACTGATGGAATGTGGGGAGGAGAAGGGTTTTTTCCTTGGACCACTAAGCACATGGTTCTTCTCATATCTCTAAAGCAAGCAGAATCTTCACTGAGTTCTGAATGGGCTCAAAAAGTTTCACCAAGAATGAATGAGCAACTTGCCCAACAAATGTCACCAAGTATAGATGTGGTTCAGACTCATTCCTCAACACATGGCATACCCTCCTTGCCACCTCCCCCAACACAGGACTTAGAAGCTGCAAATCTATCAACTGTAAAATCTCCAAATAATTCCTTGGAGTGACTGGAACTGACAAAAGGGAGCTGCGCTTTGCATTTGGTAGGTAATTAGTAAAGGGGTGATACTCAGATTAGTGTCTTTTCAGAAAGCCCAATATATTTTCATTAGCTCAGTCATCATTCAATAATTCTTACCAATAATTTTAAAATTTTCATTAAAAGCAAATTTTAAAACATGTATATCTTCATACAGGTAAACTCCCTTCGTAACTGAACAAATTCATCCAGGGTCAAGGGAAATCAAAAATATTTTTATACCATTATCAATGTTTACACCATGGCAGAGAAATCATTCTCAAACACAGGCAAAATGCATGTATTTTTGAATACTTTAGATGCTATAGTAACAAAAATATTAAAATATATGTGGCAAATCCATTAATCTACTCTGAATGCATCTATTAACATATTTAAAGGCATAGTTTATCATATTTAAGTTAAAAAATCATCTTTTATATTTTAAGTTCTTTATCATTTAAATCATATTTTTATTATAGTTAAGTTACAAAAGTCTTTGGCTCTCCTTTGAAAATTTTCAAACTAATTCTATAAATAAAGACAAAAACACAACTAAAAAAGGGGCCATGAGTTGCCCCCAAATTGTCATCAAACAAATGGACTCAATGATTTCTGAATCAGACTTTTGAATCAGATGTTCTCATTTGATCTATCAATTTCTCCAGGTTTGACACATAGGTGTAAAATCATCACACTCTTATGGCAGTGAACTCCAGGCTTAAATAAACAGTATATCTGAAAGAGATTCAGGCAAGCAGATACATCTTTCAGAAGACGTACTAGGTAGTGACTTTGGACTGCAAGTATCGGTTCTTAGACACAGCATGTGATAGTTTGGTTGCTTGGCTAAAGTTTCACAATGAATAATTCATCTCTGTTTCAGCTGGACCCTGATCTGGAATCTCATTAGATTCGCTCTATCCCAATATTAAAAGTATTTCATGCTAATACTGTAAATGCCATTATCACCCCAATAATAACTACTGACTGGTAGTATACTGATGAAATTCGGGGTATTCTGTTACATTTTTGTTTAATTTTCATGATTTCTCAGTGGGAAAGAAAAAGAAAGGAAGAAAATAAGGAAGACAAAAACAGAAATATAGAAAGAAACGGAGGAGGTGTATAGAACAAACTTGCATGCATACAATAGTTTGAATAAATTGGAAATACTTAAATTTTATTCTTTATAATGTGCAAATGTTAAGACAAAATTTCTCCATCATGGAAACAGAAAATATGTATTTGTATCTCCTCCCTTATATACTCTTATGAGAGATGGTTAGTGAATTTCATAGTTAAACAGATATACTTCTTTTTGAAGCCTCAGCTTTACTTGGTACCAATAACGCTGAAATAGTCCTCCACTGTATCCTAGTTAATGCTCCTGCATTCCACCAAATATAGCTGAATGCACTGGTGAAACAGAACACGTGATCTGGCCAGCCTTACATGTGTAATGAAAATCTAAATTAAAGAGAATGAGACAGCAGAGACAAAGAGGATTTGGGGAAGGTATAAAAGACACCAAACATACCGCTGAGAATTTTCCTCTTTTTACAAAAATGACAGACCTAAGAGACAGCACGGAACAGATTAAGAGAATTAACGTGGAGAGAACAGCAGAGGTATAGAAAGTATCCAAGAAAAGTAAAACACATACAAAGGCAATTGAAATCAAAGAGCACTGCCTATATAAAGGCAGGAAGCGAGTCACTGAAACCATACTTGGCAGAAAGTACTCATTATTAACAGAAAGTGAAATCATTTTGCTATCTACTCCAGGGGTCATTAAATAGGCCCACAGACTACCACTGGTCTGGCAAATAAAGTTTTATGATAAGACACACACACACACACACACACACACACACACACACACACACACACAGCAAAAACCAAGCAAACAAAAATCATGAGGGATTTCTCTTGCAACTGAAATTTTCATTGATTTTAGCAGCTATTGGTGGAATATTTGCATCAGCTTAACACTGGCCAGTGGAGAAACAAATGTGGATGAGCTAACTGTCCCTATGATACTTCATGACATTTATTTTGTGTTTAACATTTGACCTTTTGAGGTATTTAACTTAAGAATACCTTGAGGATCAGGTTCTGGCATTGTGTGATAAAGTGTAGCCCACGAAATCCACATAATTTTCTGGTTGTCCATGATTTCCTTGTTCATCCACTGATGAATCAAGGAAAAAGACTAGTAAGACTTCTCAACCATGTAATCTTGGTCTTGTTTTGCTGTGGTAATCATATTACGGTAATCATAATTTACCACCCAGAACAAGATACATGATACAATGTGTTAATATTAATAATTAATACCAGTACAACAAGACTACATTTGGATTCCTCCAAATAAACAGACACATCTAGTCCTGGTCACTTTAGTCAAAATAGGTGTGTGTGTGTGTGTGTGTGTGTGTGTGTGTGTGTGTGACATTGTTCTATCTCTCTGGCCTACCACATTCTTATTCAGATATCTTGCAATGGATCCCTGTTATTTGCTAGATGGGGAAAGAGACATTAATAATGCAGAAATTTTTTTTCTGGGTATTTTTCATGTCAAAGAACTTTTACACTAAGGTCATAATATGCTGCATTTCTACAAAGTTCAACATTGCGCCCGTTGTAAGAAAAGGAATTAATTGTGGTTTTCCACTTTGCATGCTAAAACAGCAATTTTCAATTTCAAAACTGTTGTATGCATTGGTAAGGATATAATTTACATCTATTCTCCCTTCGCCCTTCACTTTCTAAATGGAGCTACATTAAAATATAAATTCATGCAATATTAGGTAAGTGGGAAACTAAGGCCTTTCTTTTGACTATTAAGCAAAGAATACAGCTTAGGAATACCATAAATCATGCTTGTCAGGATATTCAAAAGAATCATTCTGTAGAGTTACCATTCTATTATTTAGAAAGCACAGACATGAAACAATATAATTCAGTTGGGCTGCATGTATCTGATTTGCATATGGTTGTCTCTTTTTAATCTGAGTTTTCACAAAATGAATATAATTACCGAGATTTAATTTATCTTTGAAACCACTGAACTATGTTGATTACCTACAGGATGACATCACCCATATGTACTAGTATATCTGGACTCCTAAACAGAGCAATTCAATGTATTTTGTAGCTAAACAAAGTGCATACTGCAACTTAGAAAGCAATAAACTTATCATCCAGGCAAGATGCATAATTCATCGTGAAGAGATCAAAACTGTTGTTTTATCCTGTTTTTCTATTTTTTTTTTTCTCCTAATGAAACCACAAGTGGTTTGGAATAGTCAATTTACAAGACTATGACCACTGATAAAAAAAAAAATTAAACAAACACTTTAGTGGCACCGGATGGATATATTTCCTGTACCTCTCCCATTTAAACCCTTTATCCAACTTTCCTTCATATATGCTCTCAGGTTAAGAATTTTTCACGTTATGAATTATCTCTGACCTACATTCTCAAAGGAGCTTATTTGAGCTAGGATGTTTGACTTTAAATGAACAATAATGAGAAACATCATGTTAAATTTATCAGCTATAAAGTAAAATGTATAATTTCTAATGCAATACATTCTTTAGTCATGTCCAACTTTTTAAAAAAGTGTACAAATTCAAATCTGTGGTTCTGGGATGTTAGAGGTGCTAATTGCATACAACGTAACATGATAATCGACATAATTTTCTCTAAAACACTAGTTTGTGTTCCTATGAATTCTAACTATAGCCTACAGTTAAAACAAAGAAAAACATTTTAATAAGGAAAACGTATTGCCACTGAGCTGATTATTTTCCCAGAGAAAGACAACCATGAAAATAAATAAAAATAAAATTGGTTTACATTAGAACTGGCATTATTAGATGTATTTTACTCATTAGGTAAGAAATATCTGGACATCGAAGTGGAAAACTGAAGCTAGAAACCTCATAATGAACTGCTTCTCAACTGAGGTTGCCATTTAGTTTGATTGACAGAATTTTATTTCTAGTGGCTTTATGTTGGTCTAATCTAGACTTTGTATTGAAAGCATATAGGCATAGCAGAATATCTCGAAACTATTCATCAATCTAGATCAATTATTTATCTAAGTGCAGATGAAGATGTGATTCCTGATGTGCTATTTCTCAGAGAATTGTCTGCTTAACCGTAGCAAAACCAGAATCACAAATATATCTGGTAACAGCAAAAACTGAGAGGTAGGTCAGCTTATAGAAGAAATATACAAGGTGGTTACATGGATAAATCTTTAGACATAAAACACATGCAAAGTTTTCCCAGGCTTCCTAACCGCTCTCAGTTTTACATGAAAGTGCACTGTAGCTTATTGACTGATCCCATGATAATTTTCCTCAAATATCACTTTTAACCCACCACATTCCTATGGAAAACATTTTGCTAGCCAATGATTAAAACCCAAAGCCTTGAATTCAAATCTCATCACAATCTGGCATAAACTAACTTTTCCAGTCTATTAGGTGCTAATTTTCTTCTTTGAATTTTTGACAAGTGTGAATTATTTCCTCATTCCCTGGTGAAACATATTCCTTTCCTGTTTATCTTTACTTAAGTCCTCTCTCTAACCTGGAATTCTCCTTCTATCATCAAACCTGTGGTTCTTTCATCTGATTTATCTCACTCGCATAACTAGAAGTAACCCTTAAAAACAGGGATACATCTGTATGCTCCAGCATGAAATATCTACTTGTGAATATACTGTGAGTTCTCAAATACTTGGGATTGATTGGATCCCCTCCTATCCAAACTCATTTTTAGGTTTTATTGTACACACCCTATCTAGCCTGACTTTTCCTAGCAGTAAGTGCTATACTCTTCAATGCTATTTGGTTTTGTGTCTTCAACAGGCCATCCTATTCTATCTTTAGCAAATTCAACGAAGTCCCCTTAAGAAGAAAAACAACTATAAAAGAAAAAAGAGAGAGCATTGTAACAGTTCCATTGCCCTAGAAAAGAGATAAGGAAGTGGGATATATTTTTTTCACAATTAATTAATAAAAAATCTTTATTGAGCCCCTACATATCCACTAGGAGCTGAAGATACAGCAGTGAATGAGGCAGAGACCCCACGCACAAAGAGCTTCCATTCCTGCGTTAGAGGTGACACTGGTGATGGAAAGACACACAATAAAGCATCAAATAGTGTCATTATTCAATGTTATTCAGGAAAAGAAAGAAATTTGAAAGAGATGGCCGGATGTCAGGAAAGCACTTGTTATAGAGATGACATTTAAGCAAAGTTTTAAATATGAGAGGGAGCCAGCCATACCAGCAGCTGGGAAATCCCTGGTATCTGCCAAAGGGAAGAGCAGGTCCAATGACCATGAGGTGAGATCTTGTTTGCCCCCTTCCAGAACTGAAAATTTACAGTGGAGAGACAGCAGCATACAGATAGGCTGGAGACCGATCCTGTGAGACTGAAATGGGCCACCCGGGAAGGTTCTGAGCAAGAGAGGGCTATGATTCTTTACCTTCCATCAGAAATGAAGCAGAAGCAGAAGCAAGAAAAAGAAAGAATAGGAGGAGGAGGAGGAAAAAGAAGAGGAGGAGGCAAAGGAAGGGGTAAGGGGATAGAGGAAAGAGGAAAGAAATTTTGGGTGACAAACAAGATAGGGATTTAAGAGGTGAAATGCTTGCAAATCGTGGAGAGGGTAGCTGGACCTGGAACATCTGATATTTATGACTTGAAGACATTCTTCTTGTCTCTTGGTAGGCTGGTTGAGTGCAGTGGCTTACAGAGTGTAAATGACAGGGAGAATAGGGGTCTATCTAAGAATGGCTCTCTTACAATAAATGGCAAAGACCTAGGTAGGCCAGCTCTGATAATCTGTGAAAGAAAACCGTCCTGTTCATATGTAACAACATCAAGCAAAATTTGATTTAATTAATTAGATGACTTCTATTAGCACTTTATAAACACCCTGCTCTAGGCTAAGAATTCAGGAATGTGGCACCCATATCTAATGAGTATCAGACTTGGATTCCTATTTGTATTAAAAACCAGAGGCTTCTCCTTCTTTGCTCTGATTCTAGTTTCTGGCCTTATATACCCTGGTTACTTATAGACTAATACAAGTAATAAAGTCATTTCGTATTGCATAATATATTTATGTTTGAAAAATAAGCAGTTGGGCATGGTGGCTCATGCCTATAATCCCAGTACTTTGGCAGGCTGAGACAGGTGGATCACCTGTGGTCACGAGTTCAAGACCAGCCTTACCAACATGGAGAAGCCCCATCTCTACTAAAAATACAAAACTAGCCAGGTGTGGTGGTGCATGCCTGTAATCCCAGCTACTGAGGAGGCTGAGGCAGGAGAACTTCTTGAACACAGGGGCAGAGGTTGCCGTAAGCCAAGATCGTACCATTGCACTTCAGCCTGGGCAACAAGAGTGAAACTCTTGTCTCAAAAAATAAAATAACATAAGAAGCATCTCTTTTTACCAATTTGCTATAGTTCTTCATCCTACATTTAGTAACAGTGAGAAACTGCTCATTGATGTAAAGCTTCTCAACTATTTAGAAACAAGAGACTGGGCCTCAGAAGAAGAAAAATTGTGCTGTGAAACAGGTTGTAATTTATACCACCACTTCAGGCCATATTGTTCATTTTGTCAGAAAAACAAAAAATACCAAACTTGATGGTGAGCATGCCACTGACTCCTGAGCTCTTTTGTGATAACAATAATTAACTTTAAAGTATTCTTTCAATATCCTAAAATGCAACACCAAAACATAATTGCTTGTATTAATGGCCAGTAGTTGCTGATAACAACTAGGACACTAAGACTTTATACTGGAACTAATTGTTTTGTTGCATTTCAATCAATGTCTTGCCTGGAAGTATAAGCCTCTATTTAACCTACATGTCTGGGTATCTGAGAAGTTTCACCTTATGACTTGTTTAAATTTTTAACATCCATTCCAACCAGCAAGCTTCCTGTCTAAAACTACTCTCCAGCTGCTAGATTTATAACTGCGAGTTATTGTTTGTGCTAATGGCATCCTAGTTTTTATTTTTGTTTTTGAAAAGCTTTGGAGGCAGGTAGAAGCAGAGACGGAAGAGGGAGAAAAGCATTTGGTATTAAAGGCCAACATGAGCCCATAATTATGTACGTCTTGATCTTTGTAAATTAAGATCAAGTATATAATGTTGAACCCCAAATGCTTTCTATTCTAGGATTTTTTCGGGTTTATTTCCCTTTGTTAAATGCTCTGGTTGGCTCCATGTTATATATTTAACACCTCTTTCTTCTTCTGAGGGTGATCTAAGGGTTTCCAGAGAAGGATGTTGCCTTTGAGATGAAGAAGCATGCCATCATAAGTTACCCCCTGACAGGGTCCCTGCTGCTGCCTGCCACACCTGCTCACCTTTTCAAGAAGCTTCATTCTTTCCTAGAAGCCCTTGAACATCACTTTACTGCTATTTTTCAAAAACAGAAAATATAGACTACAAAAGAGGAGGCACACTGGGCATGCCAAATTGTGGACATCCTTATTATATCTCAACCTCTGTGTGCATCTATCAATGACACTTGTTACAGAGACATTTTAACATTCCTTCAATAGGTAACTACTTGTACCTATAGCTTTTGTGATACCTGAAATCAAATGATATTATTTGAAAGATATGAGTCATGTGCTTCAAGATAAACTGACCTTGCCTTTTTTGATCTTCTAAACTACCATGTGGAAATTTCAAATGTCACTTTTCTTAGTGGAGAAGCTTAAAAGACCAACTCTAGGATAAAGCTGCAAGCGTTTAAGCTTAAAGCACTGTGAATGCCACCAACTGTTTCTTAGTTGCTGTAACTATAAGAGATTGTATAGGTGAATGATCTAATTCTTCCAACAAAATCAGTCTAGATGACTTTTACTAATGAAAACAATTCTTATTCTAGAATACTTCTTCAGAGGAAGACAATTTTTTAAGCTTTACTTAGTGCAAGAAACATTCTCCCAAATTTGATGTATTTTATAAGTGAATTTTTTAATAGCGCATATATACTGCACCAATTCTACAGCAAAGCAGTGTGTTATATTTTGTTTTCTACTTTCACACCTCCCAGTACACGATGACATGCATTTGAGAGTGGAAAGAAATTTCAGAAGCATATCTGAGTTCTTCCAGGACAATTTCCACATCGAAGGTAGCAATTCTTTAGAGGTCAGTTTTATAAAATCATCTCTTTCATTTTCCCTGAGGGATGCAGTTATTTTTGTTGCATTCGGCCCTGAAAAATTTTACTGCAAATTCTGTCCTTGACCATGCCAAAGGACAAAATATAGCTACCGAAACCTTGAGATGTTTCTATGCTGTGATACATTTCAAATGAGGTCCATTTCCCATGCCACCACCACAATGGACAAAATATACATTCTCTCTGCTCCACACAGCACTTCTATAAATTCACCATCTTTCTTTTGAGATTTGAACATTTAGAATTGTGTTGTACACTGAGAGTCTTTGTTGTACCTATAAGGGGAATGAAAGAGATATTTGGATATATTTTCAAAATTTGAAGATAATAATTTACTGCCAAATTTGCTATGTCTTGGTGCTGCCACTCTTTACTGTAAGAGGAATATTGACCTTACAGTGATGTCTTGCAAAGGAAAAGACTGGATTCCAAATTACAAGCTATTTTGCTTAAGACACTAAATCACTGATGTCATCTAAATCTATTTTTGTGAAGATAATAAAAATACTTTAATGATAATCCATTGCTTTGAGAAAGTTATAGGACAATGCCCAAATGAAAAGCCATCAGCTTGTGAATATATAAAGTTGTGCAAGAATAAGTTAAATTAGTGAATATCTCTTTAGGACAAATTGTCAACACGTGTAATTATACAATAGTTTAATTGATAGGGAAGGTATGCAATAGATATTCTACAAGAAAAAAAAAGTCCATAACATTCTGACAACTAATCCATATCTCTCACATTTGCTGTCATATCTGGAAATGGCAGAAATGTTTACATTTTTAATTCTGATCATATAATCAGAGTATGTGTGACCCATTAGGTAGATTTCTCTAGCAGATTTCTGTAACTGGACATGTCATTTAGGGAGATTTCCACAAAGTGTGTGGTATTGGATATTTAACTGTTACCTTCCTCTTTCTCTATCAAGTTGTATTAATGCAGCAAAAATAAAATGCAAAGTCATACTGTTCTCCAGAAAATTTAGAAAAATAAAAATATCTAATCCAAATCAATTTGGCAATAAAGTTTAGCTGCTACCTGCCCTTGTTTCAGTCAGAGTCAGTAACTGAACTTTCCTTTGGGTCTGTTGACACAATAACAAGATCTAAAAGTAACTTCTATGAATATATATATTTTTAATTTCATATCTTATTCATTCCCATTTTCTTAATGTTTTGTCTTCTGCCATGTCCTGAGAAAAATGCCTGATTTTAGAGAGAATCCTTAGATTTACAACTTGAAACTGAAAATATCAAGTTTGAAAAATGAATGCAAGGACAAGTGGCCTTTTTGTCAGGAGAACAGAAGAATTGGAAATAGGTACTCTAAGGTCAGACTCCGTTTTTTTTCGTTGTTGTTTTGTTTTTTTGAGATGGAGTTTTGCTCTTGTTACCCAGGCTGGAGAGCAATGGCGCGATCTCGGCTCACCGCAACTTCCCTCTCCTGGGCTCAAGCAATTCCTGCCTCAGCCTCCCGAGTAGCTAGGACTACAGGTGTGCGCCACCATGCCCAGCTAATTTTTGTATTTTTAGTAGAGATGGGGTTTCACCACGTTGACCAGGATGGTCTCGATCTCCTGACCTCGTGATCCACCCATCTCGGCCTCCCGAAGTGTGCTGGGATTACAGGTGTGAGCCACTGCACCTGGCCTCCTTTTTTTTTTTTTTTTTGAGACGGAGTTTTGCTCTTATTATCCAGGCTGGAGTGCAATGGCACGATCTCGGCTCACTGCAACCTCCGCCTCCTGGGCTCAGGCAATTCTCTTGCCTCAGCCTCCCGAGTAGCTGGGATTACAGGCACGCGCCACTGTGCCCAGCTAATTTTTTGTATTTTTAGTAGAGACGGGGTTTCACCATGTTGACCAGGATGGTCTCGATCTCTTGACCTCGTGATCCACCCGCCTCGGCCTCCCAAAGTGCTGGAATTACAGGCATGAGCCACCGCACCCGGCCCCTCCTCTTTTTTATAGGCAATCTTCTGATGCTTGCTTTTCCTGAAAGAACTCAGGCCCAAATTCTTTAGGGACATTGTCATTCAAGAGAAGTGAGGATAAAATGAAAAATGAAGGCAAGGCCAGGCTCCGTGGCTCACATCAGTAATCCAAGCACTTTGGGAGGCTGAGAAGAGAGAATCACTTGAGTCCAGGAGTTCAAGACCAGTCTGGGCAACGAAGCGAGACCTCTGTATCTACCAAAAAATAAAAAATTTAGCTGGGCATGGTGGCACACACCTGTGGTCTCAACTACTCAGGAGGCTGAGGTAGAAAGATCACCTAAGCCCAGAAGTTCGAACCGGCTGTGAGCCATGATTGTACCACACACTCCAGCCTGGGCGACAGAGCCAAAACTTATTGCACACATAGAAAACATAAAGTGTAACTAAGAACAAAATTTGGTACACATTTTCATTGAGAGATGCATTTAAAACTTGGTTTTTAATTTAAGAACTTTTGTAAATACATTTAAATTGTTCTATTCTGTTAAACTGCCTTCAGTCATTGGTAGTCAGATATGCGTTTAATCACATCTTTCCAGGAAGATGTACCTTATGATTAGAGGCAGAATGGGGAGGTGGGAGAGCAAGGAGAGATATTAGCTTTGCTGACTGTCTGATCTGGATTTGTGTCTCTGAACAACATTTATTAGCTCTGGGCCTTTAGAAAAACAATAGATAGTGATAGACTTTGCTTTAGCACATATATCCCTATGCTAAGAGGTTTACATCCACTTTCACATTTAATGTGCGCAAAAATCCAATGAGAAAGGTATGCTCCTGATTAAATCCATTTGAAAAGAAGAGAAAAAGTAGGTTCACCAAAATCAACATCATCACACATGCCAACATCACATCACACAGCTTCTAAGTATCGTATTTACATATTTAGTCTGTGAACACACTATATTGCTTGTCTAAACAATATGCAACTATGTATAAATAAATACACATATATCAAATAAAACCTATGTCTACATTCTTTGACTGTTGTTTTATCATCTATTTTCCCATGAAAAAACATTTTTGCCATACACACTTTCTTTATTTTATATCACGTTTAGAATTAAAAGTCGTCATAATAATGGGAATAATGAGAGCATTTTCACAACTCTTCATTGACTCCTCACCTGAGAGGTTGTTAAAATGTATAGAGTTCCTCTAAAATACAGAAATTTTTTTTTTTTTTTTTTTTTAGAGATGGAGTCCCACTCTGTCACCAAGGCTGGAATGCAGTGGTATGATCCTTGGCTCACTGCAGCCACCACCTCCCAGGGTCAAGCAACTCTCGTGCCTCAGCCTCCTGGGTAGGTGAAATTACAGGCACGAGCCACCGCTCCCAGCTAAGTTTTATATTTTTAGTAGAGGGGGATTTCATCATATTGACCAGACTGGTCTCAAACTCCTGACTTCAAGTGATCCACCCACCTTGGCCTCCCAAAGGGTTAAGATTACAGGCATGAGACACTGCACTCAGCCAATAATACTCTCAAAATTTTAATACTGAAGAAAATAAAAATAGATCCAAGAGAAACAGATCAAGAGTAACTCACACAATATCTTTCTAGGAAAAATAATATTTTTTTTCCAAAAAAATCCTACTGAAGAACAAATCACCCATAAGTTTATATGTATCACCTAATATTTGAGGCAACTGAGCACCAGCCTTCCCAAAGAAACCACCCCA
Organism: Callithrix jacchus; assembly: GCF_049354715.1. Classification (NCBI taxonomy): domain Eukaryota; kingdom Metazoa; phylum Chordata; class Mammalia; order Primates; family Cebidae; genus Callithrix; species Callithrix jacchus. Next base: position 64,255,876 of record NC_133515.1, on the reverse strand, counting down.
GTTTCTGAGATCGTGAGTTGTGCCTCATCAATAGAACTTCTATTGTGGGCACAAATGGAATAAGAAGAGAGAAACATGGTGATCAGATGAAGGGCTATAGAATTAAAAAGTGATCAAAATACCTGCTCGATTTGCTATCCGTTAAGCACTTTAATTATATATCTATTATGAAAAATTGCATTGATTTACATATTAATATTCTACATTTCAGCATGTGCCCTTTATATTCACATAAAACAGAATACACTCTGTCACACACATTTAACCTACCTGACTCAGCCATTAAACTAAAATTTGAGAGTGGGAGAAAAAAGAAACAGAATGAATACAGTGTTCCCATTGTTCTATTCAATGCCTAGGATTTTAAATCCTTAACTGTCACTCAATTGAACTCTATTTTTGGCAGTTTGCCTATCAGTCATGATGGGAAGTTTAACCTAGGGTGAGCCATCAGTTTGTCTTCAAACTCTATTTTTTAATGGTCTCATGTTCCTGGGGTAGGGACCTACATGGAAACTTTTTATATCAGTCTGTAATTTCACTTTTACTCAATGACTCCGGGGCAGGTAGAAAAAGACAGCAAGCCAATTTGTGCAGTATACCAGCACCAGCACTGCCCAATAGAACTTTCTGTGATGATGGAAATGCTTCTTGTCTGACCCGTCCCACATAATAGTCATTCACCACATGTGACTGCTGAGCACTTAAATGTGGCAGGTGAAACTGAGTATCTGGTTTTTCATTTTAATTAATGTAACTTTAATTAGCCACATGTAGCCACAGTGATGTCTTGGTATATTTTATGTACTTGCAGCTACATTATTTAACAACAAGCACAGCCCTGTACCAGTCCCCAAATTTCTAGGTGACTGTGAAAGACAAAATGCTGGAGAAGTAACCTGTCTTTCTCTATAGGCATGTGTGTGAATTCCCAGTCTTAGTTAATGTGTTCTGGGTTTGCTTTAGAAACTGCTGAGAACATTTCAACATCCCTGAAATTGCACCAATGACTACAAGTCAGAGTATTTAATTCCTAATAGGAATTCTCACTGCCATTTGGACACCTTTTGATTCTTCTCATTTGAAACTCTTGCATTGGCCATGGCTGCTGCTCTAAACTGCCTCCACATTCAACATTCTTGCTCCTACTCTTCACCTTTATGCTCAGAAAATACACTAATATCTCATCCACCAAGGAGCCCCAGTTCATATATGTATTCTTCTGTGAATATATACATCACTACCACCATGCATCAATCTCTCTCTGTTCTTCCATTTTCTACTCTCCTTGTTGACAAAGATGCCCACACTTTTCCAAAGCTCCTCTCTATACCTGTGCCATCTTATTAACTCCTTCCTACCTGATCTGGTCTCTTCTTCAAGAATTCTCTCTTTCCTCTTTTTGTATCTCCAATCTTTGTCTACCCACTGGGTTCTCCACTTAATACAAACCAGCAATTTTCTCCAGTTCCTCCATTAATCATACTTAACACTCTCATAATCACCATGGTTTACCTATTCATTTCTCTTGACATTCTAGATTCTTCCTAAATGACTTCTTTGACCAGGGAACTGAAAATCACCTAACCCCACGTACTTTAAAACTCCCTTGGTTCTTCCTGTAGCTCTTTAACTGCTCATTCTTATTTGGTATTCTACATCATTCCATTGCCTAAGATTGGGCATTTTTCAAGATAAGAGAAAATCAATTGATAGCCTACAGGCCAAGCCTGCTGAATTTTTGTATGGCACAAAGGCTAAGAACAGTTTTGCTTTGTTTGCTTTTAAATTTTTTTACATTTAAAAATGTTTCACATTAAAAATCAAAAGAATATTAACATTGGATGTCATGTAAAAGTATTATAAAATATAAATATAATTGTACATAAAGTGTTATTGGAACACAGCCATGATACTCATTAACATACTGTCCATGGCTGCTTTCACATTACAATCACCGAGTTGAGTAGTTCCAACAGAGATTATAATGATCTGCAAAGCTTAAAATATGTATTATCCAGTCCTTTACACAACATGGTTGTCAACTTTTGCATAAAATAGTTGTCAACGTGTTTTTTTTTTAAACCTTCTTCCTCACTCATTATAGCTGTTCCTATCACTTTTATGTAGTAAGGCAACAACTAGCAATTGTTGAATCCTATAAGAAGTCAGGCAAGGCCAGACATGGTGGCTCACACCTGTAATCCCAGCACTTTGGGAAGCTGAGGTAGGCAGATCACCTAAGGTCAGGAGTTCGAGACCAGCCTGCCCCAAATGGCGAAACCTTGTCTCTACTAAAAATACAAAAAATTAGCCAGGTGTGGTGGCGGGCACCTGCAATCCCAGCTACTGGGGAAGCTGAGGCAGGAGGATCTCTTAAATCCTGGAGGCGGATGTTGCAGTGAGTCAAGATCACTTACTGCACTCCAGCCTGGGTGACAAGAGTAAAACTCCTTTTCAAAAAAAAAAAAAAAAATGAAGAAGAAGAAGTTAGGCATTAGGTCAGGTGCTTCATAAGCATCACTGTATGTAATACCACCAAATAAAGGAGGCAATGCCACTGTAGAGATACAGAATCAGGTTAAATAATTTGCCAAAAGTATTGCTTGATGTTAGCTAGCAATTTGTGGAGAAGACTTTCTAGTTAATTTCCAGGAGTGAATACCTATGCTACTCAATCGGCTCATTTCCTATTCCCTGGAGCTTGACATTATTCACTGCATTCCAACCCTGTCACTTTCTCCCCTAGATGGTTTCCTTTTCTTTCAATTTCCCTTTCCATTAGTTTAGTTCAGAAAATACCCCTTACCTGGATTAGGACCTGTTATCTATTTTACTAACATTATTCTCTTCTGTCTTCCATTTATCCTGCATTTTATTACCACTAACCTCTCCAGAGAAATACTGGCTAACCCATTCACTCATATATTTATATCTCTGCAAAGATCTCATAGAATGCTTCTTAAGTTGTGATCTTGCCATTCCTCTAGTTAAAAGCCCTCGGTGGATGCTCATTGCCTACGGAATAGCGTCTATACTTCATTCTTGTTACTTAAGTATATTTATAATCTGGTACATCCTACAACAAATAAAGCCCATCTGGGTTGCTCATTGTTCCTCTTCTTTCTGCCACTTGGAATTCCTGTCCCTTCATTTACATCTGATTACTTGAGACAGGAGAGTTTTTACCCTCCCTGAACCACTTTCCTTTCACGTCACTTTTTTTTCTAACTGCCGTGCGTGAGAATTTTCAGTATATGTATCTAATCTCCATAACTCTACTGTAATCTCCTTGAAGGCATGGACTCATCTTATTCTCTTTGTACAGAATTCTTGATAGCATGTGATAGAATTCAAGGTAGGTTTTGTTAGTTGTTAACCAACAGCTATACTTTACCTGCCTTTGTGCCAGAAGAGGCTCCATTTTTGTTCATACTGTGAAGGTGTCCCCAATTTCCCATCCCGCATCTCCAGTGGTTTGGTCATAATGGAACTAACCCAGAAGGGAACTGGTCTACTGACATGGAAATGAGACCTTCAGAGAAAGAATTTCCTCCTTAATAAAAAGTGATACATAGAAGGAAACCCCCTTTGTTGCCAAGAACAGCTTCAACCATCTTGAAACAATGAGGGAAGACAGTTATCACACTCAAGCTATCACATGGAAGCATGAAAAGCTCCTTGGTATTTGATGACTTATTTTAGCCACTGAATTAATCAATCCCAATGCAGTCTTATTTCTAGACTTTTTATTAAGAAATAATAGAAATCTATTACTGTTTAAGCTATATTTGTTTTCATTATTATTTGCAGAGTCTTCTGATTCACATGCCAATATTTCTTGAAATTTAAATATATGAGTGCACATTTAAAAATACAAACACTTATATTGTATGTACATTCTGTACTCAGCTATACTATGTGTTATTCTTATTTTGCATTATTACATAAAATACACTATTACCTAAAATACTATTTGGTACTGAAAATACCATTTTGGTTTTTGGAAGATCTTTGGTGGAAGAAACCTTTCTTCTCTACAGTTTTTCAGAATAAAACACATTACATTTGTCTAACATTAATAGGTAGCTAGCAGGAGGTGAGAATTTTTTTTTTCCTGATTTCTTCCTAGGGTATTATGGGCGGTGAAAATTTAGTAAAAGTACATATCACTCAAATCATCCAAAAATGCTAGAGAAAGAGAGAAAGAAAGGAAGAAAGGGAGTAAGAAAAAGAAGGATGGAAGAAGCAGGGGAGGAAGGGAAGGAGGGGAGGAGAAAGGAAAGAAAGGAATATTTTGTATGCAAATGAGAAACAGGCTGCAGAGGTCAGTAGCCTAATACTGCAGCAGCTTCAGAAATAAAAGCAGATGGTAGAGCTTTTGCTTTTTTTCCCCTCTTGGCCACAAAGCTCCTGCTAATTGAAGTAGCAAGTGAACAAGCTGCTCTTTCACTCCCCTGACAATATTTATGTTTCACTTAGGTTCTGACTTTCATGTTAAACACTGCCACACCTCCTGCTTTCTCCTGACTTCCAGTACTAAGCCAGCTTTTGATTTTTCCATGGGTAGACTCCTCTGTTCACATGACTTCTTCTTGAAGATAAACAAATGGAAAAACTACCACCTCTCAGGGTATCTCCCAAGACTGAATAAGGTTTCTTGAAAGAAGGACAATGAGCTACAGTGAGTAAGTGACACAAACTGAATGAGAAATGGCACTCTCCTACAAGCTGGATGCTAGACTTGAAAGAAACAGCATGAAATGGGAAGGTCATCGTTAAGGGTCGATTCTTATCTGTGAAATAAATTTACAGCCAATGAAAACAGTTGTTTCTTTTTTTAACTTCTTTGTTTAGTTTTTGAATCTTGAAACTATGAAATGTAATTAATGTTACCAGCAGTAATTCTATAGTCTATCTTGGACTGCACCGTTCAGAACTTTCTCATAGCTGCTCTCATAAGACTATTTTTTTTCCTTCCTGCAGCTCAGACTTCATTTCCAGAAATGGAAACAACATGAAAAGTGCTGCGAAATTTGCCAACCCAGCTTGCCCACATATTTATATCTGTGTCAGGATATGGTATTGTATTTACCAAGATTAAATTATCTGCTGTCAAAACTCAATGAAAATCGTGGTATACCAAATCACACTTTAGACATGTAAGCACCTATTTTTTTTCAAACTGCAAATAACATATTGAAGTATGTATATTTACAGGGTTATACCATACACAATAAAAACAATATAAAATACAGGGCATTTTAGAGACAGAAAACAGTACAAAGTTGCTAAGTTTAGGAGAGAGAGTTGGATGCTGAATAACTGAGTAAGATTCTGCAGAAATGGGTTCGAGTTCCATATCTGCCACTCACCATCTGTGTTCTTATATAATCATTTAACAAGTCACCTGCAAATCAGGGATAAGTCCTGCCATCCCTGCTTAATTTATAATGAATAAATGTAAACATATATGTGAATACATTATGCAAACTATAAAAAATATATGAGTAGGCCAGCCGTGGTGGCATATGCCTGCAATCCCAGCTGCTTGGGAGGCTGAGGCAGGAGAACTGCTTGAACCCAGGAGGGAGGTAGAGGGTGCAGTGAACTGAGATTGTGCCACTGCACTCCTACCTGGGTGACAGAGTGAGACTCCATCTCAAAAAATATATAGATAGATAGATATAGATATAGATATGTACCTATATAGATATAGATGTGTATCTATATCTATATATGTATCTATCTATACAAACACAAATATATATATATATACATATATATGTACATATATATAAATGAAAGAAACTTTGTAAGTTGACATTTTGAATTCCCAATGTCCTTCAATTTCTTCTCTACAACTCAATTCTTCTTTCTAGAATCACAGGATTTTAGAAATATAAGGAAACTTAAAAGTGATGTAGTCTGCATAGTATTCCATGATATATACGTACTACATTTTCTTTATCTGGTCTACCACTGATGGGCATTTAGGTTGATTACACATCTTTACTATTGTGAACAGGGCTGTGATGAACACACACATGTATGCGTCTTTATAGCAGAACAATTTAGGTTCCTTTGAATATATACCCAAAAATGGGATGGCTGAGTTGAATGGTAATTCTGCTTTGAGTTCTTTGAAAAATTACCATACTGTTCTCACTATCAAGTGGGAGCTAAAGATTGAGTCGGCATGGACAGCAGACACTGAGGCCTAATTGAAGGTGGAGGGAAGATGGAGGGTGAGGATAGAAAAAGTACCTGTGGGGTACTGTGCTTATTACCTGGGTGGTGAAATAATCTGTATACAAAACCCCATGACACACAATCTACCTATACAGCAAACCTGCACATGCACACTTGAACTAAAATAAAAGTTATAATAATAGAAAATAGCTTGTAGTCAAACTCCTTTATTTTACATATAACTAACATAAGCCCAGAAAATTTTAATGACTAAGCCAAGGTTAACAAAGAAAAAGAAAATTTTGAAAAAGAAGTCTAGATTACAATTTATTGTTCTTTCTAGTAGTCAACTCCCCTATGATTTAATATAGAAGTGTTTAACACAATTTACTGCTTTAAAAATGATTTTACATTGATATGAAATGTTCTAGTTCTAAGACGTATTTTCAAACTAAAATCCCGAGTTATTTTTACGAATCTCAAATAGGTTTCTGGGCAGATAGTACTTTCTTTCAAAAGTGTGACTTTTCAGAACAGAGAGATGAGTAGCAGAAGCAGTCATGAAATCAACATTTTGTACTTCACCTGGTGTGTTCTTTCCACTGTTCAGCAATGCCCATCATATTTTGGCTATGAGGGATTTTTTTCTTTTAATAGTGCTGCATAGAATATATTTCAAAATGTAGGACAAAGTAAAATTAATTTTGCTGGAGGCGTCTTGCAATACCCTTTGCAATGTCTGGAGATACCCAAGGGTATCTTGAAAGTAGGATGAAGAATACTTATACTAAATTATTCCATCTCCCAGAGTAATTTGTCTCCTAATAATCATCATAATCACCTTCTACAGTAGCCAAACCATAGCATTTTTACTATGCAAATTATTTACTGCAGGTAGGACACCCACGGTAAAAACAGCTCAACAATGTGCTGCTAGAAACAGTCTTTCATTTCCAGAATCCTTTCTGGGAAACCACCTGTGCACACCAACTTTCAAGCTCTTATGTGAATATAAAAGTGTATTTTATTTTTACAAAATGACTTATTACAGGAAAACCTAGTTCAGTGAAGTATTCCTTGCTAAAGACATGAGTAAGAGGTACAGATACATACTAGATAGACCTGCTCAAATCAGTATTTAAGCATTCAACATATTCGCAAAATCCCAAGTAAACTTTTTGTGCCCACTTGTCCTCTTGGCAACAATATTTTTATTGTCTACGTACCTCTACCACCAACAATCTTATAGGAGCATTTCCCCCAAGTGCTCAATCAGAGAAGGCTCTCATGTCATTTATAGCTTCCAAATAATTGTTTCTAACACAAGTCCCAGTGTTATTTTCATCTAAAGCTGTATATCTCTTTTTATTAGTCAAGAAAAGATTTTGGTCTATGTGAAAATAATTTCAGTGTCAGTGAACAAATTGTAGCAGCATAACATGCTCTTGTGTTCAGCGTGTTTGTTTATATCATGTGTTGAGGAGGTGAGGCTGTGGTGGGAAGGAAGGAAAGAAAAGGTAGAGGCAAAGTCTTGTCTTTGATCTTAAAATTATGCTAGTCAGTTCTTACTAACTTTACTTAATTATACATGCAGTTCTGGATGCATACGCTTTTTTGTGAAAATACAAACATGGAAAATTTTCTAAATTACTGATATTTTGGTTGCTAATAAAACTTTGGTTCCCAAGAAGCCATGGATTAAGTCTGGGTGAAATGCTTTGCATCCTCTGAACCAGAAACTGTCAGAACCTATTAAAATTCATCTGTGGATGTCTACTCTATGGCAATCATAAAAACACAATTTGTTCCAATTAAACAGCAGAAAAATCTTTCTGGGGACTGATAGTGCAACCAGGCAAGAGGATCCTACAACCTCAGTTATCACATCACATCAGACTCACTGTGGCATGTTCTAAGATCTACAGCCAAAAATACCAAAAATAAATTTCTTGTTTTCCCACCTGGGTCTCTGTTTTTCTACTAGCCCAAAACCTGACTTCCAGTAGAATCAAAAGCTCTTCCCAAGGCATGGTTAGAAGTTAACTGAGTAGAGCAGAGCCTTCTCCTTTCTGACTTCCAGCAGGATCAAAAGCTCTTCCCAAGGCATGGTTAGAAGTTAACTGAGAAGTTAACTGAGAATTTAACTGGGATTTTGTGTTTCAATTTGCCTTATCTGCATGTGGATATACCATCCCAGATAGAGAAAACTAGGAGTGGGAATTCTCTGACATGATTCACTACGAACAGCCAAAGCAAAATGTCAACCAGTTAATCTTTGCTTCTAGTCTGTCCAGGAATAGGCCCTGGGAAAACCTTCTGACTGCACTGGAATTGGGGGGAGTGGACTTGTTCTGAACTGACTCAAAAATGCTGACAGAAAATGGCAGGTTACTGCCTAAGCACAGATGTCACTTTATTGTGTCAACTTGGAAATGATTGGTACAATCTGGCAAGTGCAACTTTTCTCACATTATTAGTGTGTTTGAGCAGGTGCTATGCTTCACTGAGGTCATATACTATTTTCATTTATTTTTTAATTTTTTGATTCAAATTAGAGGATGAAGAAGATTCTCAAAGACCTGTCGTAAGTTTTACTAGAGAATAAAAAGGGCTAATAAATGTTTTATTAATAATCAGAAAAGGGTCTCATGCTTCTCCCAGGGGCATATTTGGTATATATGCTTTAAACTTCTAGCAAATATTCAAGAAGGAAAAATCTAGAAAATATTCTCTAAAATAGTTCTTCCATTGACTTCTCCTATGCCCACAATGCATTCTGCTGTCATTCACATATTGTCCTGTTTGGCAAAAGACTTCCTATTTCTATTGTCACTGTGGAAAGCTGCCACCGCTACTCAAAGTAAGCTGTCATTGGAGGTCTATGCCTGTACATAAAATAATACCTCACAGTCTGCAGGGGCTGCTGTGGGTTCTAATGGCTAGCTTTAAAAAGCCAAAATTGTGTCTGTAGCATTGGTGGCTCTCTTGTTCTGCCAAAAGATTAAGATCACACACGGTGACTACAATAACTCCAACACTAGGAGTTGCAGCTTCGAAACAAGCAAGGCAATGCAGTTGTAGCTAGGCTTCTGGGTAGTGTGTTTAGTAGCTGTGTTATCTTTGAGTCTTTCTGCCTGTCCCTGAAAAGTTGCTACATATAGTAAACATTGGCCAGCCAACAATGCACTAAGTTTTGAAACACAGAGAACTATAATACATAGACATTGCTCTAAGAAACTCCTTGGGGAAAACTACAGTCAACAAAACTGAAGAATATACAAATATCTGAACACAAAAGTAAATGTTAAATATAGTGTTGTACATGCTGTAGTAGCTCTGACAGAGGCAGAGACCTGATATACAAAGCAATTGGAAAAACAGATTCCTAGAAAGTTCTAATAAGTACAGATATGATAAAGTATAGATATGATAATAATTATGTTACCATGCATTATGTATTTTAAAAATATAACTATAATAAATTATTACTGAAAGGTCACTATGTGCTAGGCCTTTTCCATAATAGATGTATCATAATGATACAGATTTTTTAAATTACCCAAAATACGCAGACCAAATCTACAGTTGGGCACTTTATAAAAGGTATCTGAGGTAGTATATTAGCAGAGCATGGATTTCAGTCTCCACCCAAAGAGTCCAAAGCCCACACTGGATCATTTATTACTAGAGGAAAAGAGAAAGATTTGTGGACACTCAACTCATCCTCACGAGTTATCAGGATTTGCTCAGTTGGATGCAATGATAGCAGGATATTCCATTGAGGATTTCAATATGAGCAATGGCAACAAGGCAGGGATTAGTATGACATACATTGAGCATGAAGAGAAAGGCTGATTAGAAAGGGGGAAGAAGAAAAGAGTAAAGAGAGAGTCTGGTTCTAGATGACATAGGGTCCAGAATCTCCAAAGAGATTCTTACGGCTGGACTTAAGTTTGGAGATGTGACACTAACAGTATGTACAATCACTTAAAGTTTCAAAGCTGATGGATCTTGTTTTCTGAAACCAAATCTGGCTATGGTTTGTTGTTGTTGTTGTTGTTGTTTCAGTTTTTAGAAGATACAATAATACATCAATCTGATTGCATCTCTGCCCTTGAGTAAAGATGAATAATAAGATAAATACTAAAATACATAGTTTGATAGATGTTAAGTTTAAATGAGAAAATAAGTCAGGAAAGGAGGACAAGGAGGATCAGATAGGAGGTGTATAATTTTTTTTTTTTTTTTTTGAGACGGAGTTTCGCTCTTGTTACCCAGGCTGGAGTGCAATGGCGTGATCTCGGCTCACTGTAACCTCCACCTCCTGGGTTCAAGCAATTCTCCTGCCTCAGCCGCCCGAGTAGCTGGGACTACAGGCATGTGCCACCATGCCCAGCTCATTTTTGTATTTTTAGTAGAGACGAAGTTTCACCCTATGTTGACCAGGGTGGTCTCGATCTCTTGACCTTGTGATCCACCTGCTTCAGCCTCCCAGTGTCCTGGAGGAGGTGCTTAATTTTATATAAGGTGACAAGAAAACGTCTCATTGAGGTAGTAATGTGTGAAGGAAGAAGAACTCCTACTTATTCAGTTTTCTTATTGCATTGTTACCTCTCCTTCTTCCACTGGGTTTTCGGATTATCGCAAACAATAATCTTACATTTTCTCTAAGAGTTATTTTTCCCTTTGTTCTCATATTTTTGATTTATAAAATCATGTGCACATAACATTCAAGATATCATGATCTTCATGTTCAAGTTCCTATACTGATTTTGTATCTGATCAAATGAAAATTCTTATTTGCTTTTGATGTAAACAGTTGAAAGTCCATCTGTTGTGACTTAGGAGAAATATGAATCTCTAACAGGTTTATGTGATTCTATTTCACTCTAAATCTTCATCAAAGATATTCTCTCTAGTTTTGGATTAAACAAAGCCAGACACATTTATACAGATTTTAGGCAACTGACATACAGAGATTACCAAATTTCTAGGACTTCTGATTGTTCTGTATTTGATGACTTTTCTTCTACAGAATTTTTGAATTTGGTTTTTCCATCAGAACGCCATTGAAGATATCACTTAAGGGATGTAGGAAATTAAGAAATTCCATTCCCTGTGATTCAAAGTAGATATTTTATCTTAAATGTAGCCACTTGTCTTAGTGGTCCCCAAATTATAGATTGGCTATATAATCACCTATATCATGGTAAACAGAATAGTAGTCCTTTTTTACTTCTCTGTTTCCACTTATTTTTCCCCTTTTTAAAAATTTATTTATTTAAAAAGAAGGATCTGGGTGTGAATAAGTAGACATATATTTCTTAAATGTCTTAAAAATAAAAAATTACACAATCTTCCAATAATATGAAACATTTAACAAGGTTTATTTTAATATGCTATAAAAAATTCACCATATACTTTTAATTGGGATAAATGGCATTTGATCTTTCCAGCAGTAGGTGGGAAAGGTAGAAAACAGTATGTGTTTCCCAAGAGTCTAATAGGAAAAGAATGGGGTTGTGCATTTTATCCAAGACTCCTACTCCATAGAAACAACAAATTGTCTGTACAACTTGTTCTGGGCTTTTTATTTTAAAAATCAATTATTTTAAGTGTAGTTGTAAATGAAAGAAACAGGGAAGATGCTTCCATATAGACATAAAACAGCTTGATATTATTTTGCTCTTAAAATATCAAAACAATAAAAATTTTATTGAAAATTTCTGAAAACATAGGTAAAACGTGATCATCCATCAGCATCTGATTTGGTTGCTTCCTGCCCATAAGGCAGATACACCTACTACTCAATTCTGTATTGTCAAAAAACTTGGAAAGAATCATGCGATTATATGATAAAACATCAGCTCTTTCCAAGCACTGTTATATGTTTACAGAGTTGGATCAGCAACCACTGGTAATTCCTTCTAGTGAAGTCTCTCTATTCAGCCAGTACACTGGCTCAACATATGTCCATCACTGTGGCTATACTGCAAACTGTCTAAGGTAGCGTAGCATAGTAATGAACATAATTGTTACGAACCAGCACCCAAGAATCAGACCTCATGGGTTCAAATCTCAGCTCTGCTACTTAATAATTCCATGATCCCGGGCAAGTTTCTTGATTTTTGTGTGCCTTGGATTTATCATCTGTTAGGGTAATAATTAGTACCATAAAATATTAGCACCATGCCTAGTACATAGTGGTCCTACATGGCCTATTATTACCATTACTATAATTACTATTTCTCAGGTCTACTATCTGAAATATTATGAGATCCATATTTTAAACACTTAAAAGAAGAATTAGATGCCACAAATAACCTTAAATTTCCTTTATGGTAACTTTTTAATTAAATGTACACCTGCATCCCTATTGCTGAAGTTTCATTATTCAGATTATCCAACCAGATAAATTGGGCTGCCATTTGCTAAAAAGGGAGGGGACGAAGGAGGGAGAAATATGGAGAGTGAAGAGGGAAGTACTAGGAGTTAAATTTAGAAAATATTAAGGTTGAGATACCTGTGAGATATGCAACTAAAAATGTTAAGTACAATTTTGCATGTAAAAATCTGAATCTGAGATGTCTGGACTGATGACAGAAATATCAGAATTACTAGCATAATGATTGATAGTATTTAAGGGTGTGAGAATGAATGACATTAGCTGAATAAGGAATATTAAGTAAGGAGAGTTCTGGAATCAAGTCCTGGGAAACATCAACATTTAGGAGACAGGTATAGCAGCAGGGTTGGTGAAGAAGTTGGTGGAAGCAGAGGTGGCGGAAGAAGTCGCAGAGGAAGGAGGACATCCACGTATATTTAGTGCCATGGGTGAACAATACTTTTAGAAAGAGGGAGTCATTCACATCTAACCCTGATGAGATATTGGGTAGGATATATCTGAAAATTTAAAGAATTTGACAATGTGAAGATTGTTGGTGTTCTTTGCCAGAGGAGTTTTGGCTACACGCTTTCATGGGAGCCAGATTGGAGTGGGTTGAATAGTGAACGTGGGTGACTAATTGACATTAGGTTTTATTCATAATTAAAAACTGTCGCAGAGCTTGGCTATGAAGGAAAGCCAAGAAAAAGAGCACAAGGTGGTTACTTAAGGTTAGGTCAAGAGAAAATGTTTGGTTTGTTTTTAAGATTAGTATAATTCGTTAAATAATATTGAGAATTCAAGAGGAAAGAGAAATAACAGAAAGACTAAGTACTTGAATAGATAAGCAGGATAAGACAGTACAAATCATTCCAAAATACAGTAAATGAAGAAGAAAGTGGAGATGGTGGGAATATAGAATTTTCTTCTTATTGCTTTTAGCTTTGTCTTCAAGTACAGCCTTGGCCTTCATCCGTATAGAAAGTGTGAGGCCAGGAGTGGGTCATTTGTGGGTTTATGTGAGGAAAACTAACAGCTCATGTTCTATTGTCTGTTTGTTAGTTTGAGGGGTAGAGTACTGGTAACTAAGTGATGCCATTTTATGGAGCAGAAAGGAAACTTCACTGAGAATTAGAATTCCAGGGTCTTAGTTTTTGCAATGTGCTTCTAAATCAGTAGGTGATTTGGGCCTAAGCATTTGAAAATTTCTGAATCTCAGTTTTATTTTATAGAAGGAGAGACATAGATCATTTAGAATGACCACTGAATGACCCATGCCACTGTTTGGTTCATTACAGAACTTAAAGAGGGTCTTCAGAACTGCAGTTATTCATTCACAGTCAAAATAGTTCCATATATATAGTACTTATTTGTATTCATGGACTAAACATGTAAAACCTACTAGGCTTTCAGTATACCCTTTAAAACATCTGTCCTCAGTTTTCTGTGGGGATTTTTTTTCTGTCTTAAGATTGCCATTTGGAAATTTAAAAATAACTTTATTACTTGAGTGTTTAATTACAAAAATGTACCTGGGGCATAAAATGCAGAATTAAATATAAAATTTGATTTAAATTTTTGGTATTCAGATGGACTCCTTTTAGTAGAAAACTACTGCTACCCACAACCTGTTCATCAAGGATTTTTCACTTTGTCCTCCTCCACTGCTTTTGTGACTTTAAGGGGGCTTTATAAATTTCTGCCCAATGACAGCACAATCAAGGCATGTGATGACTCTTTTCATTCTTCTCTGATAAAATCTTTGGTCGTAGATAGCTGAAAGTGTAGTCAAAGACATTTAATTTTAGCCATGGGGTATCCATTCTCTGTCACACGAAAAATATATATACATAAAAGTAATAAGATTTCATAGAAAACAGTGTGGGACAAGCTGCCTGACTTTAATTTTCTGAAATGCAAGGGGATGCAATTAACTCCCTGGTTGTGATTAGCCTGTTGGAAGCTGAATAACCTTAGCAAATTACAGCACCCACAGAACCCATAATGGCATCATATACTCAATATTGTTTATTTGTCCTCTGATTTACAGCCCTGCGGATGAGTCATAGGACTTATGGATTAATAATGAATCATGCCAACTTCAAGATGCAGCTCTGCCTCTAATCAAATTATGTGTCTGCCTACTGGACCTTTTTAAAGGAGGTATTGGCCAGGACTAGCTTGAGGCACTTGCTCAGGAACAATATTTAAGAGGACACCAAAAACTCAATATTTTAAATATTTTAAATTTTAAAGATAAACAATATTTTAAAGCAATACCTTAAAAATCAAAACTAACATTTTTAAAATAAAAATTTGTTCATGATGAATAACCAAAATTGCAAATAAAGACAATATCAATAACAATGGTGTCCTGAGCTGTACTGGAGCCTGAGACAAAAAGGACATTCAATAATATTGACTAATATTGACACTGTCTTTATTTTAAATTTTCATATTTTGTTCATTGTATATTTTTGCATTATTCAGATTGTTTTTTCAAATATTGAGTAAAATATAATTTGTCTTGATTACTGAGTTTTTGGTGGCTCCTTAATTTTAATGCTCAAGCAAGTGCCTGACCCTGGTCTCAGGGTTTTTAATTTAATACCAAAATAACTGGCTTGCAGGAAGCATTGTGCCTGCAACTTGTTCCTGCTGCCACAATAAAAGCAGACTTTTCTTCTGGAAGCACACCACAGTTTACCCCACCAAGTTCTGTTCCTTTTAGTTTCCATAAAAGGGTTTATTCATGTGCTGTCCTTAAAAAAACTGCTGCAGGGCCTGCAATAACCACATAACCAAAACAACCACTCTATCAGGAGAGATACAGAGTATCAGGAAAGAAAAGAAATTCCAAGTATTTTGCTCAAAACCCTGGAAAGGCAATCACAAAGAAGTAAAGTTTTTCAACTGGAGGAAGTATGTGAATCTCTGTGTACAGATGTAGATAGTCAATAGCTTTTATCCACGTAACTCTTGGATCACAAAGGGAATGAATCATTGCAGTCAAAGAAAAACAGTTTATAAGGAGGCTGTGTGCAATCTCAAAAGGCAACAAAACAAAATCTTGAGCTCTGAAAAAATCTGAGATCTGCCTTTTTTTTTTTCTTTGGAGACGGAGTCTCACTCTGTTGCCCAGGCTGGAGTGCAATGGCGTGCTCTCTGGTCACCGCAACCTCCACTTCTCAGGTTCCAGCAATTCTCCTGCCTCAGCCTCGCAAGTAGCTGGGATTACAGATGTGCACTACCATGCCCGGCTAATTTTTATATTTTTAAGTAGAGACTGGGTTTCACCATGTTGGTCAGGCTGGTCTCGAACTACTGATCTCGTGATCTGCCCGCCTCAGCCTCCCAAAGTGCTGGGATTACAGACATGAGCCACCACTCCCGGCTGAGATCTGCCTTTATTATCCTCCCATTTGTGAACCACTCACCTCAGCAAGACTATAAACTCCATGAGGGGAAGAACCAGGACTTCTAGTTTGCTTATATTTGTATCTTTAGTATATTACAATACACCGCAACTTCACTTATCCCTATGCTTTCCACAAGGAGACAATTGCTTCATTGTAGGTGGATGCATAAAATTGTTGGGTATAATTGTCAACCTCAAGCAATTATATATGGAAGGACTTTCATAGCAAAGCAGCAAAGGGTAAATAAGCTATGTTTGGATGCGAGCACCTGTGGCAATCTTTCTCCCTAGGGATTGGCAAGAGGAGACTTCCTCAGGAGAAGGCCCCTCAGGACTAGGGACATACCCTCCTCTGTTCACCCCACCTCGTCACTGCTTTTCTAGAAGATAGGTCCTGGAACATGGTATTGACATTCTCAAGTTCTTTATCTTTTTAAATAGACATTAAAAAACTCATACACTGTAAGGCCTGGTTTAAGTTATCCCTCACTCATAAAGCCTATGAGATTTATATTGTATTATATCAGATTATTCTTGATTATATACCATCTTGTATTGCTCACTGAAGCACATATGGTAACTTTTTGTGAACTGAAAAAAAAAAAGGTGTACCTTCATCAAGACACATAGGTGCAGAAAACTCCATCAAAATAATGGTGCAACTAGTTGAGGTGGATGTTAACTCTTAAATTTTTGTAATAAATTCTACAATCCTATGCAATGGCCCTTGGTCACTATGTCAGCTTTGTTCATTTTATATCTACACAGTAAAATTAATCCCTATATCCTTCCCTTCTTTTCTTTCTTCTTTCCCTCTCTCACTCTGTTCCTCCCTCCCTTCCTCCCTCCCTCCCTCTCTTTTTTCTTTCTTCCTTCCTTCCTTTACACTTTTTTTTTGTTCTCAATATTTAACATAATCTTAAACCCACACCAAATACTGAGTAATATTATTTAGCTATTGAATTGAAATCTTTCTTTAAAAGGCTCCTAACTGAGGAATCACAGGTGATTTTATTTTGTCTTCTACTTGTTCTATATTTTAATTGTTCTACAAGTATGTATTATTTTTATAATTAGACAAAAATGATTTAAACCTGTCAAAAATTTATTTTTTTAAGTACTTATTCAATAGCGGCTTGTCTGACTGGAGGGAAAGTGCCCTGCATATTTATAAAAACGTATTCTAATACCATGCAATTCAGGTAATGCAATACTTTATCTTCTTGTTAAATAAAATTATCTCTTTACCATTTTGCTGGATTTTAGATCTCTCTAATAATGACCACAAATGTCATGTAGTGAGCAGAAAGGACAATTCCTCAAATATCCATGCCAATATCATTGCATTCTGATATTCTGACCCCAAACTAATTAAACTAAATCGAAATACTGACATTTTTTTCCTGGCCCTTCCACAAATTTAAAAAGAAATCCTGGCTGGGCATGGTGGCTCATCCTTGTAATCTCAGTGCTTTGGGAGGCCAAGGTGGGCAGATCATTTGAGGCCAGAATTTCAAGACCAGCCTTGCCAACATGGTGTAACTGCATCTCTACTATTGATAAAAATACAAAAATTAGCCAGATGTGGTGGCATGCACCTGTAATTCCAGCTACTTGGGAGGCTGACTCATAAGAATCGCTCGAACCTGGAAGGCAGAGTTTGCAATGAGCTCAGACTGTGACATTGCTCTCCAGCCTGGGTGACAGAGTCAGACTCTATCTAAAAAAAAAAAAAAAAAAA
The DNA here is from genome assembly GCF_049354715.1 of Callithrix jacchus. Classification (NCBI taxonomy): domain Eukaryota; kingdom Metazoa; phylum Chordata; class Mammalia; order Primates; family Cebidae; genus Callithrix; species Callithrix jacchus. The sequence goes on along the minus strand of NC_133515.1, from coordinate 64,238,140 downwards.
AAAAAAGGGGCAGGACTCAAGATGGCACTGTGAGAACAACTCAGGATTGAAGCTCTCCCTGGATGTGTGGAGAGGGTGAGTTGGGGATGCATTTCCAGACAGATCTTAGTTGCCCACAGAATGGGGAAATTCCCAGGTGTAAAGGAGATGTGGGATGCCAGGCAGAGGTCTCGGCTGGTGTAGCTGGCAGCCGGTGCAGCTCCGGCCCACGCCGGAGCACAGAGGCGTTCCACAGTGCTCCATACAAAAGCGCACTGTTACGGGTGCCCTGTTGAACCAGCAAACTGAGACCTGGGAGGGCTAAACTTGAGACTGAACGGGACTTGGGCAGTGAGCCAGCCCAGGAAATCCCAGGGACAAAACGTTTGGGCTAGCGCAGTGTGACAAACATAACGGCGATCCCAAACCCTCCCGGTGTGAGGTTTTCTTAAAGCTCAGCTCTGCAAGGGAGGGATGTCTGCCATTACCGAGGCAATCAGCCCCCACTGAGGTACACACCCATTGCTGACATGGCCTGCCGTTGCTGAAGCAACGGTACAACAGAGAGACTCCACTGCAGGGCGTAGCCTGTGGCAACAGGGCAGAGACCGTGGCAACAGGACGGAGACCACAGCAGAAGGGCAGAGCCTGCAGCAACAGGGCGAACCTCACACCAGCAGGGCGGAGCCTTGGCAGGCAAATAGTTATTTGACTGACTCCTAGCTGGGCAGGACAGTGAGGTGGACACTCACAAGGAAAGCCTCAACCCCCCCCCCGCCCCAGACAGAGCATCTGAGGAAAAAAGGGTTTTTTTCAGCCTATCAGCCCTGAATGAACAACAGAGCTCACAGCTCAGCAATTGAGCTCCTACAAAGTACAGACTGTCTCCTCAAGCAGCTCCCTGACCCCTCTATATCCAAAAGACTGACATTTGGCAGGCATCATTCTGGGACAAAGATAGCAGAAAAAGAAACTGGTAGCATCCCTAGCTTTTCCGCAGCTGCTATAGGTGCACACCAGACAAGAAGGGCCTGGTGTGAACCTCAGCAGTCATACAGCGAAGGGGCTAGACTGGTAGAAGGAAAACCAAGTAGCAGAAATACTTCATCACCAAGAAGCTGGGTGTCCACTCAGAGACCCAATCGAACAGTCAGCAACTACGCAGAAGACAAGTGGATAAATCCACAAAGATGGGAAGAAACCAGCACAAAAAGGAGAAAAACACCCAAAACCAGAACACCTAGCCTCCTAGAAAGGACCAAAACTCCTCACCAGTAAGGGAACAAAGCTGGACGGAGAATGACTGTGAGGAAATGACGGAATTAGACTTCAGAAGGTGGATAATGAGAAACTTTTGTGAGCTAAAAAACATGTATTAAATCAATGCAAAGAAACTAAGAACCTTGAAAAAAGATATGAAAAAAGATTTGAGAAAATGATAACAAGAATGGGTAACTTACAGAGGAATATGAATGAATTAAAGGAGCTGAAAAACACAATACGAGAACTTCGCGAAGCAAACACAAGTTTCAATAGCCGAATTGACCAAGTAGAAGAAAGAATATCTGAAGTCGAAGATCAACTCAATGAAATAAAACGAGAAACCAAGATCAGAGAAAAAAGCGCAAAAAGGAATGAACAAAGTCTCCAAGAAATGCGGGACTATGTGAAAAGACCTAACCTACGTATGATAGGTGTACCAGAAGGGGACAAAGAGAATGAATCCAAGCTGGAAAATACTCTTCAGGACATCATCCGGGAAAATTTCCCCCACCTAGCAAGACAGGCCAACACTCAAATGCAGGAAATACAGAGAACACCACAAAGATAATCCGCAAGAAGAGCAACCCCAAGGCACATAATCGTCAGATTCAACAAGGTTGAAATAAAGGAGAAAATACTAAGGGCAGCCAGAGAGAAAGGTCAGGTCACCCACAAAGGGAAGCCCATCAGACTCAGCAGATCTTTCAGCAGAAACACTACAAGCCAGAAGAGAGTGGGGGCCAATATTCAACATTCTTAAAGAAAAGAACTTTCAACCCAGAATTTCATATCCAGCCAAACTGAGCTTCAGAAGTGAAGGAAAAATAAAATCCTTTGCAAACAAGCAAGTACTCAGAGATTTTGTCACCACCAGGTCTGCTTTACAAGAGCTCCTGAAAGAGGCACTACACATAGAAAGGAACAACCACCACCAGCCATTCCAAAATCACACTAAATGCTAAAGAGCATCAACATAATGAAGAATCTACAACAACTAAAGGGCAAAACAGCCACTTAGCATCAAAATGGCAGTATCAAATTCACATATAACAATACTAACCCTAAATGTAAATGGACTAAATGCACCAATCAAAAGACACAGACTGGCAAATTGGATAAATCCAAAACTCATCAGTGTGCTGTATCCAGGAAACCCATATCACAGGCAAGGATACACAAAGGCTCAAAATAAAGGGATGGAGGAAGATTTACCAAGCAAGTGGAAAGCAAAAAAAAGCAGGAGTTGCAATTCTCATCTCTGATAAAATAGACTTTAAAGCAACAAAGATCAAAAGAGACAAAGAAGGCCATTACATAATGGTAAAAGGATTGATACAACAAGAAGAGCTAACGATCCTAAACATATATGGGCCCAATGCAGGAGCACCCAGATACATAAGGCAAGTTCTTAATGTCTTACAAAGAGACTTAGACTCCCACACAATAATAGTGGGAGACTTTAACACTCCACTGTCAATATTAGACAGATCAACCAGACAGAAAATCAACAAGGATATCCAGGGCTTGAACTCAGACCTGGAGCAAGCAAACCTGATAGACATTTACAGAACTCTCTACCCCAAATCCATAGAATATACATTCTTCTCAGCACCACATCACACCTACTCTAAAATTGACCACATAGTTGGAAGTAAAGCACTGCTCAGCAAATGCAAAACAACTGAAATAATAACAAACAGCCTCTCAGACCACAGTGCAATCAAGTTAGAACTCAGAATTCAGAAACCCACCCAGAACTGCACAGCTTCATGGAAACTGAACAACTGGCTCTTGAACGTTGACTGGGTAAACAATGAAATGAAGGCAGAAATAAAGAAGTTCTTCGAAACCAATGAGAACGAAGACACAACATGCCAGAATCTCTGGGACACATTTAAAGCAGTCTCTAGAGGAAAGTATATAGCAATAAGTGCCCACATGAGAAGAGTGGAGAGATCCAAAATTGACACCCTATCGTCAAAATTGAAAGAGCTAGAGGAGCAATATCAAAAAAACTCAAAACCCAACAGAAGACAAGAAATAACTAAGATCAGAGCTGAACTGAAGGAGATTGACACACGAAAAACCCTTCAAAAAATCAATAAATCCAAGAGCTGGTTTTTTGAAACGATCAACAAAATAGACAGACCACTAGCCAGATTGATTAAAAATAAAAGAGAGAACAACGAAATAGATGCAATAAAAAATGATAAAGGGGAAATCACCACAGATTCCACAGAAATTCAAACCATCATCAGAGAATATTACAAACAACTCTATGCACATAAACTAGTAAACCTGGAAGAAATGGATAAATTCCTGGACTCCTGTGTCCTCCCAAGCCTAAACCAGGAGGAAGCTGAAACTATGAATAGACCAATAACAAGGTCAGAAGTCGAGGCAGCAGTTAAGAGCGTACCACACAAAAAAAGCCCAGGTCCAGACGCATTCACAGCCGAATTCTACCAGACACACAAAGAGGAGCTGGTACCATTCCTTCTAAAACTATTCCAAGTAATCCAAAAAGATGGAATCCTTCCCAAATCATTTTATGAGACCAACATCATCCTGATACCAAAAACCGGCAGAGACCCAACGAGAAAAGAAAACTTCAGGCCAATATCCATGATGAACATAGATGCAAAAATCTTCAATAAAATATTGGCAAGCCGATTGCAACAGCAAATCAAAAAACTTATTCATCATGATCAAGTAGGATTCATCCCGGGGATGCAAGGCTGGTTCAACATATGCAAGTCTATAAACGTAATTCACCACATAAACAGAACCAAAAACAAAAACCACATGATTATCTCAATTGACGCAGAGAAGGCATTTGACAAAATTCAACAGCACTTTATGCTAAAAACCCTCAATAAACTCAGTATCGATGGAACATACCTCAAAGTAATAAAAGCTATTTATGACAAACCAACAGCCAATATCATACTGAATGGGCAAAAACTGGAAGCATTCCCTTTGAAATCCGGCACTAGACAAGGATGCCCTCTTTCACCACTCCTATTCAATATAGTACTGGAAGTTCTAGCCAGAGCAATCAGGCAAGAAAAAGAAATAAAGGGTATTCAAATAGGAAAGGTGGAAGCCAAATTGTCTCTATTTGCAGACGACATGATAGTATACCTAGAAGACCCCATCGCCTCAGCCCAAAAACTCCTGAAACTGATAAGCAACTTCAGCAAAGTCTCAGGATATAAAATCAATGTGCAAAAATCACAAGCATTCATCTACATCAATAACAGACTTAAAGAAAGCCAAATCAAGAACGAACTGCCATTCACAATTGTTACAAAAAGAATAAAATACCTTGGAATACAACTCACAAGGAACATAAGGGACCTCTTCAAGGAGAACTACAAACCACTGCTCAAGGAAATCACAGAGGACACAAACAGATGGAGAAATATTCCATGTTCATGGTTAGGAGGAATTAATATCGTGAAAATGGCAATACTGCCCAAAGTAATTTACAGAATCAACATTATCCCCATCAAGCTACCATTGACTTTCTTCACAGAACTGGAAAAAACCACCATGAACTTCATATGGAACCAAAAGAGAGCCCGCATAGCCAAGTCAATTCTAAGCAAAAAGAACACAGCGGGGGGCATCACACTACTGAATTTCAAACTATATTACAAGGCTACAGTAATCAAAACAGCATGGTACTGGTACCAAAACAGAGATATAGACCAATGGAACAAAACAGAGGCGCCGGAGGCAACACAACTTATCTACAACTATACAATCTTGGATAAACCTGACAAAAACAAGCAATGGGGTAAGGATTTTCTGTTTAACAAATGGTGTTGGGAAAACTGGCTAGCCATGTGCAGAAAGCAGAAACTGGACCCCTTCCTGACAGCTTACACTAAAATTAACTCCAGATGGATTAAAGACTGAAACATAAGACCTGGCATGATAAAAACCCTAGAAGGAAATCTAGGCAAAACTATCCAGGACATAGGAGTAGGCAAGGACTTCATGAACAAAACACCAAAAGCATTGGCAACAAAAGCCAAAATAGACAAATGGGGCCTAATGAAACTCCACAGCTTCTGCACGGCAAAAGAAACAGTCACTAGAGTGAATCAGCAACCAACAGAATGGGAAAAAATTTTTGCAGTTTACCCATCTGACAAAGGGCTGATATCCAGAATTTACAAAGAACTCAAGCAGATTTACAGGAAAAAAACAAACAAGCCCATTCAAAAGTGGGCAAAGGATATGAACAGACACATTATGAAAGAAGACATATATGAGGCCAACAGTCATATGAAAAAATGCTCATCATCACTGGTCATTAGAGAGATGCAAATCAAAACCACATTGAGATACCATCTCACGCCAGTTAGAATGGCGATCATTAAAAAATCTGGAGACAACAGATGCTGGAGAGGATGTGGAGAAAAAAGAACACTTTTACACTGTTGGTGGGAGTGTAAATTAGTTCAACCATTGTGAAAGACAGTGTGGCGATTCCTCAAGGCCTTAGAAATAGAAATTCCATTTGACCCAGCAATCCCATTACTGGGTATATATCCAAAGGACTATAAATCGTTCTACTATAAGGACACATGTACACGAATGTTCATTGCAGCACTGTTTACAATAGCAAAGACCAGGAATCAACCCAAATGCCCATTGATAATAGACTGGATTGGAAAAATGTGGCACATATACACCATGGAATATTATGCAGCAATCAGAAACGATGAGTTTGTGTCGTTTGTAGGGACATGGATGAATCTGGAGAACATCATCCTCAGCAAACTGACACAAGAACAGAAAATGAAACACCGCATATTCTCACTCATAGGCGGGTGATGAAAAATGAGAACACATGGACACAGGGAGGGGAGTACTAAACACTGGGGTCTATTGGGGGGAAAAGGGGAGGGCCAGTGGGAGGGGGAGGTGGGGAGGGCTAGCCTGGGGAGAAATGCCAAATGTGGGTGAAGGGGAGAAAGGAAGAAAAACACACTGCCATGTGTGTACCTATGCAACTGTCTTGCATGTTCTGCTCATGTACCCCAAAACCTAAAATACAATTTAAAAATAAATAAATAAAAGCAATTCTGTCCCAGAAAAGATCAACCTGAAATCAAATTTGAATATATATATATATATATTTCAAAAGATACCTCTGTTTACATCCAGGATTTTCTTTGTTTTTATTTTCAGAAATAATCAGAAATCTCACTTGGTTTCTATTAAAAATGCATTTAGCTAATATTCACCTGTGTGAGTACTGGGAGATTTCTAGTTAGACTTTTTAAAATCACATAGTAAGCAGGGGAACATTATATAGCTGCAGATATATATATATACATATATATAAATTCCCTAAATGTACTATCTATCCTGCTTATGGCTTCTTCAGTTGAAATAAAAATCTCTCCTTAAATGAAATAGAGAACTTCACTAATTTCCATTCACCAATGGTGGTAGAAGCCCCCCATGGGTTATTAAGTCTGAGAGATGTGTGAACAAACATGATAATAAGCAAGTAACGTGTATCATAAAATATACTGTGTTCATTTATTGTGACAACTGGGGTGTAATTATACTAGGAAATGTACTGCACTTTAGTCAGTGAAAGTAATAAAATCTGAACACCAGGAGACCTTTCTCTACTCTGTGCTATTAACTACTTTTGAGGGGAAGGTGAACAATCTAAAAACATAGAATGAATGTTCACTTTTATAGATTAGCAAAGCAGGGGTTAGTTAGATTCTCGTCATCTAATAAATAAAACTCTTCTGTTCTTCTTTCCTCATTAGCTGTGGATACACCACCAAAGAACATTTTCCTCAATTCCTGGGTAATTATAATGCCTAACTTTATGTGGATTTGCTGATGCTATTTATCTCGCTTTCTCGCTCCAATTAAAGAATAGAAGGAAAAACCTGACTCCACTGTATTGGAAGTACTTCTAACAAAACTCCAAGTAGGAAAGCAGGAAAGAAAAGTGTGGAAAGGGAAGGCAACAGAGGGACTGTGGGAGACGATACTGTTGCATGATGAGGAATAGGTGTAATGTTTAAAGCATTAGTGGCAGTCACCAGGAAAAGTGAAAGGAACCTGCAATTTCAGATTAGGAAATCCTGAGCTTCCCAGAGTGAACTGCTATTTGGGAAAGTGTAGTTAATTGAACTTTATGACACTTTTTACTAAAATTAAAATGCATATCTTTTACTACTGTAATAGTTTTATTGCTACTGTGAGATTTATGTGCAGTAATACACTAAAAAGCATATGCAACAATTGGCTAAAGAGCACTGAGTGGATTACTACGGTTTCCTTTTGTGCTTTGGCAGCCGACAATCCAGATCATAATTACAGGACTGGAGCCACCTGCCAACTCAGTGAACAGAAGCACGTGGCCCCACATAAAATGGAGCAATCTAACGCTTAAAAAAAGAAGGAAAGTACTATGTTAAACCAAAGGGGCCTTCAGGAGCAGCCATTGGAAAGCTGGATATTTGTTTCTTCATGAACACCAAATGACTGACTCACATTATTACTGACCCAGAAAAAAGCAAAGTTTGCCAAGATCTTCCCAGTTAAACTACATCATCCAATGAAATGTCTGCATCCCAAGCTGGCTGGTGAATTCAGGCCTTTTATGGTCAAATTCAAAATAAATCTTTGATTTTAGAGCATGCTATTTCTAATGCATAGATGCAGGAGTACAGTGTACTGTAAAAATGGTGAAGTCAAGAAAGTGAATCTATATAGAATTTTTCAAACTGGATATTCTGATTTACTAAATAAGTTAATCAAGAGAACAGCAATATTTCTTTCTGAATTTTCCTAAACATCACTTTCTAAGAGAAGTAAGTCTTCCCTCAGCTCCTTAAGTCGACTTAGTCACTCCTTCCTCTGCCCTTTTTACATGCTTCTATTAGAGCAGTGCTTCTTACACTCCATGTGTATATGAATCATCTGGGATCTTGTAAAAGCATATTCAGAGTCAGTAGGTGTGTGGGGGGAGGGGAAGTCTGCGAGTTTCCATCTTTAGTAATCTTGCAGGTGATGCTGATGCTCCTGGTCCTCTGGCCACATTATTTTTTTTTCTTATATTTCAACTTTTAGTTTAAATAAGGGAGTGCAGGTGCAGGTTCGTTACCTGGGTATATGGCACCACATTTTGAAAAGCAAGGTATTAAATTACTTAATAAATTGTCCCATAAAGATCTGTACATGTCAGGCATTTCCTCTTGTCTATGAGCTTCTTGAAAGCAAAGGCAAAGCTGGCATCTCAATAGATATCAATTATATAATTTCTGCTAGTTTTGGGGTACAGCGAGGATCTTACCATACATCATCTTTAATTCTCAACCCTGCAAGATCTGTAATTGTGTTTTCATTTTACAGATGAACACTCCAATATGTTAATCAACTTGCCTATGGCGGCACAGATGCCACGTGGCAGTCAGAATTCAATTCTGGATCTATTTGTCTCCAAAGTCTTTATTTTTTCTACTGCAAGTGAAGCCTCCTCTGTTTACTTCTGTATATACAGAGTGTAGCAAAGCACCTATTTATTGTTATGGAAGGTGCTCAAGAGATATGTTTTGCTTTGTGAACACTTTATATACAGATTCACCTTTGCTCACAGTATCTCCCTTGTGAAGAATGCTCTTCCTGCTTCTCTCTTTCCAATTAAGGTCCATCCCACTTTCATCGCTCATTTCCACCTAGGTAGCACACAATTGTGGGTCTCCTCTCTTCTGAATGCACACACAGCAATAGTTTGCAGCACACAATGAACACTTAAGTTGTTCGTTATCTTATTAACAGTATATTTACTTCCCGTGATAGAGATCATGGAGCAAAAAAGAAAAAAAATCCTTTCTATTCTGGGTCTTGGAAATAATTTCCCCCAAATAAAATGAAGACTTTTTCGAGGCAGGGACCTGATCACTCCACTTTCCATATTTCTCATTATGTTTTGTACATAGTAACTACTCAATTAATAATAGCCTCAACCAGGTAACTTATCACGTAGTTATGTTCCTAATATACAGATCAGAACTAAGCACAAGGCCTTTCTCTTCTCATAAGGGATCCTTGGAAAGTGAAACGATGCTTTCATGCTGTTTCTCATTTTCCTCCAACAGTGTTTTAGGCCAGAAGCAGAGGTATTAAAGTCACATAAAGTGCAGGTATCGGACAGAGAGATAGAATTCACTGAGATTAAATCATTGTAGCTTTGAGCACAAAAAAATATCTTTTTACAACTGTAGAAATTACAGGCAGAAAGAGATAGCCTCATGAAAGGGCACCTTCACTAGCAAAGATTATCTTTTTCCCTTTACAAAGAAACCTGCTAACTAGGATAAGTCACAGGCTCATAATATCACAATATTTTGTTGCTGTTTAAGACAGTCTCCCTCTGTTGAGTGCAGTGGCATGATTATTCACTGCAACCTCCATATACTGGGTCCAAGTGATCCTGCCACCTCAGCTTCCTAGGTAGCTGGGAACACACCCAGCTAACTTTTTTGCATTTTTTGTAGAGACAGGGCTTTCCCATGTTGCCCAGGCTGGTCTGGAACTCCCAGGCTGAAGTGATCTGCCCAGTTCAGCCTTCTAAAGTGCTGGGATTACAGGTGTGAGTCACCACACCCAGCCTATTTCACAATATTTTGTTCAGCAATATTTTGAATTTGCAGTATCTGAAATAAAGAATATAAATATTTTCCTGGTTATTCAGAAGGCACCATTTTCTACTTCAATATAAGCAGCATTTTTAAAGTCTGCTCATTCACCAAAGGTACACAAAGCTATTCGTTTTGAAGGTGCAGCTCTTCTACAGTTTCATTAGGTTGTTAGTCACGTGTATTAACATGTATAGGAGGCAGACCTGCAGATGAGCAATTCAGAAGGGAAAACAGTACTAACCTTGCTCTGTATCAGTTCTTCCTCATTTTTGCAATTTCTTATGTCAAAGAAATCTACATATATTAATCTGCCCTGTATACATTTTAAAACATTGGAAAGAGAAGAATGCACATTACTCTTCTCAATTTAGCTATTTCATTCAATACTGGGATATTCTGTAACACAATCTGCGGATTCCAGAAAATGGAATTTGAAATGAGTTCTAATTCTTATTAACTTGAGGACACACATACTTCTTAGGTATAGTTTTTGTAAAATTGATGTCACAATTTGTATTATGCAAGAATGTTATGAGAAGAAATATCTTTAATATATCAAATCCCAGTTTATTGGATTTGCCTTGATGTTTAGTTAGTAGAAGTATTTCTGCCCATATTAACACTTATGTAATTATAATACTGCTTTTTAATTATGAAAAAGCATTTATTTAATACCAGTAATAATTACACCTAGTGTTTAGCTAAGCAAGTACACAGGCATGATCTCTGTTTTGGCAAAAAATTTCAACTTAAAGTTGATGGAAACAGATATCTGAAAGGAGTTATAAATAAATAGCTATACAAACATGAAAGAAAAAATAAAAGAGCTAAAGTCATTGCCCTGTGTTGCAGGATTAATTCAAAGTTTCCTTTCTGAAAAGAGGAAGACGTCCCATTAATCAGATTTCTTTTTCCAAGTTCTTCCTTTTTATAGAATTTGGCAGGAAAGGTCTTTGGCTAAAATATAGCTTAAGATTCGTGTACTGTGACTGAGCTGTAGGCTGCGTCCTAGAAGAGCCTTAAACATGAGTAAAAATAGGTCTGAGGGTTGAGGAAAAAGAAGAGAAAGAATATAGTGACAATGAGTCACAGACTCTTAGCTTTACAGACCTTAAAGACAAGGCAAGCCAAATTCCTCATTTTATAAGAGGAAACTGGGGTCCACACAGCTGAAGTGACTTACTTAAGGTCACATACTGGGACTGCAACTGAAGAATGTTTGCATGTAAATCCTATGTGATTTAAAAAGAAATAAAAATCGAAGATCTTACTAGGTATGGGCTATCTGCTAAGCAGATGGGAAACTGTGTCTGGAATTGCTGGTAAACTGCAGTCAGTTTGTTTAGCGAGTGGTAAGAACATACAAATATGGGGAATGTTTTAGGCAATGAAAAAGAATGCCATGTGAGGAATATGTACCTAATATAAATGGCAATTTTGACAATGGTTCAGTTGACTCAAGTTTTTTCTAGGTTTAAACCTGTTTACAGACAAGAATAAAACTTTAATTTTCAATTTATATAAATTATCAGACTACTATTCCAAAGGAACCTGAAAGAATAATAATACAGAAATGTGCATTTGGATTTTTGGTCATTCCCCTCACACTGGAGAGAAATTTTTGCCTTGAAATAGCTTTTCATAGCATGAATAATGTGAACAGGAACTTTTCAAACATTTTCAAGATTGCCAGCCAATGGGAGAGAATGACAATCAAAATGAAATTTTATATTCTTTCCTATCATCATATATTAAATATCTACAATAGTATTAAAACCTCCTCATAAATGTAGCCATGATGTTCTATTTACAAAATTTCTTTGGGCAGAACTTTAATTCTATTCAATAAAGTCCTTCATTATCTGGAAAGCAAAGAACTAAGTAAAGGATTTTAAAGATAATCTACTACTATAGTCCTCCAATGTGAGGGCACATTAGAATCATATGGAGGCTCTTAAAACATAGGGCTCTGTGCTCTACCTCCCTGAGCTCCTAATTCAGGAGGTCTGCAGTGAGATCTGAGAATATGTATTTCTGACAGATTCACAGGCAAGGTTGACAATGCTGACCTAGGTACCACTGTTTGGGAACTACTAATCTAGTCAAACTATCTCTAATTAGACTAACTACTTTCTTTCTGATTCAGGTAGCTCAATTCTAGTATTCTTGGAATTTATTATTTAAACATTTTTTCTCAACTCCTCCAACAACCTATTTGTTCAGTTTCTGATGTTGTCACTATACCCATCACCTGTTAAGCTGATTTCAGGTATATACTCCAAAACTATTGAACCAAAACTGTTAGGCAAACTAAGTCTCTTGTTCTTGGTACAGTTGCATATGTAAATGCTATTTTTAGCATATTTAATGTGGAAGGAAAAATCACCAAGAATATTTTCAATTTCAACTACACCACATCAAATGGACATTTGGGTCTCCCATGGCTTCTGCAAAGGGAACACTTAGAGAATTATTCAAGCACCCTGGGGGACTAAAGCAGAGCACAGAAGTGATATGCTACTATAAGAGAAATGTTATTATTATACCTGAGAGCTTATGTTATTGCTGGAAAAACACTTTAAGACTGTTAACTCTTAAAGCTTACATAAAAAAGATCAAATATAAATAGTGTAGCATTTCATGATGATCTGATGATTCCTCTAGCATCAGCTAATTAATGGGAAAAAAAGTAAAGTGAACAAAAGATAGTTATTTTGAAATGACAAAAGGTCCTAGTAGTTGCCAAAATTAATATGATAGTATATGTGCCAGGCATGGTGGCTCACCCCTATAATCCCAGCTCTTTGGGAGGCTGAGGCGGGTGAATCACTAAGTCAAGAGTTCAAGATCTGCTTGGACAACATGGTGAAACCTCGTCTCTACTAACAATACAAAAAATTAGTTGGGTGTGGTGGGAAGTGCCTATAATCCTAGCTCTTTGGGAGGCTGAGGCACAAGCATTGCTTGAACCCAGGAGGTGGAGTTTGTAGTGAGCTGAAATCATGTCAATGGACTCTGACCTGGGTGACAGAGCAAGACTCCATCTCAAAAAAAAAAAAAAAAAGATATGATAATACACAAATCATGACTGCAGTAGAATGTGAAGAAAATAGAAAATGTTTGCTAAATCCATCATCTCCCATGATATGTATACATGCTCATACATACACACACAAACACACACACACACACACACACACTCCCTCACATATAAACTTTCCCTGGATACACACACAAAACCTTCACTCAAAGCATTCTGTTCCTAGTTACATAAGATTCTAATTTCACTAGTCTTTACTATCAGGAATAGAAATAATGAAAAATGCATTTTCATTAATATGATAAAGCATAATAAATTACTCCTGCTAGATGAGACATGACATGTACATATTTTCTTAAAATAACTGTAGAAATGGACAAAGATAAACATACACACACACAGTTAATTAATGGAGCCTCCAAGACACCAATCTTCTAATATTACTGAGCATTTAATGTGTACTATGAGAAATAATATTGAAAATTCTATTTACGATAATAAACTGTAGCTGAGAAACAAAGGCATGCATAAAAAGACATCTCTAGACACTATTTGGACTCAGAAGCAGAAGAACCATCAAGCAATCGAAGACTGCCCTACTCTGAATGAACTTGATGTGAGCTGGGTCATTGCCACAGGCTGAATTTTCTTAGGCAGAGAAAAGGAGGGAAGGAAGAGGACCAACCAAATGAGGGCATAATTTAGCAGGGATGAAGGCATAAAGAAAATTTATTGACTATACCAGCGTGTCTCTTTACATATCTGTAACAAAGAGCTGATGCCAGAGCATGTGAAGAATAAAGCATGCTATAGAGTTGTTGCATAAGATTTTGGAGGACCTTAAATGTGGAAAGAATGAAAGAATGCCAGAAAAACTGCATGTTAATGAAACCTCCTGACAGCATTAGAAAATGCAATATTGAGGTAGTGGAGAGAGAATTTTCCTGGAGACCTCAAAACCATAAATGAGAGCTAGTACTGAAGACCTACTCCATCTGGCTTTACAAGGCCATAGCTTTCAGGGACTCAGAAACTGTAGGCACTGAATTTCAAAAAAGAGGTTGCATTTAGAACTCTGCAGCAGCTTCTCAAGCTGCACTCCACAGATCAATTTTAGTTTCATGAGATTTAATTTTAAAACCCTAGGTTTTATCTTTAGCACTTCAACAACACTGAAAATGCTTCCAGGTTTTGATTTACAGAATTATTGTCACTGTCAATAAAAGAAATGTGCCTGACACACCAAAATCCAGTTTAATTACTTCTGGGATATCTCCTGCGGCTGAGAGGAAATGGTGTTTCTCTGACACTTTTCTGTTTTTAATTTAGCAAAATGGAGCACTTTCCCTGAGTAGGGCCTCGGAGAACAGATTCAGAATTGATGTCATCAAAGATGGACCCTACAGTTTAAAAAATACTATCTTACTCTGACTGTGCAATGATTGCATGAATCTGGATCCTTGCTTCTGGATTCCTTAAAGTTGGGCGCTCATCAAAGATTTGACATAGAAACATGGCTGGGCTATTTAGACATCATGTCATGACCTGGAGAAGCTTTGCAAGCAAATTCAACAGCCTGCTTCTACCTAGAACTCTTCACACTGTCAGCATTGCCCTGAACTGCTGGAATCCAGATGAGGCCTTGAAAGCTTCGAAATCGAGCTGCCAAATATCAAAATATACACTGTAGCACTGGAGTGAAGAAACCAAGAAAAATGCATTCTTTATCTGCCGCTACATATTCCATCTGTTTCTCTCCCTAAAGGGTCACACATTATATATTTATAAGAAGCATTCATACCTACATGAACAGTTTCCATTCTCTCCTTCAAATACAGCCTACTCCTTGTTTAAGACCAAATTTTTAAAAAAATTCTTCTATGGCAGCTGAACCTTTTATGAAACTTGTTCCATTCTGAAATCATTTCAAGTTAAGAACTGCCTTTGTACCTTCCTATCTCACCAAATCCTGGGGAGATTAAGTCTCACACTCTATAGGCTTTTTTCTGAGAGATGTGAATTTAGATCATCAGGGTCATTAAAATCACAAAACCTGTAATACTCAGAGCTAACAGATTACCCTTCTACTTTATGTTGCTATAGAATGCTACAAGAGAGGTAAAAAATATATAACATCACAGACCTGTAGAGAAGGCCACAATTCCTCCCCATAAAAGAATTCTATACTTTTTAATTGGCACAGTAAATCTTATTAAAGACACACAACCCTTTGTTCAAGGAAGCAAAAGAGATCCCTGGGCAAGGTGCATTTCCTTCACAGTAATATTTTTTTCCTTATAACTTGAATTATCCCTTAATGCAAACACAATGTTATTTTTATCTTGACCTTTTTTCTGGACTCTGCATGTTTCCTCAGGGCTTTCTTTCCCTTCCTTACATAAATGAGGGGCCCTTGGTCTTCACTATTAATTTTGTATTAACTTTTAATACACTGGGCTTCATGCACCCACTTGTGTTTCTCTTGTATATCTACCAAAGACCTTCATAGGCCACACTACTAACCCCTGACTTAGCTCTTTTTTTTTCTTTTTGCCTCAACAACTGTATAAACAATCAACTCAGATATAATTAACATAATAAACCATTTGGTGCACATTCATCGGTTAACACAATTCTGAATCTTAGCAGTTAATTTCTTACTGTATATATTGTGAATCTGACTTATGCAAAAGTACTGTGGGAAGTATTTTGTCTGACTTCGTTATCAAATATTAGATTATTATTTTTGAGAAACTCAGAAAGGCTGTCATGGAAAAATCATAGAAAATTCCCATCTCTCTTTCATAATCAGTATCTTTTTAATAACAGAACTGGAAGTTAATGACAGTATTACTTTTGACAGCTCACTCTGAATTTTTAACTCATCTTTATAAGTGGCAACTGAGCAGCTGAGGGGAAGAGCATAAGGTTTAAATTTACATCTATGAATGAAGAGATGGAAAAGCATGGAGAAACATTACACAGTGTTAAAGTGCATTTATTACTAACTTTTCTCGGGAATTTTGCTGCTGGGGAATTTTAACTGCATTTTTATTGAATCTATCCTCTTTAATGGAGATTGTAGGCGCAAAAAAATATGGCCTCAAAGACAAACATATTCAAATTCTGTTTGTGCCAATTACCAGCCATTTCAGCCCAAAGAAATTACTTAAAATATTCATGTCTAACAGTCAGCAAAGTGAAGACACAATCTAAAGAAATGGAGAAAATATTTGCAGACAATACATCCAACGAAAAATTGATAACCAGAATACATAAAGAACTCAAACAATTCGGTCATAAAATAATAACAACACATAATTTGATTTTTTAAATGGGCAAAAGAAGACATATAAATGGTCAACAAGTATCTAAAAATTCTTGACATTACTAATTATTGGAGAAATGAAAAAATTGTGTTGAGACATCAAAATCAAAATCACCATGGGATATAATCTCATTCCGGTTGATATGGCTATCACAGAAAAGACAAAATAACACATGCTGGTGAAAACGTGGGAAAAGAGGAATGCTCGTACACCGCTGGTGGAAACGTAAACTAGTACCACCACTAAGGAGGCTAGCTCAGAGGTTCCTCGAAGAAATCAAACACTTAACAACTATACGACACACTAATGTCACTGCCGGATATGTATCCAAAAGAAAGGAAATAAGTATATCGACGAGATAATCTCATGTTTACTGCAGCACAATTCACAATAACCAAGATAAAATCCACCTAAGTGTCCATGGATAAATGGATAAATGAAATAGTATATATACCACAACATACGTTGAACTGGAGGTCATTAAGTTAAGTGAAACAAGGCAGGCCCAGAGAGACTAATATCACATGTTCTCACTCATGTGGGAACTAGTAAAATTGATCTCTTAGATGTAATGAATAGAGTAGAATAGATGGTAACCAGAGGCTGTAAATGGTAGAAGGGAGCAGAGGATGATGAGGGTTTGGTTAATGTATACAAAGATACAGATTGGTAGAAGAAACAATAGCTCGTGTTTGATAGCACAATACGGCATGTGTAGTTAACAATAGTTTATTGCATATTTCAAAACAGCTAGAAGAGTGGAATTAGAATGTCTCTGACAAAAATAAGTGATAAATATTTTAAATGATGGAAACCCAATTACCCAGATTTGATCATTACATATTGTGTGCTTGTACTAAAATACTACATGTAACCCCTAAACATGTACAAGTATCGTGTATCCATAAAATTTTTAAAAAACTATTTATGCTTCAGTATTCTTCTTTTTACATTTAAAGTAATCAGATATTTTTGGAGAAAAAGAAGATAAAGCTTATAAAATATAAATGGCATGCATATAATGCATATTAATTATGATATTAGCATTAAAATATGTTGATATAATCTACATACAATTTTTTGTAGTTCTTTTTATGCACTAGCAACAAAGTAAAGAAACAACCTAGGTCTCATCCGTCACATCTTTCCAAATCCAGTCATAATTATGCTATTTTAAAATAAAATATGTGATAATTGATATCATAAAGTGGGGGAAGTATTTAATAGTTTACCCTCTTCAAGTATCTTCTTGCTTAATAAATAATAAGGTTTTTTTTTTAACTTTATTTTAGGTCCCGAGGTATGTATGAAAGTTTCTTATATAGGTAAACTTGTGTCACAGGGGTTTGTTTCCAGATTATTTCATCACCCAGGTATTAAGCCTAGTACCCAATAATTATTTTTTCTGCTCCTCTCCCTCTTCCCACTTCACCCTCAAGTAGACTGCAGTGTCTGTTGTTCCTTCTTTGTGTTCTTGAGTTTACATAGTTTAGCTCCCACTTATAAGTGAGAATATGTGGTATTTGGTTTTTCTCTTCCTGCATTAATTTGCTAAGGATAATAGCCTCTAGCTCCATCAATGTTCCTGCAAAGGCCATGATCTCATTTCTCACTTCTCATTTTATGGCTGCATAGTATTCTATGGTATATATGTACTGCATTTTCTTTATCCGATCTGTCATACTAAGTTATTTATTATTTGTACTTATTTGGTATTATGCAAGGTTCTGATAATTCACCATGATTAATCCTCATTTTGTTCACATGGCTTTTGGAATATCATTCTCAGAGAAGTAAAATCTATATAAAAATTAAATTAAACTTAACGGTTGCAAGTTTCAAAAATTAGCACCTCTGATTAAGGCAGTATCTCAAGCATAGCCTTGATTCTGTACCTGCTGTGTTGCTACAGATGGAAGTAACAAGATAAACATGAGTATAATTCATTCACATTGAAAAAAAGACCATTCAGATGAGACTACGGTCATAGATCTCTTTGAATAGCATCCAGTGATAACTAAAACCATTGTCTTTCGTTAAGGATAGTTAGTCAAGATGACTAGCAAAACCTTCTGTGAATGGAACTCGGGTTAGCTGGGCTCTGGTGAGATAGGATGGTGTTTCCATAGTAAGGCCAACATCGAAAGCCACCTCCACGTTTACCTATGAGATTCATGATGAAGAATGCTAACAACTGAAGCCAAATTAAGGTCTACACAGAGTTTTAATCAAGTCAGAAAATTACAGCATACTAGCAGGAAAATCCATAGGTAAAGAAAGCATTCCAACTGGGTCTGTTTCCTTTTTGATTTCTAGGCGCCAAGGTGGCACAATTCATAGACTAAAAGGCTGCTGAGAGTTCAATCATCCAGCTGCTGAACAGGGCAAGGGACTAACATGGATAATTCAAATACAGCAATACTCTACTCCCTTTTTTGGTGTTTTTCTCCTCACCTAACTTTTCTAACATAGATAGAGACTGAAACTATTATTCAGCTTCCCAAGAACAATATAAAAAGACTAATGCTTCCATTTATGCATCTACTTTTATAATGTCAATTACTAACAAGAAGAACAAGGATAAGTTTATGTAAAATAGCAGTAGGTAGCACTTCTATGGTGTCTTACATTTCTTTGTCAAACATTATGCTTTATTTTCTGTCCTTTATTACATTTTCTTACTTAGTATGAACAATATTTTCATCCTTTATCATTTAACCTGAGGCAGGTCTGACTCTGCTTTCCTATAGATAGTTTTTCTAAGGTGTTATCAGTAAATAATACTTATAAATTGCTTTAAACAGCTTAAGGGCTTCTATTTAGAAATGTTTAAATAATTCAAGGTTAATAAGATTCATCATACTCACAAAGAGTATCTGGTTGTGGACAAAGCTAATTGCTAAATTTTATTCAGCCCTAAGTGACACCTAGTAGCAAATCAGCTCACAGCTTAATACTACTGGCAGCTCTGAATGAAAAAGAAATAACATTACTGAGATCCAGGTTTTTTAAAATACATGTTATGACTCACTTCCATTAGTTCAGATACTGATGCTCAGATACTGGATATTGGATTCTCCTTCAAACAACAAAAGAAGCTGAGAAACAAAGCTGCAGATATTTTTACAGGTCATGGTAAAACGTCACAGTGAAATGTATTTTATCCTTGTTTCAGTGGACGTTTCTAATTCTCATTTGAAAGATACAATATATTCCTATCAGAAAGATTTTCTCTTGGCAAAGTTTAGAATTCTGAAAATAGTCTTTTAATAAAACAGTACCCACACCCTTCTAAGCTGTAGCACCAAAATAACAGCACTGTGATATATTATTCCCTTATGGTAACATACCCTGTTGAAACTGAACTGTAATTTGGCACACGACATCTCTATACTAATGTAATGTGACAATGTTATTATGTTCGCTCTTTTCCATGTGATTATAGCCATATTTCTCTTCTCCAACCTGACATTAAATTAGCTAATATAGTTACATTCTATTCTGGACCACTGGGTAAAAGCAGAAAAGGATTACTGTGTAGCACACTGGTGTGATGATGGTGGATGAATATGTAAGAAGTAATAGGTGATATATAAAATTTATAATGAATGTAAACTTTTAGCACAGACCTGGCACATAGTAAGTGCTCAGTAAATGGTTACATTCAAGAGAAATTTCATAAATAGCTACACCATACACTGTAGTGCAGCACACTGTTCCTTACAATTTTGAAAGAGGGAAAATAATGTCAATCTCAGAGAACAAAGGAAGTTTCCATGGGACAACACAGTTTAAGTAGAAATTGGAAAGGAAATTACATTTCTTCAAGCAGACACAGTGAAAAGAATGCATTCCAGGTGGAATGAATGCATTTTCCAGGTGGAGAAATTAGCATAAGCAACGGTGAGGAAATTGGAAAGTTTAATGTTGCTTAGAAAGCTGTGAGTAAGTAAACTGGTGGTAATATGCCATATGGACAAGGTTCTGCAATAGATAAGCATGAACATGAAGGTTCGGGTGAGATCGTTGAGGTCCATGAATTCCACACTGACTAACTTGGAAAGTAGTATTGGAAACTGAGGATATACTTTAAATTATTGTGCAAGATTCATGCAACTAGCAAGCTTTGATTTAGTGAGTTATTAGAATTATCATGCTATGAAATACCACTGGGCTTATAAACCAAGAAAACAAACAAGAATATTGTTCCTAGGAGAGGCATACAGTCTTATAGGGAGATAAGAGTAAACATAAGTAACTATAAGGAGAAAGTGATGGCCAATTAAATAGTATAAACCAAATTGTATAGGAAGCCAGAGGAGAAAAAATATTGTCTCTGGATAAGAGAATTTGGAGAGACTGATGACATTTAAACCAGGATGAATAAAAAGAAAGAAAAAAACTGCAAGAGAGGCACAGAACGGATTAGAGGAAAGAAGAATAAGAAATGTGAGATAATTAAGAAATTATATAATATGCCAGAAAAATTATACAGAGGATCTAAATTTGGCATTGATATGGAAGAAAACTTGAGGTGAGTATATGACACTATCGTACACATACACATGCATATCCATATACGCGTATGCACAGAACAATTGTTTTCGTCAATGAGTAGGTCACTTAGATGGCAATTTTCCAGAGGAGAAAGGGTTTCACAAACACATTTCTTTAAAAATAGCCTTTGGCATCATTTTGCGTAGCACTTCTTTTTGAAAGATTCCTTTCAGTTCAATTAATTAGTATGATTTATCCAAGATTACATTTACAAACTGTAAAGTATTCCCATCTTCCCATTGTTAATTGTATCTCCAGGCTAATATAAATACATTTTTCTACTTACCCTAACCCACTCTATGAAACTTACCAGAGAGATGACATTTAGAAATTCTAATCTGGGGGAGGGAAGGTCTCCTTTGTAATGTGGCATGTTCTTTCCCCCATTAAAAAGTTTTGATTCTATTTTCTTTTTTTGTTTTCTACATAGTTGGAGGCTGCAGTCACAGAATTTATGAACAAATAACTAAGCTAGAGATGAAAATTTCATTAAGAAATCAAATGTCTTAAATGGGTTTATTTTTAAAGAAAAATCAGCTCCTATACAGAAAAGGAGTTTGTTGAAATCCCAGGAATCACACTAATTCTATTTGTGCATCTTATAGAAAAACAGTGAGATGTAGAGACAAGATTTATTTTGATCAATTTAAAAAGTGAGAAAAGTATTTTATGCTATTTCTATTGCTTATTAATTCCACATCTTCAAAGTAATGGTTGCTAACATATCTTCTACCAATTGTAAATGATATAAAATAAGATTTGCTTTTAAATATTGATGTATAACTATGTATTCTCACCACTGAAACTTCAATGTACAAGCCAAGAAACCATTTCACATTTTCAGAAAACCCACCAAGAGGTAATGATTTAATCAAAATGCGTGTATTCTGGGAGCTCTCTAAAGTAATTTTAATGCTGATTTGTGCAAGAGGCATATCAGGAGACATATTTATTGAATGAAATTTACCTATCTACAAGAAAATAACAAATAGCCTTATCATTGTCATCACCAGCACTATCACCCAAGAGCAGCATTAAAATAGTTTTCTGTAAAAATGATTGGAAGACAGCATAATACTTAAGGTTGCATCTTGATGTTCCTTTAGGAAAAGTCTTACAAATACACACATAAAATTATATTCTTTATATTTAACTGGTATATGAGGATACACAGTCTGCCACAACCAAATGGCAACTGTTTTGTAAAACATGGAAACTAGATTAAGCAAAGTTTGGCAGAAAAAGTTCTTTAGCAACATGAAAAATATTTTCACACCAAAAAAATCCCTCTCAACTACCACATGTAGTTATGCATCTGTCAGGATCATATTCAGTATGAAAAATTTGCCATAATAAAAATCTTAACAGATATTCAGGCTTGCTATTGTCCTTGAAAATAAATTTATGTCATTTTCTGTGAGACAGGAGCAAACGCAGGTAGTAACTTCTCTATTGACATATATACATATCCTTATGAAAAGCACAGGTAAGGTTGCTTTATGTATATATATTTTTCAGACTTTATGTAAAGTTATTTATATAACCTAAAATGACATTATTGTTTTTTAAATATGATTTGGCTTGCAGAAATACAGTGTTTGCAAATGTATGAAGGTATGAATACACGTTTATTGCTTCAGGTTTACTGTAATTCTATGGGAAATGAAACTAGAAAAATGAAGAACAAGTATTTCTCCATCTACGGTGGCATGGTTGTTAAAACCCTCTTCAACATATGATTTTACTCTGCATTGGTTATTTTTCTCTACCGTCAATATTTTGGAAAGAAACCCTAAAGACAGCAGGTAAGTTGTACTTTATTGCTCGGGTGCAACAACTCAGTTCAATGGATTACTGTAGGCTGACCCTGTCTTCTACATTATGCTGCATGTATCTATTGACATGAATAGTCTCAAGTAGATGAAAGTCAAAATGAACAAGCTCTACTCTTTCTTTAAATCCACATTCAAATCCAGCATCTGCTGCAAAATCCAAACCTTCAATCATGACACCTTCTATTCCATCATGCTGTAGTTTTAGCTTAAATGTCGTAGCATTGACAACATGAAGCATGTATTCTATTTTGTAACCAGGAGAATTTGTCAGGAATATTCTTGTAATATAGCAGAATGCTATGTTTTGTATGAAATGCTTTTATCATTTTGATGATGTGCTACAAATCAGGACCTATTTGAACATTAAGACACAGAACTTCATCTTATAGACCAGTTAATTCCATCTTCAAACCATCACTCCTGTGATATAAATAAGGCACTAGCAGATATGCCATGATGTAATGTGAATGTTGTGTTTTATTGTCATATTTATACTGCAATACTTAAAGGATTTTAAGGAGAAAAACATAAGTTGCTAAGATATAAGGGAGAGTGCCTGAAGGACAATGTTTAAATATATATATATTTTAAAGTAAAAAGCAGCAATGGGCTTAAAGAGATGTATGCAGAGGGAAAAAATGAGAACTGTAACTGTTCACTAAAATTACAGCCCTCGAGACAATCATATAAAATTAAGTACTATTTAATATAAAATAATATGAAGGATTTTTTCAAAAACTAAAGAAGAATTATCATATATTGGAAATAAAAACCATTCTTTTGAACAAGGTAATCATTAAAAACTAAAAATAAAACAATAAACCTGAAAACCAAAGAATCACCATCATCACAGACTTAGCCACTAGCATCCTTAATTAACAATTAGTATTTCAAAACTAACCTTTCTGTAGAAACAACTGGTTCTATGGGTTATGACAGTTCAACTGACTCAGAATTAATATAAGGACTCTCAGTGTTAGACTTTAGATATCAAACAGTAACTGGAAGCGATGATGAGTATCGGTCAATACTCAGAGAGGTACTTACGGTCATTGCAGAGTGGCCCACTGAAGGAAGTCATACTACAGTCACAGCTGAAGCCATCCCATTGTTGCAAGCACACACCTTGATTGGAACATGAGTCCTCTTGGCAGGTTGTGCTGGGTCCTGCAAAACAATCCAAAGGAAACTTGGGTTTTATAAAAAAATCCAGAAGTGTTTTATACATGAGCTAGATCACATATAGTAGTTGCCAACACCTCAGATGATATGTCCAAACTAGTTTTGAAAGTTCTAGTTCACACACCTGAATTAGGAACTGAGAGGCTGCAATATGAAGGTTTTCTTAAGTTTCAAGTAGAGGATAAAATACATTATAATCATAAACTAAACCAACAGATAGCAAAAGCAAGCACATAGCTTCTAGTATGATTATAGTAGCAGGTAATCTCATTCCATCTTCAATAATTCTTTGTCGCCATTTGGATTTTAGAAAATGAATGGATCTCCTTAACTTCTGACCAATGAATAGAGACATAATGAGAAATGGAGATTGTAACTTCATGAAATTGAGATACAATTGGCAAAATAACTGAAGAGAGTTATGCAAAAAATGCCCTAGAGGTTTCAGAAAGATAAAGTTATGATTGCTGGGTGTTTTGGATAGGTATGTTGGCAAGTATCAATTCACATGCTTTAACAATTTCATGCAATTAAACATAAAATTAAAAACTCCATATAAATGACATGCCCCCATTTAACATACAAGTAAAAAGAATGCTAGTCTATTTCTAAAGAATCATAACTAGAACACTGAAAAACAAAGAACTAAAAAAAAAAAGCATGATCAAAGCACTAAAGGCAATCACTATACAAACATATTCAAGACTGAAAGCCTTTATACAAATTATACTACAAAATTAGGCTTTTTGCACAATGTTGAAGAAAGGAAAAAATGAAATCTGAACCCAAATAACAGTTACAGCAAAAATGTAAACTATGTTATTTTAGGGTTTCCACTGTGTATTACGGGGTTTCAGTCTTGTTTTGTACACACAGGGCTATCTACCTTGCAAGTCAGCTTTCATCAATGCAACTTTGTCAGCAAAATAAAAAAAAAGCAAAATATATTAAATGTTAGTAAGCAATACTGAATGGGGCAAACACAGAAGAACGTTCAGATTCAAAAGGCATGCTGCTGTAAAGGGGGAGAAAATGCTATGTAGAGCAAACAAATTAATACTAACAGCCATAAATCTTAAGAGAAGCCAAAAATGAGAAAGCGGTAATTTATTAGAATTTAACTGTACATATGTAAATATATATAATGGTTAATTGAGCCGATGACATGTAATGAAGGAAAATTAAAGGAGCCTTTATATGTTTCCTCTCTTGGATAGATATGAATGCATTAACAAAGTGACTGTGTTGCTTATTTGGAACATGCAGCACCATTCATCATGTGCAGATATGGCATAGACTGTGATCAGTAGCAGGCAATTACCCCTTTCTGTGTTTTTCCCTCTAGATCTTTTATCTTGCCATTGCAATTAAGGCTTCAAACTGTAATGCCAGCCATTCACTAACAAAAGCTGGACTTTAGAGTGACACCAAACACCAAACCAAATACTGCATAAATGATACTGCGTATCACTTAAAGTAGATGAAGGAAGTAGTAAGGATGGAAGAAACAAACTGCAATATAATCCCTCATAAAGGAATTTCCTTTACAGAAATTCCACTTGTAGTGTTTATCCTTGAACTTACAGATTGGGTTTATACCACTTACAAATTTCAGAGTTGCATCTGTAATTTCCATACTTTTACAATTGTCTTCAACTCATAAACTTCCCTGTGAATAACTGGTTACAGTAAAACCTCACTAATAAGAACTATCTTAGAGAGGGGTGAAAAGGGAATATGGTCTATCTAAATAGCTTTAGAGTATAAACTAATATATTTTCTAGTAAATAAACCTAGAGGTTTTATAAAAATAGAAAAACAGACACCAGCTAAATAGATACTATTAATATAAAATCGAGAGCCTCTGAGGGCCTGCTTTAGTGAATAAGTTAGCATTATCTGTAATTATACTTTATATAAATTGATGATTTTGTAAAATGGCTTCTAAACACATACCTTACCATTACATTTCTGTTGCAAATTTTTTAGGAAAGATATTCTTCATTGAATGTTATTGAATTTAGTCTAACCTACAAGAAGTCACAAATTCAGAAACCATAATATTATAAATCTTAATTCCACAATAATAATAGGTATAATAATAATAAGAACAAAAATAGTATTTTATATAAGTAGTAATAATAAGAACTCCCAAGTCCAGGAAACCTGAAGAGTTGTGAAAGTTTTTTTCAACTTAGTTCTTTGTAACAAATAACTAAAAACCACTAAACTCAACTTAGTTCTTTGTGTCAAGAACTAAGAACCTCTTAATTCCTCAGTTTTAATTTTTGTTCCAAACTTTGAGAGGTAAATGGTCTACTGATCTTTATCCCATGGCAAGAGATCAATAATCATTACCCTATTTTTAAAGATAAAATCTCTCAAAGCAATATTCCTTAGCATATTTCTTCCAGTATTCAGCAAAGAAACAGGGAGTAATACAAGCCTAGTTTGGGTCAGATGCTATTTTATCAAATAGCTATTTGCTCTCTGACCTGCAGAGCAGAAGAAAAGATCAGCAGCAAGAACTAATGGTAATCCAGATTTTGGTTTTTGCTTTTTCAAATATTATCAGAAATGCAATTGAGAAATAATGCTAAATCCTAAAAATAGTAAAATTGCAATCTTAGAAAAATAGTATGCCCATATTGTAGAGCAGCAATTCAGAGTGCCTGCCAAGCCTCTATGGCAGCATGCAGACGTGCGTTAGTTATTTTCATTATCACAATAGTCTTTTTATATTCAGGTATTACAACACAATGCATGCCTGTGCCTAACAAGACACATTCTTCAAAGTACTCACCTTCTAGAACAATATTTAAACATTGGCAGGCATTACACAAGATGGGGCCTTAAACTTATTTCTCTTTTTAGTTATGTAATATTATTTTTATTTTATCACTGAATAAAATTGGGGAAAAGCTACAAGGACATTTATATTAAGTTATTAAAGTTAATAATATGTTTAAAAGGGAAATAAAAATGAAGGTAAAACTACCATTTCCAGAAACCAAAGAAACAATAGAAAAAGAGGCTAGGTGTCTTTGCTTTCAAGTAAGGTAAACTTGGGTTTGAATTCACTTATTAGCTGGGCCACCTTAGAAATGTCATCTTTTCTGAGGTTCAATTCACACATTAAAAAAAGACAAAGATACCTGCTTTATAGAGTTCTGATGATTTAATGAGATAGTAAACATATTTCCACCAATATTTAATCAGTGACAGCTGTCGTAATTAAACAGAAAACTATTTCTATCAATATAATGGAGCCTAGAGCTGAATTTAACAGAGGTACAAAAAGAGCATCTGTGAAAATTTCACTGACGTTAGGTAGAGATGTTATCTTGACTTCAGCGGGCCTACTTAATTGGTTGATTACCGGTGTCCATTATATATATAACATTATATGTTACATAAACAGAGAAAAGGCATCCAATGTATGGTCTCCAGTATAACAGCATCAGCATCACTTGGGAACTTGTTAGAAATGGAAATTCTAGGGCTCCAGCTCAGATCTATTGAATTAGGAATCCTTGGGGTTGTAATCTAGTGATTTGGATTTTAATGATTCTGCAAGTGATTCTGATACCAGCTAGCATTCAAGAAACATTAATCTAAATAGACTTTGAAAGGTTAAAATCTGAACTCTAGCTGAGGTATATTTTATAAATAAAGTGAATTCACTGAAATATGTTAGAAATAAAAGGCAACAAGTGATTATTTAGGAAAGATCAAAAGCTTTTTGCAA
This sequence comes from Callithrix jacchus, assembly GCF_049354715.1. NCBI lineage: Eukaryota > Metazoa > Chordata > Mammalia > Primates > Cebidae > Callithrix > Callithrix jacchus. Next base: position 64,210,517 of record NC_133515.1, on the reverse strand, counting down.
ATAAGAGGCTTAGAGATAAGTGGGTCTATTGGGTAGGAACAATGATATTGTTAGGTTATACCAAAGGTATGCTAAGTATTCCTATCAATAGGGAAGTTAAGTTATTCTAATGTGGTTTGGACTCAAATTACATGAGCTAACAATCTTTAAAAAGATAATTTATTAAGTATCTATAATTAAATCACTAATCCTAAAAATGTGTGAATCTCATCAACTGTACCTATGACAGGTACATCTAAGATTATTCCTAGGAACTATACAGGTCAGACATAATGATAAATTAAAAGTTTTTCACTTTGATGTTGGAATGAAAGATTCAGGACAGAAAGTAATATTCTGAGAGCAAAGAAGAAAAGCGGTGCCAGGGGTGAAAATTATTAAAACTCAGATATATAAAGCATAGATAAGGAAAGAACCAATGCCATAATTGACTGAGTTCAAACATTCAAATAATAGTTTAACAGGTAATTAATCATCTTAAATTCCTTAGTAGATTATGTTGACAAACAATAGCAAATATCATTACTGCAGATGCCCTTTGTTAATAGATCTTGCTTCTCTTAATCCATTTGCTTCTACCCACTCGCTCACATTATATACTAGTGATGGGGGTCCTGTGTGTTTGCCTCTTGTTTTCTATCTCATTGGATGTTATCTATCTGCTCTCACATACCAAGCAACTTAAAGAAAGGCCTGTTTTTAACAAATATTTTTTGTAACAGACTGTAATACCTCTTTCTTCAAAAAAATAAAGTAAATCTACACATTCTCACTAATTAGATCACCTCCAACAATTATGTTATCCCACATTCTTGTGTTCATCCACTAATGGGAATTGATCCCCTTAACAATTTTGTGTCTCTTACTTAAAATTAGCTAAAAGGGAAAAAAACATGATTTCCTTATGCCTTACAGATGCATTATGCCAAAATATAAAGAAACATACTAATAACATTAAAAATGAACTCAACTCCACTTTCCATTAATAACCTTATTCTCTGATATTATTACGAGACACTTTGAATTTCACCTAACATTTCATGAAAACACATGCTGCATAGAGGGAAAAAACTTATTTTCAAATATAAAATTTCTATGTACTTAGGTAATTGCTAAATATAATGGCATTATTTTGGCTGAGAATAAACAATTCATAATCACCTGGGGGAGAGGAATTCAATTTTTTTCTTCTTCTCCCATATAAAATCTCCTCATAAACCTAAAATTTTCAAAATGACCCAAACTGTGTTCAATATTACAGGAGAAACAGCAACACATCCAGAGCCACAAAATTCATGATACTGTGATTAAATTACTATTATGGAGGAAGAATTTGCTCAAACAATCTGAGATGTTGAAGCGAAAATTATCTAAAATGAAAGTAGCAATCAAGAAGTACTCCTACAGATCTTGGTCTGATACAGAGCAGAAGAGAACTGAAGACAGTTCAGTGCACTTCTGATGTATGGAATATTAGCCCAGGGTAAGACAAGAAACCTGTTTTTGCTAAAACAAACTGAAAACATACAGGATACACTGTTTCTGCCAGGTACAAATCATTGAATAGTGCTTTGAGGATGAGGTATCTGAACTTTATCCTCTTGTTATATGCTATTGGAATATAGATTTTTATTTTAAAATATTTGTTTATTTCAGTAGCTTTAGGAGTACAAATTTTTGGTTATATGGACGAATTGTATAGTTGCGAAGTTTAGAATTTCAGTGCATCTGTCACTCAAGTCATGTACATTGTGCCCAACAGGAGTTTTTCATTACTCAATTCCCTTCCTACTCTCCCAGCTTCTGAGTCTCCAATGTCCGTTATGCCATGCTGTATGCCTCTGTGTAGCCATAGCATAGCTCCCACTTGTAAGTGAGTAACATGAAGCATTTGATTCTCTAGTCCTGAGTCACTTCACTTATTGAACTAGAATATTGGCATCTAGTTCCATCCAAGTTACTACAAAAGAAATTATTTTGTTCTTTTTATGGCTCAGTAGTATTCCATGGTATATACATACCACATTTTCTTTATCCACTCATTGGCTGATGGGCACTTAGGTAGATTCCATAGCTCTGTGATTGTGCATTGTGTAGTGATAAATATGTATTTTCAGGTATGTTTCTGACATAGTGACTTCTCTCATTATCCTTAGCAAACTAACGCAGGAACAGAAAACCAAATGCTGCCTGTTTTCAATGATAAAGAGGAGCTAAATGATGAGAACACATAAACCCATAGAGGGGATCAAGTGATACTGGGGAATACTGGAGGGTGGACAGTGAGAGGAGAGAGAGGATCAGGAAAAATAACTAATGAGTACTAGGCTTAATACTTGAGTGGGAAAATTATCTGTACAATGAACCCCCATGACAAATTCACCTACATAACAAACCTGAACCTGTATCCCCTGAACTTAAAGTTAAAACAAAAGAGAATGTAGATATTAAAAAATGAGCACAAGTTGATTAATACTTGCTGGAGTAATATTTGTTTCATACTATAAAGCAAGCATTGTAGAACTGATTAACAAACTAATCAAGTGTACTATATAACTCAAAAATTTAAGTTTTATGAGATAACAAATTGAAAACATGAATAAGGATTTCTAAGCCCAAAGAGGGTATCTAACCAGATACCAGAATTTTGCTGGATAGTGAGATTTGTTCTCAGTTATAGTTGGATTTAGAATTATTTAGGGTGTAATGACAAAAATCTAGTACCTTCACATCCTCTCTCGATTTGTCCATTGCAGAAAAGAGCATCTGAGATGAGATCCGGAAGCCGTCCATTTAAATCAACGGATGCCAGGCAGCCTTGAAAGCCTTCTTTGGCATGCACAAGTTTTGGCAAGGATTTGTATGTTTCTTTAGCTACTCCTCCTATATATAAGTCACCTGTGAGGAGATCAAAGTCTTTGTTACAAAAATACCATGTCATTGACTTTAAACACACAGCAGGATGGAGAAAAAACAGGGAGGTTTAATTTTCATTAAGTTAATAAAAAAGTAAATTTATGACTAGCTGTTTTTTCCAAAGTGCTTGTAGAAGTGTTTGAATAATATACTGGCACTAGGAAACGTTTCTAAAAACGATTTCCATAGAGAACTAAAACAGTTCCATATAATGTGGTCAAATGGAAGGAATGTGGGCTATCTATAGATATATATACATCTGAGTTGAAATACAGGCCTCATAACTTAAAAACCTTGAAAAATAATATATATATAAGAATGTGTGTGTATATATATATACATTCTTAGTCTCTGATTATTAGCATCATTGTTTCTAAAATGGAACAATCAAAACCTATCCCATAGGGTTTCATGAGGATTAAATGAGACGAAACATATGAAGCATCCGTCAGAGAAGTATGCAATGCATACACAGTCAACAGGCATTATTATTAAATTCCCCTTCTGCTGAGAGATCACTGTGGCGTTCACTTCATCAGAAGTTCAACAAGTTTCTTTTTGTGTCTAAAGCTACCTTCTATACCTGACTAAAACCCATTGTCCTTGTTTGCACCTCTCTTGTTCAGTAACGTATATAATAGTCTGTATATAACTGAATATTACATCCTGCTTCAGGTGTTTATTTTTTTAGGTAAAATCATACTACTTTCAATTTTTAGGTTGTTCTGAAATCCGTTAAGAGTTCAACTTATTTTTCTAATTTTATTGCAGTTTCTAATGGAAAACATTCCTCAGCTTTGTGAATTTCTTGTCTCTAGGTTTGGGATTTCCCAACTTTATGGACAATTACCTAAAAAAAAAAAAATAGATTTCAATCTATGTTTGAGTCTTTCTTTTTCCATTTCAGATTATTCACCATATCTGGACAATAGTCAATAAATATAATTAACTGACTTTAGTAAACATTTAATCAATATGGAACATAAGGAAGGGGACCTCAAAACTCAGTAATACACTGCTACAGCTCCTGTCTACAAGTTCTGTAACACACACTTTTCAGCTACTTCTCCAACTTACATTTTCATTTGAACTTTCTTTCTCATGTTAACCATTCCATTCAACATCATGTCACCTGGTGCATTTTCCCCAGTATAACACAAACATTCTGCAATCTTAATGTTCACCTGGGCCCTCTGTGTTGTCTCAATGGGACTTGGGAACAAGGAGAACTAATACACAGGCTATGGTATCCCACCCAGAAATATCCTGTCTTGGCCTCCTAACTTTCCTTCTCATGGTAACCATTGCAATTGACTTCATGTCACTTGGTACATTTTTTCCAGTATAACACAAAAATCCTACAATCTTAATGTTCACCCGGGCCCTTCTGTGTTGTATTCATGGGACTTGGGAACAAGGAGACCTGATACAGAGACTTGGCCTGTTACCCCGAAATATACTGCCTTCTGCAGGCACTCATTAAACAGTAGTAAGCTAACATCATTCGTTTGTAGGTGGGGTAAAACCAAACCACAGATATAACACTCTTGAACTGTATTGATGAGTAAATTGAAATACAGGAATCATGTGGTGTACTCACAGTCATTTAATCTTAAAAACTGAGAACATAGGTCCTTGACCTACTAACTAAAACTATAAGTTTTATAACTAGAATGCCATTGACCCTATATAATTTACACTGAAAGTACTGGATATATTTACGTCCCCTCCTTTTAAAGGAAACAAAGTCTACTGGCTATTAGCCATCATCTTTAATATTAAAAGAGCATTTTTTTTTGGTCAGAAAGGGGATACTTTTTGAAGCATTATTTGATTTTTCATCCATATTTCTATTTTGTCCTTTGTTTTTGCTCTCACTTTAATTTCAAGCCATTGTATTTTAGTTGCTGCAGAGAAAGAATATGAATCAGAAATCAAAGATACAAAATTAGCTTTCTGTATTTAAGTCCAAAAAAGCTAGACCTTTTGAGGAATGAAATAAAAACACATTGGAGTTGACATAAGAAAAGTAAAGCTTTCCTACTCCTCATTCAGGCAAGCAGGAGATAAAGTCAGAAGAGCCTAGTTGTGCAAGCATAGTCATTGGTGAATGCCAAAGAGGGCGCTGATTTCTAATTTACTGAGTTCTGGTTAATCTCAAAACTTCAGGTAAGTTTCAAGGAGTAATGCAAACCTCTGTGCATTTCCTCAGGAGAACTAAGAGACAGCAGTGAGATCTCTGAAAAGAAATGACTACACCATAGACTTAGATATCCTGAGAGCTTAGAGAGTCTCACAGTACTTTCCATACTCCTCTGTGCCATGGGAGCTATAGAACAATTTCTGGAGTGGACAGCAATAGCAAAAAAAAAAATGTCCAACCTGAGGATGTCATGCATACAAGAATGAAGATGCTGGGTTTCAGCTCAGTGAGCACCTGAGTGGTGACTCTAGACTATTTAAAACAAGCTTCCATGCCACCTCTCTTTATCCACCCCCAAAAAATGAGTACAGTGGAACTTCCCCCATTGAGTTATTTAGATAGTACACCAGAAAAAGAAGGGAACTAAAATTGCCTGAGATTGTACCTTCACTAACTCAAAGAATCAAAGCTCAAAATAGAAACCAAGGTGAGTTATAGAAAAATAGAAAAGTTACATTTCTTGTACATCAGAGATTGTGGGCTGAGATTTATATTTTGACATGTCAAAGAGCTATGCAAGGAAATACTACCTACTACTTTCATTTGTTGAACAAAATTTGTTAGAAAATTTCAGCTCTCCTTCAGGCCTAATGAATGTAGCAGAGAAGAGTGGGGAATTGAATGAAGAATTTTTGGCACAGCTTTAGACTTTTCAGACGTAGAACTTAGTAATAAAAATTATATATGGAATACTATATATTTGTTAATCAATCTTTCTCTGTCTGATTGTAACCTCCTGGAGGAGAGAGGCTGTGTCTCCCAGAATGCCTAGTACTGGGCTCTAAGCATGGTGGGCACTCAATAAATACTGTCAGCCACCATGTGGATTGAGGTCACAGTAGAAAAGAATAAAAAAAGAGGAACAGTAAGGCAGCACATGGGGAGAATGTTAATTCTAACATGCACTAACTTTCTTTCCCACCTCCTACCACAATCCCTGTGTTTTTCTATTAGCAAACTTATTCGCCTGACAATTCTGTAAAGATTATTGAAGAGAAGTAGTAATCTTTCCCTTGAGTTACTAAAGAGCGGAAGATATCAATCCCAGCAGTGTAGGATATAAGCTTCAAACATACCAAGGCAGATGAAGTTGGCTTTCTAAGTAGGGGACTCGTTCTCATTTTCATTACTGAAGGTGTACTTAGCGTCGCCACTTAGTACTGGTCATAAACTCTTCCATATAGCAAATAGTGGTCGAAAGTCCCTTGGTGGGTTGCCACATGACGAGAACAAAGAAACTCCTTAAGTGGTCTGAGCCCTGTATACCATTACCACTTATTAAAGATGCAGCTTCTCTATTTGATCCTTGAAGTGATGGGGAAATAAATGACCCATTAGCTCTAATGGGCCCTTGCAGGTGAATTCCTGTGCATGTGAGGATATGCTTAATGGCTCTGTGTGTGAACAAGAGCCTGGATGGGCAACCAGTAAAAGTCACGTGTCTATAGATATGAAGCTAGCCTGTTACCTCTTCTTCAAAATGAGGGGATGATTTTTATTCATATGCTTTAAGGACCATGTAGGCAATTGATAAGGCAAAGGCTGAATTGGGACACTTTCAGCAAAAGATGTAGAGAACATGTATAATACAAAAAAACTCAAATGTCTAGGGAGTGAGTTTCTTAAAGTAATCTCTGTAACACCCTTAATTTTAGTATTGTATATACATAGGCACCATGTTTCTCTCAAGAGTGTTATCTGTAAATGAACTGGGGTGATATCATGAATATCCATTCCCCAGTAGTTGAGCAGTATTGAATAGGGAATTGTGCACAGGCATTTTAGGTTTCTCTGTCTACCAACTCTGGCTCTGCCAGCTACTGGCTGTCTGAGTGTAGGCAAGTCAAGTTACATTAACTTCTTTGAGAGTCATATTCTTCGTCTGTGAAATGGGATTGATAATGCCTACCTTGCAAGTGTGTGAGGATTACAAAGTACATACGCAAAGCATGTAGTATACAGCATGGACTCAGTACGTGATTGATCTGGTGTGGCTGTGTCGGCATGTCTGTAAGGACTACACATCCATGATGTACCTCAGTCTATGCTGATTGCACTGAGAAATGCAGAAGAATGAGGTCTAGTTTGTCTCCTGTTTCTAGTACAATTGGAGGGACATAATGTCAATTTTATAAATTCTTGATGATATTTTTTCTATTGGATTTAGTGAACTGTCATCTGTGTGCTGGAAGTGTGCCTTACATGATTCTAAAAGCAGCTCAAGGACTCCTTTAACTTAGTTTGAAATTCAGTGGCATTGAATCTGGTAATAAAAATAGGAAAGCTGCTTGACAAATATCTTCTAATTTGATACAAAGCAGTTAAGAGGAAAAAAAAAAACTCTATGTAGCCCAAGGGCTAGGTTGTGAGGTACAGACTAAACATTCCTTAGAAAATCAGAGACATAAGTTTTTGTGAACTTTGGTTGCAAAGTGGAGCAGCATAGAAAAGTTGAAAGAAGAGGAATGTATGGGAGACATCACTATTGTAATGATATAAATGTGGATGCCAGACACAGGAACAGTACAATTGTACCATGGAGGCAAAATTTATATGGCATTTAGGAAAGACAATAAAAGGCTTGACTGGAAGAGAGGAGTTTTCAGTTATTTATTAAGAAATGTAAAGAATATTGTATAGGTAAAGTCAAATGAAAAGCTACCATAGAACTTACGACTACTGGCTGGGAAAAAATAAAGACCATGAGAAATCCAAGGATCAAAGCAAAGCAGCTGGGAAACTAGAAAATTTCAAGCAGTAATAATCTCGAGGAGAAATAAAATTGCATTTAATGTTACATCGATGGAATTTGAGTAGGAACATGAATCCAGTGACATGAACCTGGGGCTTAGGGAACAGAGGTTGGAGCTTAGAGGCCTTCTTTCTGAGCTACCAACCAAAAGCAGACAAATGAAGTGGAGATATTCTCTTCACTTAAAACAGGGAGCATAAGGCAATTAGAGTAAAGACCAAGCTGTGCCTTACAGTAGCAGAATGCAAGTGTCAAGGTATAATTAGTTCTTTGACTCAGCTTTCTTGTTTATTCACATGTACTTTTTTGTCTCTTTTAAATATCTTACTTTCATTTTAAATTTTTCTTAAAAACCATGCAGAAAAAAGGATAATTGCCTTACAGATTTGAATAGCTAAAACTCTAGGAAAAATGAAGGAAGCTCTCACAAACTCTTCTAAGTGGCATTTGGGGAAAAAGAAATAGTGAAGTCACACACATTAGCTTACTTTTCTATAGCTGGACTAGAGAAAGTATAAATCTAGACGCTTCCTTGTAAGATCGGACCTTGCAGAGAAAATTTGGATGCAACTCTTTCTCCCAATGCTTATTGTGATTGGATGGCTAAAAACGGTGCAATCAACCTGGGATAGTTTCTGAGCATATTCTACAGGAAGGGTGCTTTTACCTAACCCAAGGAACAATCAACCTTTGTCCCCAAATTTGTATCATTATTTTTAATTTTAATATTTTATTGCACACACATAAAGGAATGTCTGCTGGTCAGACTTTACCCAGATACACTGAGAGAGCCTGTCTTTGGGAGACAAATCTAAACCTCTAAAACAGGTGCTCCCTGTTAGATAAAAGAAAAAGACCTATAATATCTGAGAAATAGATATTTATTTGATTTCTGAGTAGAAAGCCTAAGTTACTATATCCTGTGACTGCTTAAATAAATAATATTAAACTACTAAAAGAAAAATCATGGGAAGTTAATACTGCTCTAACCTATTTGAGCTTACAAGCAGACAAATAGAAACTTTTGTAATTAACCACACAAAAATGAACAGTGAAAACTATCCAAGATCATTTTTAAATTCAAGGCACATTAAGTATTCAAAACAGAAATAAAATATTCAAAATGGAAATCAAAGGGGTAATTCAAGTAGACGTTTTGCTCTGAGACACAAGATTTGTGTCTTTAATAAATCCCTTTTTTTAAAAAAAGATTAATTTTAGAAACTTTGCTGAGGAGATGCTCTGTGTTCACCAGTTTGATTTATTAATTATCCTTTAACTTCTATACATCTTAGTTTTACTTGGTACATAAAAGGTTTAGTCTTACAATGACCTATTTTTACTTCTGTAGGAAACAACCATAAATCCTTATCTTTACGCTTGTCCTGAATTTCTAGGACCAGCCTAAAATCAAACCTCCATCATCTCCCCTGCCATGAAATTACTTTTTGTTTAGACATTCATGTTGTATAACAGCCATATTTCCATTCTACCTGCTCTCCAGATTGGAATTTCAAAATCATTTTTAACTTTCTTTTATATCTCACACCTTCCATTCAAACTACTGCCAAGGGGTGAAGGACTCAACTTTGCCAATACTTCTGATATTCGTTGTTCCGTTTTGATTCCTATTTCCAGTTTTTATCTAGGTTTCTCCTTGTACACACGTTTATGCAATAACCTGTTACCCGGTGTCATTGTCTCCATTCAACCTCCTCATCAACACCGTATCAGTCACTCCACTGTGTTCTGATCGCTTCAGTACTTTTCTGTATCATCCAAATTAACTCTAAGGCTCAGCAGTGATCAGTATTTTAAATTATCTCTCTTCAAAAACTTTTGCTAAACTTTGAACTATCGTTCCAAAATAACATTTACCAGCTAGAAGATTGAAACAGTATCTAACTTCTCCCAAAACCCTGATCTTTAGTCAAACTATGTTTTCATCCTTTCTCCAATCCTGCATTTTGGCATGGCTACATTGTTATTTACAGTATACGGTACTTCCACCAGGAATGCCTTTTCTCTTCTGATATTGTTCTTCAAAATCCTATTCAACTTGGAGGACTGAACTCAGACTCCACCTTGTAATTGTGTACCTATTTCCTTAGAACACAGTGTTCTAAGTGTTCCTTGGAACACCCATAAAAAATTTGAACCCCTTTTCTGAAAATGATTTTATCATTTTCAGTTCTTTGTATGTAGAAGTCTTATGTCTCCATTAGTTCATAAATTACTTGAAGAAATAATCCTAACACTTTCATATTCTCATTTTTAGTAAGCATTTGCTAATTATTTGTTGACTCATGGAATGAATGGATGAATTAGTTGTTCACATTCAGTAAATAATCATTTAAACAATAAGGACATAGGGAAAGTTTTATGGCAACACTCATATTTGTCCCCAGCTCCTTTCATCTGAGTAATAATAAAATTAATTGTAGACAATTTTTAATCTACAGAGTCCTTTATTTCTCTCTTTTCTTTTCTTTCTTTTATCTCTTTTTTTTTTTTTTTTTTTTTTTTTGAGATGGAGTCTCTCTCTGTTGCCCAGACTGGAGTGCAGTGGTGCAATCTTGGCTCACTGCAACCTCTGCCTCCTGGGTTCAAGCGATTCTCCTGCCTCAGCCTCCAGAGTAGCTGGGATTATAGGTCCGTGCCACCACACCCAGCTAACTTTGGTATTTTTAGTAGAGATGTGGTTTCACCATATTGGCGAGGCTGGTCTTGACCTCCCGACCTCAGATATCTGCCCACCTTGGCTTCCTAAAGTACTGGGATTACATGTTTGAGTGACCACACCCAGCCTGATCCCTTTCTTCAACACAGAGGTGAAGCCATCCAGCTTATTAAGAATATTTAGAGAATTCAGTGGCATATTTTCCCCATTCTGATAGAGTAACTTGATAGAGTAATTCATGACCAGTTTTAACTGACATATACTGAATTTATTTGTAGAAAGAGGTACAGAGATGAAGAGAGAGCTATAAAAACAGTTTGGAGTATCAATGTGTAGTAATGAGAACCCATGCATGAGTCGTCTTCTGGAATTAAAATAAGTATAAAAATCTTTGTGGGAAATTAAATTTGTGCCTATCCTGGCTTTCTATTTCATTCTGGCTCTGTGCTGCTCCATATACAAATATGACCTGATTCATGCATCCTCCGTAGGCATATTAACACCATGAACACTTCACACTGTCTCTCCAGGCTCATCTGCTCTGTTATTATCACAAAGACAGGCATGCATTTATTTACTCTCTGTGCCTACAGATCACAGAAGAGATAACTGTGTGGACCCCAATCCTCTGCTCTAGTGAGTTTGTTAATCCCCATCTGTACTTTCTTTGTGTTTGCAGATGTTTCACTCCATCTAGCTTTTAGGCCACCACTCAAGGACTCCTAGGGCCAGAGTTCTTCTAGTTTGAAGCTTCTATTTCTTGACTCCTTGCCAGCCACAGGTGTTTTTGATCTTATAGCAGGCTTACACATCTAACAGTATATTGCTTATCTAAAATGGTAAGTTTTTTGAGTTTCACAAAGATCACTAAGACAACTAAACTCAAATGTACAGGGTCCTGTCTGAGTGACAGAGGTCCTCCTTACTGCTTTGAATCTTCGGTAATCAGTGTCACGAATTATCATGGTCAAAACCAGAAAAAAACAGCTCCGACTTTATCATTATAATAATAAGTAACATTAATGAAGCATCCTAAACTTGACCAAGCACTTGCACATGTATTATTCTATCTGGTTTTTGCCTGTTGGGCTACAAAAGGAATAAAGATTATCAGGGATACATGAGGAAACTATGGTTAAGGGTTACAATACCAGAAAAGGGTAGGGTCTTATTGCAAGCCCAGGTCTTCTGAAACTATGGTAATTGTCAGTTAATACAGAATGACATATGGATGTACACTCTGTACACTCTAAGTGGCAAGTGGCCAATATGTACAGCTCTACTATTACAACATACAGGAAATTGTGGAGAGTTGTGGCTAGTTGAGAAAACCAATGGTAACAAATGGTAGCAAAAATCCGGCAAGCTAACAAATTCCTGAGACAACTGGTACAATAAGAGACTCATCTGCATAATTATGAAGTAATCTCAAAAAGACGAAGTCAATTTGCTTCCATAATTATAAAGATTAGGTATTCAAATTCTGATATATAAGCAGAATTCTTATGTTTAAAACTTTTTTTAATCAAATTTTATCAAAATGTTTTTACCAAAAATCAACATTCGATTTTTAGATATAGCAGTTACTTCTCAATTGTCTCCTACAAACAGATAATCAGACACTTGTATGTATCCACAGCCCACTCTAATACAAACCAGCACTTATGTGGGACAAATTGGGGAGGGGCAACTCCAATAAGAAAACAGTTCAGACCTTAACGTTTTCCTGTAGTGAGTATTTCGGAGTTCATATTGTTATTACACTTATGAACATAAGAGATAATTCTTTCAATATTTGGAACTTTTGTTTCTCATTTAAATTTTGAAACAAAACTGCCCAAAGAAAGAAGATACTTTTTTAAAGTATGATTCTGAAACTTACAACAGGAGGACAGATTTTGTTTGTATATTTGGCCAACAGACCATGAGGAAACCTGGTGGGCATGCTAAATGGGAAATAATAAAGTGAAATTGTGATGGGAGTGTGTGTAGTAATCCATCTTCTTTTAAATGCACTCTATGCCAGTGACACTGTGGCAGATGGGGTGCAGGTTCAGGCATATAAATCCATGCCAAGCTAACTTCATCTAATGGCTTTAAATTTTTAAATTTACCTTTAGGTGAAAATTGGGTATAAATAGTTTCCATTTTTTCCTTTTGTCTCCATCCAAATGACAGCCAGTTTAAATACCCATGACATTCCTTACAGCAGATAATTCTGTCACTATTACATATTTCATTTTTTTACTCACTGTGTAATGCTCTCTGGGACTGCATATGGGTTTGCAGAGGTTTTCAGCCTCACATATACGGCTATATCTGACAGATGCATAAACACTGCAGTTGGAAAGGTTCTTTTGTCAGAAGCATTTGAACCAGAGTGACTCCATCTTGAATAGGGAATGGGTAAAATAAGGCTGAGACCTACGGGACTGGGCTGCATTCCCAAAAGGCCAGGTATTCTTAGTAACATATGAGATAGGAGGTCCACATAAGATACAGGTCACAAAGATCTCCATAAAACAGGATGTAGTAAAGAATCTGGCCAAAACCCACCAAAAACAAGATAGCAATGAAAGTAACTGCTGTTCATCCTCACTGCTCATTATATTCTAATTATATGCATTAACATGCTAAAAGACACTCCCACCAGCACCATGACAGTTTACAAATGCCATGGCAACATCAGGGTCAGAAAGTTACTATATGGTCTAAAAAGGGGAAGAACCCTCACTTCTCCAAATTGCCACCCATTTTCTGGAAAATTCGTGAATAATCCACTCCTTGTTTATAATCCATATAAACAAGAAATAACTATAAGCATACTGAGTTGAGCAGCCCATGAGGCTGCCCTGCCTATAAAGTAGCCATTTGTTTCTTTACTTCTCTAATAAACTTGCTTTCACTTTTCTCCATTGACTTGCCCTAAGTTCTTTCTTCCGCAAGGTCTAAGAACCCTCTCTTGGGGTCTGGATCAAGGCCCCTTTCCTGTAACACTTTCACATCTCTTATTCCATTTGATCCTTGTTACAATCCTTCGCTATCCCCACCTGACAGAAAAGCAGACTACCCTGCTTTTCTGCCCAGGGTAATACAAACAATACAAGAATAATATTGCTAGCACTTAAGCCTCTGATTCCCAGGCTACTTGTTTTCCTGATGCCCCACACTCTCTCCTATTTTTACTGAAACCCTTCTTAATGACAGGAGTAGAATAGATACAGGAGTTTAGAAATGACTGTACTGGAAATTAAAAGCTACTTTCAAATAGGGAACTAGCAGCAGACCTTACACAGACCTGTTATTTTTCCCAAATATTGCATAGAATAATTAGACTTTCTTTCCCAAGATAACATTTTTTATTTGAACGATGTTTTCCTTTCTTATTTCAAAACATATGAACATTTATTTTGGGTGGGGAAGATCCAGTGGTATAAGGGTAAATAAAAGAACAGCTCTTTCCTATAATAGTGGTCTGTTTAATGCAGGTGAAAAATTGGCACTGGCTCCCAGCTTAGATATCAACAGGATAAAAACGGTTCTAGCCACCAGTGTTTCTCTGTGTAGCTTGAAAGAACAAAGTAGTGTAAAGCACACACAAAAAAATTTACAGACATTGCCAAAGAGCTTTTAGAATATTATGAGCTTCCTGGAGTCAAATCAAACTCTTGTTTTTCCTAAACTATCTTAATGTTTCTGTATTTTTTTTTCTAAAAAGAAATTCCTTCTGTGCTCCAAAGATGGGACATTATTAATACCAATAAGGTCACCACCACATCCAGTTGGTATAATTTCCTAGTGTGTGTCTCCAAATACTTTGTTCTTCCAACATTAACTATTCTTAAAGAGAAATGCAGATACTTAAAAGCAGGGATCGGAAACATAAGGAACTTTTCCTAAACGCTATGGAAATTAAGGACTTTGACAGCTGAATGAGCCTGCAAGTAACCAGCCAATGATTCATTGATAGGCCAACCCCCAATCACCCAACCAAGTACTAGATATGCCTGAGCCTATTTTAAGTACCTATAAATGCAAAGTCCTACAGAATACATATAAAGGACACATAGCAATTACAGTTGGTAGCTGTATTGCCTGAGGAGGACTTCAGGGGCTAAGAAGACAGAACCAATATATAGATTCTATGCAAGGCACAGGGGAGAGAAGTGCATAGAGAAAGGTTTGCATGCCGGCAACTGCACAGAAGGTAAAAATCTAGTGTCTTCTTTCTCCTCGTGCTTCCTGTGAATTCCTGGGAACCTCTGCCTGTTGCTTCTGGCTTTGATATCTCATATACTTCCTATGCATAAACAAAGTCTCTGTCTCCACCCAAAAACAAATTCTGCTCCCTCAAGGATTTATGATTTTCATCATCTAAATATTTGGGTTTCGCATAGCACCCAGTATTCTACCATGTTGAAGAATTTTAACCATATCCTCACACCCTACTCAAGCAAGGCAAACCCCATCCCTTAATTCTTGCATAGCAGCTTAAAGATCACATTTTTTGAGCTTTGATAGCTCCATTTATGACCCAAGTAGCCTATCCCCATATTTCCTTAAATAAATCCAATAAACTCATATCAGTATAATGTGACTCAGTCTCTTATTGCCCCATCCTGGTCACGGGGAAGACATCTCTCTCAATCAAATATACTCTTCCAAGAATTTGGCACTAGAATTGCTGAACTTAAATGAGTCTTTCTTAGATATTTGAGTTGATCAGAGGTGGAAAGCCAGATCTGAGGAGGCCAAGCTTACCAATGCTTGTGAAAGCAGAGAACGCTAGTGTGCAGAGAGGGAGAACAAGGGAATGATTTTGGGCAGCTGATGGGAGTCAGTTCACGGCCCCAGGAGAGACCAAGTAAAGCTGAAACACTGGCTTGCTGCTAAGAGCTTTCCTGAATACACCTTTTATGAAGCCCATTGTTGATTTTTCTCTGTTCTTGTCCTTGGGTTCCTTGAATGCTATACCCTGTCCCTTTCCCCATTACTGTCAATCTGAATGGTTTTATGCTACCTGTATTCCAAGGACTTTTGTGTAAGTCTCTCTTCAGCAAAAAGAGGTAGGTCTGAGAGCCAAGAAAACCTTGAAGATTTAAATCCTACTTGAATGAGAAAGATATGGTCAGATATCTGCTTTCTCGGTCAGATATCTGAAGACAGCACTTGACTAAGAAGCTCAAATTCTTAGAAGGCAACGCAGCACCACTCCTGGCATTCCCCAAAGAGGGACCTGCATGGAAGGCTCATCTCTGAATGAGGCTGAGGTCTTGTGAGCAGTCGCCTGACCCTTGAGAACTGAGCTCTGAGCACTTATAGGTACTTGCTTCCCCTTGGCACAAATGTCACCACCTTGAAGAACTCAAGCCATCTAATCAGCACCTTTCTGGGACATGGTAATCTGTCAGCTTATTGTGAAAAGCACCTGGGCATAGGACGGAGCTTTCCAGTAGCCCACACTGAGCTGTGGAAAAGCTGAGGAAAGCTATTTATTCCTATGTACAACCTCCCTGTGGCTGTTCCAAGCATGGAAACCAAGGCCTGTGGCTGTCAGAGTTCAGCCAGGGTGCTGGGTGAGAAGAAAGCAACCCCAGGGCTTCTCACATCTGCAAATGGGATGAGTCGGGGCCTTTAAAGTTTTACTAAAAACAGAGTCAATAGGTGGCCCTCTCGCTACCAGTCTCCATCTTGGGCCTGTGACTGATCACACCAATAATTTTCACCGATGAAGCCACATAAGGATGCAGATTTCTTCTCAGTGTGTTGCTGCAGGTTGTCACCAGCAGTCAATCAAGATTGATATGAGCAACTCAACTTGTGTCCCCTGAGCTATGGTAAAAAAGTGTGAACTGGGAGAGCTGCGCAGGTCAACCTCTCCTGAGCATACATCTCTCATCTGTAAAAGGAATTGGTCATACCAGGTAATTTCCAAGATCACTTACACTTTCTAAGTTTGTATGAGTCAAATGGTGGGAAGAGAAATTTCAAATAATATAGTTGGAGGGAGTTGATCAAACGAAATATAGACAACCCACAGCTAACATCAGAGAAATTCAGAAACAAGTCAAATGGGTGAAGGCATTTCTTAAAAATGCTTTTAGTGGAGAATAAAGAACATAAACTCTGCTAAAATAGTGTGAGCATGGCCAAGAACCACAGGGAAGCAGAGGGAAGAATTTCCAAACCAAATGTTAGATGGCAGGTCCCAGATAACTGCATGGGAAGGGAACGATGTCTTAATGGGGGTGGGAAGTTGAGAGTAGGATTAAAACAAACGGACAAAGGCTCTATAGTAAAGAGAATAGATTGAGATGAATTCTGCAAGCCAGGGATTCAATGGAGGTGGCAGAAGGGAAATAGTAGCTTCACATCTCTCTTTCAAGTAACTGCTCTGTAATTCTTGCGTAAGAAAACGAGTAACAAAAATGTCAAGTCTTATTTCTACATACTCAGAACCTTATTATCTTTGTTCTGTACTATGGCAAATTGCCTCCAAAGTGGTGTCTTTTCCCTGAGCCTCAGCTCCTCCATTCCATTGGAGCCAAAGAAATAATTCTAACGAGCATTGTGACCTCTCCTCTCCCGCTCAAAACCCTTTAATTTCACCCTTCCCATCTTCTGGCCTGGCATTCAGAGCCCTTCGAAAGGAGAAAATTACCCTGGTCCTTTCTCAGAGGTTAAAGACAGCCTTCCAACCCACAGTCTCTTTCTCTTCTCTCTCAAGTTCAGAAACCTACCTCTGTGTTTACAGCTAATTGGACTAAAGAAGTGAGCCTGGCCAGTAGCAGCAGGGCAAGTACTTATGAAGTTGTAGCCTAGACCAGATGGTGACAGGTCCATTCACTGTATTAAACCCTGTACTGGGGGGGAGGGGGGATTGGAAAGTGAAATGAAGTGTGAGTGGACAGAGGTGGAAACATACACAGGAACAAAAGCCATAGGTGGAAGCCACGAGACAGAAGAAGTCAGAAGTGGAAGAAGCCGGGAGGCAGAGAGAAGTGATCTCACAGCAGCGCCAGCAGACAGAACAGAGCCAGGGTGGCTGCTGCTGTCATGGTGGGGCAATGGATTAGGGAGCAGTGAACATGTGTATTCAAGGGAACGATCAAGAGGATGGCTCTTGAGATCCCAGTATGATTCCAAGAACAAAGTTCTTATCCTCTGTGCGGCCTCCTCATTCAACAGCTAAAAGGGCTTCTTGTCTCTCTTACATCGTACTTGATCCTTAAAATAATCTCCTACAGATGGAAATAATGTTAATAAACCCCTTTCCCTTATAGACTAAAAATAAAAAATAAAAAACCCCAAACCAATAATGAAGGTGGCCTAACCACAGGACAGTGGCACCTTCCCTCCATTCCCAGTGCCATATCCTGCCTAAGGCTAAGCTCAACATCACTCCTCCCTGAATATTTTCTACTTAAAGAAAACATCTGGGCAAGACAAGTGGGCTGTCAGATGTCATGTGGACTGAATACACAAAGCCTGGGCATGTTTAAACACGACTGAGTCTTTGAATAGAATCTGGCTTACTGAACAATTGCTGTAAAGATTTGTCAAGTAGCAACATGAAAAGGTAGAAAATGGAGGGGATATGTGTTATATTCAGGATTGGAGAGGGCAGGGAGCTGAGTAATGGCGACTGACTGGCCAGAGATCAAGAAAAAGGAGCAAGAATGCTATTCATCTTCAAATTTTGCTTACAGAGTAAATATATTTGAATAAAAAGTCCCTGCTGAGTTGTTTCTGATTAGGGGACATCCACGTGGCTTGGTAGCAGGGTGCACGATAGCAGGCAGCTGCCTTCACGGTGAGATTTAAGGAGTATGAGGAAGGTTGAGGAGATAAATGGGTGGTGATCGTGGTAAGAAGGAAAGGGGCAAGATCAGTAGACAGTGCCAGACCTCAAAGCCCTTGAAGGAATTTTGGGTTTGAGAGGGAGAACGGAGGAGGAAGAAAGGACCAAGTGCTGCCTGGGCTGACAGATGTGGCCCAGAAACAAATTGCTGTACTCAGTTTTATGTAGTTTTGCTAGGTGGCCACCTGAGGGCACTCTATGCTACACAGCTAGGAATCTTAATTTCCGTGCCTCTCAAAGATGTATCCTCGATTTGCTGAAGGATAAACTTAGGGTAATGTCTTAAAGAAGAGTACTAATTGAGGGTGGGGGCCAAAAGCAATTCTTCTTCTGTATCTTTTTTTCTTGAACTAGATTAATGAATGAGCAAGACTGACTTCAGTTTATAGTCCTGGGTAATTGCAAGGATTAAATACAATAACCTCAGTTAAATCTACTTAGCATTTAGTAGGCACTTAATAAATATTGGCTCCCTTCCATATGCATGCACGTACTAACATACAAATTTGCCAAATACAGGAGCAAGAGAAGGAACATCAGGAGGAATCGCACCAACCCATTTTTTCTCAAAAGGAGGCAGGACTCAGAAGTCCTAAAATGAATACAAAGCGATGCTAGGAAATCATCTAGCAAAGAGCAAATTTCTGCTGCTCCTTTCATTGCATGTTGCTGCTTGTACATAATAACCAGAGGGAATAGAATACAAACAGCTGGGAAATAAAGATGAAAGCAAAACTGTATCAGCAGGGAGAGACACACAACCCCCTGAGAATCGAGCGGTATCATGAAAGATAAGCTGAATAAGGTCAGCTGCATGGAATTTCTCTTCTGAGAGAAAGATCATTAGAGTCCTGGCCATTTCTGACCATCTCTTTTGGAGTCAAAGTGGAGAATGAAATACATGAGCCCCAGTTTTCAAAGTTCTTCACTGAAGTCCTGTTCCTATAATAAAGCAGAGCCACAGACAAAAGCATGCATCACTATAAAAGCTAACTGTGGGATTTTAGACGTCTGAAAACAAAAGAAACGACTTCGCCTTTCAAATGGAGCAGGTTGAGGTTTCCCCAACTCCCGAGTCCTATGCAGCATGTTTTGTGGCCTTCTACTGCCCTCTACTGTCTTTTTAAGGTATAGTAAAACATAAGGAATATTTTTTTAAAAATTCTCCCAGTAATTCTAACCAGCCAATAACGTAACTTCGGCTCGGGGCTGGTAAAACAAACAAAAAACAGTAAAATTGTAAAATAAAAGCAAAAGCAAAATTTATACAAAAATTTAAAAGTGAGTTACATTTGGCCTCAACATAGATCTTGCATTATTTCTGGACTCTGCAGCGCATGACATCTGTCAGTCAGTGCTCTTTAAAAACACAGATGTCTGTCGTTTTCTGCACATCTCTCTCAAATGGCTACTGCCTCAGTTGGTCTGAGATAGGATCTAGAAATCTGAACTTCACAAACACCACTACATGATCCTCGTGTAGTTAAAGTTGGCTGACCTTTTTTCGAGCACTAAAGATGGTTGCCACGACTTAGAGCAGAGTGGAGAGTAAATATGGTGTTTTCTTTAATTCCTGAAGAGTACAATATATTGACCCAAATAGGTCAACTTTCATTTTTTCTGCAACTCAATGCTACCTGATTAGTATGTAAAAAAATAAAATAAAATAAAAAAAACAACACTGCTGTCCATGTCTAAGTGAAGAGTTCAGGTAGAAGTTCTCCTTTATGAATAAGCCCCTGTAAATTTCAGTAGGCATCCATGTGGAAAAAAGAAACAATGCCTCATTGTTCTTACTCATGCTTCCACTATCCCTTAAACATTACTGCCGTAAAAAGCCTCCTAGGTGATCCCAGCTTAGTTTCAATGCTCCAATACAGCTCCGCAGTAACCTGTCCTTCTCCATTCTCTAAGCGCTCCTTCGATGTCAGTGTTCTCCTAGAGACTGAGAGGTTTCCATTGCAGAAACCCTGCTGTCTTCTCTCCAAAGTCAGTGCTATGTAAATACTCATGCTCTGGCCAATGCTGGTAGCCACACTTACCAAAAGTGGTGATGGAGACAAGAGATGGCAGGCCCCACAGCAGGCTGTCCTCAAACTCCCTCTAGCGGAAGGTGCACATGATCAGAGGCAGCATGGGGTTGCTGTTGCCATCAGACCACACACCCAATGTATTAGCCCAGACTTGGCCTAATTTTAGAAACTTGCTCTCACTTTTCTGCAATGCAGAAGGTATTATTCTATACTAATGATTAGCCCCTTCACACGGGAAATTCACAAACAATCTTAATTGTGCTTTTTTTTTTTTTTTTTTTTTTTTTGAGACAGAGTCATAGAGTCTCATTTTATCACCCAGACTAGATTGCAGTGGTAAGATCTTGGCTCACTGCAACCTCCGCCTCCTGGGTTCAAGCAATTCTCCTGCTCAGCCTCCCAAGTAGCTGGGATTACAAGTGCCCACCAGCATGCCCAGCTAATTTTTGTATTTTCAGTAGAGACAGGGTTTCACTATATGGCCAGGTTGGTCTTGAACTCCTGACCTTGTGATCCACACACCTCAGCCTCGAAAGTTCTAGGCATGAGCCACCATGCTCAGCCTCAACTGTGCTTTTTTAAAAAACATAATTACACTCATAGTTCATTACTATATATCTTAATATTATGTAATATGCCATTTTAAAATTCATACTTATAGTGCTTTTTCTTTATATGGGCAACACCTGTCGCATCTTCAGAGTTATGTAACACTCAATGCTTTAACAAAAATAAATTCTGAAGCACTTAGATGTGTAAGTATTCCCACCAGAAAGAACTCTAGACTACAACATCCTATCACCTTCACTTCCATTTGTTAATGAATAATACACAGATACTCACTTCTCAGGAGACAGTGTCCTAACTATCCAAATAAATATAATCCATTTTCTGGCATTGCTTCTCTGGATTCTCAATGTGCAGGGCTGTGCATGCCATATACCTCAACCAATTATAAACTGCTTTTTTTTCCATTTTAATCTCCAACAGAGTATTCCTAATTTCCAGTGAAGTGACCTTATACTTACTGACGTCTCACCTACACAAACAGGACACTTTTTGCTTTACCTTTGGTGGCTTGGTCTGCACACTGAATTTCACAATCTCTCCCTTTCTTTTGACAATTACTACCTGAGCCCACTGTGCAAAACAGGGGCACATGAAAAATACAGAAGGAAAAGCAGTTCAGTCACCTCAATCCGAGAGAAGAAAGAGAAAGAGGTTTCGCCTGTTACGAGCATTTGTTTGAATTTCATTTTATGTTTTGAGCTAAGCTATTAGATTTATGGGTACAAATATGACCTCTTTGAAGTTAACAAGAAGCCCACTGTGAAAAAAGGGAGATGTCCATTACTGCACATTTGATGTGTTGAACAAATAATGTCCTAGGATTCAAAATATATTCTGCTAATAAAAGAAAGTGAAACACTTTTCTTTCTCCTTTCACCTTATTTAGAAAGAGCATTTTTTCTCTAGAAAGAGGTCTGTTGAGGCTGGGTGCAGTAATCCCAGCATTTTGGGAGGCTGAGGTAGGTGGATCGCCTGAGGCCAGGAGTTTGAGACCAGCCTGCCCAACATGGCGAAACCCTGCCTCTACTAAAAATACAAAATTAGCCGGGTGTGGTGGTGCATGTCTGTAATAGCTGCTCAGTTGGCTGAGGTAGGAGAATCACTTGAACCCAGGAGGCGGCTGCTGCAGTGAGCAGAGATGGTGCCATTGCACTCCAGCCTGGGTGACAGAGTGAGACTCCGCCTCAAAAATAAAATAAAATAAAATAAAGAGTTCTGTTGAATTTTCTCTTTCCAGTCTCCTAAATTTCCTCCTCAATTTATCTGACTTTTGAATCAAAGGGAAAGATCCCATCAATAAAAATGAGCAACTCTTTCCAAGAAAAATTATGCCTGCAATGATGCCTGTGAGGCTTTGTCATGCATCAGGATAGAGCAGAAAAATCAGTGGGGTTGGGGGAGGATGTTGGAGTCATTCAAACCTCAGACTTTCTATATGGGGAATAACATGCTAATAATACCTTCTGCAATGCTTGTTGTAGTGTTAAATGAGATGAGATCCACACATACATTCTTAGGGAATCACAAGGATTCAAATAGAAACTTCTGTCATTCTCCTATTATTGACATGTTTTCTAAGCATTTTGTCTTGTACATTTGAGAAATGAAGTATGAATAAGCAACAGAAGTGTATGGTAAGACTTTCTTAGTAGCTGGTGAAAGAAGCATTCCTGTGTGTGTGTGTGTGTGTGTGCGCGCGCGCGCGCACGTGCGCGTGTGTACGCGCGATTGGGATATAATTCACTGTTGGTGACACCAGGTATCTAAGCCAGCCTCAAACTCCTATTCGTCAGGGAGTCTGACAGTATCTGCGAAACCTTACAAGGAAAGAAAACTAATAAGCCCTAGAATAAACTCCTTATATATCTGGTTCCCTAACTTTAAATCAGTTGAAAACTCTTGGGACTTAAGTAACTTACAAATGCCTTTTTAATATCAAGACCGATATTATATTTTCTCACTTTCTGTATTTTAATCATGCATGCTTTCTCAGGTGCTGCATTTTTAAGCTGTTATTAAAAATACATAGGTTCCTACCACATTAAAGCGGAGCCTTGTGTGTTGTATTATTAATTAGGTGCGGAAAATGAAATTCTGGTCAGTCTTTGCCCAAGGTAGAAACACATCCCTAAGCAAAGGATTTTCCGGGTGAAGGCAGACTGTGTGGTGCAAGACTGGTTGCTCCGACTTAATGTGCACTTACTCTTGAGGTCTAAGTTCCTGGCTCCAGCGGTGATTTGCGTTGTGATTTTCGTGTCAATCTTCACAGTGTGGAGGTTGCTGGTGTCCCTTGATATCATCACGTTGTGCCACTGATTGTCATTGAGAGGCTTATTCGAGCTGCCTTTGATGAGGTTAGCGCCGTTTCCCAAATCAAACACGTAATGTAAGTACCTGGGAAAGAGCAAAAGACGGGAAACCGCCATCACTTTTTAAAATTTAATAAAGTTAAAGTTGGTATGACAATGGAGACTTTTTTTCCAATGGTTTCATCCTTACTAGAGGTCATGACAATGAGTTATGTAGAAGCTCAGCTAGCGAGAAGAAGCAAACACTTGGATTGTTCAGTGTCTTCATTAAAGGAAATGGTGAAAATGATTTTTAAAATAATGGTCTACATTGAAATTTATGACTTTGGAAGGAGGTATTTTTTACCATGCTTTCCCTATTTCCACAACTCCCTCCATCCTTTTCTAACTACTTGAAATGGACATTGTTCTCATTCTTGCACCTGCTTTTCTCCTTTATCTCAAATCCACATTTGAGTATGTGGACTCAACCTTCAACACCCAGATCAAATACCCACTCCCCGCTCTATAGGTTTTTCTAATTTCCCTGAAGACTCCAGAGCCTTGCATGTGATCATCTCAAGAAACATGTCACATGTTTCTTTTCTATTTATGTGTTCATCTACAAACCCTAGGATTGTATGTTGGTGTGTGCAGGTAGGACTCACAGTGGTAGCAATCTGAGATGCACACAGGGGTTGCAGAGGTATATATACGTATATCAGTGCATGGCATGTGATGTAGCCTGTTGTAAATATGCAATAATATTTGCAAAATGAATGAATACATGCTCAAATCAATTAAAATATATTAAGTTTTCCTCACAGTTTTAAGAAAAGTTTACACAAATCTTCCTTTCTAAATTCTCTAAGGAACTCTGACATAGAAAGAAGTTTGTGTTAAAAGGATTCTTTGAAATTTAAATAATCTGAGTACTTGAATTAGCTATTTAATTTAGCATAGACTATCCTCCAAACTTGTAGCAATGCTTTTGTGGAATTACACTGTGCGTAGTCAGGAAACACCCATTTGAAGTATAAGATTCATGACATGCCTTCTATACATTACAGCCCGATGTAATTTGTATCTCATATGTGAAAACGTATGTGCAAAAAACTGTCCTGAATCCATATTAATTTAAGATCCCTAAGAGATGATTTAAACAAATACATCCCTATTTGTCCTCCACCTGCCCCTGCCCACCACCTTAGGAGCTAATATATTCTTCTTAGTGTATATTTTTTGGAAACTGATGTCCATTTTTCCAAAGCTTCATTTATTTGTTATTGAACGGGCATGTACTCACCCTTTAACTAATTCAACCACAATAAAGTCATTTCCATCCCCACTGTTATACAGAATTAGTCCATCCAGGGATGTTGTCTTGAACTGGAAAAAAAGATGCATAGAAGTGTAGGCTTGCAAGGTAGCTAAGGCAACATAGCTCGATTTGGTCTTGAAGGTGACAGGGTCTGCTATGATGTTCCTGAAGCCAAATCTGGCATTGAGCTCACAGTAATCTATGTCGCCATTTTTACACAGGTCAATGTATGCCATTCCATTAAATGTCAGGCTCTGCAGGTGTCCAATGAAATTGGAGGGGACAGAAGAAAGATATCGTCGTTCTGTGATGATGCCAGTCTCTATGTTATGGAACTCCAGCCTCGTATGATCACCTGCCATTTGACCTAAAAGAGAGAATAACATATGATTATTTTCTGTGTCTGAAAGGCACTTTCAACTTTAGGCTTTCATAACAATATCACATTTTAAAGTATAAGAAGCCAGATACCTCATTGGTACTCAGTTGCATATGGTAAGAACATCTAAATGATGCTAAAAGGGAAACCTGAATTATCTAATAAAACATTCTTAGGCCAGGTTTCAATCCTTGTCCAAATTTTAGTCTTAACAAAAATCATCCTCATTAAAAAAAGTAACAGTATCTTTTAAAAGGCAAGAAGAAATAGTAAAAGAAAGAGAACGAGGGAAAATGGTAAGAAGGGTGGGTGGACAGAGATGGATTAGGAGCAGTGATTATTCTCAGTCATATTACTGGTTAAGTACACATCTCAGCTTCATGGTTAGCTGATGTTATTCCTTATAAATGTTCCTCCAGGAAAAAAAAATGTGACTATATATTTTCCTATACCCAATAGAAATAGTGGAGAGTTGCAGCTTCTTCTTCTAATAATGAAACATGAAAGTGTGTTAGAAGTGAAATATATACTATTCAATTTCCCTCTTCTGTGTTCAATAATGGCCATAGTTTTTGTTCACACTAGTCTTCCAAACACAGTAGAAATTCTGCTGATTTCTGTACCTATGTCATTTTTTTGCCCTTAAGTTTTGTATGACTAAATTTAGCACCATACACGAATTCAAAGCTTGCCCAATTTTGATAATACCAGTAAAATTATCCCACCATGCATCATATCACCAGGGAAAAATCTTCTTTAAACATCCTAGAGTGAAGCTTGGATGCAAATTTATTTAGCAATTGACTATTCCGCTCAGTCCTCATTTCTCTCTGTCCCTCCCTATTTCTCTGTCAAACCCTTAAAAGCAAACTTAGTCCCATCTTTATTTCCAGAGTAAACATTTCACCTGTTTGCAAGGTTGAAGGTAAGATAAATAATTAAAGATGTGAACTTGTTTTCTAAATATTAAAGCGCAACATAAATATAAGTTACTTGTACCAGTACTAGTGGTTCACACCCAGCATCTTGCTCTGGTCTAAATAAACTGTCAGTCACTCTCTTCTGCAACTAAAAATGCACATTTATTTTTTAATCAAGTTCTTCCAGGTGCTAGCTTACCTACACGATTTGCCATAATTGGGAAATGTATCAAGTTACCCTACTCTGTCCTCCATAAGATGAATGAAAACATTAGTTAGAGCTAATCCCAGAATCAGCTCCTCACAAAATGCTTTGGACCTTTTCCCCAGGGGTAATGAAGATTGAACAATCATCTATGTGTGCCTCCTTCAGCCAGTTTGACAAATTTCCATTTCTTTAGTCCAGATAGTAAAATATTAAATAGCATTTTAAGGAAATATCTGTAAGTAAAATTTAGAAGGCATGCTTTTTGTTGTGCAAGAAAATCCGTTTACATATTTGGCTAATTGACTTTGATGATTATGAACGTATTTGTGCACAAAATTCCCCCGAAATGTACTTGATGTGATTTCATATTCAAACACTCTTTATTAGTCCTTGATCCTGGAAACAACATTCTAGTCACCCTTGGCATGTTCTCTTTTTAGCCATTGGTTTGTTCTGATTCCCTTTCTGCAAATATTTTAAAACAAAAATGTCACCATAAATAATTGCCTTGTCTCTCCCTCCCATAGCACCACACCTCCCGACTGTCTATCTGATGCAAAAGTGCTATTCCACCCTCATCACTTCTGGTTTCTCCTGTGACATCATTACTATCTTCTCCCTCAGTTCTTCCTGTTCAATGACCTCAATATTGTTCTGTGGGGATCTACCTCTTTTGTAACAAATAAAATTAATCTTTAATTATTTCCAAATATGAAGCTCTAAAGACACCAGCAACATTGCATTTAAGAAGCTAAATACAATAAAGAATGTGAGAAGCTTATAAAATGTGGGCTTTCACATCCCCTTGTGCTGATTTTTATCCTTATGGTACATTAAAATGCGAGCCTTAACTCAGGGAAACCTACTCTGGCTCTGAAACTGCCATGTATCTTCTTAAAAGCTTAACTGATAAAACGACCAATAGTAAAAAAAAAATTTCTAACACTTGAAGTTAAATATTACCCCCAGTTGTAGAGTTCTTACCCGCTCTAAAAAAGGAAAGACCAGTTTATCCACAGGACTAAGGAGTTCAGTAACAAAAATAACACAGTATTCATTTTCCTTTCTCAAAGGAATTGAGTACCCACGCAGAGCATAAATAATAAAACAGCAGTAAAACAGCATTGAAGCAACCATGGCCCAGTTACAAGAAAAGACATTATAGTCTATGTTTTAGAGCACATGCTTTATTAATAAGTATATGTAATATTATATCTGTACATATATATCACACATACAGTAATGGCAGATATGTTTGTTCACTGGGGAGAATTAGCATCCAAAAGCCATTATTTACTAAGAAAATATTAACTGATTGATGCTTTGTTTAAAAATTATTTTTTCCTTAGGATTTTACTCCAATGTTTAATCCTCTTCAGTAATAGAGGCACTTCTGCTACTGTAGACATCTGTTGATTAAATAAGGAAAAAAAATAAGACTTTGAAGGGGAAAGATTTTTAATGTTCTAATCATTTAGCACTACCAAGGAGAATTTGGAATTAGAAAAATGCTTTGATCAAAATATCTAAGATATAGCAGACTGACAATAATCTCCAATAAGATAACAACCAAAACTTGTTTCCTAGATGCTGTGTTTGTATAGAAATCTCAATATTTCCAAGTCAAATATTTTTACCAAAATAGATAGCAAGGTTACTATGTGATCTGCATTAGGTTACATTTCTCATGTCGAGCAAAATAACCCTCCCTTACATCCACTTGTTAATTCACTGAAAATTACTAATTGTGTGGTATATGTGTCGAGTGCTAGTCTTGGTACTGGAGAAATAGTGTTGAGAGGGGCAGAAAGGGCCCGTTTTCTCCAAACTCATGGTCTATTGGGGAAAGGCGGACAAAAGCGGTAAGGATATAGTTAAATATATAATAACAAAACTCGAAGAAATGCTACAAATTTCATGAATGAGGTACTGTGTCGGTAAATGTGAAATGAAAGAAGATGCCTGATTTGATATTTAAGCTAGATTTGAAGAATTAAAAAGAGAAAGCTGTGATAAGAATTGGAGAAAGGGAATTAAGGGTGGATTCCAGGAAGAGGGGACAGAGGAAAAAAGGCTTTTGGATGAGAAACAGCTAGAGGGCGCAGCTGCAGAGCTGGGAGCAAGTAGGTTAGTGATTCATATGGGAATGAAAGGAGTGCCAGGGTCCAGATTTCTCACAGTGCTTCTTATATTCAGAGCTAAGGAGGATTTGAAGCAGTGGTTAACCATGACTCAACACTCAACGTACATGTGTGTGGGTTTTTGTGGGGGGGGGGGCGTGTATTCCCTTTGTGGGTACAAGATATTGGAGAGTGAACTAGGGCAGTTACAGCAGAAATGGAAATAATCAACAAAAAGATAAATATGTGGATATAATTTCCAAGATTCACTAATGATTTGCAGAATGAAAGAAAGGAGGGAAATGATGATGCCTGGCTTTTAGGTTTGAGTAACTGGATATATGGTGGATGTTCAATAAAGGGCGTACACACACACATATAACAAACACAATTCTAGATTTTTTAGACAGACTAGATGAGATGCTGAAACCCAGTGACTTCCCACTCAGGGATTCCACAAAATTTGTACAACCCTTGTCATCTGTAATCTAGGATATCTCCTTCCTTGGGCTTTTCTGCTGGCAACTGCTATCCTCATGACCCTAGGTGAGGTACAAACAATCCCAAAAACAGCCTGAGTATGTACCGCCCTGTGTTCAACAGATACTTGACTTAATAGAATTACTATAACTTAAAGACAGGGGAAAATGTAGGACTTTGCATGAAGAGTCTCTAGTACTTTCCTTTTAAAAATTATCATTCTGTGATTTCTGACTTGCTATAAAATTTAATAAGATTCTCCCATTGTGTCTCTGATTTGTGGGTGGCTTCAAGTGGCCACTAGGATATTTGAAAAAAATCTCAATCTAAAGCTTCCATTGCCACATTTGGAAACCTTTTATGTACTATGTAAACCAAGTTTGAATTATTCTTATGAATTGTTGGCTTTCATGAGAGCTTTAAAAAAATGGAAAGAGAAAGAGAAGGAAGGAGGGAGGGAGAGAAGGAAGGATGGAGGGAGTGAGGGAAGGAGGGGGGAAGAATAAAGGAAAGAAGGAAAGGAGGAAGGAAGGGAGGGAGGAGGGAAGGAGGAAGGAAGGAAGGAAGGAGGGAGGGGGAAAAGAAGGAAGGGAGAGAGGGAGGGAGGGAGAGATGAAGGGAGGGAGGAGGGAAGGAGGAAGGGGGAAGGAGGGAAGGAAGGAAGGAAGGAAGGAAGGAAGGAAGGAAGGAAGGAAGGAAGGAAGGAAGGAAGGAAAGAAGGAAGGAAGGAGAAAAATTATAAAAAAGAAAGAAGGGAGAGAGAAGGAAGGGCCTTTGCTTACAGCAGAATGCTAAGCATTGACTGCAAATGTGGAAGGAGGGCTGGAGTTTAAAAATAATAGTTTTTTGTAATGCTCATATTAAAGACTGAATCAAGCAAAACTCTCCAACAGATGCTAAATCTAGGGAAAAATTGTGAGAGAGATATAGGATATTTGCATGGTCTTAATGTTTCCCCAAAGACGGTTTATTAGTTAAAAGGGAGAAAACATAGTAATCATGCAATGGAGAAACTACAGCATGTTGAGAAAATGGTCAAATTAAATCACCAAAGATATGGGCAGCCCGTGTCCTAGATGGGATACAGAGGCCATCTAAGTTAAAGAATGCATCTTTCAAAAGTTTAAAATCCTATATGTATATTGCTCCATTGATACAGCTGACTGTTCTCTGGGCATACAGACCTCCTTAAAATTGAATGAACAGACACATACCCATTGCACAAGGACCATTTTGTGCTTTTTACCAGAATAATTAACATAGCTATCTTCTATGAGAAAAGAAAAAGAAGCCAAGATCTCAGTTGGTCATGTGCTTGGAGTTGTTTTCAAAGTAAATAAAGGCAGAAGGGTTTCTCTTCTATGTGGCTTTCCTATGTTTCTAGGGTGGCCCTTCATACAGCTCGCCTCAGGAATATGAAAACAGGGGTTAACCTTGACATTCTTCATATTAGAATTTAACCAACTGAGCTAAATGGTCAAAATGATCTATTATAGCTTTAAATGAAAAAAGCATTTCTTCTGACAGAATGTCAGTATCTCTATCAACTTACCTAGAAGTTAAAAGGTAGAACTTGCAACTGTTCATTGCCAAAGTATATACAAAACAAAGAAACTAAACAGAAACTGGCATCTAAACAATGACTTCAATATTTGATGAATCACTAAGATATTTACCAGGCCACAAAATTAAATGTATTATCATTTCTTCTTGCACTATTAAAGGGCAAAGAATATGACATAAATAGTGTCATTTCAGAGAGAAAACATTTAAAAGTCTGCTTATTTAATGAAATTGTTACTAGAATAGTTGGAGTAAAATCGGATTGTGTGTATAAGCTTCAAGTTGTGTACCAGCCTTGGTTTGCAAAGCCACCTGAAATAAATAAGAGTCAAAATCGTTAATGTAGCAAAAGACGGTGGGGATGGGGTGTTTACCTGTCATGGCCTGTTGGTCATCTACTGTTAACTTTAAACTTTTTCCACGCCGAACTACACGCACTGTGTGCCATTCGTTATCATTGAGGTTATAGCCAGCAAAAAGAGTCTCGGGACCTTTGCCTGTAGAATATGCCAAACAGTCATTATGGACACTCAGAATCAGTCAATTAAATGAACCTCACAGAGAGTGAGAGAAAGAGACAAAGAAAGGGGGAAGGTGAGGGCGAGGGAGGAGAGAGAGAAGAGAGGGAGAAAGAGAGAGAGGAGGGAGAGAAAGGAGAGAGAGAAGACAGGTGGGCTGGACCAATTTTCAAGCCCATTAGAGTCATAGCAAGCAAGGAAAATCAAACATTCAGGTGTGACAATTTAAGAATCTTAAACCCTATGCATTGATCTATAACAAGTGAATTAACCTGCTGTCATAAATAGGCACAGTCAATATAGCACTGGGAACCCAACCAAATTTACACACACATTGAAAAAAATAAATATTCTGATTTTTAGTTACCACTTTCCTGTTAACAAAGTGTCTAGCCATCAGGTAACCTCTGAGCTCCGGAAGATGTCTTACTGTAGCTCATCAGCTAGTCATTTTCAGTGAGTAGATAAGTCTCCCAGTAGACTCTGGGAGAAGGTACTGTATTGTGTGATGGCTGCCATTCTGCTCTTATATGAGGTACCTCCAGTGCTCAACAAGTTTTTAGCTTCTTTAGCCACCTACATTGATGAAAGTTGAGTGGAAAAAACACATCTAAATAAACCTTACAACTAATTAACCTTTATGTTGCAAATCTCTCTGTGTGTGGTGGAGGCACTTCTGGTAGGTGTAGGTATAAGTATTGACTCATAGTCAGTGGGCTGAAAAAAAAGAAAGGAAAGAAATAGGCACAGCCAACTGTTGAGCATGACATAAGAGTAGTGGTGTTAACCAACAGTAGAGGGCAAGGGTTTACCAGTGGGCAACGGGCAAGAAGTGTAACTGGGAAAGGAACTGCTAGTGAATCTGTATAAACCTGTGCAAATGAAACTTAAATGGACCCAGAAGAGACATATTGTTTCAGAAAGGTGTTTGGTAGAAATTATTGGAATGACTAAGGTAGACTGTATCCTTCACCTCAAAAAAAAAAAAAAAAAAGCAAAGGAGAATCCTTTTAATGTAACTTATATTTTTATTAAAACATAAGTATTTCTACTAATCTGACATTATGAATCATTGAGAAAAAAATAACATTAAAGATATATTGTTTGGTAATGAATATTTCCCCTGGTATTTAAGTATGGAAATATGCTGGTACATTAAAATAATGAAGGGCATTATATCACTGAATTTCATGGCTTTCAACAGATTGAGAATCAGGACTGGAGTTCACAATTTGTTTAACCACAATTCTGCCAGCAAAACCAATTAACGCCCAAGGATCACAGGAGGATGTATGTATAAGAAAGTAAAGATACAGGCCAAGAAGAAAAAAAGAAAGGGGGAGAGAGGGAGAGAGAGAAAGAGAGAGAGAGAGAGAGAGAGAGAGAGAGAGAGAGAGAGAGAGAGAGAGAGAGAGAGAGAAAACACCAAGTAGAAGAAACCTCGGTGTTGCATCCACTTGAGATCATTGTTGCTTTCAGAACCACAGCCTACCTACCAGCCTACCGATTTCTCTCCTATGGTGCTACTAATAATTCAAGTTATGTATCCTTGGATGGTGTATCTCAGGCTTAGAAATGAGCCAGTGATATGAGCTAAATTTTACAGGATGAATTGCCTCAGTTATTTATATCTTTTTGTTTCTTTAGAGAAATTAAATTACAAATCCAGATACATGAATTTAAAATTGCTCTAGATACAACAGTTTTAAGAGATTGATGGCTACAACACTAGAGAAAGACTGCTAGTCCAGCAACGGCAAAAATACTTAGAGATCAAATGTTGAAGGCAAGTTCCAGAATGAAAAAAAAAATACTCTTTCTAAATTCAATCGTGAAGAAAAAAGTGTTTAATAACTCTGCAGCATCGTAGCATCCTGCTGGCAGTAAGGGTCATCTTTCATTTTGATCCTTGAAAAGAGAACATATCATTTTAGTGCTATTTTTATAAGGTACTTTTTTGTTCAAAATATGTGCTTTTGAAGCAGCTTTACTTCTATCCTTTTTATTTTTAAATGTATTTTGTCAAGGAAAAGAAGCATACATAAGGGTGATATCATCGTTATACGCCATCCTGGGCTTGATCTTGCAGTAAAGTCATAATGCATAATCTATGCCACAACTATTTCCATAACAACAGGCACAAAATCCAATTAAAAATAACCCTTTGGTTCATAAAGATCTCTGTGAGCCAACTTCTAGCTCCTTTCATGCATTATTAAAATTGTGAAGAGACTGATTTTGGAAGATAAGGTTTTTAAAACGACACTTAACAGTCTCAGTTCAAAACAGTGCTACCCATGAGGTGTAATGGAAAGTGCACTAGACTGGGAGTTGAGAATTGTGTTGCTATCATGGGTTTGCTACTAAAAAAGAAGGTGGGGCTTGGTGAGTGCTTACTATGTAGCAGGCACTTGTCTGTTGTCTTGTTTTACCTTTACATTATTAATTTGCAGATGTGAAACTGAGGGCCTATAAAGCTAAAACTACATGTCCCCAGGTCACACAGCTAAAAAGTGGTAGAACCAAACTTCATCCTTGGCCTGACCTACTCAAAGCCTGCATGCTTTTGCCTGCATGATTCAGCCTCTTAGTTATAAGACTCCTTGGCTAGCAACTTAACTTCTCACTTTCTCCATATCAGAACAAAGGAGGTGGAGAAAGTGCTCTTCGTGGTGACTCCCATCTCACCCTACAGAATGATCACACTGTTAGCAAGTCCTACACACCCTCTGTGTAAGTCCTGGTGGAAGAAAATCTCTAAGTAATACAATGTCTACCTAGACATGCTGAAATGACTGCTTCTAAAGATACAATACAGAAGAAGGGACACCAATGAGGACCTGTCTCCACCCATAATCACCAATTTGCTAGCACACTGAACTTCCGGTGGTCTCGGCATTCGCATCCATAAAGTGAGTATAGACTCCAGCTTATCTTTACAGTTCTTTTAGAATTTTACTTTCACACAGAATTTAACATACACGAACTTGTTAAAGAGAGATGGTTTCATCGTTGAAATTTTGAATTTGAGAGTCTATCCTCTTGCCATGATTTTAATGGCAAAATTATAGTCACTTTAAGGTGTTAATGACCTTTCAGGATTCCCTTTCCTTTGGTGGGTATCAAACCATGCATCAATTGTGTCAGTATCTTTCCCCCTGCATTAATGGGAGTATTACAGACTGAATGTGTGCGTCCCTCAAAATTCACTATGTTGAATTTCTAACTCTCAGTGTGATAGTATGAGAAGATGGGGCCTTTGAGATATAACTAGGTTTAGATAAGCGTAGGCCCCCATGGTGGGATTAGGGCTCTCACAAGGAAAGGAAGAAACAGCAGAGCTTCCCCTCTGCTATGTGAGGATACAAAGGGAAGGAGACTCCCTTCCAGCCTGGAAGCCACACCTGCTGACACTTTATCTTTGCTTCCAAGGCTTCAAGAAACTGAGGGAAAAAAATCTGTTGGTTAAGCCAGCCAGTCTATTGTATTCTGTTGTCACAGCCCAAGCAGACTAACACAGTGAGCAATATTTTATATGCTTTAAGAAAGTCCATAGCCTTATTTCTATTTAAAGTCATCATACATTATGTTTCATGGGGAGTTTTGATTTGTTTGTAATTTTACTCTTGATTTTTACTGTAACATATTATTTAAGCCATAAAGGTTTTAATTTTTCATTTTGTAGTTAAAAAAGCAGATTTAGAAGGGTTGAGTGAATTATTAAGTCTCAAAGGCAGATAAAAGTAGAGAGAATACTGAGATTTTGAGATTTTCTATTTTCATTAAAAGTTCTTTTCCACAGATAATGACCTGCAAGTAGTGTAAGAAGTACAATGATGCTGAATGCCCACAGCTAAGATTTCATCCGACCAGGTCAGGATTCAGCTCTGCAGGCTAATGTTATATTAAAGAATTTTGGAACTAGGAGGGACATGAGAAGTGTAGAAATTCAATCATCATCTACAAATAAAAAATGTGAAGTGCAAAGACATTAGGATCAGGCCTGAATCGTCACAACTGTTTAATTAAGGAGTCTAGATGTCTAGACTCTCAGTCTAACAAACTTTTTTTTTCTAAGACGGAGTCTTGCTCTGTTGCTCAGGCTGAAGTACAGTGGCACAATATCCACTCACTGCAACTTCAGCCTCCTGGATTCAAGTGATTCTCCTGCCTCAGCCTCCCGAGTAGATGGGATTACAAGCACCCACTACCATACACAGCTAATTTTTTTATTTTAATAGAGATGGAGTTTCACCATATTGGCCCAGCTGGTCTCAAACTCCTGACCTCAAGTGATCCACCTGCCTTGGCCTCCCAAAGTGCTGGAATTACAGGCGTGGACCACTGCATGCCCAGCACTAACAAACTCTTATAAAATTATTCTGTTCATTAGACAATGCTGATCTAGAATGAATTTCTCAAGTTATACCAAAGTGTGAGTCTGTGTTTGGTCACTGACTGCTATTTGTTCTACAGCAAAGGTGAAAGCCAAGCAAGAATATAGTTTAGTAAACCCATCAGTTGTTTTCAGCGGAGTTTGACCTAATCTATGGTATAACTGTTTTTTTGGGTGGTGATATTCCCTGGGTTTTCTGGTGACCCTGTAGCTAAAACTTATTGATAACAGCTGAAAATAGAAG
The DNA here is from genome assembly GCF_049354715.1 of Callithrix jacchus. Lineage (NCBI taxonomy): Eukaryota > Metazoa > Chordata > Mammalia > Primates > Cebidae > Callithrix > Callithrix jacchus. The sequence goes on along the minus strand of NC_133515.1, from coordinate 64,175,065 downwards.
CAATAAACATTTCAGTTTTCCTTAATTCAGTGTAAGCTGATGTTCTTCCACAACCTACTCATCCATAAATTCCACAAATCTCTAGGATTAACTCCTAAGAAGGATTGGAGTTAACCCCAACCTGAGGCATGGTACAGACAAAGGAAAGTGTGTGTTAGTATGTGTATGTGTGTGTGTATATCTGTGTGGATGTGTGTGTGTGAGAGGGATAGAGAGAGATATACTCAAAAGAGGGTATATTTTTGGCCATGTTAATAACCGTATTTGCCGATGACTTTTATTTCCATTCCACATCAATATGATTCTTAGGTCTCATTAAATATTAGTCTCAGAACAAAATAACTTGTATTTATGGGAGGGAGTGGTAAAGAAAACTGGATGTTGTCCCTAGTCTGTCATCAACTAATTATGTCACCTTGAGCATGACATTTATTTTCTCTGTTCTTATTTTTATCTGTAAAATGATAATCCTACATAAAAGTATATTTAAAAAACTTTCCTATAGCCAATTTCAAAATATTTTCATTCTTAGAAGGACCAAAACCACCTTTCAGCTACATGAAAAAGTATATTATGGTGAAAATCTCTAATTGTTTTTAATTTTTTTATCAATATTACTAATTTCATCACTTTTGTTTTGGCATGGTAAGCAGAGAGCAGACAGAGCCTTAAAGAGACTCTTCTACCCCAGAATTACTAAACTCAAAGGAACCCAGAGGACAATTTTTATATGTGCTAGAAAATGTGTTCATTATTTTGTATAGTCAAATTTAAATGGTGACAACTATGTTTTTTTTTTTTTTTTTTTTGACAACATTCACAGAATACAGCACCAATTAATTAGTAAATGACCAAGCAGGAGAAAGATCATACTTCGCTGTGTAACAGAATATCCCCCTGCTTTATGGCCAAGTCCAGTTTAAACACTAAATTGTAGACCAGAACCTTATGAGGGGAAATAATGAAGTGATCTTTAAAGCACATTTTCTTTTCTTTCTTTCTTTTTTTTTTTTTTTTTGAGATGGAGTTTCGTTCTTGTTACCCAGGCTGGAGTGCAATGGCACGATCTCGGCTCACCACAACCTCCGCCTCCTGGGTTCAGGCAATTCTCCCCCCTTAGCCTCCTGAGTAGCTGGGATTACAGGCATGTGCCACCATGCCCAGCTAATTTTTTGTATTTTTAGTAGAGATGGGGTTTCACCATGTTGACCAGGATGGTCTCGATCTCTTGACCTCGTGATCCACCCGCCTCGGCCTCCCAAAGTGCTGGGATTACAAGCTTGAGCCACCGCGCCCGGCCTAAAGCACGTTTTCTTTTACTTAAGGCATGTTATTCTTTGACCTGTTCAAAGAATCAAACCAGGGAAGGGCAATGTGAGAGAATCTGACTCAGTATTTCCCTAAGCTCATCTTATGCAGGCCAAGTATGGCTGTATGGTTGTGCAATGTGAAAATCCAGGAGCTCAACTCGGGCAAAGGTTTTCTCATTATTTTTGAATTAGTGGAATTACTTCTTTTCCACAAATAATCTTGCATGAAAGAATAGAGAACCCATATAAAGGAAAAGGTGCCCTGCTGAGAGAGAGGCAGCCTAACTTGGCCCCTGAGGTGTCACCTGGAAACCCTGGACTCTGAATCCCTTGTTTGAAAGTCAGCTTCAAACAGATAAACCCCCTTAACTAGGATGTTTATTTCTCTCTTTAAAAAAAAGAATAACTTTTTCAGAAAACTCCAGCCAAGGCTTGTTAAAAGTAGTTTCAAATAACCCCTTGATTTTAAAATTGCATTTGATTTACAAAACGGATTTTTGTGGCTTATGAATTAGAAGCTATTTCTGCAGAACATCATGTATTATGTATATCAAGCTCTGCCAGTTCCGGTCTGTCCACATTATCATCCCTCTAGCATGCATTCCCAATACTCCCTTAATTACAATGTTTAAATTCATAGATTCTCTCCTAAAGATTTGGTAGATCTTTTCTTCTTATGTCATATGAGGTCTGCAACAGATTGGCTTTTCTGATTTTCTATCCTTAGGGAGCCAAGATTCAGGATTTTTATTGCATTTCAACAACTCAAATTTTTTTTCTTTTTTAAAAAATTTTATATTGGATTTCTTCCACAATTAATTATGTTACAACTATTTCGTTAATCACTAAGAATTATATTTGAAAGCACTGGAGCACAGACTACTAAGTGACTATATTTAATAAAGAAAGAATAGCATTCGAGGGAAGCCGAGCTACTTAGTCCAACTCTCCTTCGATAGACATCTCCATGGATGATTAGTTGTCTTGCCTCTGTCTTCCCTGTTATTGACAGGGTGAAATTAATGTCTGGGCCTCGAACTTATTCAAGACCTGTCTAACATGGATTCTCTATTGTCTTGCCAGAGTCAGAGAAAGTAAACATTCTTTGATTTCTGCATGTTATGCCTTTCCCTATTTAGATTTATATATATTCAATAATATTGTTCTAAATATGTTTTAAACAAATGCACCTGCTTTGTGTAGCAGAATCAGTACAATCTACAAAACAACCTTACTGCCATACACAGTTTTGGAAGCAGTGATAAAAAGTGTAGTTTTTTGCATACCTCTTTACATTTGATTCAAATGTAGATTCTCACATATTTCAAGGGAGTTCTGCGTGCGTCATAGGAAAAGCTTGTACTTGATTGAGAGTCATACCAACTTGGATTTGAAAGCAGGTTTTGCATTTTATGGTTGCTTAGGCTTGGGTATGTTAGTTTCTTTGAGCTTTCTTCCCATCATCTATAAATGTGGATAATAATGCCTATCTTATTTTAAAGTTTTGTTGTAAAGACTAAGGGATATAACAAAACTGATGTGTTAGGTGCTTTGCATCTTGAGTAACTTCAATGAATCTTAATTTAATTTCCCTCCTTTTTGTGAAAAATACGGTAAATAACAGTACATGAGATCTGCAATCCACCAAAGGATCTACCATTCAAAAATGGTTGACAGTCAAATATACTATACACTATATAAAAATGCATACTGAGAGAAGCATCCACAGTTTCTATTTGAACAGGCATACTGCATAGTCTAATCTTTTGAAATTAGTCCTCCCAAAGTCATATTCTTTGGAACAGTTGCCATTTTAACCTGAGGTTTCCCTGTATTTGTATTTGGTTATTTCATTCATAAGTATTCACCTGAAATATAAAAATAAATGTAAAATATATTTGCAAGGGAATCTGAAATAGATCAATAACAACTTGCTTAATCTTGTTGGGTTAAAATAAGATGTACACGATACTAAATTTGGATCCTTTATGCTAGAAAGCCTTGTGTGCAAATATCTTGTGAACAATTTATACTGTTTTATAAATTTAGCGGGAAAATGTAAAGAACAATAGAGAGGAATAAAACAAAGCTGAGAACCCTTCAAGCAATGCAAGCAAACACCTCGAAGAGGCAAAACTGGCATATGCCTCTGGAACTGAAAGGTGGATGTGGCTGTAAAGAAATTTCAAAAAAACCAAACCCATTTTTTTGGATTTCAAAAAAATCCAAATCCAGTTATATTTGGATTTTTAAACTCTTAGATGTGTGAGCCACAAGCTTAAACTCATTGCATCTCTACATACCCTTTGGTAGCGATCTCTCTCTAGTGGTGCATCTATTTTAAAGAGGCTAACTACATAAATGAACCACCTCTATCAGGTACCTTGCCTCTGATATGTATTCCCTGGTACAGTTCAAACCAATTGGTTCTGAAGTTCACTTTATTTGCCTTACTTATTCATTGTAATTTCTATTTCAAAACTCTACCTAGTTATTTCAGTGGTTAATCTGACTAGCTCAATTAAACCATTTATGGAGCATGAGGATTTTGATGGGTGTTTTCCTAAAGCCATCACCTAACAAACTGCATAGATGATGGACAGGTAGGAATTTTTAAAAGAAAGACTAGAACCACCTTTTACATATAAATTGGTTCTATATTTATACATGAGTGTTCAGTATATTTTAGACCATTAAACTTCCTATTGCACCTTGGTAATTGAATTAGGAAGAGAAGTTACAGTACAATAGGATCTGAGAATTATAAAATTTTAAAAGTAAAAGGTCCATATTTGCCTGTTGTTTATCCCATTTAACTACTTATTCATTCTGGGTGTCATGGCACCCATATGCTATTAATTTTGTTTAAAATTTATTTTGTGCCAAATACTGATCTCAGCATTGGGAATATCCAAGTTAAAGTCAAAGGAACTTGTATTCTAATAGATCAGAAGTCAAAACACTATTTCTGTACAGGGCCAGATAGTAAATATATTTGACTTTGCTGGCCATGTGTTCATCATTGCAACTATTCAACTCTACTACTGCAATGTGAAAGCAACCATAAAATGTATGTAAACAAATGGAGGGGCTGTGTTTCAATAAAACTTCATTAAAACAGGGAGCTGGCTTGAGAGGCATAGTTTTCAAGACTCTGTAAGACAAACTCAAATAGACAATTTAAAATCCCCTTTCTCATACATTTTACATTGCATATTAAACAAATAATAATGAAAACGTAGTCAAGAATTTAAGTATGGGGAAACCTGAGTTTTAGATTCAATATTGCCATGAACTCTAACATAACGTTAATAATACTCATTCTCCTAATTCTTTTATTGCTGTTTGTTTTCTTGTGAAACAATTAAAAGCAATTTTTAAAGGCTTTAAACCCGGGATACCCCTCACCCCAGGCCACAGACAGTGTTCCATAACTTGTTAGGAACCAGGCTGCACAACAGGAAGTGAGCAGCAGGCAAGCCAGAGAAACTTCACCTGTATTTACAGCCATTCCCCATTGCTCACATCACCACCTGAGCTCCACCTCATGTCAGATCAGCAGAGGCATCTGATTCTCATAGGAGTGAAAACCCTTTTGTGAACCGCACATACAAGGAATCTAGGTTGCATGCTCCTTATGAGAATCTAATGCCTGGTGATCTGTCACTGTCTCCCTTCAACCCCAGATGGGACCCACTAGTTGCAGGAAAACAAGCTCAGGGTTCCCATTGAGTCTACATTATAGTGAGTTGTATAATGATTTCATCATATATTGCAATGTAATAATAATGACAGAAATAAGGCACAGGATAAACATAATGCACTTGAATTATCATGAAATTACTCCTGTCTGTGGAAAAATTGTCTTTCATGAAAGCAGTCCCTGGTGCCAAAAAGTCTGGAAACTGCTACTTTAAATGACACAAATCAGTTGCAAAGTCGCTGTACTTCTAAAATCTAGGATAAATTAATGCCTTTCCTCTTCTGCAAATTTGGAATAGAAACATTCATTAAATGCTTGGTGTGCATGTGTGTAGGGACAGGGGGGTGGGGGGGTGTGTATGTGTGTGTGTACCTGCATGCACTTGGTTTAAAATTAGGTTTCTACTTATATCAACATTTTCAGGTACTAACAAGTTTTATTTGGCAGTTGACTTTGGGGACAATAGTCTCTGGGGTGAGGCAGGACCTTATGAGAAGCTGGGAGCAAGCCTTGTCATTGTGACAATGATGAGAAGATAGAAACAGAAGCAGGAGCTACCACTGCTTGACGCCTGAGTCACGGTTCCTGGCAGTAGTACTTCCTACCTACAAATGATGGGAGGATATGTTTCCCATGTTGTCATTATGACACCTTCGGCCTACTATTTGACTTTGCTGTTACTTTCTGGTTTTAAAATAATCTGTCCTCCACTTAAAAAAATGTAACTCCTCATTACAGGTTTCTCTTTTATCCTTCTCAATTTCTAGGTATTGGGTTGGGAGTGAAACCCGTTTTTTTTTTTTTTTTTTTTTTTTTTCAGAAAAATCAGCTAGAACATTTAATTACAAATTAAAATTAGAGGTGTAAATGGCATTTCTAAATCCTCATTTTTCTGCCTCTTAACTTTACTAGAGGCATGATAATCCACATAATTTGAGAGGCCAGTGCAAATGAAAATGTGGAGTGCTTATTCAAAATTAAAAATTTCAAGGTGGTAGCAGTAGAGCATTAACCCAAGCCCAGGGCCCTTCTCAGCATATGGCCCTAGGTGACTGCATCAGTTGTATGCTGTTGAAGCCAGTCCTTATTAGTAGTATAAGTTTTATGCTTATTTATTATTGAGGCTTCCTTTAGTAAATTCTACATTTGGGAATGTGCAGACAAGGCTGGAGGCAAAATTCTTTATTTATCAACGTGAGAAGCATAGTTGAGTCACCTTCCCCAGAGTGTCTGCACTTAATGACACGGCCTCTGGGGTGTCAGAGAAGCTGTCTCAGGCTTGCTTGCTGGCCAGGCCAGGTGCCAATCACGAACTGGGCTTGGTGATAAATCAATAGCCCTCAGAACGAGGAAATAAAACTACCTGCTGAGCTGTATAACTCCTCTCTCTTTTCCTTCTCTATTTCTCCTCAGTGCTCCACAGTTTAGCCAAGGACATACTCTTGAGAACTATTCGGAACGTCCTTATAAGGAGATATTCGCCTCTTTTCTTTTTCTAATAAGCAAAGCAATAGAGTCCTCAGGACAGACACATTTCTTTATGCTAAAAATACCAGAAATATTCATCCCCAGTTAAAAAGTACTTTGAGCAAATGAGAGAAAGTCAGATATTAAGCTTGATGTTTGTTTTTCAAAAAAGAACACTAATAACAGAAGAAAGGCATTTTATAAACTTTTAAAAAGTACACTGGAAAAATTAAATAGTCATGTGATGACTAAATCTGTTGCATTTATTTCTTGACCCAGAGACTGCTGGGTTTTATCCTGGTTCTACAAGTTATTAGCTGTGTGACCTTGGGCAACCTACTTACTTTCTGCAAGCTTCAATATTCTCCTCTATCACATAAGCTAATACTAGAAACAATGTAAATGGGTTTAATGCTTCTTAATAACTCAAAACAACATCCAATTTCTGGTAACCTTTCAATCGTAGTAGTGATAATAGTAACTATCATCAGTATTATGTTGTCATTATTATCTTCTCCTCAATGAGTTTAAAATCTCAGAAAAATGTCCTATAGCTCAGTGCCTTGAACATAATAGTCATTCACTAAGCAGTTGTTGAATGGGTTCATTTGTGTAAACTTCATTCGATTTTCTTTTCTATGGTAGATGAAACATCTCTTGATATTAAATTAAGCCAAGTAGCTGATGAAAAATAATGGCATCAACTTTTAATACCTCCATTCACTAAGAAATGTAAATAAAAAAGAAAACTCTGTCCTGTTATTTTCATATTTAGCAGGATGGAATTTGGCAGCCCCTACAGTTGGAGAACTTGAGTTACTCAATTATCTGGATAATTACTTGGACAGTTTTTTTGCTCAGCTACATTGAAAATAAACTTGATGATGCATACAGCCTAGTCGAACAAAATGACCTAAGGTCAGAAGTCAGTAACTTCCAAGTCCAAAGGAAATAGTTGGCTTAGGAATTTGGGGAACTCAAAACTTAATAAACATTTAATTATAAGAAAACATAGATCTTTGTTCTCAAGTGGATATGACCTTGGAGAGTTGTTGGAAACACCCGTCAGAGACTTTTCTGCCATTTTCCTAAATCATAATAAAATTATTCTATTATCTACAAAACAAACTTCAGTATTTTTTGATGCTTCACCTCCTGCTTTGCTTCTTCTGGTCTAAATATCACAGCCTATGCAAATAAATAAACAAGGTTAAATCATCTACTATGAAACATGTAGCCTCTATAGTTTTGTTATTGATTGTACCCATTTATGACAGACCAGGATAAATATCTCTTATGTAAATATTTTTCAATGCAAAAACATACATGTTAAGAATAATAATTTACTTTTTAAGAATATAATTACATTTATAACACAGTAAAAATGAACACAAATTAAATATATTGCTAGAAAATGTTTTAAAACTAGCCATCTTTAAATCTAATCTAGCTCAAATGGCAAGTTTAAGAAATATAATAAAATAAGCCTAATATAATGGAAGTAAAAATTTGGACTGTGATTTTATTTTTTTTAAAATATGGTCATTTCCAAGTAATGCTTATCACATAATAGGACTGCTAGCAAATATAAAATTGAGTACTAAATAGTTCCATATGCTTTTAAGTAAGCATTAAAAACTGAAAATGTATTCTGTGTTGGTGCAGTGTGAAAGAAAAGGGTTAGGCTGATATATACTAATACTCAGATAATGCATTTTATACAATACCTACACAATGCCAAGTTGTCTGAATAAAAAAAAATCAGAAAGCATATGGGCTCTGAGCATTTGGATATTTACAAATGTTACTGATATTCCATTTAAAAAGCCATGGATTACAGTCACAAATGTAATTTTTAAAATTAAATATATTATTGCATGTCTAAATACACCACTGTAATAGTTATAGCTTTTATTTTTATGAGATAAAGAGGGATGTACATTTTTTCATAATTCAAGGTCAATGAATTTACCTGTCTTTTATTTTCTATTTCTTCTTAACATAAGGGTAGCTGAATACTACCTAAGTACAAGAATGAATTCACAACATTTAGTTCACCCTCAGTATTTTTGGGATATTGTAGTACAAACTTTTTCCAAAAGTAAGAAGCATATTAGAGAAAAAAAATAAACCTAGGTTTCTGTCTTTATTGTTTATTTATTTTTCTTCCTTTCTTTTCCCGAGAAAGTTATTATAATGCTTAGAAATCTATTTCTCAGAATTGATTCTAAATTTTATAAATCTATTTGCTTAAAGAAAACACCTTCTAAGAAATGTGACAATTGTTGAACAGTAACATCTCATCTGTCTTTTTTTTCTTTTGGTTTCTTTACACAATGATTGTTCAAATGAAGGCTGTGGACAAACTGTACATCATTATTCATCCATTCATCATGTGAACATTAGAATGCAATGCATTTTTTCTAAGAAATAATACAATTATTTGCTAAATCCTTCTTTATTTGAATTTTAAGATTGTAATATTAAATCCTTCTTTATCTGAATTTTAAGATTGCAATAATAGTGCTAACTTAATCACTTTCTGTAATCATCACTGGCTTAGTTAGTTAGCTTTTAGTCACTAGCTTGAGTGGTATGATTCTCTTTGACCCTTTATTTTAGTAATTAAAAAAATTGGAATTAATTCTTTGAAGTTATCTTTGGAAAAATGTTTCTGAAATGAATGGCTCACCTTACACTCCAGGAAATGTTATAAAATGGCAATTGTCCCACCATAACAATAACTTAGCAATGAAATCTTAAGCCAAATTAACTTGCTTTATCTGAAGACACAGTGTTTGAAAGTTCCTTGGAGCTGGTCAAACAACTGATAGAAATCTTGAGTTCTGTCTCTGTGCCTGTTCCTGGTGGATCTTCCTAAGGTAAGATTATGTTAGACTTTTCTAGTACTAGGCTACAGTCAATAATGATAATTTACACTAATACATCTAGCAGCATCTTCTCATGTATGGCTATTCAAATCTGGTTTATTTCTCATGATCTTGTTCACAGATGCTCCCAACCAGTTATTATCTGAGAAAACTGAGATCAATGAAGAATCACGGTTTAATTTCCTTTGGTATATTTTTTCCTTGCTATTATATCTTATTTCAACTGGCTCAGGGACTGGGAAATGCTTTATATCACCTTGGCATAAAATCTAAGTGAAGCAATAGATTACATTTAAAAATACTGTATGTTTTATTCAAGGACAGGACATAATGTTTACAACATGCTGCTAAAATTGGAGAACAGGGTGAAAAAACATTCCTATACCATGGCTCTATATTTTTAAAGAAGCACACATTATACAATGTGGTATATATTGAGTACATAATGTGCCAAGTATTATGTGCTTATAAGGACATTTAAGACATTAATAAAACCTTTCTGTGAAAATTGAAATCCTAAGCTACTTTTGTATATTTTCTGTTTCTTTAGCCTACAAATATGAATATTACTTCTAACTAGGAACAAAATGTTGTTTTGAAAGATATTCATTCTAGTTTGAAAGTCAAAATTAGTAGGAAATTTAGTCTCTAAATAAATTAAAAATGTACATGACATGTTACAAATATATGCTCTAGTGTGGCTTTATCCTGGTGGAATTGGTTTAAATTATATTTTAACAGAGCATTTACTTTTACCCACTTTTGATTTTTTTAATTGTAAAAGCAAAGAAAAAAAGTCATTGCAGAAAATATAGATGATGAATAAAAACAAAAAACTAAAAATTACCTCAATCTCACCAGCAGATACTATAAATATTTTGAGAGATATACTTCTAGAAGCATAATAAAAAAGCAATTTTGTTATTATGGTTCCTTGTTAGCTTGCCTGTTCTATAATTGAGAACAAAAAAATAGGAGATACTGATTACTTTTCACTGCCTATTAGCTAAACTGATTTTACTTAATTGATTGCATAAAGAATTACTTGATGACCAAAATATTATATTTAGCAGTATAAAAGTTCTCAGATGATTTATTGAACAGAATTTATTTTATTGGGTTTCTATGATTTTTATTTATTGTACTCATCATAATAGTCTAACTCCATATTTGTCTGCCTATTTCAACACTATTAGGTGATTATGTCTGAATACTAAGAGAACTCCTGCATTATTTGATCAAATAATTTCTTTTTCACTTTCTTTCACTAGAAATTTTTATAATTCATAAAAAAACTGTAAAAGCAACTTTAAGTCATGTCATTATAGCTTGTTAGTTCTATAATATTTTGGCTTTAATTTTTACATGTATAATCTACTTTGCACCTACTGAAATGGAGAATATTTTAGAATTCTTCAGGTTCTACAGAAGTTCATGCTTATTTACATTGGAAACTTTCTGATTTTATAGCTCATTGATTTCTCCATGTATCTGAAAATTTAATGAGTGAATTTCACTAGAAACCTACATTCTTCATAAGCAACATTTAAAAGGTTTTAAAAAAATTCATACCTTAAATCATAAATTTCTAAAGCAATTTTAACCATAACAGTTATCTCTAGAAAAATACAATTGAATTTGAAATATAATTTATTTCAATAGTACTAAGCATAAAATATTTCAAGTCTGTATTTCGAGTGATCTCCTGGGAAGTGCAATTGGAGAGTGAAAAACTTCCACAATTGTATGAATGATGTATTCAAAGAAAAAGTAATAATAGACAATCAATAAAGTAACTTAGCCTTTTAATGTTTCCCACTTATCTTTAGGAACACCGTTTTCATAATGCATTTCTTATTCATCTTGCTTTGTGCTCAAATTCATAACAAGTAACAGAAATGAATAAGAACTCTGAACACGCGAACATTTCAATCTCCAAATTCTCTGATCGTCTCATAATTTAAAGAGATTTGCCCACTTGACTTATGTACCATATGTTAGCTAGTATTATGTTGAACAGATTGTAATTCTCATGGGTAGTTTATAGCTAAACAGAAAACAATTGTTAGACAACATAGAGAAAAGATGCTTACGTAGAAAGCTTGCTGCTCCTACCTCTGCTTTGAGGAGAGTGTTGTCATGTGGCCTCTACTCTAATGGCAGCTGTTTATATTACCAGCGGATCCAATTGGATCCACCAATTGGACCACCTGCCACCAAAACTGAGATCTAGTGAATAGGTTATGGAGTGACCTAAACTGAAACATGTGCCCAACAGGACAAGGGTAAGTAATGGATTCACTAGATTCTCTTTCTAGAGAAGTTGAATATAAAACATATAGAGGGTATAGAGTTAGTGAAAGAGATGAAAGAGAGAAGAAAGGAAGAAAAGGAGGGAGGAAGGGAGAAAAGAGAAGAAAGTAAGGAAGAGAGGAAACTCAAAACAATGGAGGAAGTGGGGGATGTTTAGAAGCAGCTCTTCATAACAACACGACAAATGAAAGCATCTGACCAACATGCTGTGGTCTCTTAGATTTAGGGATACTTGTTTATATAGCAGAAACTCCTTTTTCACAGACACTAATAAGGAAATATCAAGTTTAAAATGTTTCTTCTAAATAATTCTTGGATTTTATTACACTTTTTACTTAGGCAGTTTCATAGACATCTCTCAACAACTGAGGGGAATTTGATCAGTTCGGTCAACACTCATCAACAATGTTGCATTACTTTAACAGTCTTTGCAGTATCAATAAGGAAATGCTTAAAGTGAATAAATTAATAATTGTGCTTGGTTTCAAGATGCACTGTTAATCTGCACGAGAGTAATTTTTAGACCATCATAGCGTTTTATATTTGCATATAAGCAATGAATAATTGTTCACTGAAATAGACCAGTGCCATCTACTTTTCAACCACTCACAGTATTATTCAGTTGCCTAATCCATGTAGCCATCTAAATATGCAATAAAAGCTGTACTGTTCTTCGTAATTCTCCTAAGTTTAAACATGTGGATAATTCAAATGGGCTTCCATTTATTTTTATTCCAATTTTGGTATTTTTCTTTTTTTTTCTTTTTTTTTTTTGAAATGAAGTCTTGCTCTTTGGCCCAGGCTGGAGGGCAATGGCGTGATCTCGGCTCATTGCAACCTCTGTCTCCCAGGTTCAAATGATTCTCCTGCCTCAGTCTCCCAAGAAGCTGGGGTTATAAGCACCTGCCATCGCGCTGGGCTAATTTTTAAAATATTTTTAGTAGAGATGGGGTTTCACCATGTTGGTCACGCTGGTCTCAAACTCCTGACCTCAGGTATTCCACCTGCCTTGGCCTCCCAAAGTGCTGGGCTTACAGGCGTGGGCCACAGTGCCCAGCTCCAATTTGATATTTTTCTAAAGACTCATTGCCATGTGTCAATACCCTTTGCCTGTTTTTAGCTGTTTTCTGTCGGAAATCTATGCTCATTCTTTACATTTTACATCTAATTTCTCTTAGATTTTTGCTGAATATAATTTATAAACTTTCTTTTACTTTCCTTCACATCGACTTTCAGTAAAAAAACAGAAACAACAATAAAGGCCTGCAAGACTTCTGTTTTCTATATTTATATTTTGAACTTCCCTTATTCCTTCAGCAGCTTCTATCCTAGACAGGAGGATAATGCCAGTCACTGACAGGCAACGATTGACAGAACTCCACAAATCAAGTGACTGCTGTGTGAACGCAAAGGCAAAAGCCTCCCTTTACAGTTTTCTGCTCTCGGGCACCAAGCAGTGACTCTGAACTGAGTATTTACTTTATGTTAACAAGTTCCAGCCCCCAGAAATGTCCTCATATCTTGTTAAGTAGCTTCCCAAATGGCAGCCTGATCAAAGCAATCTAATATGGCTTAAGTGCCAGTGGTTGACATTTTGCATTCTTTTATTGCTTTCCATTTTTATCTACATAAAAATTGGTGATAACTAATATCTAGTTGATCTTTTCATTCTGGTAATAAAATGATAATACTAAGATCTTATTATCTACTCCAGACATCCATCAAAGTACATTTTTCAGTAACACACTATGCGAAGTGTTTCTTTCCTATACCCAAGTCCAAAGTGAGGTTAAGTACTTGTCCTTAGATGTCCCTTCTATCCAATACTTGGGCACTGGACTGCAAATAGAAATTGAACTTCAGCCCTTGATAATTTGTTCACACTAATGTTATCTAGAATACTGTTGTCTTTGCCTCTTAAATAAACCATTTTCTGCGAGAAGCCAAAGTAGTTGGAAGGTCTGCTTAAATATTTTTTTTAGCCCCAAAGAGTTTTAATCTTGTAAGAAGACAAGAGAAAAGATAATGGACGAAACAACACAAGAAATGGAGAAGTAAGAAGAGTGAATCTTAGTAGAAAGAAAGGAAGTGCAGATGGGTGGGAGAAGAGACAAATGTAATAAGGCATAACAAAAACCAAATAAAGCAAACAAAACAAGCCCCAGAGATCATGAGTTTATTAAATCTATTTTCATATGAATGTGGAAGTGTCCCTGAGGCTGGGTGTGGTGGCTCATGCCTGTAATCCCAGCACTTTGAGAGGCCACGACGGGAAGATCAGCAGAGGTCAAGAGTTCAAGACCAGCCTGGCCAACATAGCAAAACCCCATTTCTACAAATAATACAAAGATTAGCCGGGCATGGTGGTGCATGCCTGTAATTCCAGCTACTCGGGAGGCTGAGGTAGGAGAACTGCTTCAACCTGGGAAGCAGAGGTTGCAGTGAGCTAAGATTGTGCCACTGCACTCCAGCCTAGATGACAGAGCCCATCTCCATCTCAATAAATAAATAAACAAACAACCAAACAAAAGAAGTGTCCCTAAGCCTTCCAGTGGACAAGAAGGTCATTCCATAATTATACCATTGATTTGGAAAAACAAAAAGAATAGAAAACAATAACAAAACCAAGAAACACAGAAGGTTCCCTGGATCCACCACATGTTTAAAGTAGTTACTAACGTGACAGTTAGGACTTACCTATAGTTGATAGGAGCAAGTTTAGTTTTCAAAATTTCAGTGGATTTAAACCTCAAAAGATTATAGCACTATCAATTTTTAAGGTTACCAGACGAGAGAAAGAAAAAAAAAAGCACTACTTAATCATGCAGTACGTCACCAACAAAAGCCAAATTTTCACAAAAGATTAACTAGAAACATGTAGTCTAATGAGTTTGGATGCATTGTTTGGAAATATTGGGCACCAAACTTGAAATTGAGACTTTTACTATAACTCTGAGATTGACATTAGGTTATGTGCTTTGGCAGATATAAAGAATGCAGAATGAGACTAATGTCCTGTACAAAGCCTATTAAGAATGCACTTGAGAAAATTTCACAAGCAACAAATAATTCTTTCTGCATTCTTTATCACTTTTAAATGACTTTTAATACTACGGACCAGGCAAGAGACTGTAAAACACTCATCTTCTCATACAAATAATTCATTCACGGGCTAGTCACAAAAGCATCTTGTTCAGTATGATTTAAGGTTTTGGCAATAATTTGTTAATATTTAGTTTTTGTTAGTACAGATTTTTTTAATGATTTTTTAAATAGTTACAATTTCTGTTCCTTCATTAATTCGGATAGTTTTTCTTTTTTATGTTAAAAGAATGTGACTCTATAGTCCCTTTCCATCTACCTTTATTAAAGTATCCTTCACTGTCTAAGAAAGAAATTATCTGCATTAAATGATGGTGTTTCTTTTAGCAACTTCCATATAAAATTATCGAATCATAATGGAGGAGGGAAGGGTAATCTGACTGTCCTTTTATTCCTATCCCAGACAGAGGAGAGTGGTGAGCCATGGATAATTCATTTCTGTGCCAATCTTGCAGCCCATGAATTTGGAAACTCTGAACTTAACCTAATCCCAAATTGCAAATAAACGTACTTTAGCAATGATATAAGCTAATGAGCGTCAATAAACTGAGATTAGTCTGGGATTGTGTGCAGTCACACTCTGTAATCTGTAAGATCAGAACATGTATTTGGCACTGAAATGGCCTTTATTCACAGAGACAGTTTTTTAGAGAAAGTACCCTATCCATATCTGAAAATAAGGTTTTTTTATTTTTAAATGAAAAGAGCCTCTTTTCTTACATTTAAAAATGCTTGACAGCTTTTCCTTCCGGGGGAAATGGTAGCAACAAGGAATCTCACAGAGATAATGCTTAGAATTCCGATTGGCCCTTTCTCAGAGGAAATTTTAACACTGGGCTGTGCCCTACTCTGTCCATGGAAGACTCTGTCACTGCATCTAAAGTACTGGCCCAGGAGTGGCTGAAAAAGAAATGTATCTGCCATCTCTCACAGTCCTGCAGGTTTGAACACATGTAGCCAGAGCCTCTGCCCTCTTCACCTAGCAAAGATTGGGTAGTCTGACACTGCATATATTTTCCATATAAAGTACAGATGCTGTAAACTTGGTGGTAGGGTGGAGAAAGCAAAAATGACTACAGGAAGCAACAGCACAATTTTAAGTTAATGTAGAAAAGTGTATCTGGGGAAGTTTCCATTCAAACTTAATAATTTAGAGTTTAATATTAGTTTTAATGTAAGATAATCTTTTATGTTTTACTTTGTATATTACTTGTGATGATTTTCTTAAAAGATATCAATTGAGGTATTTCATGTTAATTTCACAATACAGTTGATATCATAGGTATGGTAAAATTTTTAGAGATAGTGGTGTTATCAGCTGTAATTTAATAAATGTACATTAATTTTCTTAGTTTCAGACAACTCTAAGGCTCACGGAGGACACATGTAATAAATCGGTCTTTCCTTAAACTGCAAGTTATACTGAGATACAGATATTGTTAGTTTAGTTTCTATTGAGTACAAAATGCACTTCAAGTAGAAATTGCTGTTCATTTAACCACTGTGAGTTAGGTTTGCATTATCTGGTATGTAAATTTCTCCTTTTCCTCAAAGGTGAGTCTTTTTTATGGATCTTTGGTTTCTCACTACACCTGCCCCCTATTCCCCAAATAAAACAGAGACAAAGGAAATAAAAATGTTACCTGTTCATGTAATGTTCCTTCCAGTGACTGCTGTCAAGTTAAGGCATGTGCAGTCCTGTCCGATGTGTATACTGGAAGTTCACGGTCATTAATTTAATTCAAGTATCACATACTCTTTAAAAAGGGAAAATAATTTACTAAGCAGCAAAAACCTTTGTCCTCAAAGGTACTACTCTGTGGAATATCCAGAGGAAAAATAAGACTATCCTCAATACTACAGTCTCATGATACTAGAGCCAAATGGCAAACGAGTCTAACAACAGCAATTATACTATAAACATACATTTAAAAACTCACTGCTATAGCCACAGAATACAGAATTACATGTTATTTGAAGCATTTTCATTAATTGCTATAGTTTACATAGATACATTTTATAAATTTAAAAATTCATGCTTTGTTGCATGCTCGATATAAATAAAATAAAATGAGTACCTAAGATAGAGGTCTACAAAGGAATACTGTCCCCAGATGGATTTCCTAAGATATGGGAGGGATCAAAAAAACCTACAGTTGCTGTGAGGCACAGATCTGGCTTTGGCAGAGAATATTTTGTGAGTTGCCATTTTTGCCTGCATATGTGCCCCAGAGCTGAAAGCAAACTAGACCTGGTATAAGATGTGCAAAATGTGTATTCCTTTTAGGAATGCATGGAAGTAATAGAATTAGAGAAGAGATGACACATATTTGAAAAATTCCACTTATGTGAGAGCTTTGACAGGCTATTTGTAGGACCTATTTTGTTTGAGATGCTTTTAAATGCCTGACATATTGGTTATAATTTATTAACTTATTTTTTAATAAGTCATGATTCTGTTACATTTTTATTGGTGTGATTGAACAAACTCATTTTCATGCTATTTTTAAAAGAATATTAAATATATATGGAGACAATTATGAGCTGTAAGAGGCACAGTGTTTGAAAGAGTATGTATTTTATTAGGGAAATGGTTTTGTTTTTGCAAGTTTAAGACCTCTATATGTTCCTCAGAGGATGTCTTATTGCCACTTGAAAACACTGCCAATGCTTTGGGGAGTAGATTCCATCAACTCACATTCAGCATTGTTCCAAGAAAATAAAAAAAGTTCTGTGGCAAGAAGAGATTAGAAGTTTGTTAGAACCATTTTATTTAAATTGCTAAAGACTTTTTGTTGTGATTATTGGAGGTTTCCTAATGTGATCAGCAAAACCTGGAAAGGAAAAACCTGAGCATTTATGTAAAGAAATAAATAAGTTCACTCTTAAGATAATGCTACAACTCAAAATAAAATCACAGTCCTTATATCCTTTCAGATCTGTCATCCAAATTCAAAGAAAACTCAGTCCATACATCTTTCCAGGCTTATCAGTTCGCATGCATGTCACAAATTTGAAGGGTTTTGGTTATTTTTGCAGAGATATGATTAGGATGTAAAAATTCATCATATAAACATTCTTAATGATCAAGGAAGAACATTTTAGACAAGTAATTTTCTATGTCTATGTAAAACTTTTTAGATGGATTTAATAATAACTCTTGAAGTCAGAGGAATTAACCATTTTTGGTATTTGAGTTAAAAGACAAAGACAGAAGAAAATAAGATCCACAATATTTTCTCCTATTTGGTTATGAAGAGAACAACTGAGTCCACAAATGCCACTTGCAGTATCTAAAGGTCTATAAGGTACTGACACATTTTATTACAAAATGCTTGTCACCTCTTTTTCCACATAGAGGTAGGAACTGCAGTGGGAAAGTCTTCAGCTGTAGAAATTTAAAAATGAATTTTTACAACCCAGATGATGGACTGGTACACTTCAAAAGTGAGTTCATGAGTTTTATAAACACATTTCTCTTGCTCTCTCTCTCTTTTTTATCTTGACTAGCTTACATCATAATGGAGGAATAACATTTTAAAAATTTTGAATAGGCACTTACTGGAATTACAGTTAATCCTGATACAATCTAGATGGGGAAGAATAGATGAAAAATGAAAATTCATCCTTCAAGGTAATAGCTGCAGACATCCAATAAAATCACAGTCCACCCTTCCGGGGACAGACACATGCAAATCTGGCCACTCCATATCATTATTCTTTACATACTTTTAAAGCCCAGATGTATTGTTATAAAAGTTTAACATTAGAAACAATAAAAGGTTTCAAAAATGGCCAATTCAAACAAAGCTACATGGTGACAAATCTAAGTGAAATAAAGAGTTGTTAAATGTCAAAGATGTTTGGCTTAGACTGGCTGCAACTTTCTCCCCATCTGTGAAAGAACATATCATTATTTTCAGCAAAATGTAAAAGTGCTCCGTCACAATGGGGTACAGTGCAAGTTCAGCTAGGCGCAGACATCCTAGACCTCCGAAATCTAATATCCCACAAAGGCCAACAGAATCCTTCAGAATTGCAGCGGTCAAATGGAAAGCAAGTTAAAATTATTCTTATCTTATCCTAATGGTTTTTGGTTTGTTTTTAAATTTTATCTGCTTGGGCATAAAAAGATGACTGCCAGATGGTGGCTGGATTCCACACCTTGTGTTAATTCCCTTGGAGGAGGGAAGAAACAACTACCTCTATCTTTCCTTTAGAAACTCTGATAGCTAAGGAGTAGTCGTTATTCAAAGCACACAAGCCTACACCTCTCTGAGGAGCTAACGATGTCATCTCTATATAATAAGTGTCATGTTTCCCTTGATTTTCCCTTTCTGGATTTTCTCATTCTTACACTTGCTTTATATAAAAGCAGCTACTATAAGAACAGAATGTCTGGCATGGGTAACACAAACTGTAATTATAGTGGTTATTCTTAAAAGACTATACAGGATGTTTCATGTTCATTTTATATATGCATATATATATTTGTTGGTTTTGGTTTTATTATTTAATGCCTTTGGGGAACATAAAAAATAGAAACCTAGATTCTGTTTCCATATAGCTGAGTTTGTCATGTGTCGTCAACCGCATCAGAAAAGTGGTTGCAAGCAGCCAAGGACCAGCACCTACACAACTCTTTCTACAGAATGCTTTGCTGTTGGAAAATTCTCATGAGTGTTTGCACTTTGACTAACAGCAGCTTTACTGCTTGCAATTAGGCCATCTGTTTTGATTAGCTTGTAGTAACCTGTCACTGTCACTAGAGGGTACTCTAACAGAACAGTAAATGAGAGTGCTCTGCGTTATTAAAGTAGTATTTTTTAACCTTATTGTTTAACTTAATGTCACTAATATTCATTAAATATAATTATATGCAACAAGCTACCGATGGGATAATTTTATATTTTATGAGTTATCATTCTGCCCAGCACAATTTGAAAATGTAGGTGAGGTTTCCACAAATGCCTTACCTCATCACATTTTATTAATCTTTTTTGGGAGTAAATCTACATAGTTTCGAATTTTATTTTTCTCCCTCTGTTTATTCATTTCTATCTATGTGTGTTTAACACTGTCAAAAATACAGTAAAACCTCATTAATTTTGACTCCTTATTTTGAATTAACGATAATACTGAAAATTTGGGCAGAATATTAATGCTTCCTTTGGTATGAGCCACGATCTCTTAAAAAATTTTTAAACTCATAAACAAGATTTTGAAAAGTCAAGTTTGGGAAGAAAACTGATTTCCAATACTTTATGTTGGTGCCACAGTTTGCATGAAAAAATGTGCTAATTATAAATAATCCTTATCCAACCATGTAAATCAGCCTAGAGAGCCCTTTCCTTGATAAGACATTCCCAACTATTATGTTTTTGAGTATAATTTTTAAAAAACTGTTTAAACAATTTTAAAAATCTGCAATTCAGACTTTTTCCTAATTCAGCCTGGTTTCCCCCCATAATTCATCCAGATTGGTGAGGTTTTACTGTAATGAGTCTTTCTTAATGCTACAATTAAGCAGGAAAGCATTATATTTCTGTAGAAGAGCCTGTGTCTCTAGTGTTCTCATGGCTGTTTGCTAAGGGCCGCAGACTTTGGGCATTGAAGGGTTGTGGATCGCTGTTTGATAGCAAAATACCACCACACAGTACTCCAAAACAGAAAAGATGGGGTACCACAAAGGTGACTATTCAAAGGAGAAGCACATGGAGTAGAATAAGAACAACTGTTAATCCAGGTAACTGTTCATCTAGATAGCAAAGTAGAAATTTGATATTTCTACTGCAAATCTTTTCTAAGCAAACACGTTTTTATTTATCTGCAAGGATGTCACCTATAACTGATCCAACTGTTAGTGAATATAGCAACCAAAAATTCAGCTGGAGGCAACATCAGACTTTATAATTTGTACTTTCAATTACCCTCAACGACAGACATGGCTTCTCTTTTAAGAACCCTCAGTGGTAGAAATCACACAACAGAAGTTATGTTAAACACACACACAAAAAAAACAAAAAACAATAAAAAGATGCCCCCCCAACCTAAATTACTTCAAATGATGGAAATAAGACCATTAGGTGTTTAACTTTCCATGGCAAACAGGCTACTTGATCAATGTTTGCAGGCAAAATTGAACAAAAAGTAAAAAGTGTTAGTTCAATGGGGGAAGGCAGGTTGTTACCTAGATTGACCGTCAGTTTCACACGCCCTGCATCTAGCTCCAGGCGGAGGGTGTCAGCAGAATCTCTAGAAGTGGTTGCCATCAGAATGCCATATGCACGCTGGGATCGGAATCGTAAGGACACATCCTCAGCCTCTGTGTGCATGACTACGGGAAGCTGAATTTTCATAAACATGCTCCCATCATAGCTCAAAACCGTTGCCTCTAGAGATGGAAAATGAATATAATAAGTTCTTGGACGGTTTAGTGCATTAATACTTTAAAAAGAAAAGGATCATTTATTATCAAAGACTTCTAGAACACAATACAATAATATCAATTCATCTTCCTCAGAAATAAACAAAATTGTAAGCCGTAAACAGATGTCACAATAGAGGACTTTTCTTGTGAGATATTTGCTAAAGCCCAGAAACAGAGATATCAGCAGTTTCTTTTTTGTTGTTGTTCATACAGCACTGTCTACTTACAGCCTTGATCATGTTGGATTTCAGTGTTTGATTATGTTGTCCCCCTTCTCAAGAGCAAAGACCACGTTCTTTTGTAAAGCCACAGTGTGAGCTTAGTTTGAAACACCAACAACTTTTGTGGGGCTAGTTTTTTGTTTGTTTGATTTGGTTTTCTTTTTCTTTTCTTTCTTTTTTTTTTTTTTTTTTTTTGGTGGCTGTTGTGGCTTGCTTGAGACAGGGTCTAGCTCCATCCCCTAGGCTGGAGTGCAGTGGCAGGATCTCAGCTTACTGCAGCCATGACCTTCAGGGCTCAAGCAATCTTTCTACCTCAGCCTCCTGAATAGCTGAAACCACAGGCACATGCCACCATGCCAGGCTAGTTTATTACTAAGACTTTTTTCTAGAGATAAGTCTTCTTTGTTGCCCAAGCTGGTCTCAAACTCCTTGGCTCAAGTGACTCTCTCACCCCAGGTTCCCAAAGTGCTGGGATTACAGGCACGAGTCACTGTACCCAGCCTCCAGCTACTTATCAATGCGTGTTTATGTATGGTGAGCCCACTGACTAGTTCTGTAGAATTAGTCAACCTTGCCTTGGTTCTGAATTCTTCAACTGCACAACGAGAGGGTACTGCCAGAAGACATCTAAGGGCTTTGACCTGTCCTAAAAGCATGTAGTTCTAGGAGAAGTGACTATCATCACTTTTTCATTATCTTGCCCTGATAGAATTATTTTTAAAAGAAAAAAAAAAAAAAAAGAAATATGGCTTAACTATAGGAATTAGGCCAATACTTTATCAAAGTTGATGTTCAAAAGAAAAACTGCTATTACCAAACAACAGATAATGCTTCTTTAGAGACATTATGTTTAACAAGGTAATTTTTAAGAAGGCTTAAAAAACGGTTACTTCCTTTTAAGGTTAATTTATAGAAGGGGAGTAACTTTAAATATCATGTATAAATTTGGTGTCCTGGTGTCCTGAATACGTCAAGTTGTCACCCAAAGTAATAATGTTGTGCCTTTGCTACACTAAATAAGCATGGGATGGGACTGGAAACTTGTGAGGGTGTTTGTTAGAAAAGTGAGGTAGATGGCATCAATACAGAAGTTGCTTCATACTGTCTTAAACACACAAAGAAGTGAATAGAAACACTGTTGACGACAACCTGATGGCTTTAAGAAATAGCACTCCTTCGTGTTAAACACTATTATGGTAGTGGAACATTGAGAAACAGGCATGAATCTATTTGCTTTTTCATTGGTTCCAGTAATTCAGGATATCACTTAATAAAGAAAAACTACCTGGAATTAAAATGTACCAGGAAATTCTCATTCTTTTGCTTACTTACACAGCATAACAATTAACTTTACTAATACAACAGTGTTCAGCATTAGGAGTATATTCAGAGTTGTGGTTTTGCAAATTTATCTTTCAGAAAGTCAAGTACTGTTTCTGTAAGACTTTAATCAATATTTGTCATCCTCACGGGATTAAGTGAGTACCCAGAACCTCTCTAAGCACCGACGGTTATAGGTCTCCCTGCTTAGGTTAGCTCCCTTCTCTTTTCCATCTACCTCTTGACTTAAAAGATCTCAGTCAACTCATATGCTCACTCCTCTAATATTTATTAAGGATTCTGACTTCTCTCCTGAGCTCTAACATCAATTGCCTCTTGAAAATTCTCAATTGGAATATGATAGGCACCTCACTAAACTCTTAATTCACTCCCTCTGAAAATGAACAAACAAAACATGCTCTTTCTTCAGTCTTCTCCATCTCAGTAAATGTGATAATCCCATTGCTCAGACCTAAACCTTTCTGATTTCTCTTACTCTCTCTGCCATGTCCACTAGATCTGCAAGTCTGGAAGTCTTATAGGCTCTAATTCCAATCCACATTCTGAATTGACTGTTGCTCACCTCTGCCACTAATGTGCCTCAGACGCTGCTCTCTTCTCTCACCTAGACCACTGCCATAGCTCCCTTAACTCTGTTTCCACCTTTTTTAATCTGAAAAGATCAGCGTGACCCTGGCCCCAGCCCATCTCTCTGGCCTCAGCTTTAGGTATCTTCCACTTCCTGTTCAGTGAGCTCCAATACGCCAATTTCATGCTCTCATTGAAGTGTCTGCACTTTTAGATCCCTCTGTTTAAAAATGTTTCAACCCAGATCTTTAAATAGCTTGTTCTTTCAGCATTTAGGCCTCTGCTCAAATGTTACTCCAGAGAGGCCTGCTATCCGCTCCAGTTATTCAATATCTATTCACCATTTCATTTTTTTAATGACCATTTCTTGTTTGTATAATATTATCTATATTTGCTCTTTAGAATACAAGTATCTTGGGGGCAGAGATCAATTTGTCATATGCATTACTCTATCAGCAGCAAGTGCCCCCAGAATGCCAGGCCCGCATCGGAGCCTCCATAAATATTAATCGAATCAATAATTCCACACACACATAGACACACATACATATAGCGAGCTAATTTCAATTTGAATACCAAGCTTACATAAATGCTTACCAAAGAAATTAAGTATTTATTCTGCTATTGCAAGTGAAATCTAATTCCAGTAATGTGCATGAACAAAATATTTAATAAAGTCCACTTTGAAGGCCAAAATTGGGCTGTAGAAGATAGGCTAGGGAAGTGCCTATTTATCAAAATAGAGGCCTCATGGTTAGGCAATGCCCTAGGCAGCAAAAAAATAAAATATGGTCTTCAAAAATATAGTAGCTCCTTATCATATTTTTTCCTATTAGGTAAGAAGTTTCCCAAATGGGAGTACAATCCCAGCAGTCAAAGGCCAGTGCAAGTAATCAAACTGCTGTTGCTCAAGACATAATTAAAACCTGAGTGAAAGTTGTAATGAATTCTAGAGCGAAAAATGCTTGTGGTAAAATTTTAAAGGAAATTTGATCGTTACTTTTACTTTTCCTAAACGAGCCAATCATGACTCATATCTATAAAGTAACAAATACTTGAATAAAAGTATAAAAGCCATTATCATGTGTTCAGTTACTGCAGTATCGTACAGATAAGAGGATGAAAACAGTGTTCGCTTTCTCCTCTTTATTTAATCTGTACAGCTAGGCTCTATTATTGAATAATCATATTTTGGAAATCATCTTATATTCTTCTATGAAAAGTAGCTTAATTTGATTGACAACTAAATGGGGGTGCCTCCTTTTAGAAATATGAATGACTGACAATGGATCATAAATATTATGTGAAATACAATCCAGAGAAGAAAAAGTCATCAGAATAATTAGGCTTTAACTTTCTCCAAAAAGCTGCAGGACTGAAATCACACAGTAAAGCAATGAAACTTGAGTGCCCCCGAGTGTCATTTTAAATAATTCTCAATATGAAAATAACTTGTTGATAGACGACAAATGAAAGCCTAAATGATGCCTCATAATTAGAGCTAATGTTTAATTAGACAAGAAATGGCAAATGCTCAGGGTTGTAGTCTAGAGTTGCCAAATAAATGGTAAACAACATTCTGATATTTGAAGGTTATGCTATTTGGCAGCATCCTTGAACATTAGTAAAATTATTTCGTCATTTAAAACATACAATAATTCTTTAAAAGGCTAATTCCAGTATAATACTTCCCACTGGGGGAGAAAAACAGTTTCAACTTCGTCTTCTATATCTCCTTCTCCCTTGTCATTAAGTTTGATAAATTTGCTCTTCTGCATTATTCTTTGTTGCAGTCTAAAGTGTACACCTGTGCTCAGCTCTGCCGAAAGGCAGTCACATATTGTGATCAACGATGAAAATCAGACAGGCAGCCAAATTATATTGCTCTGACATCTGTCCCTCCATCTGTTAGAATTTTAACAGTGTAAAGTAGACCTCTGATTATATCAATGCTCTTATTCTTACATAGAACTCAGAATGATTTTTATATAATCAAGTCTCCACAAATTCTCAGTTTTATTAAAAATAAAGCAGAAGGGAAGGTGCTAAATTTAACTTTTATTGATTGAACATTATTTCTGTATGACTCCACCTTATAGAATCAATACATGTAAAACAAAATACCATCTTCTTATTTGCCTAAGTTAGCAAGTATTTTGTTCTTTCTTATAAACTCCTTTGCTTCCTTAAGCAGGATAAACATCTCCTATAATACAACTGTACCATAATTTTTCCATGCTGAACTTTCTAAGTCCAAGGACTTGAACATGGTTTTTAATTACTTTCTTATCTTATCTAAATAATTATCTTCATAAATTATAAATTATCAATTTTTGCTCAATAATAAGGAAAAAAACTTTAAAAAAAAACTTCAGGACTTGTCAACTCTTATTTGATCAACAACAGCCTTATGTGACCAATATGTGTCTGCAGAACAAACTCAGTCAAAGCCCCTTCTTTTAAATTGGAAACTCAGAGTTTCAGGCAAGATGTTGAATTAACTGAACTAGGACATAATAGCTAGGAGCTGGAAAGAAGTCAAATTTTGTGGCATTGAGCATGACAGCCCTCACACATTTTCCTTGCTCTCAGGAGGCACCCTAAAGTGAGCAAGAAAATTAATTCTGAAAAGCAAAGACCTCTCACAATACACCTGGGTAGTCCAGTAATAAGAACCACCCCAAAATGACCATTTTTCCTCAGAATACAGCCAACCTGGAGGCACAGAAACTTCCAGCCTCCTATCAGATAAAAACGTCTGCAGAATCCCGATGATAAAGTTTGCTATTAAATTCTCATTTACAAATCTACATATGCTTGCTGCCCCTTTTTCTAATCATTGCAATACATAAATATTTCCTCTCTCTCTTGCTGGTTCTGAAAGGTCTACAATTTCTATTTTTATTTTTGCCATATGTAGTAGCAGAATATTGCCACAGGGTGGTACACCATGCATATTTAACTGAAAGCTTCCGTAATTCATGGGATGGTTGAGTTATACCCTTTTCCAGCTTCACTCAACTAAGAGGCATCAGAATAACTGGCAGCTCTCTGAGGGATAAAATTAAAAAAAAACCTTAAATCATGCAAGTCCGCTAATCTCACATATCCCTAACTGTACTGTACCTTGCAAGCTTTGCTACATTTTTCATCATTTTGGCAATTTCCAAAAACAAAACTAAAGAAATAAACTAAAATTGGGGAGCAAAATGCAAAGAGGAAATGTATAAAGAATATACACCATACTAACTAAATGATACAGAAATAGCTAAGTTGTCTTGACAATTCACAGATATTGCAGTTAGGTCTTATGATAAGGAGAATGAATAAATATATCTATATCTATGTGATAAAATAGCCATCTATTGACCCATCTAACTGCATGATACGCAATAATAATAGCATCTGGTAAGAGTTTAATACATGATTAATATATTACTACTAAATATTTATATTTTTTAATATTAATCATAGAAGTAATAAGTTGATGTACCTCTTTTTTAAGATAAATAACCAAAATCAAATTTCAATTTTGGGTTTCACAAAATAACCCCTTTTTTCCTAGGAAGTTGTAGGCAAAATGAATTAAATTATTTCAGGAATAAAAAAGAAAAACAATAAATATTTATAGATTAAAAATAGATGCCGGGTACTTTTAGGCTAAATATATAATAAAGCAATGTTATTTGTAACAGGTAAGAACAATGGAACAACTCATCAATATTTTTTCATATTGATGTTTAGTTCCATTGTTGAAAATAAGTGACAATGGGTGTAGTGACTAAAGCCTTTATCTGAAACACTGTGTCTATGGACAATAAGCCTAGAACTATTTATTCTGCTATTTATTCCTTTAGCCTGTTCTGCAGATCAACTGGGACAGCTATTATCTTTCAGTTTTCTTTGCATCCTCATTCCTTTTTTTTTTACTGGGAGAAGAAAAGAAAAACTTAATGTAGGTTTGCCTCCTATTACAAAAAGAAAGGTGGGACCTGCTCAGAACTTCAATAGGCACAGCTAAGCCTTAATAGCAAATTGGTAAATGAATCCTCTGCAATTGGTTAGGTCCCAGCCAAAGGTAAGTACTTTCTCTATCAGGGAACAATTCCAAAAACGTTGGTGCACCTTAGGTGACTGAAAGTCAGCTTACTTTTCAAAGAGGATATTGACACTTTTGTAAGCTGACCAAAGTGAAATGAGGAGGCTAACTTAAGTCTCACCGGGTTGTATCAGGGACCTTGAAACTCACAGCTTAGCTCGTCTCAAATGCTATTTCTTAGCATGGGTATCAGCGCTAGAAGCCATAGGTATGTCTAATTCATGCCTCTTTTCCTGTCTAGTGTTCTGAAGTTAAAAACTGGGCAAAAGAGACAGAAGTTATTATTTGTAATACATCTTAGGCTCCTACTCTAGAGGATACTAAAGATTCAAATTTCTATTCCTGCATTATACTTAAGAGCAGTGTCCTTTCAGAACCAAGCTCTTTGAAAAACATTAGGTGCTCATTAGTAATCCATGTGAGGTATGGTTGCTCAGCTTAAACAAATAGAATTTACTTCAGTAGAGTATACGTTATGTTTCAATGGTCAGTTCAGGTTTGAGGTCAACAGTAAATATACTTTTCATCTCAGGGAGTTGGCTGTCGGGGTTTTAGAATCCTACCTCTCTCACAGGACCTGCCAAGATAGCCTGTTCCAGAACAATCACAGACATATCTGTTCCACCCATCCCTGCACATGCCATTGTTTTTGCAAGGGTTGCTAAGGCACGGTTTTGCTGTTTCCCTTGAGCAGGAAGGCTTCACTCCAGCAGTGCTTTGAACTTCAGCCATTTGCCGTATATCTTTGCTTTGGCCGTCGATGAACAAATCCCTGATGCAGCCCACGTAGCCATAGTTGAGCAGAGCAGTCCACACCTCAGTAGGGAAGATAAGGCCAGCTTTATTTTCTGGCAGGCCCCCCAGGTACAACTCATCATCCAGGTCCAGAATCTCACTCTCACCAGGAGCAGTGTAGGGAGTACGCAATGTGTTGACAGAAATGGTACCTATTGGAAAGAGAAGAGAATACATAGGTCTTTAAAAAGCACCAATGTGTTCTAATTACCTTTCTCTCTTTCATCTGCTTAATGGTGAAGCCCTTGGAGGCAGACAATTATTATTCTTTTATACCCACTTTCTGGTATTTCCCAGAGAAGTTAAGAAATCTGTGGAATTAAATAACTTTAGAAATAAGGCAGACTAACCAAATGGTTCCATTTGAACTTGAGAATGAAAACCAAAGTGTACAGCCAACAAATAGTGTTTGACAGCCTCTAACAGTTCAACCAATGCATGTCTACATGCATTAAACATAAAGAAACGGTCATTCTACAGCAGTCTCTAGAAGAAAGTCAGATTCCTCTTGGTTAGTGCTTGTTTTCAAAGCTAATATTCATCTGCAGACTAAGGAAAGATTTTATGTTCCTATTTTAACTGGCTTGATTACTCTGAGCACAATGGTTTGACAGATTACCTATATCAAAACCTAACTTCATTACTCCTAGCTGTATAAAGCTACTGACTAACTTAGATAGTTTCGTTTTCCTTATTCATAATATGGGCATAATAATATTATTGACTTGATAAGGTTGCTTTGAGTGCTGAATAAAATAATACTAGTAATGTTCATGGTTTATAATAAGCACTGCATAAATGTTCATTATTGTATTTCAGTAAGAGTCAAACAAAATCAATTGCTCCCTTATTTTTAAACCAAACTAGTTATTTATTTAAATTAACAAGGCTTTCTTTCTCTTACTCCAAATGTTAAGGAGAAAAAGCTATTGGTTTATAAACACACAGGGCTCTAAGCCCTAGGTATGGGATAAGCAGATATTCATCTACACAGGATCATTTGAGGATCACAGAAAAATATTAGTGGAATCTATAAAAAATAAAAGAAAGATCAAAAGCACATTCCTGATCAAAACTTCCATACATACTGTCAGATTACCAAAAATTCCATCAATATTCTATTTTCAGAAAGACCTTTGTAAAAAATGGAACTATGATACCCAAAGAGAATACCACATGGATCCATAACATTATCCCAGATTTGTTTTTCAGCTCTAGATTATAAGGCAGGCTAGGAAGAGTCTGATGAGAGAAACAGTATTCAGAAAGGTCTGACAGCATGCTGAAGCATGGGCATAGAACCTCAGGGATTTAGGGAAGAGAGACCTGGAGATGGGAGGTGTGGGACAAAAAGAGGAAGTGGAAGGTGGGTAGGGTGTGTGTAGGGAGATGCATTTTAGTTGCTACACAGAATACCAAAGGCCCACCGCAAGTGAAAACACATATCTAATTAAGGATGTAAGTCTGCGGGCACCGACATTGTGCCCAGGAGTATTCCAAATCCCAGCAGAAGGGCCCCCTTGGATCTGGGCAGTGTAATGGGATCTGCCTTTGTGAAGGAGAAGGGCATGGAGACTGCTCAGGTGGCTGAATCATTACGAGGATATTTGTCTCTCTAGACTTTCACAGAAAGAAAAGGAAAAAGCTCCTAGGGGAGAAACACTCAAAGGCATTGCTATTTTGGCCTTCCAAGGAGGGGAGCAAAACAGAGATTTCCTAGGGAAGCAGGTAAAAGGGAAAAGAACAAAGCATTTATTTTTACTGTTCACATTTGTACAAGTGTCTAGAAGAAAACTCTCATTTAGAAATATATGGGCACCATAAAATACTATTTAGAAAAATATAAAGAATGGCATTTTGAGGAAATAAAATTTGTAATATTGAGAGAGAATGCGGACTCTTTTCTATTTCAAATAGAATGATCATTACATGTATTTTTAAAGCATCATTTTGTATACAACACTATTCAAAATACCTAAGAAGTGAATAAACAGATGGTCCCTATTCTCTGAAATAGTTAACGTAAGGTAGAATAAGATGAGAATGTCTATTAATGACAGAAGGAAAGGTGGACACTTTAAATAGCACATATCATGGAAAGCAAAGAGTTACATGCAATGAACAAAGTGACATGTTTTTTTTTTTTTTTTTTTTCTGAGACAGAGTCTTGCTCTGTCACACAAGCTGGAATACAGTGGCAGGATCTGGCTCAATACAACCTCTGCCTCCTGGTCTAAGCAATTCTTGTGCCTCAGCCTCCAAATTAGCTGGGATTACAGGTGTATGCCACCACATCTGCCTAATTTTTGTATTTTTAGTAGAGATGGGTTTTGTGATGTTGGCCAGGCTGGTCTCAAACTCATGGAATCATGTGATATGCCCGCCTTGGCCTTTCAAAGTGCTGAGATTACCGGCATGAGCCATAGCACCTGGCCAAAGTGACACGGTCTTAAGATAAAAGAGAAAGGGATGTTACTCTGTTTTCCAATTAGTTCAATAAGGCTTCCTAAAAGCAATAGAATTTTTGACGATTTGATTAACTGAATATCCACTATTGAGAGGAAATGTTAGGAGACACATTAGCAAATGAACAATGACAAACTATTCCAAGAGCGGGGATATATTCAAATATACATAAGTATGCAATATATATGTATGTATATTTTCTCATATGCTCTTTTTACTCAGCTCAGAAGGAGGTAAAAGAAAAGCCCTTGGAAAGACTGAATTGTCCCTACTCAGGGTATTACAATTCTGAAACATAGAGGATTCCTGGAGGATTCCTGAGACAAGGAAATTCAGTGTCTTCCACAACTCACTCTCTCCACCTCTTCCACATAGTTTCCATACCTTGGTGCACTGTATGTGCACTCACTCTCGGGGGCAAAACTGCTGCCCCTGAGACAGTCTGTCTGACAGTAAGGATGAATTAATTGTGTCTCTTGATTTTTATTTATGGTGTGTTAGTGCTTGCTTTGAGCAAAGTATTGTAAGAAAGTTCATATATGTTTTTTATGAATGTGCTTGATAGAGACTGAGTAAAATTCTTACTATAACTTTTTCATTAGACTAGAGTTTTCTGATCACAGTCATAAAGATCACAATTTTTAAGTATCTCACTACACACACACACACACACACACAGAGAGAGAAACAAGTGTTTAAAAGAAAAAAATATTTAACTCCACTGCCTCTGAACCACTTTGATATTTTATCTCGCATTGTATTATTTTACTAAAACAAATATTGGACCATCAAATGGATTTCAGCATCAGCTGAAAAGTTATAACCCACAGTACAAAAAAAAAAAGAACAGATTTAAGAGTTACTATCATAAAGAGTAAGTTTCTCCCAGTCTCTTATTGTTCCTGTGAGAGACAATTTTAGAGTTCTCATAGAAAGAACAAGCAACAAAGTATGGGACAGAAAGAAAGGAATATACTCTTACCTTTAACTCAAATATAATCCAAGAAAGACTAGAAGTTAAATTGAGTTCTGGATTCAAAGTTAAGGAGACACAACAGGCAAATGGATGTATCAGATACCAGCCATTAAAAAATTATGTAAGCAGACAACATAGGATGAAGAAAATAGGGCTGAAAATCAAGTACCATTTTATCTATATGCTTTGCTAATCCATAGGAACTTGTATTTTAGAAAATCTTTGTAAAAGAGATGGCAAATAATCAGAAAGTAAAGAACTTAATTCAAGTGGGATGGAAACAATTATTTTTATATTTTGAAAATTCCTGGAGTAAAAATGGTTTGAAAAAAATAATTAAATTTTATTACTGAGACAAATGCAAATAGAAATTTATATTTTAGACTAAACATGTGTCCTGAAATAGACACATTTCCAGTAAGGGATTTGAATCCCAGATCTCCTTAATGATTTTTACTACGGATATGAATCAAAGGACATAGTCATCTAGCATAGGAGTCATCACAGAATTCGAATTAGTTTAAACCAATTTAACTCATACATATGAGCATAGTGAAATTTAAATATTAATGTTCCCATGTGCTTATTTTATAATTGAGTTATAAAATCAGTGGTTACAAAGAACACATCAAATTAATATTTAAACCTGGTTCACTGATAATTGAAGACAATTGAGAAGTTGCCAAACTCTATATATCAATGGAAAATGAGAATTTTCCCAAGGCTGAGGTAAATAAATTTTATAAATACAATCTTAAGAGAAAACAAAAATCTGAATATATTAATGGGTCATCCGTCTATCTTCTTCCAGGAACGACAAATATTGACATGTTCTTTTTTGAATAGGTACCTTCTTTCATACCTTCTACGCCTTCTACTATAATTATATTTGGAGTTTCTGGTAAATTAACTAAATATTTTATGTAAACATTGTTATGTTCAGGCTGTTAAAATTGGGGAACAGTAGTTGTATTTGAGAACTTATACGTATCAGTGTTTTATGCTTCACTATTTAAGAATCTAAAGTACCCAACTATGCTATTTTACTTTTTAAAGGAATGGGATCTCAACTAAAAAATAAATTATTTGTGGACATACGACTTATATAATTTTAATGTAGAAACTGTATCACATTATAGTCTATATTTAAAGTTCTTTTTCATGACATATGCAAAAGGTAAAACAAAGTTGATAAGCAGAAAAGATAGTATTTAAGAATATTCATAAATAAGTAATAAATTTATCTTTCTTTTCTAAAATTGTATGCAAAGGTTAAAAAAAACTGTTTAAAAGAGCTCTTATTTATAAAAGTGGAAATGACTTTTACCACATACTGAGGCAGTTTTTCATCACTTACTAGTTTCCATTAATTTTTCTATCCCATATTTACCGGCTCTTATACTTCCATAAGATTAATTTACAGGGTGAGAAGAAACATGGAGTGAAGGCGAGATTTAAAATAAGTTAAGTTGATGTCAAGAGTTAAATTACTTCAAAAGTTTAAATTACAAGGAAATGAAGAGTAGAAAATGTGTGCCCTTTTCCTGGTGAGAAGATCAGATGTTCTAGCTCTTCAGCCAACCAGCTGGCAAGCTTAGCCAAAGGACAGATTCATTAGGCTTCAATGTGGCTCTTAGGCAAAATAAAGGATTCTCTAGGGGGATTCCCGAGATTCCTTTTTGAATAAACAATTTTTAAACTACTGCTTAAATGAATTGTTTAAATTCATATCAATTTCATCTATACACCATTCTGCTCCACCTGTCCCTATACAAAAGAATCACATTTCAGAGTTATAAATTTACTTGCCAAATTCCTAGTCTATTACCAAATTTAAACTCAATTAAAAGGTACAATATAATTAATAAAAACTGAATATAACATTGATAATAGGGTATAATGTAAAATGTAAAATATATGATTCCCATGAAATAATTTTTAAAAAGAACCAAAATATTAACAGTGGGGATTTGGCGATAGTGTGATTATGAGTGGGTTTTAAAGTTTTTCTGTATCTTTTTTAAAACCACTATCAGCTATGCGGTTTATAAAGAAATAAAATTAACTGTATTTGGAAACAAAACAAAAATACCATATTAATATTCTGTTCTCTGCTTATTACCATCTGTTTTCTGCTTACTTGATTAATCTGTGAGCTGGGAACTTCAGGAATTAAACCAATATATTCAAACAGAAATCTTATGACAAAAACTTAGAAGTTTAATATTATCTGGTATTGGGAAGAATAAGGAGGAAAAGGCATCTCATTTACTGTAAATAGAAATGTAAATTGAAACAGCAGTTAGTAAACTAAACGGTCATTATCTTTCAAAATTAAAAATATAATTAATTCATTAATCACTGTTCTCACAATCAATCCTAGAGATACTCTGGCCAATATACACAAAGATTTCATGTATGAAGGCATTATCTGTAAACTAGTTTAAAACCCTGGAGGTTTAAAAAAGTAAAAATTTAAATGGTCTTCAATAGAGAAATAACTAAATATTAGTTTGTTCAAGCTAAGGTATATATGATGTTACTACAAAGAATGGTACAGAAAAACTCTAAGTTTTTGACACAGTAATTGGTAAACTATAATCTTGATTATGGAAAATAAGCTGCATAATTATTTTATATGCATGAACATATTTATAAAGATATTGATGCCTAGAAAAAGACCTGGGAATTTTTCAATGCCAAATTATTTTAGTGGTTATCTATGAAGAACAGAGATAAATAATGAGAGAATTGTGTGGTAAAGGGAACTCTTCACTTAGGTATTTTTTGAATTGCCTGAACATATTCACCAAAAGCATGTATTTATATATGAAACACAACAAGTATTAATAAATGCACATATATAAACACATATACACATTCATAGCGATGTACAGATACATATGTATTTTAAACATGATCATAAACAATGTTGGAAGGTTGTAAATATCAATCAAATAACATGCTATAGCCACTGAAATATTACTTTGCAGAAGTTTCACAGATTTCCACTCAGCTGTCCACAGTAAGGGTCACTGGGGCTGAGTGTGGTCAGTTAACTGCCTATCTCCTTAGGGTGCAACTCATGCCATAGCCCAGGGTCTGCCCCTTAGCTAGGCAAGCCCAAAGAGGAGATTTGGTAATTTTACAGAGGGTGGTTTCATTTCCCAAGTTTGACTGATATTTACTATGTTCATAACACCAGTGTATAAAATAAGATGCCAAGTTATTAATTTCCTCTGAGAAAGTACCTATCACAGAACATGAAATACTTCCATATTGGCAATAGCTCTGTCAATATGGATGTCAATAATAATCAAATGTTATTTATTCATTTATGATGAGAAGTTAACCTGTTACAGGAATGTGAATATGCATATGCACTCATCCTTCAGTATTTGTGGGGATTGGTTCCAGGACCTCCTGGAGACACCAAAATCTACGGATGCTTGAATCTTTGATATAAAACGGCTTAGTATTTATATATAACCTATGCACATCCTCCCATATTTTAAGTCATCTCTAGATTACTTATACGTAATATAATATAAATGCTACATTAATAGTTACACTGCCTTGTTTAAGAAACAATGACAAGATAAAAATTCTGTATATTTTCTGGGCAGACTCAATTTTTTTCCCAATTATTTTCAATCCATAGTTGATTGAATCCACAGATGTAAAATATGCAAAAAACAGGGGGCCAGGCTGACTGTATATATAACTGTTATATTTTCTCTCCTTCCAGTCTAATCAGACTTACAACAGGAACTAAATCCTAATCAAAAGAGTATTTGGGGAACATGGATTCTGAACAACAAGAATGCATGACATTATAAAATTTATAGGAATATTGGCCCGGGAAGGCTTGACAGTCTTATCTCAATTCAATGACTTGCCTCCATCTCTAGAGTAGGGATGAAGTTGTCAAGTTCTCTAAGCAGTATTCAGATAATTACTGCTAATATTTGCCCCTGTGAGTTTTTTTTCTTTAGATATGTTAATACATTTAAGTCCTATGAGCCTGGGGCCCAGTTCAGGTACTTCTGAAAATCTTTGCTCTGAATCTTTGCTTATGATTCCATAATTCCCAGAAAATAAATTTGGTTTCTTAGATAATCTTGAGCAAAAGAGTTCATGACATCACATTAAACAGAGGACATGAAAAATTATGTTTATATTCTAATTGCAACTATATAAAATATATATACATGTTAACAAAAACTGGAGGGCAATGTACAAATACTAAAAAAAATTCAGTGTCGAGAAATAAATGGCTTTTTTCCTATGAACTTCTTCAGAATAAATAAATATAAACATTTTTAATAAAACTTAATATTACAATTTTAAGCAAAATTGACCCCATCTGGTCATCTGGTCAAATAACTAGTAAATTATTGTTAAGGTATTTTGGCCTTTCCATTGATGAATAATGGTTTATGGATATGTATATCAAACAAAATATTATAAATGTACTTAAAATTACTTCAATGTATGTAATAGGCTACTAGGCAGAGGCATGGGAGGAACGTTTACAGTCAGGGCAAGTTCAAATCAAGACCTAAGCAGAGAAATTGTCTAATGGTTGTTCAAGTAGAAATGTTTAAGTGTGGTGATTCATGAATGGTATACACAGAAATCAGTGCTGGTAATAGATAGCTAGAAAGTGCTGTTCACATCAAACAGTGATTACTATAAACCTCTAATTATGTGCTCTGGAGAGAGCCTTGTGCCTTTCCCACTGTAATTTCTAGTTCTTAAACTGGAACTCTATGACTTCAATTCAAATCTCAATGGCTTCTTAGCTGTTAAATGTAGGCTTTCCCATGAATAACCGCTGATATAATCTGCAGTACCCTGCTGTACTCAAGCCGACATTGACAAGAATAATGAGTTTTCTCTTTGATTTCAATGTGTAATGATGGTTTGCAAAAATAAATAAATAAATAAGACTGGCAGTTTGCTATGAAAATACTTGAGAGGGTAGCCTTGACTGAGTCAAAGAGCTTAACACAAATTTAAACAATACTCGTGCCCCAAGAAAACAATCGTTAACCTCATCCTAATTGTAGCCAATTCACACGTTAGCTAAATACCTTCAGCCTTTTTATGTTGAGGTTGGGACCAGAAAAGATTCAAAGAGGAAATCTGGAAAGAGAGAGACTGGTTTAAAGACAACACCAACAAAATGTTCAGCTGTAAGTCCTGCAAAAAATGTAAAATAATGGACCTCTTCAATCATATTTATTAACCCCAGTGACTTAGGGGTTTTGCCTTGTTAGTAGCTAAGTTATCCACAGAGGATATCTACATTTTGCAGCACTTAAGTCATCCACTCTGATTCACTAAATCATGCCTGCACTTGATATGCTTCCTCTTTTGCTAGCTTAGTGCAGGAGCTGCAACTGCCATTTATGGCTAGCCCACTTGGCTTTCCATGTCGCTGATCCTCTAGTGAGCAAGCCATGGAAGAAAGCAGCATTGCACATAACGAACAGCAATGGCCAAATAGAGCTAATCAAACTATGGAAATTAGAGACTTTCTTTCCCATTTCTCAGATTGGAAGAAGGAACATACATTAGAAATAACCCGTTACAATCAGTTTTGCGGAAAATGAGAAAGCTCTAGAAAATTATACAGAAAAGCATTATTTCTCATTGAATAAGGGATTCATATACCCCTTTCCATGAACTAAAGACCAAAGAATCACAGGGAAGGCCACCAGAAAGATGAACAGCCTTGGTTTTTGTCAAGAGCACACTTCCTGTGGCTGCATATCCCCGTCTTCAGAAAGGAGTTCCCACCTTCCTGCCTGATTGATTTTCCTGCTATCTACATGTCTGCAAAATGATATAGGGACCTTCCGACCAAGAAGAGATAGAATTCCTGTTCTCATAAAAACTTGTCATTTTTGTACCAGGTTTACACATTCTCTAACAATTATTTAACTTTCCCAGTGTGTTATTTCCAGCATCTGGGTTTGGAGGATGGTGCTCTATTCGTAAGAGAACAGCACCTGTTATCCTATACCATGTAAACTGCTTTCAGAAACTAATGTAATTTGAACAAATTCTTGAACTTAAAAAAGTTGCATTTACAATTAAAAGAATGCCATTATTCTCCAAATGTAAAAATGATGCTTTTTTTTTTTTCAGAATATTAGGGGTTGTTTGGCACTGTACAATTTACATGTTTTTATTCTTTAGTCTTATACCAAATAGATACTGAACAACTGCTATACCCAAGAAAGTACTAGAAACGGTGGATTAAAAAAAAATACAACATTCTCTCTCAGGAATGGAAATTATACATTTTATAAACTGTTTGGGAAATTATACATTTTATAGACTGTTTACCCAAACAGTTTATAAACCATATGTGTCCACCAAATATAATTTCAACCCTATCTCTAACCAAAAATAACCACTACTTATATTGGCAGCAAATTAATGTCCATCATGGTCTGGTTATGTTTCTATTTACTATGGTATGGCCTACCAGGGGTCAACAGCAGAAAGAATTACTCTTAGGCCTGGGTTCCCCCTACTTTAACAACAGAGATAATAAAGGCTTTTAAAATACTGACCTAAGGAATTTTCTAGGCAAATCAATAGATATGGCCTCATTATCTATATGTCAGAAAGGAGCCCATGTTACCCTCTTGTCATAGCAGTATCCTTTCTCCACATTGTGCGAAAAATAATTTTCATATAGTCCCGGAATATAACTAATATAAAAATGGGTAAAATAAGTTATTTCATGAATGTCCACATTTCTTAGTTTTAAGTGACCTATGAATCTTAGTGTTCCACCAGCCAAACCAGAAATATCCTTTAAGTAAAATAAAAGCAACTATACCCATTCATTCAATTTTCAAAAGTCTACTCCATACCAAACCAATGCAGTGTGTAAATATAAAAATTAATTAAAATACTGTATATAAAATATTAACAGCTACAGCTATTAAAATTATATTAAACTCCATTGAGCTAGGCTAACATAATATGAGCTATCTTTTTTTTTTTTCAATTTAGTAAAGGACAGAACTTGGCTTAGTGAATGAGTTTTGGTTTTTATATTGTTTGTTCCAATTCACTTATCTGAAATTTTAATCACATTAAAGTACTTTACCATTAAAACAGCACCAAGCATAGTAATTTGATCTTTCCATTGGATTCCAAGAAAAATCTCATGCTTCATTTATTTTCTTTCTTAGATGAAAATATCACTTCCTTAGAATGTGTTTCTGTTCTTCCCATACAGAACTGAGTTTTGTAAATTAAAGTAGATATAATCTACTTTTGAGCTTCTCCAATGTGGGTACAAATAGAGTAATTAATAAACTCTTGGTAATTTGGATGAATTAAAGAGCTTAAACAGAAAAAGTAGATTTCATTCTGCTTGAAGATTAAAGTATCTGAAAATTAATTAGATTGCATCAATACTTTCTCCTTATAAGAAACCTCATAAAATGTTAAAATTAATTTATACTCTGTGTGTATGTGTATATGTACTTGTGTGATGTGTGTGTACATATGCATATATATATACTATACACATATACATGTAGAGAGAGACACATACACACATACATATAGATACACACATATATAGGCACTTTCCATACATACAATTTACATAGTTTTATGTATGGAAAAACATACAATTTACATAGAATACTGGAAACAGATAGCAAAAAGTATAAATCATTGTTGTAAAATGAATAAATCCTTTTTTCTTTTATATTATTTTGTATATACTAATATTTTCAATTCATCATGCATTACCTTCATATAGTTAGAAAACTCCTCATTTCTAAGTGAATGAAAGCAATTGACTTGATGTTTGGTGTTTTTTTCCTCCTCTGAACTTTCAGAAGATACTCATTTAATCTGATATGAGTTGTTTTGTGTTGTTTTGTCTTGTTTTGTTGTTTTGAGACAAGATCTTGCTCTGTTGCCCAGGCTGGAGTGCAATGGTATGATCATGGCTCACTTCAGCCTGGAACTCCTGGGCTCAAGTAATCCTAAGTGTGGGGATTACAGGTATGAACCACCACTTTTGGCATGTTTTGCTTTAAACTGTATAAAATCTGACTTAAAATATCTCTTCTTGAAAGTCATTTACAAAATTTTATTCTAGATCTATCTTATGTCAAATTATAATATCCACAAGCTAATATTTCAAAGCACTAGATTAGCCCATGCCCCGACCACTTTAAAATTTTCTGCTTGAAAGTTCATATGTAGCAAATTAACTGCTATCTCTGGTAGAGATAGACTGGAGGGAACCAGAGGGGAATACTCTGTTATTAATGTTATATTTTTGTGTTCCC
Source organism: Callithrix jacchus (assembly GCF_049354715.1). Taxonomy (NCBI): domain Eukaryota; kingdom Metazoa; phylum Chordata; class Mammalia; order Primates; family Cebidae; genus Callithrix; species Callithrix jacchus. The sequence goes on along the minus strand of NC_133515.1, from coordinate 64,135,048 downwards.
ATCAATGAACTCTTCTCAGCTTAAATAAGAAAAAAAAAGAAAAAAAGGCAATTCAATTCCTTGTAGACTTCTTTATGAAAGTGAGAATATTTAGGGAGACCAAGTTTCCAGAGAGGAATGAATCAAAAACACAGTCTCCAGTGTATCTGGGAATCCAAGCAATGGGTCCTGACATTTACTCCCAACTCCTCAATTTCCATATATTCTGTTTCTTTATATTGTTAGGTAAAAAACATAATTCCAAACAGGCAAGCACAATCTTCTTGATCTATAAACAGCAGAACAAAAAAGCAGGGATAATGGGGAGTTAGAAAACAGTGCTGCGGCAGAGAAACTATGAGTAATCAAGGACCAAGGGAGCCCACGCAAAGATGGTATGGACAGAAGAGCTCAGCCCCAGGTCTTCAACAGTGCTTGAAGATTAAACTATTTATCTGAAAATTAAATATTATTCTGAAAGACCACCGTTATCACAGACTACAGGGTCTAAAAGAAGTACTCAGCTTCTTTTAGAGTTGACTGGGGGTGGGTGGAGTAGAGAAGGAGAATAGATAGGTCTAAATTCAGTTGTCTTCTATTATAAGAAGATAATTTGATTTATGTATGAGTAGGATAATCAGAGCATGGGAGCCCAGGGTCAGGAGAATTAAGAAATATAGTTGTATACCTAAAATAAATTTCTCCCATGGTACATGTATACCTATGTTACAGACCTGCACGTTCTGCACATGTACCCCAGAACTTAAAGTATAATAATAATAAAATAAATAAAAACAATTTTCTCTCTTTCTCTCATCTCTTCCTCTTTTCATCTTTCTCCCTTTCTTCTCCTATCTTTCTCTCTTTTCCTCCCTCCTTCCCTCTCTTTCCCAGGATTCCCACAAATGTCATTTCTGCTGCCTGGATGATTCTTTCCTCTCAAAGCTCATATTAGTCAACATGCTCAGCCCCCAAGACACTCCCAAATTTCAATGTAAATGTTATTTCTTCAGATGAACTTTATCTGCCACTTTCCCCCTTCTCTCTTAGAGAAATAAAGTGCAGCCATAGGAAACAGAATATTTGTTGGTGGAATTCCAAATATCTTTCATCAGAAAGGGAAGCGGTTTGGAAGGGCAGCAGAGTTTTGCCACTGTCCTTGAAATGCTACTGTATCGATTAAAGTGTTCTTAATGCCATTGACTCAGTCAAGGTTAAAGTATGCTGTACCAAGCTAAGGATTTTACATATGGATCATTCTAATTTTTTTCATATTTTTAATTTGCCACTTTGGGTACCTCCAAACATCTAATACATAAGAAACAACTGGAAATAGAAAAACTTTGATTTTTTTCCCTTGTGAATTCAAGATGAAATTTTCTGCAAGATTTGGCCCTTGATTACCCAATAAAAGTTTATTTAAGAAGCTATTCTAAAAGACATTTGAACATTTGGGGTTTAATGCCCAACTATGATGATTAATTAGCTCTTTCTGATTTTTATATAGTGTGAAACAGAAGCAATAGCAGGCAGTTTATTTTACCCTAAAGAAACAAATGCAGAAAATCTTCATCTGTCTTGGTTTTCACTTTTAGAAATGGCACAGTGGGTGGGATGCTCTGGCAGATAAACAGGATAGAAAAATGATAAGATTACCTGACCGTCCATCTCTCTGGAAGTCCACATGATACCATTCTCCATCATTCACCTTCTTCAACAGGGCTTTTATTTTTATAGTACCTGACCCCATGTCCAGGAGGAGGTAGAGGTGGCCGTCTAGCATCTCAATAGCAAAGAAGTCCACCTTGATCATCTGTGGGTGCTTGGCATCTTTCTGATGTCTTGGCTTGCCATGGCTGAATAAGATGAGGCCATTTGGCTCTGTTGTACGGAAATCAAACGATATGGAGCCTGTTTTCTTTGCATTCCATTTAGGCAAAGAGATGAAAGACTCTGGGGTTTCAAAGGTGATTGGGTCTAAAGTTGCAACATTCTCACATTTAAATGCCACCACTCCATGGATCTTCATCTTAGGATCTCCCTGCTTGGCAAGTCGAGATAATTCCAGCCTCACATCATTATTTTTATATACAACCTGTGGGCAGAGAATAGCAGTAAGAAATTAGCCTCCAAATTTTAATATCTGAAACTTGTCATCAGCTCATGTAACTTGCAAGGACATCATAAAAAGGCACACAATATTTAGTTAATTCTGATGTATGAAGGCAGCATTTTTCAGGCAAATAAAAATTGTGTGTCAATTCATTGAATAATCGTAACAATTTCATTCTAGTAATGTGTGTGCAGATGAACACATGCATGTGCATATATACACACAAACTGCTTGTATTTAACTCAAATAATTAAAGATCTACATTTATCTTTAATTTCATGTGTAAATTAAATGTTAAGACTTGAACTTATAAAACCTTTTTGTTTTGTTAGTTGTCTATGATGCTTTTAAAATTAAATATAAGCATTAAGGTCATTCAGTTTTCCCATTATTAAAGCATTTGAAATTGGATACTGTTATAGATCAGTCTACTAAAATATTGGATCTCTTGTATTATCTATATAGCTACAATAGATATTAACTTTGCAAGATAGTCACAACAAATTAAAGTACAAAACAGCCCGGCCGGGCACTGTGGCTCAAGCCTATAATCCTAGCACTTTGGGAGGCCGAGGCGGGTGGATCACGAGGTCAAGATATCGAGACCATCCTGGTCAACATGGTGAAACCCTGTGTCTACTAAAGATACAAAAAATTAGCAGGGCATGGTGGCGCGTGCCTGTAATCCCAGCTACTCAGGAGGCTGAGGCAGGAGAATTGCCTGAACCCAGGAGGCGGAGGTTGTGGTGAGCGGAGATCGCGCCATTGCACTCCAGCCTGGGTAACAAGAGCGAAACTCCATCTCAAAAAAAAAAAAAAAAAAGTACAAAACAGCCTGATATCTCTCCAACAAAAAACCCAAAACCCTGCATCAATAACTTTGAATACAGTTAAGAAACATGGCACTGCCACATGTAGAATATGGTGCTTCCTCTCCATCTATTCAACTTGTGTTACTGGTGATCAATTTCAGTTTTAATTTACACAGTCTCTGAGCTGTTGTCTTGTACTCTCATTTTCCAAGGCACTTCAGTAAAAGAGGCTGGGCGCTTCTGATTGCTTACTGATAGACCTAGGGCTTTTTGGACTCCAATTAACACAATGGGTAAATTCACTGACAGGGTTCACAGTGTCATACTTTTGCTCTCACATCACTTTATTTTCTTATTTCTTATTTTTATTTTTTATTGTACTTTAGGTTCTGGGGTACATGTGCAGATCATACAGGATTGTTGCATAGGTACATACATGCAAGGTGCTTTGCTGCCTTCATCTCCCCATCACCTATATCTGGCATTTCTCCCCATGCTATCCCTCCCCATCCTTCCCACCCCCAGATGTCCGTCCCCTATTCCCCCTTAACAGACCCCAGTGTGTGATGCTTCCCTCTCTGTGTCCATGTGTTCTCATTGTTCAACACCCTCCCTATGAGTGAGAACATGCAGTGTTTGATTTTCTTTCTTGAACAGAAAATCACATCACTTTAATAAATTCATAGATATTTTTGACATAAGGATAAAGAAAGGATAGCTTTGCTCTACAAAATGCATATAGTGGATAATCATTTCAGAAATACATAGACCATACAGACTTAAGAGTGAATCAGTTATGTAGGGCCACATATATATCTAGGTTATTTTAATAATAACATATATATATTCTCATATAAAATGTATATATGTATATTTTTAATATTTTAAATTGGGAAAAATAAGACAGGCTGTATCTGATTAGTGTGCTATGAAGTCAACCAAGTCAACGCAGCTGTTATTCCAAACCCACAGCCAGCTGAACCAACAGATGCCTGTTGAGTTTCCTGATAGGACTTGTTAATGGATACTTTATTTTTCCAAGTAATTAAGAGTACATGCTTGGGTATTGGACTTCCTGAGTTCAAATTCTGACTCCAGCATTAGTGAACTTGGAAATCTGTGTAAGCCTGTTTTACTTCTTTAAAGGGAAACAATATTTCACATAATAGTTACAATAATTAAATAAGAAAATACATGTAAGTGGGAAAATCTACAAAAGGCTTTCATTCTAATGCCAAGTACACTGTAAGATTTCAATAAATATTAATTACATAAAATATATGATAATAAAAATCACCCCTTTACCATCATCTAATAGACAGAGATTTTAGTTCTAAATTTATCCATGATAAGAAAACGTTTAGAAATTAAGCCCACACACATAATTGGCTTTTACACATGATTTGTGCCAGCTAATTAAGTCACATCTTTTTACTGTTGGGTCTGGTGTTTCAGTTTACCTTCATCTTGAAGAAGTATTATAATAAAGAACATGATATCCCTTATTCTTTGAACAAATATGTACAATGATTAACAAACATCTATTGACAACAAAAGTAGAGAAAATGAACTTGAGCAATAACAAAAAGGAATTACATTAATTCTTAAGAAGACTTTTTTGAAAAAAGAAAGATCTATTAAGTCTTAGAAAAATTTATTTAGAATTGCCTTTCTTTAGAGATCTTTAGAGGCAGAGAAAATGCTTTTCAAGGATGACTTTCCAAGTTTTATCACTTCTCATTATGATTTTAATGCTACTCAAACCTGTATTATTTCTCCTTTTTCCTATTGATTTATATTCTAGTATGTGGACATTCTTTTGACATAGATATTGATTAAGAATAAGTATTTTCAGACCCAAATGATGCTTCTGTTGATCAATGCCAACACTCATTCCTAGAATAGAACTACTGTAATAGAATTGAGTGTTTCTGACATGAACAAGTGGGTTTTAGCCCTGGTATATTGTCTCTTGAATCTGTCAGCAGAGACCATAAAGTTGAAGAATGAGGAGTAGTCTAAGTCTGGGAAAGGATTTCAATGAGACATAATCTTATAAGTGAATCAGGTGTCTTGGTGATGAAAAAGTTCAGGAAGATATATAAAAAAGTAGTGGTAATTCCCTGTGTAAAATTTCTTAAGGTTAACCATGCATCTCAATAAATAAATAAATCTCCACCTGAATCAATGCTTTATACTAGCAAGAACCACAGCCCACCTCAAGATCAGTGTCTGGCATAGAGTAGATGCTACATAATTATTTGTGGACTGTTGAATAAAATTCTTCTTTCACTTTTTTAAACCTAGTTCCCAGATTATAGGCTTTTATAAATAATAATATTTAGACCTACAATTAAAATACAATGGAATATGGTATTATGGAACAATCTCATAAACTAATTACTATTTTGCCCTATATTTCTCTAGGAAAGAGCATAAACATGTGCATATCCAGTTTATAATTGACAAGTTGGCCCAGGCCTGGGGAACTTTCATCTTCAAACACATTTTGTGGGGGCATAAATTCCTTTTAGAATGAAGAATGCCTGAGTTAAAACTCTCCAGAAGTTTATACACAAAAATGTACACTGTGCTTCTCCTCAAGATAGTTCTTGTAGGAAAGAACTATCTCCAGATAAAAGAACTCTTTCCTACAAGAACTATCTTGAAGAGAAGCACGGTTGTATATATGATTTTTCTTCCCATTTTGTACTCTTTGAAAAGCTATTCCGGAAAACAGAAAAGCAATTTTGGATAGGTAGGCTTATGGCTCTCAAATTTATACTACTAATTCATCTGACCTAGATTTTATAATTACCCTACTTTTCTAAAGTTAGACTTACTCTTAAAATGAACTGAATCGAGTTCAATTAGAATAATGAGTAGCTAGTAAGTACTCTAAATCTTCTAAAAATTCATGTGTAAGCTATTTTTGCTTCTTTCTGAAACAATGTGGCACTCAATCATGGCAGCACCTTATAATTATTCATACATTTTTTATTCTCATGCCAAAAGTTGCAATTTACATGTTTCACTTTTGAGCAAATTTCTATATACTTTATCATCATAACAATTGATGGTATTTGGGCACACTCATTTGTATCTGTTTATAGAATCAAGGTTTATTTTGGGACACTGTTTTTCTTTTTTTTAAGAGTGATTCAAAATGTTGAATTTTACTTCCTTGCTTCATGGGTTTTTTTTCCCCTTCCTGAAACAGTTGTAAGAATTTTTAAAATGTCCTTCCCATGTTAATATGAAAAAATAGGGAGTAATATGTTTGCGTTTTCACATTTTTAGGGTTAACCTTTGAGGTAGACAATCATTGAGTATTATTTTTCATTTTAATGATAATAAATAGAAAAATAGAGAAAATAAATAGCTTAAAGACTAGGAGCTTAACAGTCAGTATATTAACTTGGTTCAATCTCAAAGCTATTATCTAAGCCAAGTTGTCTAACCTCTCTGTCTCAGCTTCTGAATTTTGGAAACTGACATCTATAAAGAAAATGTATGTCGTATCTCCAAATTCTTGAGCATTTCCCCCCTTACTCTGTGTGATTTGGGACAGACATAAAAGATGCTCTACTCTTCCTGCCCTTTTTCTGCCTTTTTCCACTTGTGATTTTTGATGCCAGGATATTATTCTCTACTTTCAGATATACTGAAATGTTAATCCGTTAGTAAAGAGAATGCTCCCTGCATCTTCAGGTACACAGACACACCTCAAGGATTATATCTATCTAAGGTTTGTACAGATGGTGTTGAAGCACTGGTAGCTGATAGATAAGGCTCTTTCCACAGAGAGTGGGAGTATGTGAAATTCGGTATGAAAATATTTGCCACTCAAATAATGACTTTTTAAAATAAATATATGCTTTGGCTTAGAAATTACAGTGAGGGTCTTAAATTCATTAACATGCATGATGAAGACTTTTCATTCCTTAACTATGGTAATATGCAGGATGGTGAAATAAGCACCAAAGTTAAAATGTTGTTTAGATATTTAGACTTTGCTATGACCCTCCCTGAGAGAACATGCATGGCTCATATTTTAATTTATCTTGGTTTTCACTCCCATTTGAGGCCTAACAATCTGGTTCGCATGTCAGATTTCAGAGAGAATTCCAGCTCACCCATTTGCAAACCTGTGACCTTGCGCAAGTTCCTCAACCTTGCCAAGGCTCAGTGTTTTATCCATAAAGGAGAATGATATCTACCACATTAGGGTTACTGTAATAATCCATTGTATTTTAGTTAAAGTGCTAATAATGATTCCTAGCACGAGTAAGTGCTCAAGTAAATATTCATTGCTTTTATTACTGTCATTATTATAAATAACTTTCTTTTATTCTTACACTGAATTGATGGAGTTACACAATTTAACTGTCATAACAAAGGTAACAGCTGTCAAGGTACATAGCAGTTGATCATTCACATTTTTAAGGGAATTAAATAGTGCTTAGATCAGCAGGATCAAAGGTATTCAGCAAATTGGGGCTTCCTTTTTCATCCTGATATTTACATTGCAGTTTGACGTACACAACAGGCTTTCACTGTATAGTTTCTTAACTAGAAAATACACATAACAGGCTAGCTAACCTAGGAGTTGTATTTTCACCTGTGAAAGGATTTCTGTAGCATCTAACAATGACAGCTACTGCTATCACCAAAGCCACCACAACAATCAGTTAAGATTTACCAGTTCACTTTCTGGCAGGCCCTATTATAAGAGTTTTATATAAATTAATGGGTTTAATTCCCATATGCATCCTAGCAAATAGATAACATTATTCTACTTTATCAATAAATATCTGGAGGCACACAGCCATTGCATGTCTTTCTTCATGATTATGTCTAATACTGTTTGAATATCCAATGACATTAACCTCAAACTTTTATCTTTGTTTCAGCAGGAAATTTATCTTTGTTTTTGATAGCAGTTGCTATGTAGATTCACAATCGAACAGCTGCTTATCACCAGGCAGAACGATAACCTTTCAATGGGTTACATGTGCTTTCCAAAAACCAGTATTTTTCCTTCATTTGTTCTCATTAAAATATCTCTAAGTGAATCAAATGTCACAAGTAAGTAGAGGAATTTCTTGTACGTCTATTGATTAAAATGTTCTTTCAAGTCCAGTTATAGCAGATTACCTATTTCTCTGTTTCCAAGATGATATTGTAGTTTTTCAACACGTATGCCTTTTAGAACGTACCAAATATATCTTAAAAGTCTATGTGGTTTAAAATTATTTAAGGGGACTGTTGCTTTTTTATTTTTGCTTGTTATTTGTTTAAAATGCAGTTAATGCTTTTACTCTATTAAGATCAAGTGAAAATACTTATTTCAGGTACCTGAATTTAATCACTATTTTCACCTACAACCAGAAACTAGGCAGAAAGTGAAAAGTACAAGCGCCATCCAGTAAGTAGCAGACAAATTGCATTTGCTTTGCCATGATCTGGGTAAGAAAGAACTCAAAAAAGGAAATGCAGCATATTACAACTTTCATCCACAACATTAACTTATTATTTTGAAATTGTGTTTCAATTCTGACTCTTTCGATTCAATCAGATATGCATTTTTTAGACACATACTGTATTAGGATACTTAATCAAATTCAATTACAATCATCCCCTGTGCATATGCCTAGTTCCATAGAATGCATTCCACTGAGAATAAACTAGTTTAATTTCTCTTAAATATTTGCTATTGGCAAACATATAATAAATAAACTATATGTGATCGACACATAGACACCCACACACCAAAATTTAAACATTATCCAGACACACCATGTGTCAAATTTAATGTCATTGGTGTCCATATAAATATGCACTTACGTTAGCATATATGGTATATCTCTCAACAGATGAACAGATAAGTAGATAATACATACTTATATATGTCATAGGCATAACAAAACAATATTTGATAATTTCAAAAATTAGAGAGTTTTTAGCTGAAGCAGAAACATGGTCCTACTAATTGTGTATCAAAAACGTCTTATTCCAAAAGCAAATTTTAGCATTTATAAAGTTGGCACACCCCATAAAAAATGGTTGTAGCCTTCAAAAACTATTCTTTTATGATTAAATAAAAGTAGAAAATTATACATTTCCCTTCATGTTTCTGCCACCATGAGGAGACGATCATAAAAGCAGAACAGAGGCAAGGTAGTCACTTTTTAAAATCTTCGCACCCAATATTGTTTTATCCTCCACCCAAAATCAAGTTTCTTATGCTATTCACTTTCTTGCACTGGAGGTCCAGCATAGGACCTGATTCTAGCAAAAATGTCAAACAATGTTCAACTTAACTGACCAAGAGACTGATAGGATTTTAGCTTTTCTGGGAATGTAACTCCATGGAAATTTTTGTGTGTAATGTGATATGTCCACAGGAGGCAGATGGGCATCCAGTATAGTACATATAACTGTGGAGTGGCTTGGGAGGGATAGTGGATAGGGAGGGCAGTGTAGAAAATGAAAAAGCCCTGAATAAAGTAATCCAATGCATATTTATTTATTTATTGAGACAGAGTCTCACTCTGTTGCCTAGGCTGCAGTGCAGTAGAGCAAATTTGCAACCTCCACTGCCCAGGTACAAGCAATTCTCTGGCCTCAGCCTCCCAAGTAGCTGGGAATAAAGGCATGTGCCACCATGCCCAGTTAATTTTGTATTTTTAGTAGTGATGAGATGTCATCATGTTAGATAGGCTAGTCTTGAACTCCTGACCTCAAGTGATTCTGCCTCGGCCTCCCAAAGTAATACATCTTTAAAAACAACTCTTAGCAGTAAGGAAAATTTAATTTTAAAGAGACATACATAAATAATTTTGAAAAATAAGAGGGTTTTGGGAAGGCAGAAAGTTGACCTTTTTTTACCCTGATCCAATCTGATTCAGAGATCATGTACAGATAATATTTTCAATGAAATATGTTCCCTTCTCCAAATCAAAATACCAAACCCTGTTATGAAATGCAAATCAGATTACAGAAATATAATTTCTCCACAAAGGTGTATGACATTTTATTTTTTTAAAAAAGTTATTGGAGACAGAAAAAGCAATATTTTGTTTATGTAACATAGAGAAAAATATTTTTTCTTAGTCTCAATTAAATACGACCAAATATATCCCATTCATCAAGGGAAGAAAAAGGAAAAGAAAACCCCTCTTGCTTCATCATTCCTTCATTCTAGCATTCAGTGAACTGCTTAAAGTTATGGAGACAATATTGGGTGCAATCTGTAAAAGTTACTCATGGGAGTGAAAAAACTGAGTTGTCCTTGGGTTAGCAACTCTATTGATGAAGCTCTCAGTACATATGAGTGTGCAGCAGCAGAACCTGAGTTTCATTACATAGTTATGTTCATTTTTCTCACATTAATGATTCAGTAATGTCTTTAAAAAAATGGAAAAATGAACCACAAATGTCAGTAATGTGAATGTTGAGCTGAAGATTTTCTTTTAAATACAAATTGCAAACTTGATCAATTGCCTTATTTTCAGATGAGGAAACTGAGGCTTAGAAAGCTTAGGGGGCTGTCCAAGTTGGCATCAATCTCTGATCAAAATCATGTATTGAGGACTTCAGTGTTCAGTGTTCTTTCAACTTTGCGTTAATAAAGGAAAAAGAATGAACAAATACTACCACGGGTCCAGAGTTATGAGATGCCCTAAAGCAATTACACATGAAGAGCAGCCCCCTCTTTAGCAACGTGACGGAAAGGGAACTGGAGCTTACTTAAAGGCGACTTCAACTTTAAAATTAGGTTAGCTTCATAATAAGTTGATGTTTAAATACAGAAATAAACATTCTAAGGGGGGTAAAAATATTGCAGTAACTTCCTCCAATGATGGCATTTAGAATCAATAAACTTGCAATGTTCACTGCTATTTTAAAAGAAAGTGATGAATATACTTTCAGCATTGGTCTTTCATGATCTTGCAGAAAGTTAATCCACCATAACTTGGAATTTACAGCTTCTATTCCAAGCCAGCAGATACCACTAAGAAGGGCAAGGCATTTCTGCTTTATCCAAACACTTTTCAATCTCCTGCCAGTTTCAATAAGAGAAAACTAACCACTACTATTATTATTTTCTTAAAGGAGACTATCCTTCCATGTACCGAGAAATTTAGTGTCACAAAATGGTGACACTATATGATATGTCTAGATTAACCAATGAATCTGAATCTTCCTTTGTGTCTCCAGCCTCATAAGCTCAGTGAAGTTTCCTCCACCACTTAATTTTACATTTTTCTAAATGTATCTACCATTTAGTATATGTATATACATGTATCCTAGATAGATTAGTTAGATAAATATACAACAGAGGATGATAGATAGATACATGATTTCCTGTATAGTCTGTCCTTTCTTCATTGATTTGCAATTACATACTACCTATTGTTTTGGATATACCAATGTTCTAATACTTTAATCTGTTATTACTTTATTGATCATGTTTTTTGATTTTAAGCTTTGAAAAATTTTCTCCGAGAGAAATTGAATAAGCTTACCATTCTCATGTATTTATTACTCAATTACATTTATGTGTGTATACAATATACGTATTATTTTAACCCATTGAAAATATGCTGTCTTCTGTTTAAGGTAAAAATCCAAATTGATTTGCCCCACAAATAGTTAATAATTTGTACCAGGACATTTTTTGTCCTTTTTTTTCTTACTTCAACACTCGGGGGAACACAATTTTTAAATAATTATTTTTCTGGTTTGTAAAGCCTACCACATATTAAATTATTACATATATGTGATTCTATGGCTGAGCACTCTATTCTGTTTTATTGATGTTTATTTTTTTCTTGATCTAGTTCCATTTCACCTACTTGTCACAGCCTTATAATATGTTCTAATGTGTGTTAGGGTCCTTCCAATTAACCAACCCATTTCCTATAAAGTTTATATATTATACCATACAATGTTTTTGTTTTCTGTATTGACAAAATAAATGTATCACAAGTTGCGTTGTCTAGCTTTCTAAAACATAGCAAGTTACACATGCAAATTTACTTAAAGGGACTTAAAATAGCCCAAAGAAATTACATTCCTGTTATTACAATTATTTGCAAAGTTATAATCCATAAATGAGTTTAATAATTTTGATTTTATCATATCAGAGAATCTGGCCTCATGACAGAACAATAATTTATTAGTTGGAGGATAGATATACAACCATAGAGATATATTAAATCAGAAAAACAACAAAAACAATTAATGTAGTTGTAAGTGCACTAATTCTATTCCACTAAACACAGACCCTGGTAGAGTTCCTTGTAGTAAAACAGCAGGAGTAGGTGGCCAGAATATTGGAGCTATCTGGTGAATGAGATAAATTATTCTCAGTGAAGAAGGAAGTGGAGTGACCTCATATTCCACTTTAATGGTGGCTCTCTTTAAGTGGTGAGGGCACTTGCCTGAGGTCACACCACTATTGAAGGTCAGAGTCAGTCAGTTGTGGACTACAAGGAATTTGAATGTCTGCCTCCAGAGCCTGGAATGGACTGTTTAACTTACTGGATTTCTTTGTATGGAATGTTTTTATGATGGTTAATTTTCCTAAAGCAAGAAAAAAACTGTAGGATTTCTATGCGTCCTCAACCCGATGTTTCAAGTGCTGGTTATCCAGTTTGTGGAATACCCAAATTGCATGAATCCCCTTTCTTTCCCTGGCTGCCTGCCTTTACAGGCACAACCACGCATCCACCTGAGAGTCTGCAAAGGGAACAGGAAAAGGTGGCATTTATGACAGCCAGTGCTGATGTTTTTAGTATCTGCAATGAGAATATTTTTTGAAGTAGACTTGTTCCTGAGAAGTTGTGTCTAAGTATGTTCAGTGACTTTAATATAATTTGATAAAAAATGTATTGTAAGATTTATATTTATACATTTTCAAACAGTCACAGGTTTAAATTCCTGGGTTGCTACTTAACTAGTTGTACTGCCTTGGGCAAGCTGCTTATTCTCACTGAATAATTACCCTGTTTACCAAGTGAGATTATGAAAACTTAATTTGCAATGTTATTTAAGCACATAAGTGCTTGGTTTTGGGTACCTAAATAAAGGGTAGTCATTATTGTTGCTATTATGATCTTAAATGTGTAAGGTCTTAAGTGTTAAGATCCTAAATGGGTAAGAGGGAGTGCTCAATATTTAAATTAGTAAGTGACTATAACTGAAAGCAAAGAAGCATTCTGTAAAGTAATCACACTCAAATCTTGATGCTGATGTAAATACTTCTCAAATTTCATAATTTTATCTCCCTGGAACTCTACATTTTGACTTTATCTACTAAACAAATTGTATTTTTACATTTTTCTAAATGTATATAATATACCATTTAGTACATGTATATGGATGTGTTCTAGATAGATAGATTAGTGAGATAGATATATGATAGATGATAGACAGATAGATAGATAGATAGATGATTTCCTGTGTAGTCTGTCCTTTCCTCATTGATTTGCAATGACATACTACCTATTTCAAATACTTTTTAAATTTAATACTTTTTTATTTTAAATGTAATACATTTAAATTTCTTAAATACTTTTCATTTTAAAAAGAAATACTTTTTATTTTAAATTAAATGCACGTAAATGACAGAATGATTTACACTAAATGGATGGAATTATAGCTGGATGCAAATAGTTGTTTTGTTTAGCTTATTCCAGGTGGGCTAAGTATATGGCCTTTTTTTCTAGGTTTGCTGAGATATTCAACTCATGTAACTGTTGTTCATTTCTAACTAAAAGGGCCCTAAAAATTATAGGGACCCCCGGATGAGAACTGTTATTTTTCAATTATAACTGCTAAGCAGTAGGGCATTTCTTTTTAATCTATTCTTTAATTATTTTCTGTGGAAAGTCCCACATGATTCAGATGTCAGATGGGTTGTACCTTTTGCCAGGGGTTGCTTAGTTAACTGTTTATTTAATGAATGGGGTTTTACATGCTACTGAATTTCTCATGGCACACGTTAGAAAATTTTTGGCAGCATTTAAATTGGAGAACTGAGAAACATATTGGCTCTATGGAAACTCAATCAGCTCCCAGGCAGGTGCACAGCTTTTGCCAACGAAAATTCAGTAAAATAAAAAATCCAAACAACAAAGTCTCACACAATCCAAAGAAAACTGACTTTGGTGTCCAAGATTAAATGAGTGCTACATCCAGGTAGCTCAGGTGAATGAGATGACAGCTCATGAACGAAAGGGGAAAATGCCTCATAACTTTAGGAAAGAAGCAGGAAGCATCTCTTTTGGAGAATGACAGTATGCATACATTTTTGGATTGCTAAGAAAATTCAACTAGCTGCTAAAAAAACGTCTCGTGTAATTTCACACTTTTTTTTTCCTTATGAAGATCTGTTAATAAATTACTAAAAGATATAATCACTTTACTCATTTCAATAAAAAAAAGCTATGATTGAATATTTTTAAATGACCACAGCAGTGACTGAGCATCCCAGACCAAATATCCAGATGGCTATATTGTTTAAATGATTTGGCCAGATACATAATATTGTATAAGCATTGGTTACCAGATTTACTCTTGACAGGGAATGAAAAAATGTCCTGACATATCTTCTGAGCTCTGAAAATTTCTAAATGCATATATATATAATTTTACTCAGTAATACAATAGTATAAAAAAATAGAAATATTTTTTAAATTAAACACTAGTTTGAGGAAATAAAGATGAGAATATAACTATCTTTCAGCAATTAAAGTGAATAGTATCAGCCTACTTGTCATTACTACATGAGTCTCGGAAGTCGGTGTGGAATAAAAGCCATTTGCACTCATCTCCTCCCAAGTCTAACTGTCATCAACTCTACCTTTCAATACTCTGCTCTTGGCATGACCATGTCCCAGCCCCTCTCCCTGGCTGGAAGAGCAATGCCTTTACTCAGGCTTCTTCTCTCTTTCTCCTCTCCTTGATGTAGCTTCTGTTGATACTGGCTTATTGAAGGCTCTTGCATTCTTGGGACACCAGTGTACATTCTTCAGTATCATTTTCCTGCTTTATTCAGAAATGGGGAGGGCTGTCCTCATTAGCACAGAGATGCAGATCCAACACTCGGCTGGCCACCTCTTGGTGGCTACATAAACACATGATCCTCACTTCAGGCCTAGCCACTTGACTGTCTTCTATCCCTGTTCTGTGTTGAACAAGTCACCAGTAGACAGTTCATTAGGGTTGGCCACCTACATCCACTTTGCCCCAGTCACCTTCAATTATATGTTTCCTGATATAACTTTTTTTTAATTGAGAAGTAGTCTTGCTCCGCGCTCAGGCTGGAGTGCAGAGGCATAATCTCAGCTCGCTGCAACCTCTACCACCTGGGTTCAAGAGATTCTCATGCTTCAGTCTCCCAAGTAGCTGGGACTACAGGCATGCACCACCATGCCCAGCTTATTTATTTATTTATATATATTTTTTGTATTTTTAAAAGAGACAGGGTTTCGCCATGTTGGCCAGGCTGGTCTCAGGTGATCCGCCCACCTTGGCCTCCCAAAGCACTGGGATTACAGGCGTGAGCCACCGCACCCAGTCATAATATTTATGTGAATGATTATAGCACCAATCAGTAACCATCAAGCACCTTATCTGTGTTCCACACTTGTTGAACTATAAACTTTTATCTCTCACAACAGTCTTATGAAGTAGACATTTTTTATACCCATATTAAGCTCAGAGAATTTAAGCATTTTTCTCCAAATTACACAATGACTAAGTGCCTGAGCAGGGATCCAACTCAGCTTTTATCTAGCCTGATTCCAAAATCACAGATGCAATTCTAGTGTATGATACCCACCCCATGGGATAGTATATGAGTTCCTATTTTTTTATTCAGCCCTGGTTCTGGGCACACTTTCTCAATCTCCTCATCATGCCTTTAGTGTGTAGAAGTAAAGGGATTTTTCTCTTCCTTTTTCTCTTTTTGACCAAATGGCTCATTAACTAGCTGTGGTTTTCTTAACATTACTGGTAAATATGTATATATATCCCCCTTAGGTTCCATCTCACTCTCTTTCTCCCTTGATTTCGGGATAGTTGTTACTCCCCTGCCTGTCCTATACACTCTGATTTAACGTCACACTTGTCTTGTGCTCACTTCACTCTTAGGACCAAATTTAAGTGTTACAAACATTGTTTTGAATGTTAGGAATTCTTTAAACTAAGATTTTCTAAGTTGCCTTGTAACTAGAGAATAAAGAATGATGTTTAACACTAGGACGAATAACATTCAACACATCAGTTTTCAGGAGACTAGAGTTAGATTTGATGACTACAGCTCCTACAGTCAATGAGAGAGGAGAGATGTACTAACCACATGTAGATTGGGACCCTATTTTTCATTGTAACTGATGAAGCCCAAAATGGCAGGGGCAGGACTTGGGTGAGGTGTGAGGTGACGTACTCACTTTGGGCACAAATATAAAGGAGGATGCTAAAATCTTACATCACGACAACTATTTCAGTGAAATATTTCTAAAATTTAATAAGAAAAAGTCCACAATGAAGAAGCTCTTAAAATTTTAAATAAAGCTATGATCAGTATTACTGATTTTTCCTTTTGCCTCGGGCTCCACAATGCCTCGGTGTAGCACTACAATAAAGTATTATTCTAAGATTAATGAACTCTATTTAATATGTTGGAAATGCATTTATTAAAACAAGTATGAGTAACTAGAGTAGTGTGGGAGGAAATTTCATCATTTGATATCACTAAAATTAGAACTAGAATGCACTATTAATTTTTAAGTTGTAGTAGTCATTAAAAGCACTTTTATTCAAAAATAATGATGAACACAGTGTTCAGTCAGATACTCTTTTAACCGCTTTACTCATGTAATCCTCATGACAACCTGCTGAGATAGTAGAAAAGGCCCACTGCTACAGAATCCCAATGTAATATTCATTACAATGCAATGTCTGTACAGCTGTGCAGCACAGTTACTCTCACAAAATTAGAGTCCCCATTTTTCAGATGAAGAAACTGAGCTGACATAATAGTACCAGAATAAAATTTAGACCGAGAGAGTTCAGATCCAGAGTCCTTGTTCCTAACCATACGATAGAAATAAACCATGGCTCTCAAAGATCAAGTAATGTAGGATATTTCTACCTTAACCTCTGCTTCACTAGAGGTGCAATTAACCTTTAACAATAATGATCCTAAGAAACTCTTCAGGACATTGGACTAGACAAAGATTTCTTGAGTAATACTCCATAAACATAGGCAACCAAAGCAAAAATAGAAAAATGGGACCACATTAAGTTATAAACTTCTGCATAGCCATGGAAACAAACAATCAACAAAGTTAAGAGACAACCCACAGAATGGGAGATAATATCTGTAAACTATCCATCTGACAAGAGATTAATAACCAGAACATACAGGTGCTCAAGTAACTCGATAGGAAAATGTCTAATAATCTGATTTTAAAATGGGCAAAAGATCTGAAAAGACATTTCTCAAAAAAGGCATACAAATGTCAAACAGGGTATGACAAGCTGCTCAACATCACTCATCATCATAGCAATGCAAATCAAACTACAATGTGATATCAACCCACCCTAGGTAAAATGGCTTTTGCCCAGACACAGGCAGAAACAAGTGATGGTGAGAATGTGGAAAGGTAACCCCTTGTACACTGTTGATGGGAATGTAAATTAATACAACCACAATGGAGAACAATTTGGAGGTTTCTCAAAAAACTAATAGAACTACCATATGATCCAGCAATCCACCGGTGTGTATATACGCCAAAGAAAGGAAATCAGTATATCAAGAAGATATCTACATTCCCATGTTTATTGAAGCACTAGTCACAATAGACAAGATTTGGAAGCAACCTAAGTGTCCATCAACAGACAAATCAATAAGGAAAATGTAGTATATATAACATAACGGATAACTGTTTATCCATAAAAAAAGAATGAGATTCTGTCATTTGTAACAACATGGATGAAACTGGAGGGCATATTGTGAAGTGAAATAAGCCAGACATAGACAAGCAAACTTTGCATGTTTTCACTTATTTGTGGGAGCTAAAAGTTAAAACAACTGAATTCATAGAGACTAAAAGGATGGTTATCAAGGTCTGGGAAGTATAGTGGTGGTTGGGAGAAGTGGGGGTGATTAATAGGTACAAATATGTAATTAGAATGAATAAATTCTATTATTTCATATCATAACAGTGTGACTGTGATCAACAATAACCTATTGTATATTTTAAAATAACTAAAATAGTGTAATTGGATTTTTTGTAACCCAAAGAAAAGATAAATGCTTGAGATGATGGACACTCCAGTTACCCTCATGTGATAATTATGCATTGTATGTCTATATCAAAATATTTTATGTATTCCATAAACATCTATTGTGTACTCAGAAAAATTAAAAATAAAATAATGACCTCAAAAATAAAGATTCTGGCATAAATGTTACAGGAACCAGTCAAAATATATATTATATATATGATATATGTAATATAAACATATGTGTGTATAATACATATATCATACATATGATGACTTGTTATTGAAATCACCTTGAAAGTCACTCATACTAACCTAAGAACTGCAGTCTATCTCTGATGTTCACCAGTCTACAGGCCAAATACAGAAACTAGTCTGAATGCTTAAGGTATTTTTACAAAATTTTGATGAATACTAATTCTGTAGCTCACAGACATTGAAAGGCCAATTGGATTTAGCCTCCTACCCTCTGCCACAAACTTCTGCAGGCATATAACTTTTATTCTTACATCAAATAATCAATGTCATCAAGATGAAATATAATAAATTATATGTGTTATATAAAACATTTAAGCTCTTCACATTAAATAGCATTATAATTATTTGATGAAACCAGAGCATTGTGAAGGATTGAAGAATTCAGAATAAACACTTGAGATCTTGTCTAACAGGGATGCTCTCAAGTAACCACTCTTGCCAATTCATGCTGCTCATTCACATGTGGATTTCTGATTATTTGGGTTACTACTAAATTAAAGAGCAAAAAAATAAAAAATAAGATCTCTAATGACTCTGCTATACAATATTTACTATTGATATTTTGGGGTAATCTATAATAAACCAATATTAAAGTAGGAATATATTTTCAGAACAAGATAGATCAAGCTTGTCTCTTGAGAACATATTATTCTAGAGAGGAAGAAGGGGTAAGACTTGGGCTGGCATCAGAGTATTGGAGGGAAGAAGCAAAGACAGAGAAATATAAGGGAAGTAAAATATATGAGGCTTTTATTTCAAACAAAATGATGGGCATTTCCATAGCACTGGTAAACGGGTTAACCATACCTTATTAATTGCTATTAGTAATTCATTTATAATTAATTTCTTATAAATATCATAAATCCAATAATCTGCTCCTTCCTCCTCATGCAACTATATCACAAGAGAAAGATTTTACTTTTTGCAAATTTAGGGTGTTTTCATGACTAGATGACTCATTAAAGAACTCTTAAAGTTAGCACTTTGTGTGAATCTTTGCTTCACTCTGTGGGTGAGTGACAGAAAGGAACTGTAAGCCCAGTAACTATGCTGACATGTGTCTCACTGGTCAAATAAGGAATCAGATATGAATGTGTATAGATTATATTAAACCCATCCCGACTGGAGGAAAACAAGCAAATGGGCAGGCTTGACCATGGTGCTAGGATCAGTATTCTTTTCATATATTGTTATCATGTACCTATTTTATAACAAATTTATAATATGGCATGTTTTACAAGGTTCATATAATCCTGAGTCTTTTTAAAATAAAGATTCAAAGCACTGCTAGGGATTGTAAGATATGATTTAAGTGTTTCCTACAGCTTGGTTACCTTTGTGATTTGGATCAGGAAAAAGTGTGTACCCTAGTACCTTACCCGAGGCTAGACAGATATAAATTTTCTGTTGAAAGAAGTGGTTTGGGTAGTTACTCATTAGTTACTAGATTCAGTGTTTTAGACCAAGCCATAAGAAATAACTCAGTAAACAAAAAGCCTTTGAGAAATAGGTTAAAGTTTAAATCACAAATCAGAATGCCTACACTGGAAGAAAAAATAAGCTGCTACTGGCCATGGCTTTAGCCATAGGCACAAGGATCTGTTTCTAAGACAATCTAGTTGATGCCAGGAAAGAGACAGTAGTTAAAATTAATACAGTAAAAAATGTTCCCCACAGTGATGTTTAAGTGAATACAATAACAACCCTCAGAGCTGATTGCTTTAGAAAAGTAAAATATAAATGGTCATTCAGAATAACAGGTTTGCACAGGAAAAGAAACTCAGTAAGTCAGGAGTTTGAAGAATTGTATTAAGTTTCCTGAGTCTTAAGAAGTGGCTTCTACATTCTTAGAAACCAAGAGAGAGCCCACATAACCAAGCTAAGCAAAAAGAACAAAGTGAAATAAGCCCACAAACCCAATCCTAAGCAAAAAGAACAAAGCCAGAGGCATCATGCTACCCAATTTCAAATTATACTACAAGGCTACAGTAATCAAAGCAGCATGGTACTGGTACCAAAACAGAGATATAGACCAATGGAACAGAATAGAGGCCCTGGAGGCAATGCCACACATCTACAACCATCTGATCTTTGACAAACCTGACAAAAACAAGCAATGGGGAAAGGATTCCCAGTTTAATAAGGTGTTGGGAAAACTGGCTAGCCATGTGAAGAAAGCAGAAACGGGACCCCTTCCTGACATCTTACACTAAAATTAACTCCAGATGGATTAAAGACTTAAACAGAAGATCTAACACAATAAAAACTCTAGAAGAAAACCCAGGCAAAACCATTCGGGACATAGGTATAGGCAAGGACCTCATGACTAAAACACCAAAAACATTTGCAACAAAAACCAAAATAGACAAATGGGACCTAATTAAACTCCAGAGCTTCTGTATAGCAAAAGAAACATTCATTAGAGTGAACCAGCAACCAACAGAATAGGAAAAAATTTTGCAATCTACTCATCTGACAAAGGGCTAATATCCAGAATCTACAAAGAACTAAAACAGATTTACAAGGAAAAAAACAAACAAACCCATCCAAAAGTGGGTGAAGTATATGAACACTTTTCAAAAGAAGGCATATATGAGGCCCACAAACACATGAAAAAATGCTCATCATCACTGATTATTAGAGAAATGCAAATCAAAATCACATTGAGATACTATCTCATGCCAGTTAGAATGGCAATCATTAAAAAATCTGGAGACAACAGATGGTGGAGAGGATGTGAAGAAATAGGAACACTTTTACACTGTTGGCGGGAGTGTAAATTAGTTCCACCATTGTGGAAGACAGTGTGGCGATTCCTTAAGGACCTAGAAATAGAAACTCCTTTTGACCCAGCCATCCCATTACTGGGTATATACCCAAAGGATTATAAATCATTCTATTATAAAGACACATGCACATGTATGTTCATAGTGGCATTGTTTATAATAGCAAAGACCTGGAACCAACCCAAATGCCCATTGATAATAGACTGCACAAGGAAAATGTGGCACATTTACACCACGAAATACTATGCATTCATAAAAAACGATGAGTTTGTGTCCTTTGTAGAGACATGGATGAATCTGGAAACCATCATTTTCAGCAAACTGACACAAGAACAGAAAATCAAATATCGCATGTTCTCACTCTTAGGTAGGTGTTGAACAATGAGAACACATGGACACAGGGAGGGGAACATCACATACTGGGGTCTGTTTGTTGGGGGGCCAGACAGCTGGAGGGATAAGGAGGTTTGGGAGAGATGGATAGGGAGAAATGCCAGATGTAGATGACGGGGGGATGGAGGCAGCAAACCACATTGCCATGTGTGTACCTATGCAAAATCCTGCACGATCTACACATGTACCCAGAACCTAAGGTACAATAAAAAAAAAAAAATAAGAAACAATGGGGATGGAACATTAGAGGTTAAGCCTGTGTTTTCTCATTCTCAGTAATCATAATTACTCATGGTCTCTGTGTGTTTCTGTCTCGGGTACTATCTCTATCCTTGTTGTCACTTGATTCTCCTACCCAGTGAATCCATGGCTGATCACATTTGAGAAATATGTAGTCCTGTTCAGTTTCAGGTCTGCTAAGTTTGTTTTTAAGTCCATAATGAGATCATACAATGAGAGTTTGTTTTTTTGATTTGAAAAATTTTTGAGGTCAAACAAAATTTAAAAACTTTCAATGGTTCCACATTTTAACATTAGGTGGGAGGTGCCTATGAATTATAGAGTATATTGCAGAAAAGCAAATAACTCAAATGGCTCAAGGGAAGTTCCTGTGACACAGAAAAAAAAAAAAAAACTATTCAGATGCTTGGAGGAAAAGGTAGAAAGATGGAAAGACAATGAGAAAAAGAGGCAGCTGGGTGGTCCTCTTCCCCAACAGAGCTGATCCTAAGAACATTCACCCAGATAAGACTGGAACATTTGGAAAATACTGCTGCTACTGCCACATTCGTGGGGAGAATCTGAAAGGCTATTAGACAAGTCTTGATTTCGGCAAGGTACTCTATCCATCAAGGCCTAGGAGTAGATGTGGTAACAGCAGAAGGGAGTTATCCTAGAGAAGCCCCAAACACTGACAGATTGCAGAGAAGTCCTTGGTATTCTCAGGTGGACCCACAGAAAATAAGAGGACCAAGGGTCCAGCAGAGGTCTGGAGCCCATGCAAGGAGTCTTCCAGAATCTTGAGCCTGAAGGTAATTGCAAAACCCCATGTCCCGAAGTGTATGCACATACTGTGCCCAAACAACCCGCCAGGTCCTTTTCTAATGCTTAAAACATGATGTCAATACCAGACAGGTGATAAATGTGCTACAAATTCTGCTGCTAAAAATCCTCTCAACGCACTTTGGGTAAAAAGATGTATTAATAATTCTACCATTTTTTAAAATATAATGTCTGATCTAGCTCCTTCTGTTTTTGTAAGCATAATTCTTAGTGTTTTCTTTCATAAGAATGGGCTTACTTAGCCCATCTAATATATATATGAATGATATTACTACTAATTTCAAAGTTAATGTTAACAAGAATAGCCATTATTGATCATTTCTGGCATGTACTAGTCAGTATGCATTGCAGTTGTGATCATTAACTGTTATATCAATTCTCTGATGTCAGCTTTTTGTATCCCCATTTTCGGATATCAAAAGTCAGGCAGCTTTCCTGAAGAGGCACAGCTAGTAATAACTTATTCCATTGTATCACACCAAATTACAACAGATGCTTTCTAACAAGTGATAAACGCTGACAACCTCTGAGAACAAAAAGGCCAGAGGATTACAAGTTAATAAAAGTTCATTTATTTTTCCCTATTCAACATTCGTATTCAAGATGGTTTATTTTCTTAGTGATCAAAACCAATCAAGCACTAGATGAGGATCAAGGTATTGAGAAATTTCATTTCCAGTTTCAGATCTGCCATTAATTGTGTGAATTTGAGCAAGTATCTTTATGGCTTTCTCATCTGTTCAATCAGGATAGCGATTGCCTCATATGCCTCCCAGTATTATATGCATTTCTAGCCTTGTCTTAATTAAAATAGAATTGGATAATATGTAATGTACTTTTATGGTGAGTTAAAAATACATTATTATATTTACATCTAAAATTATATCACGCCAGGCATGGTAGCTCATACCTGTAATGCTAGCACTTTGGGAGGCCAGGGCAGGAGGATTGCTTGAGCTTAGGAGTTCGAGACCAGCCTGGGCAAAATAGCAAAACCTCATCTCTATTAAAACAAAAATGAAAATAGTTGGATATGGTGATGTGCATCTGTAGTCCCAGCTACTCAGAAGGCTGAGGCAGAAGAATCACTTGAGCTTGTGGGGTTAAGCTTGCATTGAACCAGAATCATACCACGGCACTCCAGCCTGGGTGACAGAGCAACACTGTCCTAAGAAAAAAACAAGGAATCTAAACTCAAACACATGGATCTCTGCCTAGTTCTCAGATGAAGGACCCGGATGGGGAACGTTCTCATCTGTAATTCTATGTGGCAGTGGTAACTTTTAAATTAATCCGTAAGTAATAGAAATATCTTAGAAGGTATGAGGTTCATTATTAGTTAATTATTAGAAAATTTTAGAGGCTAACAATAAACTATAATATTTTTATCCATATTACAACCAAGTTAAGAAATAAAACAGCATCTTATTGTGGTGGAGTCCCAAAGAGATGTAAACCTGAGTAGTTTCAAAATAAGTGATGGAGAATTTGAAAATCTGCATTTACAGATTCTGTCAACAGCATAGAGAAGATAGTTGAAAAAAAATATGATAAAATAACACAAAATGCCATAACAACTATTTACATAGCATTTACTTTGTTTTGGTTATTATAAGTAATCTAGAGATGATTTAAAGTATACAAGAGAATGTGCCTAGGTTATATGAAAATACTACACTTATTTAACATAAGGGACTTGAGTAGCTACAAATTTTTCCCTCTGAATGGGGAGCGGTCATGGAACCAATCCCCCTCAGATGCTTATATCACATAACAAACACATGTCTTGTTGAACGTCTTGTTATTTGTGTTGTTGCATATCTAAGACTAGCATCCAACAGTTTTTCCCAGTGCTGGGTTTTAAAAGGCCTTAATGTACTGATAAAAGGTCTGTGCTTATCCTAAAAAGTAGTCCTCCTTCACTTCTTTTCTAGTATGTCAAGAAATAAACGCCCAGGAAGACATTAGACACTCTGTGCATATAAAAATGGCAATTAAATAATTCCCAAATGTCATCTAACAAATAGAAGTAGAATAAATTGGTGGGTATTTTACATTCACTTAAATTTTCAAATGATTTAAGAGATGTCCCTAAAAATTGTCTGATATATTGGCTTTTGTCAAGGAAAATAATCTAAAGTGAAATTTGGATATGCACCAAAAGCTTCAGTCTTCAAGGACTTTTCGATTTCCTCCAGTTTGCACATTTGGAAACTGAATGATTCAGCATATCTCTAACAAAAAATCATCTCCCAAGGTTCCTTTCCTATGCAGGCAAAATCAAATTAACTTCAAACAGAAGAGGTTAGATGCCTCTAAAGGAAGTACCAAACTGTCACATCACTTTGCTCCAGCTCTCTAAGGTCTCCTAATGTCTATCTAGGACCGAAATCCAAATATTAACTTCATCCAGGATCACTCTGCAAAATCTAAAGTGAAGTGTGGCTTCCAAAAGAGAATCATACTATATTAATTATTCCCCTATGCTGTCAGGGTTTCCACTGACAACGCCATACAGTAGTAATCTGGACTTTAACTTAATATGCGATGACAGCCAACAAGATTCCAGGCTCCATTCAAAGGCAACAAATTATGTGGCACTCTTGCCTTGCTAATTGGGCAGCCATGTGAATCAGGGGATTCTTGTGCTTTTTGTGCAGAAGTTGAAATGATGCTCTGTATTGTGTGAGACGTGAACTGCTGCGTGCACACCACACAATGTCCCCCAGCAATGATACACTGCACTAATATGCTCTCAGAGCATACTCACTGGGATGTATTAGGGCAGTGCATCACCAAAACACTTAACTCATAGGATGTATTGCCACATAAAGTGGAAATGGTTGCCAATGACATAGTTTACAGACAATTTCTAATGTTTCATATTAAATGATGTCCATATCACCTTTCTGGTGATTTGGAAGATAAAATTTGAGATTGTTATGCTTGATCTTTGGAATTTAGTTCTTCTCCCAGTTACAAAAGCACTCTCATTATAGATCATTTTTAATAGGAAAATTCAGTAATTGAGCTTCACCTAAGTGTGACACAAAATGAATGAAGTCTGTGTGCATGGCTGTGCAATCAGCCCTGAAATTCAGTTGTAGGCATAAGCCCTAGTACTGGGCTGCATCTTCCACAGGGTAGGTACCATATGGGCTAGTGGTAGGCTCCGGGCAGAAAACATGAGAGCCAGGTGGAGATGCTCCCTAGAGGCAAAAAGCTCTCTGTGAAGGCATTAAATTACTCTGTTCCAATCCTGCATACTGTTTAATGACGGGCTCTATATTGATATCATTATATGTGCCAAAGAATCCTGATCTCTCTTTTACTGCCTAATTTTATTGGATAAAAGGATGGAGTAACGTTTAGAAAACTAGAAAATTACAAATTCTAAAAATAGATATTAGCGCTTCTCTTATTATATATATTTTTCAGATTGGCCAAAATATGTTGCTAGATAAACATTCCATAAGAACAGAGTCCACATCTGTTTTGCTTACCATTTTTTCCCCAGTGCTCCATGCCTAACTTATAGAAAGTGTTCACTAAATGTTTATTCAATGCTTTAATAGTCATGCTTCCCTTTTACAGTAGACCTATTAAATAACAACTTTTTCTTTAAAGGCAAAGCATGACTTCTTTCAAATAGAATTGGCCTCTCTCATAGCAGGAAATCAAATTGCATCTAATAATGGTACATAATAGCAGTTATTTTTGAAAGAGCGGTTCTAATCTCTAGACCTTGCTTAAAGCCAACCTAGGAAGATAATCTTTATTTATAAAAACATGTGAAAAAGAGAGGGTGGGCAGGGGGAGAAAGAGAGAGAAGAAACAATTTAATTATTAGTATTTACCGGTACATTTAAACTTCATGAGATTCATTTGAAAATATGTTTCCATACACATATTTTCAGAAAAGTCTTTATTTGCATGCACATGTACATAGTTTCAGCTGTAGCAGTAACTACAAATAGATAAGAAAAAATTGTGTATGGTTTATACAATTAGTGTTCTCATGTCATAATCATATTTGTATACTGCAGTTTTTTAGTTATGGTAGTGACAAATGTTCTGGTATATTTCATCTTCAGTCAAAGATTCTTTTGGCCATTTTTGATGGTGTCATATATCCTAGGATCGAATATCAAACAAAACAAAACCTTATAATTCCTTTATAGTTGCATTTCAAACTAATACCGGTGCATTCCTGTTGCCCTATTAAATCATATTTTTACTCTTCTTTTTCTCCTCATTTCATTGTACATCATAGGTCTCCAAAATAGCTTTGATTTTAAGCTGCCTAAAGAGAAACAATTTTTCACTTGTAAATTCAATAGACTGTCTTCCACTAATTACCAGACACACGCAAACACATACATACCCCTCTTGAAAATGCTTCCACATCTCTTTTATACATTCTATATAGAATAGATATAAGTCTTGCATTGTAAAGGCCAAATTTGTTCGCATCCAGCTGGGTCAGGATATAATATGAGGGTAGCTCCTTTTTTAAAGCATTATCAAATTCTATTTTTACTAAAAGATGACCTTCCTGACCTTCCTTTTAACTTTGTCATTCACATCCCTCTGGCTTTTTTCCTCTTCATCTACTCCCTTCCTCCAACCTCCTCTGTGTTTAAGTAGCTCTTCTTCAGGACTTTAATTAGTAAATATTGCACCTCTGTGATAGAATTTATTATGTTCTTGCTAATCTTTTCTGATACTTTAATGATAAGCTCCTCATGGTCAGCAGCCATATTCTCACCCAAAACTTGTATTTATATTCCCACTATGGCAAGTGATAGACTACTATTTTTGGTTGTGAATTTTCTAAACCATTATTACATTTTCAGATCTCAGCATTTTTTTATGCAAAGATAATTCTTGGTGAGATGCCTCATATGCAGAAATCAATGAATAAGTAATGTAAGCTGAGAGACAACTCTGAGACTATTATAGAGGCATAAAAGATAAAATTACAACATTCATTTTTTTGTCCTGTTATACTGGCACAAATAAAATATTTGAAATTCAAAATAAAATGTTGTTAATCTGTGAATGTAAATTAAGTCTCAACTACAATATATAAGTATGAACTGCATATACACTAGTTATCTAAAAAAGTGATAACTGACAAAAGTATCTAATTCTACTTCTCATTAGACCAGTATGATTGATTTTCCTGCAGTATCACTGTGCCACAGCATTCCATATTTTAGTTCCTAAGATCACATTACATATGGGATTCCAATTTTTCTTTGTTTCAACTATGTGTTTAGCTGAAGAATGTTACTAAGTAGTTTTTCAAACTTTGGCTGACATTACTAAATAGTTTTTCAACCTGTGGCCAACTTGTGTAAAAATATCAATAAAGGAGAATATACTCCATTACATCTATTGTTATCATCAACTTGGGACAAATATAAAGAAAATTCTGCCATAATACATTTAGTCACAGTAATAGTACCTGACTGAAACACACACACACACACACACACACACACACACACATGCACACACTAATGGTTTGACTTTTGAAATAAAATAACTAAATTAAGTCACAGCAATCCAGAATAGTGGTATATGTGATGGGAAGCCCAAGTTTTTAGGAGATGGAAGAGATCGTTAAAACAGTACTCGATTCTATAGTATGTAATAACGTCATCTAATTATCTTTTTATTGAAGCACTTGTGCATATATAGATATTATAAAGTCTGACTTGAGTTCCTTAAATTATATTTAAATGTAGATTAAAAGCTAGGAAAATTGACATCCAAATTTAGCAAAGAAAGAATAATATTTTCCTACTACACTGTTACAACACCATTAAACACTAAAATTTGGCTCTGCTCATTCTACAAGTTGTTGCAGTATATTATAGGACAGAGCAGCCCTGAAAATCTCCAGTTCCAATATTAAATCCAATGCTCTAGACTTTCTTGTGCTTTTTGCTCTTAGAGCCCTTGAGCAAAACTAAACAAATTTTCTATTTCTCATAAATCACTTTTTTGATTTGTTCATAGCAAGAGCATAATGTTTTGGGCTCAGGAAAGGCTCAGTTCCAGAAAGTCTACATAGGAAAGGTTAAGAAAGGTACTTGGGAGACTTCTGTTGAATCTGAATCTGCACAGAAAGCCCATAACTTTTTAAAAATTTGTTTTGAGGCAATTGTCTATTCATATAGAATTATAATAGTGCAGAGAGATCCTGTGTGCTCATTACTCACTTGTCTTGACTGGTAACTTTATTTCCCTTCAAAATTATAGTACAATGTCACAATCAGGGTATTTACATAAACACAATCTACCTACCTTATTCAGATCCTCTACTTGTGTACTCATTTGAATGTGTGTAGCTGTGCATGTGTGTATTTAATTTCATGTCATTTTATCACATATGTAGGCTTGTATATCCACCATCACTATCCCTAATTTTTAACTGTGTTGTATGTTACAATAAGTAAAAATAATGAACTATGCTACAGTTTTTTAATTTATGTTCTAGATCTAGATAGGCATGAGATATAATTCATTCACATTATTATTTTGATTTGGGTCACTGGAAAGGCATTGATGAGAGTATTACATGAACTAAATCCACACCTCCCCCACAACTTGCTCTCAACACTGAGGGCACCTGGGATTAGACTTCAATTAGATAACATGTTACTATCACTACTTATCTGGAGGACACATTTCATTTTCAGATTTATTTTCTCTTAAGCTGAATTTTCTACTTTGATACGCTTCTCTACAGAGATCATCTAAAACATTAATATTTTCTTGAAGTCATATGATCCTAATTTTAACGTCAGAAACCCTATCCACAAACTGTTGGTAGAGCGAATTGAGGTATCTTCTTTTGTACCAGTTTCTAAAGTAGAACAAGTGCTTTTGGGGCTACAGGACCAGGAGAAAAACTGATTGTTAGCTATAGTTTTCTGACACTAAATCTAGGAGGGGACTGATTACATTTTGTACTTTTATTCTAGGGGTGATGTGGCTAAATAGGAAAGCCTGTATTATACTCCTAAAGAGATGAAAAAGTCACAAAGAATCCTGATCTAATTTGGAGTGTGGTGCAGACTATGGTGGCTGATGCCTGTAATCTTAGCACTTTGGAAGGCTGAGGTGAAAGGATTGCTTGAGCCCAGGATGTTGAGACCAGTCTGGGCAACAACGTCTCTACCAAAACCAAGAAAAAACAGTCAGGTGTGGTGGTGTGTACCTGTAGTCCTAGCTACTTGGGAAGCTGAAGTGAGAGGATCACTTAAGTTTGGGAGATTGTGGCTACAGTGAGACAAGATTATACAACTACACTTAGTCTAGGTAACAGAGCAAGACGCTGTCTTAAATATAAAATAAAAAATATTTTGGAGTTTGAGAGTGGAGGAAGTCAGTTGGGACTTCATTGTATAGTGAATACAGCAAGATTCATAAGGTTGCATTACTGTCATCCAGCTTTTTCATGAAAATGCATGTCATATGAAGGGGAATCTAGTAGGAGAATATGACAGTCCCACCACTGGAAAAAGCAATTGAACATCAGGAGCACCCTTGCCTAAGATCTACATAAGAAAAGTGGCAATGTCACTAAAGTTATCAAGACAGGGTTATATTTTCTGATAGCAGGTTCTTAAGACTAATGTTTTAAAGCACCAAGGATATTTTTCTACCTCAAACTATTTATTTGCTTTATATCCCTTCTTGCACAATATTTTCCCATGAGGTTTGAGAACAAGTCGTATTCTTCTTTGTATTTCCCTTAGATTTTAGACTAGCTAGTTACAAGAAATAAATATTCAATAAATATTTATAGAATTATATCATGCCTAAGTTTCATATTTCCTAAAGAAAACTCATATCATATCCATATTTTAAAAGAAAATATAAGTTGAAAAACAGACCTGCAAATTATAAATTCAGAAACGAAAGTCATCCAATGTATGATGCTGGGTCTAATTTTTAATTTTAGCTCTGTTGTTTATTGCAAGCATCCATTCTTCCTATAAATCCCCACTCCCACATCCATAAACAAAGCTAGCTGAAACCCACAGCAATCTGGGTTTCAGTAGGTTTCAAAAATAAAATCATTTAAAAATGGTCAGACATTAATTCAACACTTTGGTGTTAATTAACTAAGGTCTGAAAATGCCTATAATTAGTTTTAGTTGTTACTTGATTAACCTAGAGAAGTATATCACTATTAGTTTCTCTAGAAATAAAGCTGAGTGGGACAGATTACAAGACACTGTGATTCACCTAGTTCTCCAAAAGGTGTGGGAAGAGAGAGCTACAGACGAACAAGAAATGTGTCAAGTGAAGGAAAGCTGGAAGAAACTGGAATGGTACATGCTGGGCAAAAGACTACCTAACAACACATTCTAGGTATTTGCAACTGAGTTTTCCCTCTCCTTTGCAGGAGTCTGGTTCAAGGAGATATTGTTCTCTCTCCACTGCTTGTCTCCCTCTCACAAATCATCTGAGCAGAAGGGTTTATTTCCCTATGTTCACAGCTACTCTGCTGTCTAGAACACTACTGGATCTAAATATATACTAATGAAAATAATGGAGAGAAGTTAAATATAAGTTGCTATAGTCTCAAAAGAACTCTTAGAATATGGCCATACACATGAGTAAATTACCTTAACTGAAGGTAATATAACCTTGAAAATGTAACAATTTCTTGAAAAGTATTAAAAAATACTTTTTTGGAGGAGAATATTCTATGCCGAAACAAATCAAGAGAATAATGAATTTTGGATTTGAAGTTTAGCATTTTCATTTACACTTGACAGCTGTATAAAACAGAAATATATAAATTTATGACTAGATAGAAGTTCCCTAAGGACAGTGATTTTTGCCTGTTTTATCTGCTGTATTTCTTGAATTCTATTGTCAGATACTCAAACCACAGGCTGAATGAATTTATGATTAAAAATAAAAATGTTTGGCTGCTGAAAATATTCTTTCTTGGCCTATACTTTTCAGGTTAATGTGGCAGCATCTTGTATCTATGTATGCCAAAAGCCTAATAATGATAATCCAGATAATAATACTCATATTGCCACTCCCACTTTTATAAATAGCTTTTCTCTCTTCAAATAATTTAAATTCAAATAAATTAAAACTGGCTATATTTCACCATTCCTCAGATTCATAGGTAATATAAAGGATAAATTAATAGCCCAGTAAGAGATAGCTAAAGGGATAAATTTAATTATTGTTCGCAACCAATAAGTATGGGCTGAGTACTTAAACAAGAGTTTTCTGTGAAATTTCTTATTAGGGACAAAGGAGGACTAATGAGAAAGAGGTTTAAACTGAAGGTAAGAATTTGGAGGTATCATGAGAAAGAAATGTCATGATCATGAGGAAAAGGTACCAGCAAGAGTCTTTGGGACCTTTCGAGAGTTTCAAGGACAGAGTGGGCAGCTACATGTTCTGGACAATAAGACATCTAGCTAGGAATGATGGAGCCAAACTAGGTGATCTTTAAGAGCTCAAATAAAGTAACTGAATTATCCAAGGGCATACAGTTATTTAGAGGCAGACCCAAGACTATATGTCATGTATATAAACTAGGTGCACTTGAAGAATGGTGGAGAATGACATCTAAAAAAAAAAAAAAAAAAAGCTATGCTGTGTACATAGTAAAATTTCTCTCCAGTCATCACAGAG
This sequence comes from Callithrix jacchus, assembly GCF_049354715.1. Classification (NCBI taxonomy): domain Eukaryota; kingdom Metazoa; phylum Chordata; class Mammalia; order Primates; family Cebidae; genus Callithrix; species Callithrix jacchus. Next base: position 64,102,658 of record NC_133515.1, on the reverse strand, counting down.
AGCCTATGGCTTTTCTGACATAAACAGTCATAAATAATTAAATCCTGTTTGAGAATATACAAGCCACCTGTTCATAATAATTTATTTTGTTAATGATCAGGAAGATTTGGTTGATCTTCAGAAAGTTTTCTTAGCTGCAGGATTAGCTAAAGGATTCCTCACTAAAACTTGCAGCTTTGATTTGAAATATTAGTTTAATAGAAGGCTAACCACTTTCAGATTCTAAAAATAAGTAATAAAATTACTTGATAGAGCACAATGGCTCATGCCTATACTCCCAACACTTTGGGAAGCAGAGGATGGTTTGAGCCAGTTCAAGACCAGCCTGGTCCACATGCCAAATCCCCTCACCTGTGGTCCCAGCTACTTGTGATGCTGATGTGGGAGGTTCGACAGAGTGAAATCCTATCTCAAAAAAAAAAAATTATTTACCAGGTGAAAGAAAGAAAACAAAATAGCATAAAACAAAAACAGCAAAAAGGAAACAACTACAAAGGGAGATGGGAAAGCACTAGCAAAGCTGACACATAAACATGGTCTAAACAGCCCCTCAGGTCTTTGGGATTTGCCAGGAAAAAAATCAAAATACCTTATATGTTTAGACTTGTCTTTATTTCTAAAATACTTATATAATAAAAGTACTTCCTTATGTCAAAGTATTAAAACAGCTGTGATGGCTTCTAGTTCCCCACCTGAGCCAGATGGGTTTTAGTAGTCCAACAATCCCCACAGTAGCCATCAGAATTAAACCCATGTACCTTACTCACTTCATCAGCTGTCACTCACTTGCAAAAATTCTAAGGTCCAATCACAGTACACTTGGGTTATTTCCCTAAGGAGTCTACACTTTTGTATGTATTGTCTCTCTCCCTCTCTTTCTTCTCTTTTTTCTCTCTGACCCCATTATTCATTGAACACTTTCACCTCCCACCTACTTTTTTTTTATTGAGAGACAAGGTCTTCCTCTGTTGCCCAGGCTGGAGTGCAGTGGCATGATCTCAGCTCACTGCAGCCTCAAACTCCTGGGTTCAAGCGATCCTTCCATCTCAGCCTTCCCAGTAGCTGGGACTACAGACACCTGGCTAATTTTGCTTTTAATTTCAGTAAAGACAAGGTCTCACTACATTGCCTAGGCTGGTCTCAAATTCGTGGGCTCAAGAGTTCCTCTTGCCTCAGCCTCCCAAAGTGCCAGAATTATAGGTGCGACTCACCACGCCTACCTCTCTACCTGTTGACCTGATTAACCTACTCACCTTTCAGAACTCATTGGTACATCAAAGCTGAAAAATCTTCCCTAACATCCTCCTCTGGGATTCTTACAGCAGCAAGGGTGTACCCCTATCAGAAGACTGACAATGGAGTGTTACAATTGTCTCCATACCTGCCTGTTTCCACAAGGAATGGTATATTTACTGAGATTAGAAACTACCCATGTTAATTTTGTATCTTATTGCCTAGCACAACACTCAATATATAGGAGTACTCATCTAATGTTTGAAGACTGAGTAAGTAGCCAAAAATACTGAGCACCTTCTGTATCCAAAGTGGTACCAGGCATTGTACTAAGGATACTATGCTCAAGGTTCACAGAATCTATCAATTCCTTCTCCCCAATTTAGAATTTTCGTTGAAGACCCAGACCAGATGTCCTAGTCATCACCATCATCCAACTATCAACACTTAGTTAGTCATGCCTCTGCCACATTCAATAAGTCAGATAATAATACTCAAAATATTAAAATAAAGTTATTATGCATATCTCTTCCATGGTATTGTGTGTTTAAAATCCCTGATTTCTATTCCTCACCTTGACCCCAAGTGACTAGTGATGAGCTGATCATTTGGTTGGAGACCAATAAATGTTTATTGAATCAAAATCTAGAATTGTCAAGATTCTAGCGATCTTTTTCCTCTTCTAAGGATACAGAAATAAAAAGTCTACCCGGCACACTGCATAAATAGGTCCTTGAAAAATTCTGATTTCTAGTTTTGGCCTCAGAATACTTTTGAAGGAGAGTTAAGCAGTCATGCCTTGGAGTTAGGAGAGGAATAATTTCACTATAAATCCCCAAAGATAATGGGTTGAAGGTATGTTGCCCTTAGAAATTTCTTTTATTTTTCTTCAAGACAAGCCACAAACTATCCCTTCAACTCGATGTGCTAAAAGAAGAAAATACTAATTTGTTTGTGTGGCCATATGTTCCTATATTTCTAGGTCAGTCTTGATCAAATACTTTTCTGCCATGTACCCCATAAATACACTTGTGCTCATCAGCCCATCTGTCCTGCTTTCCTTGGCTTAGAAAATGTGACCATTGCAAAAGTTCTATTAATTCCCCACCAACCATCTATGGTTTCTGTTTTATGTTTGACAATGTTAAAATTATTTACACTCCCCTTCTGAACAAAAGGAATAAATGGGCAGCTATTGGCAAAGAAGATAAATCTGATGAGCTCTGCTATTTCTATGTTGACATCAAATGACTTAGGAAAGTGCAAGTGGTGGAGCAAAGAAGAGCAGGTTTTCCCCTGGTAGAAAAAGGGTTCTCTGTAACCTTAGGTTGGTAAACCAAAATGAACGGGTCTTGGAATGTACATGGTCAGCATTGACGCTGTCACTACGGTTTGGTGTGCTGGATTAAATACTGCAACCACAGTATTACTATAAGAATGTGATGAAAATATGAGGGAGTTCTAAATCTCAGCCCCACATAGAAATGAGAAGGTAAATGTATTCCTCCCACACATATACACAAAATAGATGAATAATTCTGGGATGTTCTCAAGTGTAGCATATAGTCACTGACATGGTCACTGCACTGTGATGCTGTGTTTCTCAAATTTGAGTCAGGTACACAAACCTTTTTTGTTTTGAGACAGAGTCTTGCTCTGTCGTCAGGCATCAGGCTGGAGTGCAGTGGTGTAATCTCTGCTCACCGCAACCTCCACCTCCAGGGTTCAAGCAATTCTCCTGCCTCAGCCTCCCAAGTAACTGGGACTACAGGCACACACTACCACACCCAGCTAATTTTTGTATTTTAGTAGAGAAGGGGTTTCACTATGTTGGCCAGGATGGTCTCAATCTCTTGACCTCATATTCCACCCGCCTCGACCTCCCAAAGTGCTGGGATTACAGGCATGAGCCACCGTGCCTGGCCACAAACTTTTTTCATAAAAATAAATGTTTTAAGTCCCTAAGAATAAATTTACATGCCTCATCATCTTCCCATAGATCCTGAGCATTCTGATTTGAAAAATAACGTAGTAGTAGTTTAGTCCATGAATTCTAGTATCAGATCTGGATTCCGTGTTCTGTGACACTTAGTAACTGCAAAACCTTAGGCAAGTTAAACTTTCTAAACCTCAGTTTCTTCATATGTAAGACTGGGACAAAAACACCTACCCTTAAGTAAAATAAGCAAGACACAAAAATACAAATATTGTATGATTCCGCTTGTATGTAGTATCTAAAGTAGTCAACTCCAGAGAAACAGAAAGTAGAATGATGGTTACCAGAGGCTTGTGGGAGAGGAAAGTGTGGTGTTGTTTAATGGATGTGGAATATCAATTTTGCAAGATGAAAAAATTTTGGGTATCTGTTACTCAACAATGTGAATATACTTAACACTAATGAATTATACACTAAAAAATGGTTCAGATAGTAAATTTTATGCGATTTGTTTTTTATGATTCAAAATAATACATGCCCAACAGGATTACAAGAAATATTAAAGTTTTAAATACAAATATAAAGTGCTTTTCCCAGTACTTCACATAGTCACAGCACTTTATAAATAGGGACTACTGAAAATGAAATAATCTTAACAAAAAGAAAAGAAGCTAACTGCATAACTACTCACTGGATGTCAGCCATTATGCTGTGTTACTTATTTTAGTCCTCACAACAATCTAATAAATTGGATCCTGTTACTAAAAAAAGAAAATGAAATAAAAACGTTCAAAAGTACTACACACATAGAAATTCTTACTGATTCAGGAAACAATTTTCTTTCCCCAGTCACTTGGTTGTGGGGTGCCGGTCAAGAGGAGCAGTGTACTCATTCAGATGATTCGTTCATATTGCCAACGTCAGTGCTTGCCATGAACCTTGTTCTTTTAGTGAGGCAATAAGTGGTATCTTGAGAAATACCAGCCTCCGAAGAGGGGTCATTGGGTTACCTTTGGTCACATTCATTCAGGCATTCTGGTAAGTAACAACCACTTCAAAAAACCTACTGAGCGGAGCCACACAGATTTTCTTTCTTCTGGAGAAAATGGGCTGGTGACATGTCTGTTATTTGAGGCAAGAAGCCAAAGTCCTTCTCAAATTGACTCCCGCCCTGACCTCGCCAATACCTCCTTTCTCACTTAATTGGCTTCATCTATATGAGCCTTTTTGGTGTTTCTGAAATGCCTCAAACCTGCTAACCCTTCAAGGTGTTTGCATTGCTGTTCTTTCTACTCAGAACATTCTTCCTCAATATAGCCACAGCGATCACCCTCATACCTTCTTCAGGTTTTTGCTCACATGTCACTTTTCCAGAGTAGCTCTCTGTGACCATCTTATAAAAATAATTGCCACCATCTTCTTCTTCTGGCCCAGGGAAGTGTACTTAATTATTTCCACAGCAATAACATCCACAGATAAATTGTGTATTTTAAAAATGTATCTAGTGTCTGACTCCTTCCAGTATGGCACAAGCTCCATAAAGGTAGGAATTATTTTCTCTCTTGTTCACTATTGTATTCCAATCTATAACAGTGTCTGGTATAAAGTATGCACATATTAAATATTTTTAAATGAATAAATGTATTGGTCCAAGCCTTATTCAATATAATAAAACAGTAGATTGATCAAATGTATTATCTCCACAAAATAAATATCTAAGAAACACCAGTTAGCAGCCTCACAGGCATATCCTTAAAGAGTTATCTTTCATTAAACTAAAGCCCTTTTCCACTTCGGTGAGAGTTCTAAGAAACATCAGTTAGTGGCTTCACAGGCATATCCTTAAAGAGTTATAGAGATAGCTTGGGGAGAAATGCCAGATATGGGTGAAGGGGAAGAACGCAGCAAATCACACTGCCACGTGTATACCTATGCAACTATCTTGCATGTTCGTCACATGTACCCCAAAACCTAAAATGCAACAAAAAAATAATTAATTTAAAAAAAGAGTTATCTTGCATTAAACCCAAGCCCTTTTCCACTTCAGTGAGAGTTCGTGAAACTATTTATCTACCCCTTCCCTAAGTGGAAGGGGCTGGAAAACACAGAAGCTAATATCTCAACAGTTGTTGGAACCAATTAGGGAATTTAGAGGTACAGGTAGATAATTAATAAAATGTAGTTAATAATGAATTCATTTATAATAATACAAATTGCCTGTTACAGTAAGTAACTTTATGAAAGTATTCCTTAGATTCTCAGTTTATGCTGGAAAATAAAATATTTATAAAGATTATTATACTTGCCATTGGTGCGAAAACATTGCTTCTGTTCTGCATTAGGAAAGAGAATTTCCAAAGAAAGAATATACTAGAAAGAATACACAACCATGAGAAATAAATCCTGTGTTCCAATGCTAATTTTGTCTCTACCCAGCTCCCTGACCTTGAGTGAGACACAATCTTTTGGTGTCCCTGGCTATAAGAGTTGGGTTTTGCTGAAAACCCACTTAGCTCCAATGAGCCTCAATTTCTTCTATTTTTTAATATATATTTTTTATTGTACTCAAGATTCTGGGGTACATGTGCAGATCATGCAGGATTGTTGCATAGGTACATATATGGCAATGTGGTTTGCTGCCTCCACCCCCCTGTCACCTATATCTGGCATTTCTCCCCATGTTAACCCTCCCCAATCTCCTTACTCCCCGCCATCCCTCCCCTAGTCCCCCCAAACAGATCCCAGTGTGTGATGCTCCCTGCCCTGTGTCCGTGTGTTCTCTTTGTTCAACACCCACCTGTGAGTGAGAACATGTGGTGTTTGATTTTCTGTTCTGTGTCAGTTTGCTGAGAATGATGGTTTCCAGATTCATCCATGTCCCTACAGAGGACATGAACTCATCGTTTTTTTATGGCTACATAGTATTCCATGGTGTATATGTGCCACATTTTCCTTGTCCAGTCTATCATTGATGGGCATTTGGGTTGGTTCCAGGTTTTTGCTATTGTAAACAGTGCTGCTATGAACATATGTGTTCATGTGTCTTTATGGTTTATAGAAAAAAAAATGTGGAAAGGAGATATGGTTTATAGTCCTTTGGATATATACCCAGTAATGGGATTGCTCTGTCAAAAGCAATTTCTATTTCTAGGTCCTTGAGGAATCGCCACACTGTCTTCCACAATGGTTGAACTAATTTACACTCCCACCAACAGTGTAAAAGTGTTCCTATTTCTCCACATCCTCTCCAGCATCTGTTGTCTCCAGATTTTTAAATGATTGCCATTCTAACTGGCATGAGATGGTATCTCAGTGTGGTTTTGATTTGCATTTCTGTAATGACCAGTGAGGTGAGCATAGGAATCTTTGTTTTGGCCAGGTGTGGTGGCTCACACATGTAAACCCAGCTTTTGGGAGGCTGACATGGGCAGATCACTTGATACCAGGAGTTCTAGACCAACCTGGGCAACATGAAGAAACGTCATCTCCACTAAAAATACAAAAATTAGCCAGGCTTGCTGGTGCAAACCTGTGATCCCAGTTACTCTGGAGGCTGAGGAGGGAGGCTCACTTGAGCCCAGGAGGTGGAGGTTACAGTGAGCCAAGTTCAGGTCACTGCACTATAGCCTGGGTGACAAAGTGAGACCCTGTCTCAAAAAAAAAATCCTTGTTTTTCCTATTTCAGAAAGTTGCCTTGTAACTGAAAATCAAGACTCATACTACTGGTGATATATGCCAGGTGATGTTAAGTGGTAAAAAAACTATTTAATTCCCGAGTTATATTTATTTGGATGTGTATTTGGAAATAAAAAAGTATAATTAGCATGTTAAAATCATAATTTTATGAATATTATTTAGGATGAGATTAACTTAATAAATTGTCTACATGTAAAATATTAATTAAATGATAATACAGGGATTACATATATATTTCCCAATTAAGAAAGTGGTATACACATAAAGAGGTTTGGGAAAAGGCCTGTGAAAATCAATTTTGATGCTCTGTGAATTTCCTTTCTGAAGTTAACAGTACAAACCAGGGTAAGATGGTATTAATATATTAAGACAAATATAAACAAAACAACATAAAAATAAGTGTAAATAGTATGAGATATTATGATTATTTTAGTAAGAAATGATCTTCTTTGTGAGTGCTTATTATATTCTAGGCACTCAATGAAAACTAGGATTTTATCTATTAGGTAAATGCTTACAAGCAAACTGACCGCAATTGAGTTAGAGCAAGTTGACTGTTCCTTATATCACACATCCTGGCCATAAATCCAGTTCTGCTGATTCTAGACCATGTTCCACGAGAATTAAAATTTTAGAAACAGCATCCAGAATTCAGTACTTTCTTTTTTCAAAAACCAAAAGGCAAATTCTGCAAAAGAATAGGCTTTTTTTTTTGTTAACATGATCCTGATGATTACCTATGGCAATACTGTGGAAAATACAATCTGAGCCCTCTCAACATGAAATAATAAAAATAACACTATTAAACTAAATAGTAACTGTGACATTGGGTCTCTGACAGATCTCAACGATTCTGTACCTCATGAAATCCTATATTTTAATGGGAGGTGTGTAGAGCATACATACCATGTATACACATTGTGGCAGTACAGGAAATAGCTTATAGAAACCCTAGAGTGCTTAATATCTGACTCATCCCACTTCATGATTGAAAAATGTATAATGGTAAAAATGTGCCTTCAGCCAGTTATAGTATCTCTGTTTTCGTCTATTCTCGTCTATTTATTGGCTTTTCGGAGTTTACTTAGTTACCCATTTTCTCTGAGCCTTAATTTTCTCAGATTAATTAAAAACTAGTTGTATCTTGCCTGGAAACAGAAGGGACGGATCTGTTTTCCATTTCCTAGGCACATGTACCCTCATTAGACTGTAAGCACCATGTGAAGTCAGAAACCACTAGGTTTTATTCACTATTATATCCATAGTACCTGGAGTGCAGCAGATTTTTCATAAGTATCTGAATGATTGTATACACAAATGAATAAATGTATTTATGGAACACCTGTCATGTAAAATTACTGTGTAAGGCTCATCATTGCTCAAGTGTGAAGCACAGTAAAACAAATGAAGACAATATGTAAATTTTAAAAAGCTTTGTAAGTGTAAAATGCTACAAAAGGATTTTTAGATTTTTTTTAAAAAGTCATTTACTTATATGTAGTTTTAAATGAGTCCTCAAAAAAGTTCTAAATCAGAGATTTTATCAAGATTGTATTTACTTTTTTAAAAACGGAGTTTTATGCTGTTGTGTTTATGAAACATGCTTGTACAATATATATGTATTGTTTAACATAGCTCTATAAAATTCTGGTTCTTTATAATACGGCTTATGTACTATTTTGTGTAATGCCACTGGAACCATGAAACATTATAGACTATTCTGTTGGTATGCATAGCTCCCATGGCCTTAATACTTACATATACCTAAGCAATGAGAGCATGGGAAACTGTATTCCCTGGACAAGTAACATTGGCTCACTGTATGAACTTAATGTTTGTGCCTCTTTCCATCCATATTCAGATATTGAAATCCTAACTCCCAGTGTGATAGGTCCTTTGGGAAGTGCTGAGCTCATGAAGGTGAAAACTCATGATCGTGATTAGTTGGTTCCTTTATAAAAGAGAGCCCAGAGAGCTCCCTCACTTCTGCTATGTGAGGATACAGCAAGAAGATGGATGATTATGAACCAGGATATGGGCCCTCATCTGACAATGAATCTTCCAGAGCCTTCATCTTGAAATTCCCAGCCTCTAGAACTGTGAGAAACCAATATTTGTTGTTTAAGCTGCCCAGTCTATGGTATTTTTATTACAGCAAACTGAATGGACTAAGATCTCAACATACCCTAAATACTCTCTGCAATTGGCTCACCATGCTCAAAATAATCTAGTTTCCTGTCCTGAATTGAAAATGTTATATTCTATACATGGTTCATCCCACTGAGGTCTCTGTTTTTTATGAAGTGTTTTGACACAATGGTTGACAAAATACATACGAATATTATTGATCATCATGCTGCAAAGAAAAAAGAAAGTGCCCACAGCACTCCAGGGGTTCAACTAACAATCCAGGAGAGATGAAACAGAGTAGAACTGGATCTTTGAGGTCAGGGATTGAAGCTTATTCAACATTTTATCTGAGCTTGGTTTATAGCATGTAGTAAAATGTCTGATGACTAGACAAAGGAAAACAAATAGATACCTAAGATAAGAAGGGCTATTAGTGTAAAGAGTCTGAAGCTGACTTTCTCTTCATAATTAGGAATGTCAAGGAAAGTTCTACCATACACCATATATCAGATAGATAGATAGACAGATAGATAGATAGATAGATAGATAGATAGATAGATAGATGATAGATAGATAGATAGATAGATGTATACCAGTCAGGCCTTTAAAAAAGGACAGAAAATGACCTACAGAAAGGAAAAAAAAGGCCAAACAATGATTGTGATGTAAAAAATGTGGGTCCAAGGAAGTTCTGATTTATCTATTTTTATTTATCATGATGCTTATGATTTCCTTCTTCTTTGAAGTTTCGTCACATCTTATTCCAGTTCTGTTCTCTGCTATTGTGATTCGGTCCTGTTTCAGTGGCTCTTCCTAAGTGGGCTGACCACAGCAAGGTCTCTGTGCAGTGCTGGGGAGGAGGGTAACCCCCTATCTGGGACAGCAAATGGTTCTCTTCCCTCAGCGGATGCTGCCAAAGCTGAGCAGGGAAACGCTCCCCGCTCTGCATGCTAAACACAAATCAGGCGCCCTTCAGCGAAGATTTGGTCTTGGCTTCCTTCCCTTAGCTATTAAGCTATATTCCCACAGAATTACTAGATGTCTGAGGTTTCTAAAACCTTTTGTGTGGATCTCAAACAGTTATTATGTTGGATCCAAATTCTGACCTTGGTTAAGCAAGCCTCAAATCGGTTCCAACCTGCCTCAGGCAGTGATGCTCCAAAAACACCCAGCGAAAGGAGGAGATAAGAAAAACATCTACAGCATGGCGATCACCTATATTGTGTCAATCATGTGCTCCACTCTTTGCATGCAGCATCTCATTTAATCCTCACTATAAACTGTGCTTGCTAACTACAGTGACTACTGTTATTTCCCCTAATTTACAGATGAGGGAATGACAGTTTAAGGAAATTAAGAAATGTGTTCAAGTTATATCACAAGTATTAAAGCTAGATCTGAAACCCCAGTAGTAGACTTCTGCAGTTGGCAAGGGCAGGGACAAATGACACTAGAGTGATCTAAACAGCCTGACCAATAATTAAAGCCATCAATCCAGCACATAAACTGCCTGTAGTCTCTGCATCCTACAAGACAAAGAGAAAAGTAGTAGGCCCTGTTTCTTTATGCATCTAGGTGGCAAGTCTATGAGCTAAGAGACAGTCCCTCTGTGAGGAGAAACAGAAGTTCACAAAACAGAGGGCAGGAAAGTTCTCTTAGCTTGTGGCAGACAATGAGACAGGAGAGGTACCTTTTGGAATAGAGCTTGCTCTTGGCTTAGGGAGTAAAAGGTAAAAAGACTTCCGTGGACTCCTTCAGGTTCTCTCCTTATACAGGGTAATGAAGGCTATCGCATTCAGGGCATAGACGTGGTTGATGTGTAGACTGTGTAATCTGTTGCAGTGAGCTTGACTGTTTTCTTTTTTAATACAGGTATCTAGTTCAAGGGAAAAGATGTTCAGAGTGAGAACTGTTGTGTATAATTTCAGTATGTGGTTAGAGAAAGTTGGAAAACAATTTTGTCCAAGTGCAGAGAATAAAACTTGCATTACAGTATCAGCAGCAGAAAGCTTGTCATGGGGAAGCAGAGCAGTTTCCTAGGGCACTTTATTTAGGAAGGCCTCCTAACCAAATGGACCAAAATCAATGTGGTGATCAATAATTACTACTCTTAAAAGCCCCTGGTGTGGCCAAATGAACCACTCTTTCCTCTCCCTCTACCTTGATGCTCTGCTCTCAATCACTGGAAAATGAAATTCTCCGAGATCAGATTCTATAATTTTTGTGAACAAAGTCATTGATTTCTGATCATGTGTTATTTGCTGTGAAACTTATAAACTTAAGCATGATTTGGTGAATGACCACTGCAGTGGGATAAATAAGGTTACCAATTTTATGTGAATGCACAAAAACATGTTTGGAATATATATTCTTCATTCCAGTCAGCCCAGCTCTGCCTCAGTACTTCCGCATGGACAAATGAATTGAAAATGAACACATGGAGTCTGTCATCTGGTCCCAGCAGGAGACTAGTAGGATATACTCAAAGGGCATGGAATATACAAGCATGTTCCTTTCTCCTATACTTTTCTATCTTTAGAATAATATAAACTGTGAGAAATAAAAATATGGTAATTCAACTTGTCTCTTTGATACTATCAATTTTTAAAAGCCATCAAATAAGAAGATTTAGATGAAGAAAATGAAAACACTTTATGAATCAAGTACTCTGAAATGAAATATTATAATTGGGGGTATATCTGATCCCTGCAGTAAGTGTATATAGAGTAGATACTGTATATTAATTGCATAGTGCTATTTAATTTGTTGCTTACAAACGGGAAAGTAATCAAAATTCTTTTGACTTATTTAAAAACATCTATATATTTTGGCCATGTTTAAAGATTAAAGAAGTGTTTTAAATGGCACACAACAGTTGTTATTATATCCAACATAGGTACGCTGTTAAACATACCTTATAGTATGACATATATTGTAATGTTAAAGAAAAGTCACTATCATTGTATGTGTACAGTTGCATGATGATGACACCCTTGATACCTTAGCCTCTGAAAAGGTATAAAAAAGGTAAAAATTGAGGCCGGGCGCAGTGGCTCAAGCCTGTAATCCCAGCACTTTGGGAGGCCGAGGCGGGTGGATCACGAGGTCAACAGATCGAGACCATCTTGGTCAACATGGTGAAACCCCGTCTCTACTAAAATTACAAAGAAAAAAATTAGCTGGGCACGGTGGCGCGTGCCTGTAATCCCAGCTGCTCGGGAGGCTGAGGCAGGAGAATTGCCTGAACCCAGGAGGCGGAGATTGTGGTGAGCCGAGATCGCGCCATTGCACTCCAGCCTGGGTAACAAGAGCGAAACTCCGTCTCAAAAAAAAAAAAAAAAGGTAAAAATTGTAAACAAGAAATATATTAATAAATATTAATACATTATTTAAAACTAGCTATCCAAAACAGTGATATTAACAATTTTGATTTTGCTTGACACTTCTCCTTCCCGCCGCCATCCGAATGAAGAAGGATGTGTTTGCTTCCCTTCCACTGTGACTGTAAGTTTCCTGAGGCCTCTCCAGCCATGCTGAACTGTGAGTCAATTAAACCTCTCTCCTTTAGAAATCACCGAGTCTCAGGCAGTTCTTTATAGCAGTGTAAAAATAGACGATTACAGATATAATTTACTACATATCATATCTATCTATAGATATTCCCATACTGGTAAAGTATATTTGCATTTTTAAAGGTATGCTCGCATTTCCTTTGTTTTGTGGTTGGTTATACTTGGTGGTGAGGTGTATTAGGCATATGATCATACTTATGTAAACTGAAACCTAATCCATATGTCTATTAAGTTTCTATGCCCTACAAAAATCAAAATGCCTATCGGCACTGTCAGGGAAGCTTTAACACCTGTAGGTGCATAAGTATAGATGACTCATAGAGAAAGTCATTTGCTCCAGATTATTAAACACAGATAAAAGGCCTCCTGATAACTTTATTACATAAGATAATGTGTGCTGGGCTAAGAGAGATTCCTTAAGCCAAAAAGCAAAGCCTTCTAATAAACAGCAGAAGCTGAAGGGAAGGATTAAGCAATGTCTCTTTCTAAGACCCATAGAAATAGTATAAATGAGGTGTGTTCTATCTAATCACTCAAGAAACAAGATACATTTATATTTTTGTTCTCGATTCTATTCACTCTAACAGCATTTTAAATCCTAAAAAGAGAGGACAGTCCTGGGGACTTCCTCGTTTTCCCTTTCACCACTACTTCTTAGCTCCTAACTTATTCCACCCTATTTCAACATCAGGGTGACTCTCATACTGCTTAGGGCTAACCACACTACAATGCTTTAAATTTAACTCATTCATTCATTATTCATTTTGTGCCTATTTTCCAAGGTACTCTCTGAGCACTGAGAGGAATTCCAAAGTGAATAAGCATCTACTCGCTTCTTAAAAACAAAAAAAAGGAAAACAATAGTGAAACACCAGAATGAGGATCTTATCTGCACATCCAAATTGGGAAGGTGGAAATGCTGGGGTGCGTGAACATGGGGTGTGTATTTTATGAGGATCTGTGGACACCTGGAATAATAGAGTAAGAAGGGCTTTGGAAATAATGGTGAGACCTCGGTGTGCTGAGTGTAAGACACTCGACTGAGAGAGGAATTTTTCTTAGGCTAATTTGACAGAAAACATATTCTGGGTTTGGGAAGAAAGAAGGATTTTTTCCTCTGGTTATTATTATTATTTAGATATGAGATGCTTTGGGGTTATGCAATTTTTCTCTGGACTACTTTTTTGCAAGAGGTGAGGGATGCTCCAAATTCCTTGACTGTGATTTATGGTCCAGGATTTTTAAAATAAGACCCACCCCTCCTCCTACTCCAGCTTGACCCTTCTATTTTACCCTTGATCCAGGTGAGAGAAGCACTAAATCACAGATAAGAGCCAGAGAAACATTAACAACATTGCAAAGATGCCAGGGTCAGCATTTGAGGCTATGAGTGTGGCAAGTCCTCCCTGACAGCTAGACCTGAGATTAATGGAAACAGATCAAAGACAAGTACCCAGGAAGACTGATTCCAGGAAGATTGGAAGAGCTGCCTCAGAAAATGCATCATATCACTTGAAATTCTGCCATGGAAAGGGAGAATTTGAAGGGCTAAGCCTCTCAGCTGTTTTTTGACTAAAGTCAATAATGACTTTAATTTCTACTCCCATTATTTTCTATGCTCCTTAATAATTCTCCACCAGTTCTGCTGTAGCAAGAAGTGAGAACCAAAATGCTAAAGCAATGCAAAAAAAAAAAAAAAGTAAAAGGTAAACCTAAGAATAAACACTGTGTTATAGAGGCTCTTATCTAACAGTTTCAATTTCTCTCGCCTAATGACTCCCCAAAAATTTCTTGATGATTTCCTCAGAGAAAACTAACTTTGCATATGCATATCTATTCCTAGCTAGAGTAGACTGGTTTTCACATTTGTTTTGCTGGCACAGTTATGATCAGGCATTAGAAGCTTCTCTTCAGCCTTACACTTCTTCCAGCAACAGTCTTCTCTCTTTTCTTACGTTGCCAACTTTCTAAGAAAAACAACCAAATGAATATACATTGCTTCTTTCTCTTCAACATCCACCCTTCATAACCTCTTGCAATCTTAGTTCTTTGGATAACTGTATTTTCAAAGCTGCTTCTAGTACCTTACACTACCTTTTCTCAGATCTGTGTTTTCTCAGATCTTCTCCTTCTTTTATAATAGTTTTCTGTATCATTCATGACCTCTCCCATGTTATTAAAAAGTCCTGTGTTTGAAGCATCTTCTATGGGTTTCATTGTTGGTGTCCACCATTTCAAATTGCCAAAATAACCCTTTGTTATCCTACTCCCTTTTAACAGAGAAATCACAATAAGAGAAGCTATGCAATTTGCCAAAACTGCTGGTCTTGGGATTGGAATACAAATATCTAACTGCAGACCTCTCACTCTCTGCACTATTTCACTGTGTCTAGACAGTGATACCTTGTAGTCCACATAATTTTATTACAACTACTGGAAGAAAGGGATCAGCCAGGTCAAAACTGCAAGTAAAAAGCTTTGTATCTAGCAGAACAGATGGTGAGTTTGCCCATTCTCCATTGAAAAAGAGACCCATCTGTCTATCTGGCTTGGCACCCGTCAGGAGCCCCACATCATATAGGACATTGCAGCAGGGATTTCCCTAGTCTGCCTGTAAAACAAAATCTTTTTGGATTATACCTCAGGTGCTTGTGGGGAACATGGGAAAATTCCCAGGACTAGGACATGGTCCTTTTTTTTTTTTTTTTTTTTTTTTTGACACAGTCTCGCTCTGTTGCCCAGGCTGGAGTACAGTGGTGCGATCACAGTGTGGTATAACCTCTGCCTCCTGGACTCAAGGGATCCTCCCAAGTGAGTTGCTGGGATTACAGGCACACACAACCATGCCCAGTCAATATGTTTGTAATTATTGCAGGGATGGGGTTTCGCCAGGCTGGTTTCCAACTCCTGGGCTCAAGCTATCTGCCTACCTCAGCCTCCCAAAGTGCTAGGATTTCAGGCATGAGGCTCAGGAGGACATGGTTCTTAATGAACAAAGTCATATGGAGGGTCTTATCTTGAGGAGGGACATGACTGTCTTAGGCTTTAATTGGATCTCTGTTACAGCTATCTCGGAAGAGACTGACCCTCTAGCCATATCACAATGCCCCAAACCTTTGATTGATGTGTCAGCAGGGATACAGTCTCCCTTATCTGCTCTGGCAGCCTGAGGATCTACTTTCAAGGTTCTGTCTCACCCTCTCCAGCCACCAGGCCCCCTCTCCGCTGTCTCCTCCTGTTAACTGTCATTCAGCTAGTGCCCTACTCTGGGATGCATCTTCCCTTCTGAGCTCTTCTCTTCCCTACCTTCTCTTCGTACCTTCATTCTCTAACGTGGGTGCTTCTCAATGTCCTGATGGTTCCAGTTTTCTCCCTCTTCTTCTCATTAAACTTCCCAGAATGGGCATGGCATTTCCAAATGCTCAACACCTCCTCTAATCTCTCTCTCTCTTGAGAATCTGTTCTGCATTCCTCTTTACCTTCAGGTTTCTTAAGCACTGCAAATAGAGCTTTTCCTGTTTGCTGCTCACCAGCCAACACATATTCAGAATGCTACTGTGCCCATTAAATGTTTGTTAAGCAAATAAACGACTGAGTCTTAAAAAATGATTGAGTTTACTCCTGTCGGTCCTCATTACCTTTCCTGATAAAATGCCCATTCTAGTCTGGGTGCAGTGGCTCAGGCCTGTAATCCTAGCACTTTGAGAGGCTGAGTCGGGCAGATCACCCGAGGTCAGGAGTTCGAAACCCCATCTCAACTAAAAGTATAAAAATTAGCCCAGTCTGGTGGCACTTGTAATCCCAGCTACTTTGGAGGTTGAGGCAGGAAAACCGTTTGAACCTGGGAGGAGAAGGTTGCAGTGAGCTGAGAGATGCCATTGCACTCCAGCCTGTGTGACAGAGCAAGACTGTTTCAAAACAAACAAACAAACAAACAAAATGCCTATTTCCAAAGCTTCAATACCTCCACCCTGTGAATTTATAGAACAAATAAATGAATGAGTCCAAATAAAAACTAAATTTTGCCAGCCCTTATCCAGTACTCTTCCTGCCACTGCACTATCATCATAGCACAGAGGAAGGGAACAGCCTTAGAATCACATTGATTTAGTTTACATCTTTGTTCACTTTCTTAACAGGATGCAGCCTTGGGCAAGTTACTAAGCTTCCTTGAGCCTTCTCTATAACAACAAAAAAAAATTAATTATTTTTTAATCAGAGAAGAATAATCACTCTGCAAGTTTATTGTAAAGACTAAACAGCATGTGTAAAATGCCCCAAAGCCATTTGTATACATACTTATAAACTGTAAACCTAACTCTGTTTTTTATTTTTGAGACGGAGTGTCGCTCTTGTTACCCAGGCTGGAGTGCAATGGCGCGATCTCGGCTCACCGCAACCTCTGCCTCCTGGGTTCAGGCAATTCTCCTGCCTCAGCCGCCTGAGTAGCTGGGATTACAGGCACGCGCCACCATGCCCAGCTAATTTTTTCTATTTTTAGTAGAGATGGGGTTTCACCATGTTGACCAGGATGGTCTCCATCTCTTGACCTTGTGATCTACCCGCCTCGGTCTCCCAAAGTGCTGGGATTCCAGGTGTGAGCCACCGCACCCGGCCCTATTTTTTTAATTTATTATTATTTTTTGATGAGATGGAGTCTTGCTCTGTCACCCAGGCTGGAGTGCAATGACACGATTTTGGCTCACTGCAACTTCTGCCTTCTGGATTCAAGAAATTGTCCTTCCTCAGCCTCCCAAGTAGCTAGGATTACAGGTGCCCACCACCACACCTGGCTCATTTTTTTTTTTTTTTTTGTACTTTTAGTAGAGACAAGGTTTCTCCATGTTGGCTAGGCATGTTTCAAACTCCTTACCTAGAGTGATCCGCCCGTCTCAGTCACCTAAAGTGCTAGGAATACAGGCATGAGCCACTGCACCCGGCCTAGTCTCCTATTTCCTTTGAAGATACATCAACTACCTCATTTAACACTCACAAAAACCCTATCTGTCGATACTTTTATATCTCTATCTTACAGATGAGGAATCAGAGGGACTGAGAAAGTGATTTACTTGCCCAAGGTCACACCAAAATAAAATCCTAATCAGTATTACTACAGACTTCAGGAAAGAAACTACCACATTCTTAGATTGGCTCATTAAGAAGACCTTATAAAATGCAATCCTTATAAAATTGGTAAGTCACACAGCTCCAAATAAATTGTGCCTTTAGAAGGTGGTTGCTACTTACTGAAGTAATGAACAAATATGTTTACTTGTAGAAATCTGACTCCCCAGTTCAATGCTCAATTAATTTAGGAGAAAATTTGTTTCTCTAGCAATGCCAAATGCATAATAAATATTCTTGACTTAAAGATTATGATATAATAAAGAAAACATACTTGGGAATGTTTTTCCAAAGACATGATGCATATTGCATGAAAGAGGACTTTGAAGATAAGGAGAACTGAGAAACAGAAACAATTCAAGGGAAACATGCTTCACTGAAAATTGTATAAGTCACTAACCCAGAAACCAAGCAACAGCTTTCTTATCAGAATAAGGAATACATGATCAGAAAATTTGTCTGGTTAATTGAGGTTGAAGCGGTTGCACTTGATAAAAAGAAATCATCAGAAATGGATGGATGTTTCCTATAAGAAGCTAAAATATGCATTATAATCCCAGTTGCAGATAGAAACTTAATGCATTTTAAACAAGGTACAAAGGTGGAATAATTGTTTTGTCAGTCGATGGGACAGATTTTAGTTATCTTAACTATAACACAATTGAAGAAAAGCAGAATGGCATATCAGAAAATGGGGAATACAAAACCAAATGGTGAAAAGAAAATTAATTGCTTATATTAGAAATTAATTCTATATTAAATTACCCAAGTTCTAGATAAAATGAGGAAAAAAATAATATTTTAAAAGAGATAGATACGTCTGAATCCAAAAGCAAGAAAAGCTGTTCAAATGCAGAATGTCATTGAAAACCTAAACATAAAAGCCTGAGGTCAACTTACTCTTTTCTCAAAGAATAAGGATGCACATAATGTAGTATAATTTCTTAATTAATTAGAGTTCTATGACAAGTATAGTTACATCCTTCCAGGGAGAGGTATATATTATAACTTGTAAAGTTTGGTCACAGCTGAAAATTAAAAAAAAAAAAATCAGAGAGAAAAATTGCCTTTTCTTTTTTTGAGATGAACTCTCACTTCGTCACCCAGGCCATCTTGGCTGACTGCAACCTCCACCTCCCGGGTTCAACTGATTCTCCTGACTCAGCTTCCCGAGTAGCTGGGATTACAGGCACATGCCACCACACTGGCTAATTTTTGTATTTTAGTAGAGACGGGATTTCACTAGGTAAGCCAGGCTGGTCTCGAATTCCTGACCTCAAATGATCTGCCTGCCTTGGCCTTCCAAAGTGCTGGAATTACAGGCATGAGCCACTGCACCCAGCCAAGACTTGCTTTTGGGGGTAAGAAACAGTAATAGATGTAAAGACCTACCTTATGGATCCTGGAACAGCTCATGACTTTACTTAGAGGTAAAGTTTTTAGAGAAATAACTAAAGAATGACATTTCTCCAAAACCACTTGAAGAACTTTTTAGTTACATGATGACAGACAAGAAAGTCAAGGTTAATTTGAGATATGCTGGTAGAATCATAAGATCATTAAAGCTCTGGTAAGACTAGGAAAAGAGAAAATGACATGAAGGATTCTGACATTTAGAAAACTAGCAATGGGAAAATGCCTTTCGCATTCTAAGTTTTTCTGTGAATAAAAACAAATGAAAAAAGAAGTATTAGGTTATGTTGTAGATGCTTCTACCAATATGGTTATCATTTTGTTAAGTTGAAGATCTTATTAAATTCATCAAGGATACCTGACTGATGAGACATCTTGGCAAAAAAGAAAATAATTTGGAAGAGTCGCTTAATCTCACTGTGTCATAATTTCTTCACCTATCTAACTACAGGGCTTATTTCCCTAAACAGTATGACATATACTGCTTTATGTTTTTTCTAGGGTTAACATTTTAAGCTTATGGAAAACATGACTACCTGTGAAAAAAATAAGTAAATTAAAACAGAGTGCTGTGAAGATCCCATATGTTTTAGCATTCATCAGACTGAAAGCAGTCTTCAAAATATCCAAACGGGGGTTTTGAGAATTTAACTCTGGAATCTCTTCTTCAAATAGTATGCTACTTGGTTTGACATGCATGCTAGATACCTGTTTTTCAGGATGCTACCAAAAACAACAGAAATTCCGATGAATTATGCCATTCATTTGAGTTATCTCAAATGATTATTCAAATAACTCTCAATAATTATGATAGTGACTTCTACAATGTAATTATAAGAAAGTCAGTTGGTCAAAAATGTCCAAAATGTTTACAGTTGGCAAACAATGGATAGATAGAATGGCGAGAAGAATCTGAAATTTGAAATTAACCTGATGTATTTGTAAGTTTTTCCCACAGTGCTGTTGTGCATTAAGACCTG
Organism: Callithrix jacchus; assembly: GCF_049354715.1. NCBI lineage: Eukaryota > Metazoa > Chordata > Mammalia > Primates > Cebidae > Callithrix > Callithrix jacchus. The sequence goes on along the minus strand of NC_133515.1, from coordinate 64,082,574 downwards.
TTTTAAGTGGACTTTCTTAACCTTGTATAGAGTTGACCCGAAGGATTTGCCATGTCTGCCATACACATCATAGACTGGACTATATTTAAGTATCATTAAAATGTACTATTGCATAAGATAGGTCTGCTCCTTCCTTATTCTGAGGCAGTTTTGTTTCAAGGGTTAATGAGACACAAACCAGGTGTTATCAAACAGAACTGTCACATATTTGATATCTGTAATGTTCACTGTCTACATGGAGCTCAGAAAGAAATATACAGAAGCTAATGGAGAGAATTATAACTAGAAGAATCACACTACCCAGTTTATGAATAATTAAAAGTGAGGGTAAAACATGTCCCTTCAGTTATCTCTTCATTTTAAATAAGACTAAATAATCTCATTGCTTTTTTCTCTTTAAAATTTCAAGGCCTTTTACAAAAGACTGAAAATCTAAATGGCTAAGATTTAATGGAATCCATAGGACTTCAATAAGAGTTGGAAAATTCATAACTATGTGGCACAGAAAAATACAGATAGCACACATGGACTATATTGTATATGGGAAATCAGGACCAAAACAAAACAAAAAATATGACTGTCCAGGCTGAGAAATGGGAAAAAGGAGGTTGGGGATCTTGTTCCTGATATAGCCTTGGAAAAGATTTTGGCCTCCCTCAAAATTCTCCTGAAAGCTAATTGTCTCTAACTTTCATTTCTGTTTATTTTTTTTTTCTCTTAAGCTTCATAGAGATTTCCTATATTTAAGTTTCAGTTTTGTTTATCTTTAAAGATCTCTTCACTGTTCAGAATTTCTTCTCCTGAATTATCATTCACTTTCCAAAAATTGCTCTTATTTTTCAATTTCATACATTATTTTTCCATCAAGAAAGATGATTATCAAAAGGAAGCCTCCTTCCTTCCTCCTTCCTTCCTTTCTCCTTCCTTCCTTCTTCCTTCCTTCCTTCTTTTCTCTACTTTTCTGCCCGGCTTGCTCCCTTCTGCACTTCCTTTCTTTTAAAATACCTGATGGCTCAGATATACTTTCTATTCTTCATAGACGAAAAGGGAACATGGATTCTGGCCAAGAACGAAACAGACTACTGACCCAGAAAAGAAAGCATGTTTTGAATCTCACCCATCTCTTCCACTGACATTTTAGTGTCCTTCCACACTTACACACTGCTTGCTTAGCATGTGTGATCATAGGACTGAGTACAAGGATGGCTTCTCACTCTTTGATTTGTATTCTTTAATGGACTCTAGCCCTGGGACCAGCAGAGTTAGAACAGAAGATGTAGTCTGCTCCTGGTATTTCCTGGTCCTTGCCAAGAGTTTTCAGTTAAAAATGCTCCTTGAAACCATTGCCTAATGATAATCATTCTTAAAATCTATTCTCTGGCAGAGATCTCTCACCTGTTCACAACCACCATACCCCTCACAGAATCAAATCATTATTTAAAAATTGACTATGAGGCAACTGCATGCAGAGCAGATCCGTGTATCTTTGCTAGAATGCAGAGAAGCATGAAGCAGTGGATCCATAGCTAGTATTTTCAATTTTTAAAGACATCATGTGTTTTGATCACATACCCTATGACTGGACTATGGGACCAGATTCAGGTTTAAAGCAGTGAAGCTGTTTGATGGCAACCTGTAAAACTTAATAAGGATGCTGAGCTCTAGCATCAAAGCTGTTGGCTAGCTCAGAAAGGCTGTGGGGACCTCGGCAGAGACAGACTTTTACATCTTGTGCTGCCTCTTGATAATCTGATTCTTGGATCCTTGGCTCAACTTTACTTAAGGGGGAAAAAAGGAAGAAAAAAAACTAAGCAGGCAGATAGGAATCTGTTTCTGCACACTTTCTTCGTAAATTTGAAGGGAATTTTGTTTGTTATTTTGCTTTTGATCACGGAGAAGGTAGTGGTAGAAATTTTTCTCTCCATTATCTTTTGAGAATAATTAAGGTCACTTAGTGTGGTATGTTGGGATCTCTTTGCTTAGATGACTTTTCAGTAAGACAACTTTATATAAAAATATGTTGTCTGGGTTTACAACCACAGAACTTAAATCTTATTTTAGAGAGGGACCTTAAAATATACAAAGTTTAATTTTTTCACTTGAAAGATGAAAACCCTAGTGCTCATACAGGTTGACTAAAATGCAATGGGTTACACTTCACATAGACTGGTCAACTTTGATAACTGTGCAGTCTCAATAATTAAAAGCTGCATCCCATGAAGCCATTTTCTTAGTTTCTTCATGCTTCCCACCACTTAAGCTCCCCACTCCTTTTCACTTTAATCTGGAGCATAATATCTGGTTTGATTGCCTTGTTTTGGGTAGAAATATGTAGATTTTGTTTGTGTTTGTATTTTTTCATTCTTCTTTCTCCAAAACTGTACAAAGTCATCTTGATTGTACCTTTGAAGAATCTCTACACTGTATCTCCCACTTGATCTGTTTCAGTATATTTACGTGGAGGCTTAAGCTCTTTTCATCCTTATTTCTATACAATGCTGATCCTATGCAGATCTTTCTAGAAGTCTTCATGGCTGCAAATAACAAACAGCAGCCTTGGTTAGACTGAAGTTGTTTCACTTACATTATTTGCTTCTGTATCACCTTATATTTCTGTTAAAAATGCAGGCCCGGGCCGGGCACAGTGGCTCACGCCTGTAATCCCAGCACTTTGGGAGGCCGAGGCGGGTGGATCACGAGGTCAAGAGATTAAGACCATCCTGTTCAACATGGTGAAACCCCATCTCTACTAAAAATACAAAAAATTAGCTGGGCACGGTGGCGTGTGCCTGTAATCCCAGCTACTCAGGAGACTGAGGCAGGAGAATTGCCTAAACCCAGGAGGCAGAGGTTGCAGTGAGCCGAGATCGCGCCATTACACTCCAGCCTGGGTAACAAAAGCAAAACTCCGTCTCAAAAAAAAAAAAAAAAATGCAGGCCTGCTGTTGAATCAGAAGTGAGGGGGACATAAAGCTGCAGTTTAATACGCTCTCAGATGATGCTTATGCACAAAAGTTTAACCCACTGACCTACAGAGTAAAATCCAATTCCTTTCTCGCAGCAGTGACATCCTGTCATTACTTTATCCATTTCAATATCATTTTTTCCAAACTTCCATCCAGCACAATATTCACCACTTTCCCCAAGCATCTTTTCTCCAGCTACACTACCTCCAGATATGACCCCAAAATATATTTATTATTTTATACCTGCACCTTTCTCCAACTTTTCCTGTCTTAACTCTTATATCTTTGTTCACATGGTGACATACTAGTTTTCACTGAGTGCCATATTACTTTTCTCAAACGTTAGTGACCTCCTTGGGAAAGCCTTTTTCTAGATATTTCTCACTCATGGCGAGACACCCTCCCTACATGGTGTTGCCACAGAATGTAGCATAAATCCCTATTATAGAACCTGTTTCATTTGAATGTAATTACAATGAACCTACACAAAGGTTATAGAACACCTACTGTGCCCCAAGTTATACCATTAAAGAAACTAAAGTCACAACCTCTCCCATCACAAAAATTACTACCCAGCTTTTCTCAACCCAAATCCTCATCTGAAACACAGAAAATAGAAAGTTATTTGAGTAACTATTTCCTCAATTCTCCCAAGGAGGAGACATAACTAGCACTATTACATACAACACATGTCTAAGGGCTTTAGGGCTTCATCTACTTGGGAAACCCTGGTTGATCAAATATTGGTACAATTACACTATAGTAGCAATAAATGCTATGATACAGATGATTCAAAGGTGAGACGAAAAAGCAGATACATCTAATTGCTTATGTGTTTATCTCTCCTGTACCATGTCTTAATCCTGTTTCTATCCTTACTTAGCATCTATATCACTGCCAATTTTGTTGTGGTCATTGAACACATTTTATTATTGAATTAAAGACATTGTAATTCATTTTCATTATTGCAAGTCTTTGGAATCTGGCCAAGGCAATGTGAATTATCCATCTTTGTAAATCCAGCATCTAGTCAGGGCTTAAGACACTGCTGGCCCTCAGTGAGGACTTGTTGAATAAGTAAACACATTTGGAGGGGTTGCCCTATTCTCCAGTAGAAACTTCAAAGCAATAATAATAATAACCAAATTAAAAATGGACTAAGGACTTGAATAAACATTTCTTCAAAGAAGAAATACAAAGGGCCAACAAGTCTGTAAAAAGATACCCAACATCAATAATCACCAGAGAAACGCAAATTAAAACTACAATGAGATATCACCTCATGCCTGTTGCCTGGCTATTAAACAAGACAAAAAAGAAAAACCAAGAACTGTTGGTGAGGATGAGAATAAACTGAAACCTGTGTACACTGTTAGTGAGGATGCAAAATGGTGCAGCTGCTCCGGAAAACAGTATGGAGGTTCCTCAAGAAAATAAAAATAAAATTATTATATGATACAGCAATCCCACTTATGAATATTTAGCTAAAAGAAGTGAAGTCAGAATTTTTAAGAGATATTTGTACTCCTGTGATCACTGTAGCACTCCTCACAGTAGCCAAGATGAGCATACAACCTAAATGTCCATAGATGGATGAATGGATTTTTTAAAATGTGGTATACATCCAAGGGAATATTATTCAGCCTTAAAAAAGAAGAAACTCAGCCAAGAGCGGTGGCTCATGCTTGTAATCTGAGCACTTTGGGAGGTCGAGGGAAGCAGATCGCTTGAAGTCGGGAGTTCACGACCAGCCTGGCCAACATGGCAAAATCCCATCTACAAAAATTAGCCAGGGATGGGGCCATGAGCGTATAATCCCAGCTACCCAACAGGCTGAGGCAGGAGAATCACCCAAAGCCGGGAGGTGGAGGTTGCAGTGAGCTGTGATAGCGCCACTGCACTCCAGCCTGGCCGACAGAGCAAGACTCCATTTAAAAAAAAAAGGAAATTCTGCAATATATGTCAATAAGGATGAACCTGAGGACATTACACCAAGTGAACAAGCCAGACACACAAGTGTAAATACTGCATGATTCCACTTATAAGAAGTATCTAAAACAGTCTACATCATAGAAGCAAATAATAGAATTGTGGTTGCCAGGGGCTATGGGAAGGGAGAAATGGGAAACTGTCAATCAATAATTATAAAATTTCATTATGCAAAAATAATAAATTCTAGATATCTGATGTATAACATTGTACCTATACATAACAATATCGTATTGTACATTAAAAAATTTGCTAAACAAGTAAATCCTATGTGAGCTGTTCTTACCATAATAATAATAATAACAAAATAAAACTTCTTTCATACATTAGAGTATATTCATTTGGCCAGACAACATAGTTACCTTTTCCCAAGCCACCCATTAATTTTCCAGTCAGTTCTTCCCTCTCAGTAAGATTGAAAAATACAGAATAATAAAATTTTAGAACTGAAAAAAAAGAAGAGATAGTTATAATTTGAGGATCAGAAGAACTACTTAAAGAAAAACTACTATAAATGCAAAATTCTTCCTTTGTGGCTAATCTACACTTGTAAGTATTCCACTTGACATTTAATTGCTTTGCCTGTTATGTGTATTTCAAAGACAGAAGGAAAGACTTTATTAACATTGCAAGTGAAGGGAAAAAATGTTGCATTTTTCTGGGTGGACAGCAAGGGCGGTGATGGTATTTTCAGTGTTATTGTCATTTAACGAAGCCTAATTTAGTTTGAATATGTATTTCCAGGAACAAATAGCCTCTAAATACAAACTGGGCTTAGGAGAAGATAGTGTGAAAAGACATAAAATGCCATAAAATTCTGATGTCCTAAAGAAAATGTGAGAGTCTGGGACACCTCCTTCTCTGCAAAGCCTGCAGCCACCTCACTTCAAAGTTGTCTTTTTATAAATGTGATGTAAGCATAAACTCACATGCCTCCTGGGAATAATGATATTTCCATTTGTGTCAGTTAAAGGCATCCCTTTGTTCATCCAGTAACCAGAAAAATTTCAAACCAGGTGTGCTTCAGTTTAGAGACGTGCTGTACTTCATGGGTGCCTCTAAGGGGCTCTTCACAAATTCATGTTGCAGAAGCAGCATTTCCCTAAATGGTTCCTTAATTCCGCAAATCCCCAACTGTCCAATTTACACAGAAGAAAGTTTACTTCGTTTAGGGCATAAGCCACTATATTAAAAGTCGTCAAATGGAAATAAATACACAAGTTAGCAAACTGTAGTAAAGTAAAATAATCCTGTATGAACCTGGCTTAACAAATAAATATATACAGAAGTCAGCATAAAGATATTTCTGTACAGTAACAAAAATTAACCCAAGTAAACCTGCGCACAGTGATTTTCTGCATTTTGGCAAGTGAAAGACTTTTGCTCTGAAAACCAAATAAAAATATAGGAGACCTAGTTTTAAATTGATATTAAAACACATGGGCATTTTACTTTAAGGGTCATGGGCTTAGGTCCAGCTATTTCAGAATCAAAAGCTTATTACTTGTATAGTCAATACATGTCATTCCATGACTGAAGCTGCTGCTCCTAATTTGGATTGTTAGGGGGTTATCCCCACAAAGGTCCTCATGGCTCATCTGGCCTCAGTGCAATCAGATGAGAAGATCCTGACTTCCATCTCCAGAAAAAAGGCCAAGCCCACCTGAGGCCTGGAGGGAAATGAGAGCTTCTGTGGGATCTTGACACTGAGGTTCTGAGACTCTAGCTGTAAGCCTCAGAGTCACTACTGAGCTACAAATCTGTAGTTTTACATTTATTATTTCTCAAATCTGGATTTGAGTTGCAATTGAGGTGTACCCTGATTTAGGTTAATTGGCAGTGTTTGGTGATAACTAAAATACTTGTCCACCAATATTGTCAGTGATGTCAGTACAATATGGTGGTTGACGCGCTGTAGCTCAGTGATTCTCAAGCTTTAATATGTATATGAAATCACTGAGGGATTTTATTAAAATGTAGACTTTTTCAGATCATGGGAAGGGAGATGGGTCTTTTCATCTTTCACAAGTTCCTAGGTGATGCACATGCTGCTGGTTCACAGACCACAGCTCGTTCAGTAAAACCCTAGGTATGCCATGAGTTGTTCGTGGGCTTTTATTTCCTTTTAAACTATGTAAAAACTATAGCTTTTATTTGCACATCCTTGTTTAGAAACTGTTCCTATATCTTCTATGTAGTTTTATATACACTTGTTATTAAATAACTAAGGGTAATGTTAATGAAAGAATGGTTTCAATCCTTGATGATCATACCTTTCAGCCTGGAGACCTTAGGGAAGAAAATGTTACGGAATAAGGCCAATTTATTCTTACAAACATACATTTCCGATTCACATCTGAGACTCTGCGTGGTTTACAAGTAGTGAACACAGGCAGGGAAGACTAATTGCTTCTGAAAAGTAATGTGAAATGAAATCTGATGATGACAATGATAACATTCTTAAAGACTAATATAATTACTTGTATTTAAACTATAAAAATTAAGCTATTCCCAATTCGGTCCCTTAGCAAGGTACTCCATATTTTTCTAAAAATTTTAAGTTTCTTAATTATCTTTACCAATTTTTGATACATAAGATGGTGGATGCCATAATTTAGGATAGCAAAATGGAAAAACACCCTAGGCTTAGAGTCAATAATAGAGGTTTCCTTCTGATTTCTTTCACATATTAGGGATGTGGCTCTGATAATATTATATATAATTTGTGGTCTCCAACTTAATTCAATTTTCTCACCAAGCTCTTAGGACAGTTAAACAACTTTTAAAATGAGACAATGTGTATAAAATCTCATAAATTCATCTGTAACCCGGACAATTATCATATTTGTAGGGGTCATTGTAAAATGAAAATGAGAAGCCCCCTGTTCAAAAGTTATTAAGAATTTCAAGATGACAATAAGAAGATATTAAATGAAGAGCAGGATCCTTCTATGTGTGGGGTCCCATGTGACTGCATAAGCCATAAGTTCATGAGCAGCTCCTGTTGTCAATACAGTTGTAGCTAATCCTCACTATATTAACAGAGTATTAATAAAGTTTATACTTGATTGAGATATTACAATATACCAGGCACTACTTTGAGAACTTCAATTACATAGTTTCACTTAATTATTTAGAGGGGAACGAAATTAAAGCACAAAAACCTCAACTAACTTATCCCAGGTCATACAACTGCCAGGTTTAAGGAAGTCAGGATTGGAATCCAGGACAGTCTGATTCTAAAGCGATTCCTCTTAACTAATTTAATGTGATAAGTTATCTATAACAAGTTATTGCTATTCCTATATGATTCAAATTTAGAAACACAAACTGTGAGCTTAGGTTAACAAAAATATGTCTGTATTTCAAGGGCAATTCACTTAGTATGACCATGATTAAATGACCTATGTCAACCTAATTATCGTATGTCCTTAGGACTCCACAGAGAGTCTGGTACGCAGTCCATAGTCATTTACTGTATAGAAAACTAAACTGAACACTCAGTCACCAATTTTTCTGTGCACAGAATATTTACTCCACAAAGATAAAAATCTCATTTTCCTGTTATTCAAAATCACATGCTTCTGAATGATAGAGTATGATTTTCATTTTAAAACAATTAATTTGTTTTAAATGTGTTTCAATAGTGATTTTCCTGAAAAAAAAAGATACCAATTATCATATAGAGAAATAATTTTCTTCCAAACATAAGGAATTTGATCCAAAGATCTAAAGACAAGAGTATATCATCTCATAATAGAAATTAAGAGAAACTCCAAAATATTCATTTTGTTTGGATGAATTTTAGATTTTAAAAAAATATATGGCTCAAAGTTAAGTAACAAACTTACATTTATGTGAAGCTTTTTTTCTTTTTCTTTTCAATGTGTTTTCTGATCCTTCATCTTATTTTATCTTTCCTATGCCCAGTATACAGCTGAGCAAAGAGAGACAAACTCAGATTATTTTATTACCTTCTTTTTGAAATTATTACTAATTTCCTCTGCAAAGTTAATTACAGATTCTGCCGTATTGTTAGAGGAATTTTTCATACCTCACTTAGGAAGCTTGTAATATAATTCTAAATTCCTTTGTCCAACTTTCTCTCCTGATTCCTGAATGTATTATCTTACTCGTTTATGTGCTCCAGTCATATATATATATATATATATTATATATATCTGTACAGAACAGAATAGCCACTTAGCCCAAATATACACTATGTTTATTACTAGAACATGGTTATATATACACACACACACACACACACTTATATATACATATAATTTTTGTGTGTGAGACAGAATTTCACTCTGTCGCTCACCCTGAAGTGTGATGGCATGATCTCAGTTTATTACAACCTCTGCTTCCTGAGTTCAAGTGAGCCCGTCTGGCTAATTTTTTGTATTTTTACTAGAGACGAGATTTCCCCATGTTTGCCAGGCTGGTGTCTAACTCCTGACTTCAAGCATCCACCCAACTCGGCCGGCCTCCTGCAGTGCTGGGATTACGGGCATGAGCCATCACACCCTGCCCACACTAGATATTTTTCATGTTGATTAACTTAATGGGCACATGCAAGTGTTAATGCATAAGTAAATGGAGCAATTTAAACAAGATGCTCTGGTAGGTGCTGAAATCAGGAGAAAATGTTTAGTCTCAGACATTGTTCATTGCTGCTTTTTACTGGGCTGAAAAATGTCATATTCTATAAAATGTATCAAGTCCTCAGAATTAAAATGTCACTGAACCCCCTGCCAGACCACGCTATGCCGGTTTGATATTTGAAAGCACTACAATTCATTATGCCAACCACTGATACTGTTCCAGGCTATGGGGCATGTGCTGAAAATGACGGGAAATAAAAATCTGTGGGTCCCCTGGAAGGAAAGTTGCTATGTTTGAAAGGCTGAATTCCAGACAAGAACTCACCAGATGCTTTCTGAACTGAAGAGCTGGGTTCCAATTCCTTGGGGACCTGAGCAGATGGGACTCCCTGAATCCAATCTCGAAGAGGAGTGTCTATGGCAAGGTGCCCGGTTTCTGCCCCAATTGCTTTTTTCCCTTGCCTCTACGACTACAATGCACCGAAGTGAACATACTCTTAGGAATGTATAGAGCTAATACTTTATAAAAATCTAGAAAGTACTTCCAAATGTTTTTCTGTTCATTCTTGTTTGTGGCTACACAGTTTAGAAAATAATAGCAAACATTGTTATCTTAGTTTGCCTTTAGAGGAGGAAAAGTGTGCAGGCTGCGAGAGTAGGGAATAGGCTCACTCATAGAGGTAACCACTCCAGACCAATTAGACCTGGGGAGTGGGAGAGGTTCCACTGAAAGCTCATATATAACTAACTGGGCATCTGAGAAATATTTCCTGCTGCTTCTCCTCCCCCTCAGATCTTCTTTTCTCTGACATCTCAGCAATCTAGGCTGCATTTTTCTGTTTTCTTTCCCATAAAGTTTCCTACGAAGCTCCTTTCGTCTAATTTTATCTTTATAAAAACACTGAGAATGAGAAGCAAAGTGAGATTATAATATGACATGGGAGCAATACAGAATGGCTGTTAGAGGCAAAATTTCTGCTGTCAGATTATTTGGGTAGGAGCCTGGCCTTGTATACTTACTATTTCCCCCTAGGTCAGTTACATCACTTCTCCTGTTACTACACTCTCCATGTCTTCTTTTGTCAAACAGGGATCCTATTCATATGTGCCTATTTTCATGCTTAGTGTATTACCTATGCAATTAAGAAGCACTGAAAAACTGGTGGTGCATCCCTCTCTGCAATATAATAATTATAATGTATTCAAAAAAAGGAGTAGTAAAGACAAAATACCAAAAATCCACCAAAAACTTATATTTGTTTTTTTTTCTTCCATTACTCCCTTACTGATAGGTATAAAACACCAAATATCAAATTATTTCACACAGTTTCATGGATTTTTTTTTGGAAAACTTTTTGTTTTATTGTGCTCCTGATGCCCCCAGCCACCTGCCTCTTGAGTAACTCACTGGATGGTGCAGAAATTTTATGAGAAATAAAAAATGCTTAATATATTATTATTATTCTTGCTCTGGACTATGCTGACTCCTTGGACCTTTGAGCAATAGCTCTTACTTTTCATGTCCATTTGTATATGTCTAGTACAATCATAGGCATACTGAAGGACTACAGCGTTTATGCCATGGGAGTTTGTTCCAACAATGTGATGCAGGTAAGGTTCTCTACTACAGGAGTGTCAGCTCAGGGATGGCACTCACAGCCACATGTTCTGCTGAGGTCTTAAGAGGCCTCATTTACATATGGGAATGATTATTATTACCCTGTGTGGGTTATTGGGAACACTTTTAAAAGGACAGGAGGATTTCTGCAGTCTGCTATTCTACACTTGAAAGGAGGCAAGGGTTATCAACCTCTGTTTGCATTTAAGTGCTGACACTATAACAGTTGAAGGATTAAAATACATTTCAATATTTTCAAGATCTAGAAGAAACTAGGCTGGGCCTATAATAAATCAGGATAATGACACTTAAGAATTTGTCAAAGCCTTTGACATTTCCACAAACTCCATCTAGTTTTCTTGTTGAGGTTTTAAAAACAAAACTATCATCTTCCATGTTTTAAATCAGGTAGAAAGAAATGTTCTTTCTATACCTGAACTTCTGTAGAAAACACTAAGCCCATTTGCCTATTCTAAAGGGGCCAAACCAGACATTATCTGAGTCACCAAAACAAGACCCTGCCACTAGGAAGGCAGCACAGAGCAGCTAGAAAATCGTCATTCAGCCCCTAGGCATCATCTGTAGTGCTCACTAGGCTGTACAGAACAGAAGAGCCAGAGCACTAGGACCAAATACATACTATTTATATTAATATATTAATATATACTATTAATATTAATAGTAGTTATATTAATTATAGTTATATATTTAAATTAAATATTATATTAATATATTAATATATACTACCTTCTCTCATCTGGCATGATTTATTACTAGAAAATGGTGATTCTGTGAGTCAGCCCATTCCAGCTGACACAACAAAAATGACATCCTGTATAGTAAATACTGATCCTACACAAAACACTTTTCAGATGAAAGTTAGCCTGTAGCCACAGTCAGTCCACTGGTCAAAAACTGAGCATCTGCTGTGTATCAGCCTGGCCAATGCATGAGTTCTTGAGTTAAGGGAATTCATTTGTATTTTCTTATAGACTATTAATCCTGTGAGCATTAGCAAAACCTATCTTAAAATGATTCATACAAGTAAAGATGTATTACCACATACCATCAAGGTAGTATTACCCATAGTTATATTATGATGTGGTAAATAAAAACATGTGGATCTGTACAGAAAATATTTAGGAAAAAGTGAGTGGGAAAGCAAAAAGTAACACTCTTCCCTAAAGACTGAGTGATGAGGCATGTGGGAAGGTCGATGTAAGTAAATTGTAAAATGCTACCAACCAGTATATGGACCTTGACAAAATCATAAGAGAATTGAGGCAGTAAGTCAGGGACCTCAACAAAAAGTCTAGAGGAAATAAAAAACTGTGAATAAATTGTTCAATCGTGACTTAGGGGTCCATATGAGGAGTTCTCTACCAACTAAAGTTGTGTCCCTTCTCTCATCTGGCATGATCTCCAGATGTCACTGAAGATCTCTCTTTCCTCAAAATTCCTGCTAGATTAATTTATCCACCAGGTACCAAAGCCTTTTATTTCATAACTGGAAAAATAACCCATAAAGCAAATTCCACCATGAGCTTTTGTTCTTATATGTAAATGACAGATACTCTATTCCTCTCTGAGCAAAGAGGGAAATAAGAACAAGAAAGACACTTGAGGACCCAAATTTGATGGGCATGATCAACCATAGAAGGGCATGAATTGAAAAGGCTTCAAAACTTTCTAAAATTCTCTGTTGTCCAAAAGGAGAAAGATAGGGATTAAGGAGCATTTGCAGGAAGGACATATTTCATCTCTTTCCCAGCACTGGTGCTGGTACATGCACGCACTTCACATGGCAGAGGAGACCACACAGATTTCATTTAGGAATCTATCAGTTTTTTTCCAATGCTTATATAAGACAGGGTATTTTCCAAACCTCATCTAACTCAAAAGCATCTTTCAGATTTGTGGTAATAAATGTTTCTAAGTGTAATTAGAGGCTGAGTCGATCTAATTAGGTTGATGAAATTTTCAGTAGGGACTTAATTCCCCTTAGCATTTCACTCATTCTTTTTTTTTTTTTCTCTCCCTCTCTAGAATACTTCCTTAGGCTTAATCCCAGCAGTTTTTATCGGCAGTCTTCTAAGTTACCTCACGCAGGCAGTGTGATTGTAAAAATTCCATCGGGTACATAGGACTAAACACAAACTTCAGATAAAGGATTCTGGGTCATTGTATTCAACACACAGTCCTTTCCTACATCTTCAGTTTCATTTCCTTACTAACAAACTATGTTAAATAATGTTCACTCTGCAGGAGGGAAATAGGTGTTTCAGAGCATTTTGGGGGGCACAAAGAGACCAAGAAATGCATAATAATCTCAGGAGCAGAACATTAATGAGGGAGCACCATGACCCTTCCTGATAGGCCAATGACTACAGAAACACTTGTGGAGAATGATCCAAGATGGCTGATGGCTAACATCTCGGGATAGCAGCTCCCAGTGAAAGCGCAGAGAATGAGAGGACGCCACACTTTCAGATAAATTTTTGTCGCTCATGGAGCAGAAGATTCCCAGTGGAGGAGCCCCATGGGTCGCCAGCGCGACTCTTGTGGCTGGCGCAGCAGTTTTGCGGTACCTTGGTGCAGCAGCTCTTGGTGCAGAGTAAACGGGACTGGTTCCCCTTCTGACCGACGTTTGGAGCTCCGGGAAGGCAGAGTCGCCTATTACAGACTCAAGAAGGAAGCCAGACTGGAGATTCCTGGGCAGAAAAGCACCATCAGTTTTAATACCGCTGCTTTGGCCGGCGCAGTGGGTTGCTCATATTTCGGCCCTGGGAATTAACAACTTGGACGTCTACTCAGAGACCTAATTTGAAAGTTGGTAATTACAAAGGCGACAGGTGGATAAATTTACAATGATGGGAAGAAACCAGTGTAAAAAGGCTGAGAATACTCAAAATCAGAATGCCTCTCCCTCTAAAGAGGATCACAGTTCCTCATCAACAAGGGAACAAGGCTTGATGGAGAACGAGTGCATCCCATTAACAGAATCAGGCTTCAGAAGATGGATAATAAGAAACTTCTGTGAGTTAAAAGAACAAGTTGTAGCCCAATATAAAGAAACCAAGAACTTTGAAAAAAGGTTTGACGAAATCCTAATGAGAATAGACAATTTAGAGAGGAATATAAGTGAATTAATGGAACTGAAGAATACAATATGGGAACGCCGAGAAGTATGCACAGGTTTAAACACTCAAATTGATCAAGCAGAAGAAAGGATATCAGAGGTCGAAGACCTACTTAATGAAATAAAACGAGAAGACAAGATTAGAGAAAAAAGGATAAAAAGGAATGAGCAAAGTCTCCAAGAAGTGTGGGACTATGTGAAAAGACCTAATTTACCTTTGATAGGTGTACCTGAATGTGACGGAGAGAATGATTCCAAGCTGGAAAATATTCTTCAGGATATTATCCAGGAAAATTTTCCTAACCTAGCAAAGCAGGACAATATTCAACCCCAGGTAATACAGAGAACACCACAAAGATATTCCTCAAGAAGAGCAACCCCAAGGCACATAATCGTTAGATTCACCAGGGTTGAAACGAAGGAGAAAATACTAAGGGCAGCCAGAGAGAAAGGTCAGGTTACCCACAAAGGGAAGCCTATCAGACTTACAGCAGATCTCTCAGCAGAAACCCTACAAGCCAGAAGAGAGTGGGGGCCAATATTCAACATCCTTAAAGAACAGAACTTTCAGCCCAGAATTTCACATCCAGCCAAACTAAGCTTCACAACTGAAGGAAAAATAAAATCTTTTATGAACAAGCAAGCACTCAGAGATTTTATTACCACCAGGCCTGCTTTACAAGAGCTTCTGAAAGAAGCATTACACATAGAAAGAAACAACCAGTATTAGCCTTTCTAAAAATATACCAAAAAGTAAAAAGCATCAACATAAAGAAGAATTTACATCAATGAATGGATAAAACAGCCAGTTAACATCAATTGGCAGTAATCCTAAATTTAAATCGACTAAATCCCCCAATCAAAAGATACAGCCAAAACCCGACTGTATGCTACATCCAGACCCATTTCACATGCAAGGATACACAAAGACTCAAAACAAAGAAATGGAGAAAGATTTACCAACCAAATTAAATAAATAAATAAATAAAAAGCAGGAGTTGCAATTCTTGCATCTGATAAAATAGATTTTAAAGCAAGAAAGATAGAGTGGTAAAAGGATCAATGCAACAATAAGAGCTAACGATCCTAACACCCAGATACATAGAGACTTAGACTCCATGAGACAGAAAATTAATAAGGATATCCAGGACTCGAACTCAGATCCAGAACAAGTAAACTTAATAAATATTTATAGAGCTCTCCACTTTAAATACACAAAATATACATTATTGTCAATACCACATCACACCTACTCATAGGTTTAAATAAAATATTGCTTGGCCATTATAATACCCATTTTTTAGACTAAAGCAACATTTCTGTTCTCTCTCTCTCTTTTTCTTCCTCTCCTTCACTCCTTTTTTTTTCCTTTCCAAAAAAAGAAAAAAAAAGAAACACTTCTGATGAAAATATTCAGATACAAAGACATACATACTAGTGAGATTTTCATCTATCTGTAAAGATTCTTAAAACATATCTAGTGAGCACCTGAGGAATTAACTGTGAGAATTTTCTACAGGAAAATGCTTTCCAAGGTAATGGGCAAGATGTTCTTAAATGGAGTCAGAGCATCTCAGACACCATGATTTCTCCTTCTGCAAGGTCTTCCGACCCCCTCTCCTTTTGTAGCAGTCACTAAAAACTGCTTGTTAGAAATTTTAATTAAGTATAAAATGATCAGAAATTCCTAAGCAACATATATTTCAGCTTTTACCCAGTGTTATAAAAATGCGGAGGCCGGGTGCAGTGGCTCAGGCCTATAATCCCAGCACTTTGGGAGGCTGAGGCAGGTGGATCACGAGGTCAAGAGATCGAGACCATCCTGGTCAACAAGGTGAAACCCCATCTCTACTAAAAATACAAAATTTAGCTGGGCATGGTGGTGCGTGCCTGTAATCCCAGCTACTTGGGAGGCTGAGGCAGGAGAATTGCCTAAACCCGGGAGGCGGAGGTTGCGGTGAGCCGAGATTGCACTATTGCACTCCAGCCTGGGTAACAATAGCGAAACTCCCTCTCAAAAAAAAAAAGAAAAAGTGTGGAGAATATAAACAAGTATTTCTGTCAAAACATAGTGTTGCTTTTGCAAAAATCAGATTTAAAAAAGAATATTTTTAAAGACCTATTGTCCTCTAAGAATTCATTGGTATGAACTGTCAATAATGGCAATTTACTATTTACAGTTTTTCTTTAATTTTTTTTTTTCAAATTTAACCCTGTGAGTCATTTTTCAGTGAGTTCACATATTTTCCCAGACTTTTTGATTTACTTGTGATAAAAATATAAATTATTTTTAAAAAACTACTTTGATCTCTATTTGAATCCCTGGCCATTCAATATTTCTTGTGATTTTAAACGAAGCACCATATGAAGTTCAGGTTAGGTTTTACAAAGTTATTTTGAACTAATCTTATTTTACTTTGAAATTTGATAATCACACACACCAAAGTAACTTCCCTATTGAGGGTTAGTTATTCTGTGTGCAAACAAAGTCTCATTTCAAAGAGGCATTATTAAATGCCATGTAGGGAAAGACCCATGTTGCTTCTAATACATATGAGATTATAGGTTGTTTCAATATGTGGAGTAATTTCCTTTTTTTCTTTAATCTTTAAAGAATAAAGAATATTCGTATTCTTAAAGAATAAGAATCTGTGAGAGTGTTATTTTTATACTTGGAGTGCCATTGCTTACAATGAAATAGAGCAGACCATTTAAATATTGTATTTCCCTTCATAGGTTTCTGTATTTTAATCCTGCTGGACCCCCTCATTACTCTTGGTCAGGTAACTTCTCTAGGTCTGTTTCCCCAAAAGAAGGAGGTTGAACTTAGAAAATGATTTCCAGGGTCCTCTCCATTCTAACACTCCAAAATTTCTGCCATGACTTCAGACAATATGTTATTAAAATCTCCATGACTGGCTATGCTAAGATGGTTACATACTAGACTGAAAATATAAATGTTATGAGCCAATACATGAAGTCATAATTAAGGGTTTACACATGCAGTGTGCTATAGGCCAGGAAGTCCAAGCTAGAATTCAGAAAAATTTACATGGACTTTACAGTTAAGAGAAATTCTGTGAGAATGAACATGGGTATATTCCTCTCTTTTCAGTACTCCTCAAAACTGACCTATTTGAAATAAGATGATTTAATGCAAAATCCATGATACTTTGTCACTACTTCATTTCAGAAGTAAGAAAAGCAGTGCCTTCTAAACAGATAATGGTTCAGACACAGATGGAAACGACGAACAATTACAAAGCCCTCCAAAGTGCTAGGATTACAGGCGTGACCCACCACACCCAGAACTCTGGGAGGCCTAAATGGGCAGATCACTTGAGTTTAGGAGTTCGAGACCAGCTTGCCCAACATATAGTGAAACCCTGACACTACTAACAATACAAAATTTGCTGGTTGTGGTGGTGTGCTCCTGGAGTCCCAGCTACTTGGGAAGCTGAGGCAGGAGAAGCACTTGAACCCAGGAGGCAGAGGTTGCAGTGAATCGAGATCATGCCACTGCACTCCAGCCTGGGCAACAGAGCAAGACTTCCTCTATCAAAAATAAAAAAATAAAAAGCTCTTCTAAGTGAGGTATGTTTTGCTTTATAGACTAATTGCGGCTATATCCTTCCAAACTCTAGTATGTCCAAAGAAATACAATAAAAAAGATTACACAAGTCAAGAAAAAACTGACCACATTTCTTCAAAAACATATACCAGATGTGAAAGACAGAGGTGACAAGTGTCCAATCAATAAAGAAGTGTGAATTGTATCCGAACCCTATAGTGACAACAGCATGAATGAATACTCCTTTTATGAACTTACCAGCTGTGAACTAACATGTCACTTGGAAGACCACCTGACTTATTTTTTGGTACTGGGGTTAAAAGATTAATAAGAATACTAAGGTATATGGATTCATAAATAAGCATTAGAGATACTAATATGAAGCACAGTTTAATTTAAAACTGTCATTTCAGATTAAGACAATTAACTGCAGTTTATACACACAAAAAAACTCCCTCATTCATGCAGAATTATCAGAAGATTATGTGTCTCAGTTGAACTCAGGGATTCACTACAGAAATCCTCGTCTTTTTTTTTCCTTTTTTTTTTTTGCAGGTTGCCCAAAGGAGTTCTTTAGTTAGATTCCCATTTCTGCTAAAGATCCCTCAATTCCCCTTCCTTTTTCCAATCTAAGCAGGATTACCCTTCTCTATATAAAGCAGGACATAGGGAAGATTATAGTTGGTCCGGTTCACAGTGAAAATGAGGAGGTTGGTATGGGTGATTGGGGATGTGGCTCTGCCCTCCACTTTCCCTCCCTAGAATGGAGTTTCAGAAATCTTCTAATTAAATTGAATCATTCTTTTACCATACCTGACACACTTTCTTTATCCCTGCATGTCTAAATTAGTCACTGTTTGAGATGCTCACATTCTGTCTGACTCTTCTGTGTTTCTCTTCTTGTCTTCTAAAACTCTCATTTCACCCTCTTTTGAAATCCGATAATGGTGTTAATTTAATACTTCATTCCTCACAGTCTATTACACATTCATAAATGTTGTTTTAGTTTGTAACAAATTTGAGAGTTTCTACAATCTTTTAGGAACCTTAGCAAACATTTCTCTTGCAACGGAACTCTTAACTATGGTAGTTAAAAGCACAAAAGACACTGAAATCAGACTTCAGACTTCCTCGAGTAACCTTTAGACTTTAATGCTTGTTAATTGTGTCACTGTCCTCAAGAAACTTACCTGCTTCAAACTCCAGTTTCTTCGTCTGAAACATGCGGACAATAAAATGCCTATATTGTGAGCATTCCTGTAAAGCTCTTAGAATTGCACTAAATGACAGCTCTGGAAATATTTGTACTATAAGAATATTACTATTAGATTATTATCCTCTACAGAGCTTAACACAGACCTGGATCATACTACATATTTGTAACCAGTAAAAGTAACTTTCCAAAAGGCAATGTATCACTCCTACTACAAAGGCAAGGTTTGGCTTTCAGAACTGTACCTTCTTATGTTAAAACTATTTCATTTGTAAATCTCCCTTAGGAATATTCTATATACATCCACATACTGGACCATGAATCAACCAGTATGTTCATGTACAGAGAAGACAGGGAAGGATAATTCAGTAGCATGTTTTTCCCTAACGCTTACCTGAATCAAGTTTATATGATTAAATTATTTTCTTTGGAATAAATCAAAGTACATCACTGCTTACCAACATCTATGGCTGTTAGTAAATTCAGTTATTTAACTTTGAATTTTAGAAATGGGCACCATTAAATTGTAGCCATAAAATGTAAGAGGAACCGCTGGTTCCAGTAGCTACAGAAAATTAGACTGTGTCTGAATGAATTTTTTTAAAGGCTGCTTTTATGGATAATATTCATTAAAACTTGAAATTCAGGAACTTCTTGATCTTTCTCTCCCCAGACTCCAGTAAATTCCAATTTTATACAATGTTTCAGTAGACAATTACAGCTGAGAATGAGGAATGAAATTATTGATTTCATTTAGTTTGATGATTTTGCTCAGAAAAATATCAAGTAAACTCAGCAGATGACAAATGAAACAGTTTTACTTCCTCCAGAACATGTTGAAAATAGGGGAACAAAATTATTTCATTCAACAGACTTATTTCGTTTTTGTTTTGTTTTGAATTACATAGTTGTTCCTTCTCCTATAGCTTAAATTTTTCTTATTTTTTTCTCTTAATACTCAAAAAAGTAATCACTGTATATAAAACACCTATGGCATTTAGGTAGAAATAAGGAAATCATTTATCTTAACCTTAGACCCAATATCTCTTTTTGTTTGACTTTCTTTTATAGCTCAATATCAACTGTCCACACAAATCTCAAATGTAAATTACTTACAGACTAGTAAGGAAGAGGAACCTAATTCCTTTATAATGATCTACGAGCTGTCTCCCCACCCCTAGTCCTACATAAACAACAGTAGAATATTGAATTTAAAGTTGTGCCATTTGACTCTGGAAACATCAGGTCTGCAGCAAAGGCGCTTTCAGTCTGGATCTGAAATGATGAGATCATGAATTAGGAAAGATTCTGATGACAACGATATTTACCTCTTTGAGACAGCCCATAAAGTTGTTACTGACTGGTGACCCTGGAAGGTCGGCTGTGCTGGGACTGCCTCCAACATAGAAAAAGTCATCAGACCCCAGCATGGTATAATCTTCTTGCGTGTAGCCCGTTGTAGTAAGAATCCCATCCACTGATATTGTCACCTAGATAACAAAGCACAGGGAAAGGACACGCTATACTCAGACCTAGATACTATAATCCTGGGATATGCCTGTTTTGTGTTTTGGTTTGGTTTTATTTATTTATTTTTTTGTTTTGCTTTTTTTTTTCTGTTTGGTTTTTGCTTTTAGACCTATGACGGAACCCATTTTCATGTCTGTTTGAGGTTTATTCTTAGAATCTATTCAACTAGCCCTATGAGATCTAAACTAGTTAGAGAGTTAACTGATTATTGAACTAGTGTCAGCATCATCCCTACTGCAACTCAAAAGTTATTGAGCAGACACAAAAATGGTGTTAGTAAAATGCTTCCTAGGTTAGTTTTGCTGGTGTACATATTAGTAAAGTTTAGTTGTCTGTTATTCACTAATCACAACGTGCACCTTGTTAACATAAAAGGCTCAAGCTGTTTCCAGCAACATCACTACTGGCACTATTGAGCAGCAATTGTTCAGCATGCAAGTGCCTAAGTCCATGCCAAAGGGGGAGAAAAGGCAAAACAACCAGTAGAAGCCGCACACGCCGATGTGCACATGCAGGAGGTACAGTACAGTTCAGAAAAGGAAAGAAAGAAAACAGGGAGAATCAAAGGAAACAAATAAAAACGACTGCTTTGTGATGACGTAAAGATGAGTGGGTGTGGCATCTCCAGCATTCCCAAATCAAGTTTCCATGCCATGCATCATGAATGGTTAGAGACTGGCTGAGCCTGCGGTCACTCGGGCCAGCCACCATTTTGTCTTATCCCGTGTTAACCACAGCTGGATGCAAAACGTTCGAAACGTTAACGATGCCCCTACAGGTGAGTTGGAAAACAGAAGTTGACAGGAACAGGTAAAAAATAAGAAGGTCAACAACAGATGAAAAGGAGGAGGTCAAAGTAAGCAGAAGAGTACCAACCGCAGTTCCTCTTTTGTTAATGATGTCTACAGTTAAAAGAAAGAAAGAAAACACACGGCAAACCCAAAATAAGAAACAATTAGAATGATATCTACCGAACAATGTAGTTTGTTTACCATAGCGTGTCCAATGCCTGAGTGCTTTGTGGAGAAGGGGGGAGAAAGGAAATTAAAAACTGTGAACAGAATAACGATCGTTACTTAAAAAATATGATGGTCTCTACCATGTTAGTACATTTTTTGATTCAGGTAACGGTTAGTAGAATGAAACATTCCATGAATGACATGTTAGTTATTAAGCATGTTAGTAACATAGAAAAAGGGCAAAAAAATTTTACAAGAAAAAAGCAGACTAACAGGTAGGCCTCCACAGAGGTAATATTTTTCCTGCCATTATTGTTCATAACTTGCTACCAGACAGAAACAGACACATGGCAATGTTCCCTTTGTCTTCCTGAGTACATCTGAGAGACATTGGAAAAGTCTAAAAGGGATTCAAAGGCCTAAAGCTTTTCAGCTGACCATTGCAGCCCTATGCCCATACTTGACCCCTCCTCCACCCTGGCCCACCCAAACCCCAGGAAATTAGTAGGAATCAGTTGGCATTGCCCTGCTACTCCATTTTACAGCATACAAGGACTCCTCCTCAACTTCAAAACTTCCTTCGGTCATATTGATGGACTTTAGGGTCACAGTTTACTGCAATGAAACAAAGCAAAGATCCTGACACACAGAATGAGTAGAATGGATTTGTGTTTAATCTGTCCTGCTGCACATGCACCCCGGCTGTATAACTACAGTTTCCTTTGAGCTACCAATTCGCAGTTTGGTTTGTAACCTGAGCAAAGGCAAATCTAGAAAGTGGACTCCTCAAGCCCCCACCCTTCCTTCTTTGCTTCTCTCAAATGAGCCTCCAGTCTCTTGGTGCGTATCTGAGAGAAAAAAAAAAAAAGAAAAGAAAAGAAAACCAAAGAGACAGACTTATAGGAAACCCATGGTCTACAGCTATACTGATGGTGGCCAACCCTCTCCCAAGGCAGCTGGAAGCATGCAGGGCCCCTCCTATGTCAAGGAAGCATCTGGAAGGTCTGGGGTTCTCAAGAATCTTTCAGTTTTACTTGTCTGCTTTAGCTAGACTAAATCTACACTCCTAAAGCTCCTTTTTGTTTCTCTAGCTCTGATAGTTTAAACTTTTCAGAAGTGTGAAAGAAAAGGTTAGACAGTTAACAGCTCTGAAAGAAAGGGCTGTTTTGGTAAAGGAAAACCAGAGACAATCCGGTCATTCTGCAACTGTTCAGAGAAACAACAAATATGTTAAGGATATTAGTTTGAGATCAGCATGTACGGCAAAAAATTAGTCACTGTCAACACTTAACAAAATGATACATTGTAATGTAAAGTTTCACATAATACCCAAAACTTATAATGTTGAATATAAAAGGACAGTCTATTCATTTTCATCCATATATATACTGTAATCATATGTCTCCGTTAAAAACATACAGTATATGTGGACCCATAGATTTAGTAAATAGTTGATATTTTCCTAGTATATAGCATCTTGAAAGACTTTTTTTTTTCTAGAAGCAAGTAGAAATGGGCACCTGGAGGATGAACTGCCCTTTTCAGAGTCATTTGGGGTTTAACTTAAAGGATCTATGCTAAAAATAAAAATATCCTTAAAAACAGACCCTTCAGGAACTATGTAACCCCCAAAGTCATTTTTCCCCTCAGGGACTTTTCTTGTCCCCATTTTGGGGGTGGGAGGAGGAGGGAGTAGAGATTGATACAATCCCAAATCACACATACTATTTTTGTTTTTTTTTTTTACTACAAAAAAGGAACTGTGATTTAATGACCCCAATGTGCATGCTTCCAAATGATCACCATGAAAACTATAATTTAAAATCAAACAAACAAAAAGCCAAAAACACAACAAAATCACACACATCACAGGAAGGGCAGGTCTCAGGGATATCCTTGCAGCCCTCTTAGAAATTTTCATATGTCCCTGTATCAAAATAGACTTTGGGCCCCCCGAACTTTCTAGATATGCCCCTGCTCAAGTATGGCAGGAAGATTCATCTCAAAAGAAAAAGCTAATTTGCAAGTGACTCTGAGGAGCCCTGTATCATGTTGTTAGAGTTTTCAAGTACCACACATACAGCTGTAGCAAGAAACAAAGCCAGTTACTCTCTTATCCACTGCGCTGTTACCTGACGCAGATTCCTGGTGACTTTCACATCATGCCAGGCATTATCATTAAACTTTCCATTCACAGGCTCCACTAGTGCTTCAAAGGCCCCTGATCCCAAATTAATGACCAGAGAGACAGCTCCATTTTTCAGGGCAAGATTGACATAATCAGCCGATTTCCCAGTGTGAAGCATCAGTCCATTCCTCTGAAGGGTTTTAAAGGACAGAGTTATTTCATCACTGCTGCTTTGAATGGGGTTTTGAGACAAGTCGTAGCAGAAGTATTCAGATCCCTTGAACGTGGCAATATATTCTTCTTTTCCTGGAGGAAAACAGATGATACATACATAAGTAAATAAATACACTATGCAAATTAGCACATCTTAACAGAAACAATAGCTAATCACCCCCCAAATTAACCCTTCTTAATTAGATTTCATGACATGAACGCTGTCTCAGACAAACAGTACAGTAGGTGGCAGTATATTTTTAGTAAATCTCCTCAACTATTGGAACATCAACTGCAGTAGCTAAAGCTGACATTCTTGAAAATTCAATTAATTTTTCAGTATCACTGCAAGAGCTCTGATCAGAGAAAGTAGCTCTGTGATGTCTCCAGGGCATGAATCAGGTACCATAAATGCATATTGGATGGTTCCACTCTGCTGACAACAGTGGATTCCAAGATGTTTTCAACATTCTCTCCATCCAACTGAGCCATTATTTTTATTTTCAGAGAGACATTTATGTTCAAAGATCTTTTTCAATGAAGAGACAAACAGTTTTATTATTGAGAGACCATAACAAATTATCTGGTGAGGAGAAATGAAAAAGAAAGATAGAATCTGGTCTGGGAATAAACAGATCTGCTACAGACCACGTGTATTTTTTTTTCTCTGGATGGAAGGAGTAGCGGTAGAAAGTCTAATGGAGTCAGCTGGATTACTGATTCATTCCCTGGTCTAGCTGAGCAGATGGTAGGGCTGCCCGTTACAACATTGGTAAAAATTCTAGCACATCATCATGGGGATAGCATATACATGAAGTCTCAACATTTTCTACGTATCTTAGTCTTTACCATATTTACGAGTAACAATGTAGATCTCACAAGATGCTAGGCAGATCAAACAGAAAGGTGGCTATTTGGAAAGAGCAGTCTTCTCTCACTGATGAAGTAAGTTTAACCAAAAGAAAACTGTAAGGCATAAGTCTCTTTGACTTTCTAGATAATAACGATGCTGCGCCAAGAAAAATGAGACAGTATGGTTGGGAATCAGCTTCTGATAAATGATAAACATATAATTATAAAAGGTACTGGAAAAACTTAATCTCTCCCACTGGCGACATCCTATCACTATTATGACCACGAGAGGGTTGATGCACCAGCAAGTGTTATGCTTTCCCCTGTAATAGGTTTTTAATCTCAGGACTATTTTCATTTAATTGTCAAATAACTCATGTCCTGGAATCAGAGCTCAAATCAGTTTCAGCTCATCAGTGCCAGATGAACTGCCTTCCTGGATGTAGAAAACGCCATCAGTGGCTACAGATACTCAAACCATGACACTAAATAACATGGTGAGCACCTAGAGATATTCACAAAGAATTGAGCCCTAGAATATTAGTCACTGACTATAAGCAAATTATTAGTCAAGACTGCCAGTCAGGCCAAATAATTCTGAGTAAGAGTCACAGGAAGGACAACCCAATATGTAATAGTGAATCTCTCTGATCAAACACGCAAAATATTGGCTGAGCACCTTCCAAAGATTAAGCCCAGTACTAGTCATTAGGGATAATGAAGTGAATACAATGGACTTAATTACTGTCTCAGATATTTATAGCCCAGGTGCCTGCTCCCCTGGTCTGTCCAATATGGCAAGTGGTTCAATATTAGGAACAAGCATAGCTATATTATCCTGAGAGCAAAACGTGGGTCAAAATATGAATTTGGATTCTAGGCTGGCCACTAGCTGTCACTAGAACAACTATGGAGCTTTTCAAATTTCGGTTTCTGAAAATGGTTAGAGATGCCACTCTTTCAGAATGAATGTGAAAATACAATGAGAAAATACTGTGCAGGCATCTGGTAAAGTTGATGTGTTGGTGAGAAATAGTAAATGTCTTTCTGCTTGCCTAATTAATGTGATAAATGTGATAAATGATGTAAAACAAACAACATAAGTCATATGTTATTGTGAAATCTTGAATATTCTCTTTAAGATAAGAAACAGGACAAGGATTCCCATAGTCAACATTTCTGTTCAATACTGTACTTGACATTGTAGCTAATGCAGGAAGACAAGAAAAACATGAACATCATAAAGATTATAAATGAAGAAAATCATGTCATGTAAGTAAATATATTGCACAAATTGAAAGACTAATCTACAAAAATTATCTGGCTTAATAAGATACTTTAGAAAGAATTTAGTGTTCTGTATACTAGAGACAATCAATGTTTCAACATACGTAATAGATTTATAGATTCAATAAAAATTTCAAAAAATTTTAAAAATAAATGTAAAAACCTGATTCTTCACAATTTATGAGACAAAAAGGGTCCCAAATAGCTACGATATGCCAGAGAAAGAAGATGAAGTTACCTGTGTAAAGATGGATATTTATTACAAAATTATGGAATTAAGAAAATGCATTAGGATAGGTAAAATGAGGGGATACTGAGGTAAAAAGCTGTATTGATACATTCATCCACATTAAAATTAAGAATATTGGTTCATCATTAATACCATAGAGCAAGAAGTTAAATAACAATATGGAGAAAATATTTTCATTTTATTTTAATTAGAGTCCTATAATTCTAGGATTATAATTTAAAATATGCCAAGAACCTCAATGAATTGATACAAAAATAAAGACAACTGATGGAGAAAATAGACAAAAGAAATGCAATTTCATAGAAAAACAGATATGTATTGCTTATAAATAAATGAAAAGATGTTCAATCCTATTAGCATTCAGGAAATGGTTAAAAAAAAACTATATTCAGATATCATCTCATAGACATCAAATTGACATAAAATAAGAAGAAAAGAGAATAATTCCACCCTTTGCCAAGGCTACTGAAAGTCATTCTATACACTGCTGATGCTGATAACATAAAATTTGACCAACTGCAATAAGCTTCTTTTGGCATTATGCCATCCCATGGGAATTTTACATCCTATAAAGAACTTGGATCTCAGTCCTTAGAAAACAGTTAACCATGATCAATAAAATAAATATTTGCCAATTCCTTCAACTCATTTCTCATTGCTCACTGTTCTACTCATTTGATGATAGGTAGTCAAGTGGATTCTGGTTCATATATATAAATGTGTATGAATTCATATATATATATATATATATATATATATATATATATATATATATATATATATCTGTGTGTGTGTGCATACTAATAAGCATATATGAAAACAATTTATATCATCTACCATTACAGATAAGTTAGCTAAAGATACAGTAGTCAATAAAGGTTGCTGGGACAATCGATTATCTATAAGAGACAAGTGAAATTGGGTCTTTACATCCTTTTTGCTTCCAAAAATCAATTCTACGTGATGAAGAACCTAATTTAGAGGCAATCTGTGATAAATTTTGTCAGACAGACACACACACACACACACACACACACACACACACACACACACGAGAGATCTACTTATTGGAATATGATATTTGCAAAATTTTACAGTTTCATTGAATAAGTAGAATAGAACTCCAAGTCAGTGGGAGCCTTAAAGACATTCTTTTAGCCCTACCCATTAATTTACATTATTAAGAAAGTGAGGAACATGGAGTTTAAATGACCCTCAAATTCATAAAATGTGTCAGTAACAGAAGTGGGACTAGGATTGAGACTACTAATCCAGTTTCTGTTTAATATGCCAGGCCACCTGTGAGTCAGAAAGGAGTCATATATAGCATTGTGAAAGAAAGAAAGAAAGATAAACAGTTTGTGAAGATATGTCTTAGTACGAAAATTATAACTGTGTTTTAGTCTACTCAGTTTAAAAAGGCAGGGATGCATGTAATATATTAAGAAAGGTTCCACTTAAATAACTAAATTACAAAGTTTTGAAGAGGTTTGGTCTAGTAAGAAGGCTGTAGAATTTTATCCAAGACATCTTGCATCATTTAAACCTGCATAACTCAGAACAAATCTCAACAAAGGTTCTGTTTGCCAAATAATGTGGCAGGCCCAAGGAGAAAAATAATAAACAGTTTGAAATTTACTATATCATAAACTTTGAAGTCATATGGGTATTGATGTCTTTTTAACACTATGATATACTTAAAAATGAAAATATGTCATTTCTTTTGCATTAATTCCAAATTTAAGCAATTCGAATTTACATTAAAGGCAAGCACATAGTTTTAGAAAAAATTCACTCTGTGTAATATGCAATTACTTTAAAATGACATATATGAGACATAAATCTAAGGAAGGAAAATATTTCTTACTATGTTCTTTTTTATGAAAGAACATATATACAACATGAAAATACAAAAATCACTCTGTTTTTCACAACATAAGATTATGTTTCATCTAATTATTTTCTTCCTTACAGTCTTTGTAAGCTTTGTGCTATTCTATATCAAATACTAAGCAGCAGTGTTTACATATGTGTTTCTGTTGAACACTTAAAGAATAAGTCTATTTCCATTTTTAAATACAAGTTCCAAATAACTTTTATATTTCTGATATGTGCTAAAACAACAAAAATGAAAAAGAAATTAGAGCCATAGCCATGTAAATGTCAATACACACTTACATCAGGATATATCAAAACCTCATACAAACCAACAACAACAACAACAACAAAGCACAACACAAGACAATGGGAAGAAAAGGATAACATACTTGAATAGACATTAAAGGATAAAAGTCTATCTTCAAAGAAATGCAGACAAAAACTCTAATGAAATACTACTACACTCCATCAGAATGAATTCAATGAAAAAAAAAAAATCCAGTGTCAAAGGTCAGATGATGTGGGGCAACTAGAACTCTGATACATTATTGATGAAAACTATTTTGTGAAATTGTTTGGCATTCTCTTTTAAAGCTGAACTTGTGCCTATGCTATGATCCACCAATTCCACACATAAGCGTATATCCAACAAAAAAATATACACGTTACTAGAATAGCATACTAGACTGTTTATAGAGGTACTCAGCTTAGAATAACCTGAAACTGAACACTACTGAAATAACAACTAATAGTAGAATGAATAAATTTCAGTCTAGTCACACAGTAGAATATTAAATGACAATGTGAATATATGAGCTGCAATTGCAATAGAAATACATATAAATCTCACAGTAATAATACTGAGTGAAAAAAATGCCTGACACAAAAGAGAACATAGTTCTGAGTTCATTTATATAGAAATTTAAAAAACAAGCACAACTAGTCTCTGTTGTTGTCAATGAAGACAGTAGCTGCTCTTGGTAGACATGGAGAGGGCATAGTTGTGAGTAGAATTCTTGGAGTACAATTAATGTTCTTGATGTAAGTGTTGCTTATGGGTGTGCTATGTGTGTAAAAAATTAATTTACCTGTGCACGTCACATTTATTAGCATAAATACTATATTTCAATGAAATGTTTGAATAATCTGGATGATGAAGCACAAAATGAATTCAACTGATGAAGTATTTTCTTCCTGATAAATAGGATGATATGAGAAAGACTATTCCTATTAATGCCACTATTAATAGTAAAAGCGAAAATAAAACCAACAGTAATAATTTCAATTGTCACTTTTTAAAACTTTCAATGAGCATTAATATCATTTAATTGCCATTTGCTCTTAAGAGTAATTTCATAAGATTTCAAAAAATAAATATATATGCTACTGGTAATAATTGTTTGAAGGTCTGTATCTTAAATGTGTTAATTAATGGATTGATATCAAGAGGAAAAGAGTCTCTATTTCTAACCATAGAAATGTTATAGCAAAATTGAGAAGAAGCAAATTTTAAAAACTTAAAGCATCTTTCTAATACTCTACAATAATTGGTTTTATATTTCCATACTGTTAGAGGAAAGGATTTAAGAGGATGCGTGGAATTTCAGTTCTATTCCATTTCAACCCTCTATAACTTAGAAGAAAATCCACAGTTCTTGCTCATCTAATTTTTTGAGAATAAGTTCAACTTTAAGTTTTTTTTTGCTATAAAAACAAACTTCTAATCACAGAAAAAAAAATTAACCATAACCGAACCACTGCACTGGATGTTGTACAAGGTGTTCAATCCTTAGATGGTAGATTGAACAAATGGATTGCTTTCAACATCAAGAATCACCGATTTCTACTTTATGGGAAAAAATGATAAACAAAGAAAGGTTAAATGACTTCCTAAGTTCACACAGAAATTGATTCTTAGGACAAAGCTCCTTTGCATTACCTGTGCATAGAATATAATCTCATTGATTTGACCCAGTGCCTCTATATCTTCTAAATTCACCAAATAAATAACTTGCAAAGAAATTACCCTACATTCTAAGGACAAGCATGCCTGTGAGCAGAACAAAGTCCCACTGTCCCCAGTCACATGAAGAATGTCAGGCGATTTTCATATACCAAAAAAACTAGCCAGTATTATTATTCTTGATTATATTGCTTTTCATATATATAATCCCAAATCATACAGGTTTGGAAGGTTTTACCATATAATGTAATTCTAAGATTGTGTTCAACATAATAAACTAAAATCAATATATTAAAAAACAAATGAATGAAAGATTTGTGTGAGAGCCCTTCTCCATTTATTTTTCTATTCTAGAAGTCAAATATACAAGAATATCATGTCAAAAACATCCTTGGCCAAGCAGATGTACACATTAGAAGTTTGCATCATTAAAATAAATAAGCCTGGCTTTCTCTGCTATAAGATAAAACAACTTTAGAAAAGCAGAAAGGAAAGTCTGCTTATTGAAATTCATATCAAATTAAATCCTCAGTCCCTAAGAAATTTAGTATTTTCTTATTTGTCACAAACTGTGTAACTTAGAAATTAAAACAATAAATTGATTACTATAAGAAAAAATATTATATTTTCAAGGGAGAAGAGTTCACTCTTTCATTAGATTTTCTGCCTATTAGAATGTTAAAAGACATTCTAAAATTACCAACTATGATTCAACATATGTAAATTCTGAGGCTAACTTCCCTTGTTTTGCAGCGGGTAATCAAGATTTATTAAATACTCTCCAAGGCTTATTTCATGTAGGTAAACCTTGAGACCAATCCAGAAATAAACTCCCAAGCTTCCATCAAATAACTCAAAAGATGAGCCAGGACTCTTAATGACATATTCGAGATCACTCAATATGAAAGGTAAGATAGACTTATATATTATTTAGTTCAATGCCTTCATTTATTAGATGAACAGTGTGAAGGCCCAATAGACAAAACTATGGTCACATAACTAACTGAGGAAAAGTCAGAATATAATCCTTACACTCGATACCAGTCTCAGCCTCCTCCTAATTTCCAGATATTGCCATAAAATGAGCTTCTAATTCATTACCAAAAACTAAGTGCAGCTTAAATTTGAGCATATTTCTCTAAAAGAAAATAGGACATGTTCCAAAACTCTAGTGCAATAATTTTCCAATCCCATTGTGCAACTGATTTGCATTTATTAAAATCACCAAAGTGCTGGGTACCAAACAGGCCATTCTGTGCCTGGCTGGACTGACAAGTCAGTTCTACATATAAAATGAGGCACAGAGGGAAAGTAATGAACAAATTATCCTGGCCATTCATTAGGTGTGCAAAATTTCAATTTCTGGGCCTGACTCAAATTCAAGTCCCAACAATGTAATCTATAATAACTAGATGCTAGCATTTTTTAACCTGAAGAAAATCATTAACACAATCAAAATTAAAAGTAGCTTTGGGCTGGGCACGGTGGCTCACACCTGTAATCCCAGCACTTTGGGAGGCCGAGGTGGGTGGATCACGAGGTCAAGAGATCGAGACCATCCTGGTCAACATGGTGAAACCCCATCTCTACCAAAAATACAAAATATTAGCTGGGCATGGTGGTGTGTGCCTGTAATCCCAGCTACTCAGGAGGCTGAGGCAGGAGAATTGCCTGAACCCAGGAGGCGGAGGTTGCGGTGATCCCAGATTGTGCCATTGCACTCCAGCCTGGGTAACGAGAGCGAAACGCCATCTCAAAAAAAAAAGTAGCTTCATGAATATGGACTTTATAAAGATTCTCTGCAAGAAATTTAAAATTTTCTAGGTGCCAATTAATGACTTAATAAGTAATTTTTAAAAATATAATTATATTCAAGGAGATGTATAGATATTTTGTAATTATAAACAGTACTCATTTATGAAATAGATATGAAGTAAATAAATTTAAGTATGAAATCATCTTATTACCAGCTTGGTCAAGGCAATATATTCTGAGCAATTTTTCTATTTAAACAAATCCCAAAGAATAGCCAATTGCTTCTTTCTCCCTAGAATCAGACTGGGGTGTCTCTAAATCTAAAAATCTATAATTTAATTTATTCAAATATTGTGGCCATCTTGTATACTGTTCTAAATTATAGAATGTATTTTTGATATATGCAAATGATAGCATCTTGGAAGGTAACAGCAGAGCAAAGGAGAAATTTCACAGGGAAGAGGAAAGAGTTGGTGAAAGTGAAATTGCTTTAACAAAATAATTCTCTCAATACTTCCTACTCAAAGTGTGGTCTGAAGGACAGTATCATAAGCATCACTTAGAGCTTGTGAGAAATTTAGAATTTCAAGAAACCCCCCCACCAAAACTTACTGATGCAAACTTTGTATTGTGACCCGATCCCCAAGGTGATTTGACTATACATTAAAGCATGAAAGTCTTGTTGTTATTAACAGATTCTTACATTGCTGCAATTTAGAGCATCTTTTAAGAAATATAAAGACATTTTTGTGTCTCTCATATCTGAAATAAGTATTAAAGGCAAAATATATTGATATCATTGCACTGTTCTTAAAGAATAAACATCTGGATGAATTATTTTGCATCTTTTCATTGGAAATAAAAAGCCTGAGGGGAAAAATAGAATCAGAGAGCTCTGATCGGTGTGTAGATGTGTCAAATATCTATTTAATATGTACCCCTGCAGAGAGTCCAGGCTTTAAACCATTGGAAGTAATCTCTGAATTTTTATTCTCAACATGTTTTACCTTTAAGCAGTATTACAGTAAAATTCTCCATGGTTTTGTAAACTTAGTGCCACTCTTCTGGATAAATGTAAAGGGTGTACAATTCCTGGTATAGTCTAACAATCATCATCATTAGTGGATATACTTAACAAGTTTCATGCAACTGCATTTATGGTTCTCTCTAGAAATGTCTTGGTTCATATACTGCTGCAGCTGAATACTATCATGCATTCTGGATGTAACTTGATTCAGTGAAAACCAATGGGCCTGGGCTGTCACATTTCCACTTACTATAGTTATTTGAACTTGGAACATTTTAAAGTTCACTTAGAAATGGAGGATTCTAATATATACTGCTAATTCAAAGTCTCCTATGTTTTAAAACAAACAATGGCAGTTTTTTTAAATAAAGAAAAATCTAATATCTTGATATCCCCAGTATCTTAAGTAGAGGAGAGGGTAATACATATGTGATAAATGTAATGAGGAATTATGCTGGATGGGAAGAAATACACTTTTGTAACGCCATTCCTCTGCTTCATAGAAGGCTTGACCAAGGTTTTTGTTGTTTTCAGAGGGAATGCTAACCTGTTATTAAAATAATGCAAAGAAGTAGGTCAGTATACACTAAAATCAGTAAGAAATAGGAACACATGAATTGTTGAATACCATTCTTTAACTCGAAGTAAAAAAGAAGGGATACTGAAAACCTATGGCATGTGTTTGATTATAACACGGAAAAAGCATTGAATCCAAAGGTAACACATGCAAATCTAATACTAAAATTATCACTGAGAAGGAGGTTATTGTTCATTTTACAATTATATATTAGATGCCCACTGGGAGGCACTACTCTAGATATTATAAATACAACAGCAAATAAGATTCTACTCACATCGAACCAGTGATGAAGAGATCACCGTAAGTGAGTGAAGTATAAGTGAGTTATTTGTGATACTGAGCAAGCAAATCTAGAGGGCAGTGAGAGTGGCACAACTAGAAAAGGGAAGTTGATTTAGATTATTGAGAAAGCTTTATGAGACAATGACAATTAAATTGAGACCTGAATGCTGAGGAACCGCTTGTGGGAAGATCTGAACAAAGAATAGAAAGAATAGAAAATAATCCAGTGGGCATTGAGCACGGTGACCTGGTGCAATGTGGAAATACAATGAAATCAGAGCTGTGGGATGGGGCTATACCATTTAAGTCCTTCTAAATTTTGGTCAAACTTTTTTATTTTATTCCACGCACAACTGGAAGCTTACTAGAGTTTTGTAGTTTTGGGAGTGACATGGTTTGATTTACATCCAAAAAAGGTAAGTCTGGCCATTGTGTGGAATATAAACTCTGGGTAGGCATGGAAGTGACAGCAGTGAGTCCAACATTTATGAAGTCACAGAACATAGGAATATGGGCCATGAAGTCATACACACCTGGGTTCAAATCCCACTCATATTATGAGCACTTGGATAAATAATCACCTTAAAGTCTCAGTTTTCTTAGCAGTAAATGAAGATAATAATACTAGGATCTATTTTATGGGGTAGTTGTAAGGATTAAACAATGTATGTATAATAAGTTTTTTAAAGACTGTCAATCCATGGGATATATTTGTGGGACATAAATAGAATATTTATATATATATATATATATATATATATATATATATATATATATATGTGTGTGTTATATTTCTTCATCTACTGCTTTTAAACATTGTTATTTCTTTTCTCCATCTCTTAATATCTTGGGTAGAATCATCGAACTTGTGGTCAATTTGTTATTAAAAGTTTGGGGTAATTTATAAGTTTGTCATGTCATAGTTTTGAGTTGAAGTGGAGGAAGAAGATATATATCTCTAGGTACCTCACCATCACCCCTCCTCAAGACCTGTCCATTCCAGTTTATTGGGATGGAGCTGATGGGGGGAAGAGAAAAGAGCAGTAGTTATTCATGTAGTCCTTTTCTGTGGGCTTTACCTGCTCCTCTGGTTCACCCTTACTGACCTCTGATACCTGTCATGTGGTAGATTCATGAGTGCTCTGTGTGACCTCCCAACAGCAGTCAACAACATGAGAAGGAGAAATTCATCTGGCTCATCCCTCAGCTCATCTCCTAGCTCTAACCTTCGCATAATATCCCACAGCATCTGACAATTATAATCCCCTGGCCCAGCAGGTGGACTTCTTGTGAGTAATACTAGCTAGCTGGCTCAAGCCAAAGCCTCAAAGGAATACCTCCTTTACCCATGCCTATGGGCATTCTGGCTCCACCAAATGTTGAGAGTACAGATTAAATTCTTCTTGTCCCCTCTTTCTACCCTGCCAGTCCTCCTTCCTCCTCACAAAAGTATGGGGCAGGCCAGCAAGTCTGATGCATACAAATGGGAATGCAGAACACCAGCTTTCATTTTTTGCAGGCATACTCAAGCTCTACATGTGATTCTGTGATAGTTCTTTCCCTCCATTACCTTGGGTTAAAAAAAAATAAAACACCTCTTTATTAATAATATGTTTCACAGGGCCTATGCCTTAAAGACTCTTTGCTTATCTCCCTCACTTCTTAGGTAGAAAAGGAAGGTGGGAAATGGGGAGTTAGAAGTAGTTGAAGGGTCAGTGTTTCTGTCCTCTAGTAAATGCTGAGAATGATAACTGGCCAGTTTGGGGATGTTCCATTTACAACGAAGGCTAAATTCTTTTCTTTGAGACGGTTCTAATCAACAATTTTATGAGAAAAATTTCCATTAAACATATGGTGGACAATCAATGTTAGATGTTATAATCATTATTATTAAAGTAACCGCTACATTTAAAAACACCACCCAGCAGTTTTAAAAAGTCAGCTTTTTTAACCAAATGTTTTATTAACCAGAAAATCACATAATCCTAGGAGCA
The DNA here is from genome assembly GCF_049354715.1 of Callithrix jacchus. Lineage (NCBI taxonomy): Eukaryota > Metazoa > Chordata > Mammalia > Primates > Cebidae > Callithrix > Callithrix jacchus. The sequence goes on along the minus strand of NC_133515.1, from coordinate 64,046,773 downwards.
CTTTGTTAAGGTTCATGACATAAGAATGACTGACATGGACATATTGTAAATAGAAAAAGAAAGAAAAAAGTTCCTGTTTCTATTGATAATTTATTCTTTTAAACAAGTTTGTGCCTGAGTGACTTGAAAAATAATTTTATAAAATGCTCATTATTTTTTTTTAATTTGCTCAGGGAAATGCCTCAGGCTAAGAATTATGAGAGTGGAACACTGGTTTCTTTTTGGACACTTTTCAGCTCTGCCCTTGACCACCCTACTGAGCCTCACTGGGCTTCATTTTCCTTTTGGCAAAGTAACATAGTCCGACTAAGTGATCTCCAGTGTTTCTTTCAATTCTAAAACTCTTTGGTTCTATAACATTCTTGATTTATTGAGCCACTGTTTCACTGATTCAGTCAATAAACACTTATTGAAGCCCAACTCTGTGCCAAACTCAATTGCTTTCCTGCTGTCAAAATCAGGCAATACGCTAGAGTTAAAATGTCTTTAAAGATTTCTGATGCCTGCTGCTTTTAAAAGGAACTTCCTATAGCAACCCCTACCTCTTAATGCTTCTAGAACTAGCTCTCCTCTTTTTCTATGAGGACTTACAAATTCAGAAAGACAACGGAATATGGAAAGACAGTTCACATCCTACTAGATGTAAATTTCCTATTCCTAATCACCTTTCTTCCACAGCCCAGAAAAGAACACCTTCAACAGATTTGCTAGAGTGTTACAGATTGATTTTGATTATTTGTCCCCAAATTTAAAGTACTTCTTCATATAAATGCATATATATGCATAAAAAATAAAATATTTTAAGAGAAAGCTAATATTACATACTGGAAGTCTTAATTTGAGATTATACATATTTCTCCAATAAAAGTGTAGAAGGATCAGTCAATACTGACTAGTGTTTTCCTAGGAATAGAGTCCATAATTTGAAATTAGAAGCCCTAAGTTCACTTCCTCATCTTATGGTTGGTGCTATGTGTCCAAGAGCGGTAAATAACTAAGTCTGACTTTCCTTCAACATAATGAACATAGATATTCTGTTACCCTGCATTTTCAGGTATTTTTAAATTAGGATCTTTAATATAAAGATAGGAAACTATTGTCATTAATTATATTCTGGGTCTTCCATAACCTCGAGTTATCCTGTCTATCATAGCTGTACTGAAAACATAATCAACATTCTCTAGTTCAGCATTATTCATTCCATATTCCTTATCTGATATGAGTACTGTTTTCTCAGTTATCTCAAGGGTAGTATAAAACCAGCACCATTCCAGATGCATAGGAGAGAAGTCAGTTCATTATATAAGATGGATTAATTAGGGTTTTATTCTTGTCCCAAGTTCAACAGAGTTCCATATTAAGTGCAAACACACAAAATTTATGAGAAAGACTTGAGGTAACTCACAGAATAGAAGGAATTGCTAAACCACCCATTCTTGGAGAGGAAGATACTCTGGGTAAACCCAAACTCTTGAACTCACAGTTCTTGGTCTCATCTAGGCTTGTACCACTCATACAATTCAGCTTCAGTGAACTCAAATTAATTCTTTTCAAGTACTGAATTCCCTAAATCAGAAAACTTGGATGGCTCTACTTGTGTTACAAGCCAATTCCCAGATCAGTCTTTGTGGATAGAATAGGGAGGAGGGGGCAAGATTATAAAGCAGGGACACGCAGGGGAATAATGGTTGTGAGGAAATAGCCTAATTATTCATTAGGACCTGGCAGGTTAACAAGTTAGTATTTAGACCTAGAATTTAAAAAAATCCTTCCCAGGATGATGAAATTATTACCATGTCTTTTTTAGTTTTACCTTTGATATAAATTTAGATCTTAGAATCCAAGGTAAATAATAAATTTCAGAGAATTGTGACAAGCTTTATTTAAATTATGAATCTTTGTCAGTGATCTAAGCAAAACACAGAATTATAAACTTTATAGTTAGAAGAAGGAGATCCACAAAATTTATGAGATTTTCTCTGGCGCACAGGTGAAGCTGGGATGAGAAACGTGGTCTCTAGATCAGTTGACTCAAAACAGAGATGATCATTGGAATCACCAGGAAAACATTCTACAAGAGCATATTTCCAGCCCTCCTACCCACAGTTCTGCTTTAATAATGTTGGAGTGGATCACTTGCTAACATATTATTATTTTTTAGTTTCTGGTTATTTCCAGTGGCCAGTTTAGCTTACAATTCAATGTTTTGGGGTTTTTGTTTTTGATTTTTAGTAAAGTAATAGGTCTTTTCTCATTTTATTCTCCATGGAAAGAACTCACATCCTAAAAAATAGCACAAATTATGCAATGAAATAGACAAATTGTAACAGAAGCAATCAAAAAGCAAAGCACATTCTCACTGTTTAGTTTGGAAGCAATTTCATTGGTTAGAGAACATTCTAGCCAAACTGAATAATATCACTTATTGAATACGTGGCCATAATTCCCAATACATCCATTCACTTCTCAGAGTGAGGGTTCTCCGGTCTCATGGATAGCACACATTCCACATTCACAGGCTGTAATTGCGTTTGGTTGTTGTTGTTTTCTTTTCTACTTATGGGTAAACCAAATCCATATTAAAACAAATTATTTTTCCTTTTAAATATCATTTTCCTTGACAGTATATGGACAGAATATTTGATATATTTTGTACCCCATTTGCCTCCTCCTCCATTCCCCATGCTATACTTCTTTCGTAACAGCAATTCACAAAACTATACAAGGTAAAGAGGTCTTCTATTCAAGGGCTTTCAAAAATTGCTTCCCAGTTACCCAGGACACATAGACAATACCTAAGCTTTCTACCCTCAATACACTCTTCTACTTTTGATAGAAGAAATTCTTCTAAATTGATTTCACAATCCACTAATGTCACCACCCAAACTTTGGAAAACAGAAATGTTATTCAACTTTTCCATTTTATGCATAAGACAATGAAGGTCCAGAGAAGTGAACAGACTTGGCAAAAACCACTCAGCTTATGAATGCCTTGGAGTATAATTTGGATTTATGACACCAAATCCTATTCCCTATCACACTTTTAGGCATTTATTTTTATGTATTTATTTATTTTTAAGGCAGAGTCTTGCTCTATTACCCAGGCTGGAGTGCAGTGGCATAATCTCAGCTCACTGCAGCATCCACCTCCTGGGTTCAAGAGATTCTCCTGCCTCAGCCTCTGGAGTAGCTGGGGTACAGTTGCCCACCAACATGCTCGACTAATTTTTATATTTTTAGTAGAGACAGGGTCTCACCATGTTGGCCAGGCTGATCTCAAACTCCTGACCTCAAGTGATCTGCCTGCCTTGGCCTCCAAAAGTGCTGAGATTACAGCCACTGCGCCCAGACACTTTTCTGCATTTCTAATGCTATTTTGGATAAGTTTAAATGGACATCTTCACAGTTTCAGGATGGAAATATTCATTCTGTAAAATGCATAACAGTCTATTTTCTCATCATGACATTTCATCCTAATTTGATCCCTTTCCCAGATACCTAATTTTATAACTCCTAGAGAAAATATATAAAATTATAGCTTTATAAATTTTATATCAAAAGACAATACTATTATATTTCTCATTTACAATATCGATGTGAAGTAATCATCCCAACTACCTCACCATATTTGCACTAATTATGTTAAGCTTCTCATCATCAAATTTGTTTTTTGCAGTCTCTTTTTATATATTATTATTATAAGTCTTTGACTCAAATATTCCTACTTAAAAACACAATAGATTTTATTTTGATAGTATTACCCACAATAGGAATAGACTGTTATTATATAATTTTGTAATAAAAATTATATTAAATACTTGTCATAATCTTGACAAGAAGTTAATTATTAGCAAATGCTAACAATTACCAGGTATATCAGGCTAAGGTGATGTGATAAAATACCCAGTATTCATAAAGGTTGCCAAATTAACGTCAAAACAACACCAACTAAAGAGCCTTATAAAATAGTAATGCCTTGGTCCAGGCCCCACCTCAATGTTCTCTTTTAATTGTCACCGTATTCCTTTGGCACTGGGATTTTCAGAAGATTCTCAGGTGATTTCTAATATGTGGAAACGGTAAAAATCCAGAGTTTAGGGAGGTATGACCTAGGCATTCAATGTGGAATATCTGTGGCTCTATAACTGCATAAAATTAGTGTAATAATATTACAAAACCTTATGGCTCTTTAAGCTAAAATTATACTTTAGATATGATGTATGTAAAATTTTACCTTAAATTTGCATATTGCTTGTATGACTTATCAGGAGACTGGAATATTTTCTCTTATAAAGGAGAAACACTTATTTGCATTTCCTTCTCTGCTTTCCCAATTAATATATGCTTAGATGTTATATTATCAGACTGACCTTTGCAAGCATCTGATTTTAAGTCACAGTTTTCCTTGTAAGGGCCAATATTTACACAAAACCACACAAATGAATACTGAATCCCATATGAATGAATACCTATGCCAATATTACATACCGCCTTTCCAATCATCTGAGAGTAATACAGGATAGTATCTTGCTACTGCCTTAGACAATCACATTTCCCCAAATACAGAGAAATCTCTAATTAGCTAAACTCAATTGTTTTCCAGTTTTTCTAAATTTGAAATTGTAGCCAATCTTTAAAACTCACTATACAAATATATATGCTTTAAGTATTTCTAATGAAACCTTATGTAAACATTCAAAGAAGGCAACAGTTGATACTATATTCTAAAGAAAAGGTCACTGAAGACAGTCCTGGGATAAAATAAACAGATAAAGAAATAAACACACAGAGCAAGAGCTAGTCCTGAAACGATTTGTGAGAAGAGTAGACAACCCATCCATCAATAACTTTTTGGATAAGCTCATCTTTCTATAGCAAGTTGACACATCTGTACACTGCAGACTGAAATTATAAGTGTCTAAGCTGCTTTTCCTTCTTCTAATAGACAAATGCACAAAGAAATGGTTTTTGCTTCCCTTGCTGCTTTGCCTTAATAAACAGTTGGCTCAGGATTTTAAACACGCCTAATGTTGACTAAAAGCCACTTCACAAGGCCTTTAATACATTTTTCCTTGAGTTTTTTTTACATGTATTTCAATTTGACGACAAAGAGTTTCTTCCTTATTTACTTCATTTGCTGTTATATGTTGGACTAATTAAAAAGCAGACTCTTTAGAAGCTGGAATGAGAGAAAATGGAAGAGTAGGCAGGTGGGTCAAGATCGAACATCCCTGGCTCTGGCAATATGTATGATTCTCTTCAGTGAAACAAATCCTTTATTCCCCATATAGCTCAGATTCAAGGAAGGCGGAGAAGAAGCCCTTCCTCCTTTGCTACCTCAGGTCAGAGTTCTTTTTATATTTGGCATACAACCCAGAGACATCAAAATTCTGTACAAAATGGAAACTTTTATGCTTCCCAGCAATTCCCCTGCATTCTGTGGCCTCTTGGTGCTGTGGGCAGCCTTAATAGATTTGAGGCATCTCTTAGGGCAAAATGGTTTAAAATTTTTGAGGTTTTCTTGGCGATTGGGAAGAATAATTTAATTTGTCTTGGAATAAGATCATATTCAGCTGAAAAGATCTGCTGTGCTCAAGGTCGTGAATCTTGGCTCTGAGAATATTTAGTTATTCAGCAGAATAGCCACTCCGAGCCTCCAAAGCACTTTTGAATGCTGCTGTAGGTGTTGCCTATAGAGAACTCCCTGACAGCCACTGAATTCTTGCATCTGCATTTACCCTTCTTGATGCTGTTGGTTCTGCTTTCTGAAAAAAACATATTCTCTGATACATATGTACGTGTATGCAATCCCACAGATTTCCCTGAATCAAGATTTGTACGTGGACATGTAATGGACAGAATAAAGTCTCAAGGGAAAATACATAAATTGTTATATTTTACTTGAAAATTGTAAGAACTATTTTATAATGTATTGCTTGCAAAGTAAGTCATGGAAGCCCTGAAAAATTAATGCATTCACTAATCAAAAAACAGATATTAAAGACCTACTATGCATGAGGCACCATGCTAATTGCTTTGGAGAAGGCAAAGGTGAATTAGACAGAGATCCAGTTTACAAGATATTTACAATGTGAAGCGGGAGACAAGACATATAAAAGGCTATGGAACTTAAAAGGAAGAAGAAAAAATTTCCGAAGTATTGAAATACATTTCATTACAAGGCAAAACTTAGATAACATCTAGAAAAAGGAGAGATTTAAAATTTAGGATATTTGTGGAAAAGATCCTCCAGAGTAGAATATAAAAAGGAGTGAAGGTTTTGATGTGAGAAATAAAATTATTAATGAAATTTGACTAGAACTAAGTGGGCATCATGAAGAATAATGGCAAATGAAGTTAGTAAATTTGTTTCAGGCCAGCTTATAAAAGGTCTTGGAAAAAGGAAAAGAAATTCCTTATAATTTTATTAGAATGTCTATCTGAAAGTGAGTGATGAGTTATTGCCTGACATGGATTTAGGGACAATTGCATGTCATCTTTTTCTGTTATTAATATTATTATTTTGAACAATGCAATCTTCTGAAATGGAAGGTAATCATTTCAATGTAGAAATCTGCAGAGTTAAGCATTTGGAAAGCACTATTCAGGTTTAGTATAGAGGAGGAAATAGGAATGGAAATGGTCTATCACTAGACATTTCTATTATTCCTCCCTATCAAATAGACCAATATGTGGGGTGGGGGGTAAAATGCTTCTTGTAAAAAGGGTTTGTTTGCACTACCTGTCAAAGAGTAGATGGTCTATTCAAGGAAATAAAACTAAGTTATATTCTATTTAACTGTGAGACATATTCCAACAAATTGTATCAAACAAGATCTTAAAATAATATAAAGTGGCCTCAGATTCTTTAAAACTACTATATTGAATACATGAGAAGTAAAACTTCAAGATACATTTTGAAATATATCCTATGTGACTGCCAACTTTTCTTTACAGAATAAATTTGACTGCAAATGTATACAGTGCCTAAATAGATTTCTATCTTGATTTTGTTCCTTGTGCTGTGTTTAATAGCCCAGACTCCAGAATCACAGGAGACAAACTGCCACTCGACTACTTATTATCACTGTTTTTGGGGGCAGGCTATTTAAACATTCTAATCCTTCATTTTCTCCTCAATAAAATGCGAAAAAAGTAATGTTTACTCAGAGGTTAATGAGTTGACACTTATAAAATTATTAGCATGGAGCCTGACCTCAGATACAATTCACTTCTGTATACAATTTTTATGTGTTTGTTCTTTAAAGTTATAAATTAGTTCCATCAGACTTTTTCCTTTATGGCAAGCTGCTTTTATTTATAATAAAGAAAAAAAATCCTGACTCCAAAATTTATAAAGATGCTTTTCTCTGTTTTCTTCTAGTATTTCTATAATTTTGCAATGCATTTAGTGTTTATTTATATGAATATGAATGGTATGATACTGGAACCTAATTTTACATTTCCACATATATAATAAGTTCTTCCAATACTATTAAGTGTTAAGTCATTTATGTAATTATTAAACATCATATATAACAGATACAAAACTTTATGTACTTAAATCAATTTCTTGACTCCATATTCTATAAATACCTTTTGTCTCATTCTGTGTCAGAACTAGACTGTTTTAATTATAGTTGTTTTGTAGTACCTTTTGTATCATGTTGGTAACTTCCCTAAACTGTTACTTTTCTCAAAAAAAATTAGTCTTTCATAAACATTTATGTTTGCATATCAGTTTTATGATTTGTCAAGTCCCTAACCCACTCCCCAAACTGAGGCTGTGAATTGAATTTCCCTAAATCTATAACTTATTTTAAAATTTGAATCATCCTATTCAGAGGCCCATAGTTATTTATCCCACTTATTTTGGTTCTGCTTTGTACTCTTCCCTAAAGTGTTATTATTTTATTTATGTAAAACTTACATAAAACCAGTATTTTTTAATGTTCAGGTAAGGTTTTTATAGTCCTAGAATCTTCATGGGGAAAAAAAAACCCTTAATGATTTAAACATCTATATTAACTTGAAATATGTAATTATTTGAGAGAAATTCTAGTCAATAACTTTTGCTTTCCTTTTCTAGACTTCCATGCTAATTATTTTTGCTAATTAAATTGAAAATAAAAATATCTATTTTTTTATTACAATACTTTAAGTTCTGGGGTAAAATATTTATTTTTTATATTATTTTTGCTGATCTGAAAAAGATAGCTTTTTTCTACCAGAGTATATTCATATTATTAGAGTTCAAGCTATACTATTTTCAAATTATAGCAAGAAATGATTCCTATAAATTTCAGAGAACACTAACAAAAGCAAAAGAAATAAATAAAAAAAATTAACTGGGAACAAACAAGTGAGTCCTGGATGGTTCATCTCCATGACCCTGCTGCCAGAAACGAAGGAATAAACATCCTGATGAATGGCTATCGAATGAAATAAAATTCTCCAATGCCAGCTCACTAGAACTTTGTTCCTCCAAGTTTAATCTCTTTAGTTAATTTATTCTCCAGATTAAAGAAAAATTCTTCACTATTACTCACCAATAACTCAGTAAATAAAAATTTTGCAAATTCAACCACTTCAGTATGACAGAGTATCTACAGGTATATATATATTAATATTTATGTATATAATTATAAATATATATATCAATTTTACATAGGCATATAAAAGAAATATGCACATATAAATATATACTTTTTTAATATTTTTCTATATGCTGCATTAAAAGTTTCTCTAAATCTTCATTTCTAAGAGAAAATAAATATTATGTATATACATATACATATATTTCTTTTATATGTATATTTATTTTATATATAGAATATATGTATATTTCTTTTATATATATTTCTTTTTCAAAGCAAGCCCAAATAAATTTCTTGATTTTTTGATGCTCTGGTTCTCCTTAGTTTGATCTTGCATATCATTATGCATTTATAAAATTTTGAAAGCCACCTAAAGAATTTCAAACTTTCTGAATACAAAATGTCTTTTTCCACCAGCCAAGAGTTACCCCAGTCACTAAATAAATTGACCAATTTCAGAATATTTCCTGCTTCCACTTGTTACTGATGCAGCATCTGGCTGGAACAGTGTTGCTGGGAGCAGTAATTTTGATGTTGAAAATAACATGTGAAATTCAAATATGTTAAAAATGTGTCTCAAAATCGATATTCAAAGACACATCCCAGAAATCAGTGTTTTTCTATAAGCTACATTAAAAGTTTCTCTAAATCTTTATTTCTAAGAGAAAATAAATAATATAAGAATATATAAAAAATAAGAGTGCCACCTCTAGAATTAATAGCACCTGCAGCGGTCTACCTCTTTACCTGGCTTTATTTTTCTTTCTATATAACAATCATCATTACCTAAACTATAACACATTTATTTATGTCTACATCTCTCATGAAAATGTGAGCTCCATGAGGGCAGGGGGCTTTTGATGTTATGGTAGTTGTCATGGTGACTGTTTACACTGGATTTCAGGGAATGGGACAGCAGCTGAAGATGATGAGGATGACAATGTTGATACCAAGAAGCAGAAGTCCGAAGAGGATGATTAGACAGCAAAAAAGGAAAAGTTAAACTAAAAAAAAAAAAAAAAAGGCCGCCATGACCTATTCACCCTCCACTTCCCGTCCTGTACTGACATATAGTATAGGACAGTGCCTGTCCTATGCTAACCATCTGTTGAAGTATTTATAATTACTTAAAAATTTTAACATGAGCACAAGAACTAAGATCCAACCAAATAAGCTTTTTCAGAATATAAATGAATTTTTCTGTTATTATCTACTACCCTTTTAAACTTTACTGTGCTTAAAAGTAAAATTCCAATTTGATTACAGAGCTCAAAGAAAGCTATTGCCTGAATGTAAGATCAAGAATAGCTTTTGTTTATATGATTCCCAGTCTAAGGAGAGAAAGCAGATACTAAATCACACATTAAACAAATCATTCCATTACATTTGTTCAAAGTGCTAGCTAGGAAGGAAACTGAAATGTGCCTTGAGGGCAGACACTCAACTGGCATGCTCGAAGAGCTTCCCTAGAAAGGGAAAGTTTGGTTCTAGGACTTGAAGAAATAAGAGTCAAGTCAGGTGGAAAAGGCAGGGAACATTCCAGGCATTCCACAAAGATATATACAGAGGTTGAGTCCAGGAAGATGCTGACACATTCTAGAAACTGTAAGACTCACAACATACTGTTAGGTTGGTGCAAAAGTAATTGGAGTTCTTGTCATTACTTTTGCAGCAACCTAATAGAAAAGAATCAGGACAAAAAAGGTAGAAGGCAACTATTCTCGTGTCATATTTTCATCTCACACTGAAGCCAGCTGGAATGTTTGAAGCTTTCCTGAACTTTTCTGCATCCAGCCACATTCTGTTCCAGCCAGATGCCACATCAGTAACAAGTGGAAGCAGGAAATATTCTGAAATTGGTCAATTTGTTTAGTGACTGGGGTGACTCTTGGCCTGAGGAAAAAGACATTTTGTATTCAGAAAGTTTGAAATTCTTTAGATGGCTTTCCAAATTTTACAAATGTTCTGTGATAGGTAAGATCAAACTGTGGAGATCCAGCTCTTTGGCTGCAGATCTGAGCTCTTACTATGGGAGGACAAGAATGAGCTAAATCGCATCAATCTATTTTCCACACAAACTAGGCTTCATTATTCAACTAGGGAAAGGTCCATTTTTTTTATGAATCTTCAAATGGCATAATTGTTCCTGCCTCTGTACTTTTATGTTCTCTTTTTGTCTGATCTGTCCCGCTAGGCACATATTTCTAGAATCAGCTGAAGTCCCACCATGCTTCTCTGTTTGGACTATCCTTCCTCTGAACTCCAATATTATACCTATTACTTTACAATTCCTTCCTTGATGACATCTGACTCCTGAGAGGAGACGGGGAGGAAGAGGACAGAAGGCAGGAAGGAAAAAGGACAGACCATGTCTGCAGTATTTTCCTATGGAGAACATTTCTAATGAAGATGAAAAAGATCCATTCAAAGGTCAGGCATTATATTGTTTGAGAGGACAATTTTCTTTTTTCAATTTAGATGGTCTGTTTTATGATTTCTTCTATGGAGTATCTGTGTAATAGGAGTTCCTCTTGAATAATTACCCGCTAAACAAATTATATATCTCAAACAGATCTCAATTTTAAACTTGTTTGTTTAGGTCACTTGCTGGAGAATGTTCTGAAGAAGAAAAAAAGTAGAAAGCTACAGATAGTAGGCCCAAGGAAAACATAAATTATTTTATAGCCACTTTTGAGGGCCTCATATTTTCTTGGCTTAGATATCAGGATGCAGATATAAGGTATAAAATCTTTAATAGTACTAAAACCAATTCAGAAAAATCCCTTAATCTTCCAACGAAAAACAGAGAAATGAAAACAAACCATGGAAATGAACATCAGTGATCAATACCTATATGAAAAATTTTACTATTTTATAGACACTCAAAGAAACACACAGGAAAACAAAATAGAAATAGCTTACAACAGTCAACACTGCTTGTGTATAACTGCACAAGCACTTGATGCCCTAACTAGTGGAAATGCAAAGTAGCACATACTATGGGAAATATAAATTATTAACTCATATAAAGAACTCGAAGAAAAGCTTTATCCTTGTCCTCATAATTCCACTTCCAAGTAACACATCTAAGGAAGAAAGGGACACCAACAAAAGTTTGTATATCTGGATACTTATTACAGCCTTAAAATTTAAGAAAGTTAGTAAATAATTAAAATATTACTCTATTAAAAAACACTTAATTTATGACACAACATTAGGATGGAAAATTTTCAGTCACTAAAAATCACCTTTTTAAATTCTAATGATGAAAGAAGAAAAATACTCCTTACATTAATCTAAGCAAAATAAATGTAGGGCATACAAATTATACTGTAAATTATATTGTACATGTGTGTATATGCATATATATACACATAAAGATATAAACACATTTCTAAAAGGAAACAGACCAAAATGATACCATGTGTCTATTTCCCTTAAACTTTTTTGTACCTTCCAAATTTTCTACAATGCACATTTTTATGACCAAAAAAGTTAATAATATTAAATGATTACATTAGTCTCATTTCACCATATACATGAATTATTCCACATAAATAGCTCCCTTTTACAATCAAGCCAAAGAGATGCCAAACCATACCGGGTTCTACAGAGACTCAATCGCCAACAATGACATAAGGCAAAACCTCCCACAGAGACCCTCTCTCTTTCACATAACACTGTATTTTTTAACAATGTTTAACAGTTGGAAATGCTGAGAAGCTACAGATGAGATCATTAGGAGAAAGTATTTTCCATCACGCTTTTGTCAGGGAAAATCCCTTAGTAGTTGTTCTATTTCTGAGTTATGTTTTACCCAGGCTGACAAAATTTAAAGCCAAGTATATAAAACATGTATTTGCAAGCATCTTCCTCTACCAAATGGAATTCGCTTTAACTATCACATTGATTAAGATGATTTATCATGGACTTGTCCTCTGCATAAACCTGTATTTGAAGGGTATGAGAGACTACAAGACAGAAAGTGGTCAGGGCCTCAAAAGATGGCACGTGAGCTGCTGCATCAAAAATCAACCAGGTATACCAGAAAAATATGATGATCTTTATGGTCTGATAGGCACCTTTCTAATCTGTAATTTATGTATCCTATCTCTATGAAACCAACAGATTTAATGGGTCAACAGGGTTCAAGAAAACCCTAAATGGATTTGGGTTCACTAAACAGCCAGTCCTCACTTCTACTCCATTTTAACCCATCATGCTGAACTAAGAAGCCAAGGACTTGTTTCAACTGTCAAATCCATTTTCCTCATAGAGCCTTTGGCCGTTCTATTTGTAGTTCCATCTTTGCTTTTGGATGCTGACATCACATTCCCAGGGACTGTTCTTTCTTATATAAACACATATCCACGTAAACCCTTAAAATTCATGGCCTTTGGGTTTTTTCTTGTCAGTCAATCTGAATGTCCCCTTCTTTAGATCTTAATACCTCTGGGCTGGGTTAGGTTTTCCTTGATTGCCCAGCAGTGAATTCAGCTTAATTTAAAATCCACTCTGCTTGAGAGGTTTTATTTTTACTTTATTAACCCATAGGACTGATGAACAGTAGTTAGAACTGTATTCAAATTTTGGATAGTTTGAATTATGTTTTAGTTGGGAGGTTCCTTTTTCACAGAAAAGAATACACAATTAGGTACAGACATATACACATACATGCACACACACACACACACACACACACTCACAAAGAAATCACAAGTAATTACTGAATATGCCAGAGCTGTTTTCTCTGAGATTGCTTTAGGCAGTTATCTATAGATATTGTCATAGAGAAGCTTCCAGATTATAGTTTGGCTTCCTCTCCTTGTAGAGAACACTCTATAGCCCCCAAAACTTCACCATGGTAGGTGCAAATGAGAAGCCCTAGATTTTAAGGTGAGAGAATCAAACTTAACATTTTCCATTTACAGAAATGTGTTCATTAGCTTACTGATACTGGCTGGTTTTGCTTCTTATTGTGAGTCAGTCTCTCTTTGCTTGAGGGTGGGGGTCTGTTTCTGCCAATGATTTTGTGACTCTGGAGCCATGTAAAACAGGACCTAGTAATACACACTGTATCACTTGATTGGTGAGAAGATTAAGTGACATTGGAGTAAACTGGATGCATATATCATTATCTGAAAATCATGACTCTAGAAGGCAACTCCATTAGAGCAAGGACATTCTGTTGACCCACTAGCACTCTTCCTGGCACATGACACAGAGTTCACTGATTTGGGACTGATTTGCTTGAGGAATGGGAATGAATCATAGATGCTATCATTGCCCTTGTTCTGTCCCTAAATGAAAAAAAATGAAGCAGCTGTGGTCATCTACATTCTCACTGTCTAATAGCCACAAGTGGTCAACATCCAGACTAAAATAAAGTGGACTCTGGTTGCATTTAGATTTATCCCCCAGCTGTTTCTGTCTCCCTATTTTGCCAATTCCAATTCAAAATGCTCTTAGCCCCAAAGAATTTGAACTGCCTCCATTGTGTACTGTCCTCTGGGTGTGCAGAAGCCAAAGAAACATCTGTTCTGATAACAATGTACTGAGAGCATCATGCTTATTTAACCTCTGGTGAGATAGTTAAGAAAGTGGCTCTGATCCAGGGAAAGATCCTGCATAGGAGGCCCATGCTTTGTGATTCCAGACCTCTTCCTTCTTACTGCCTTTATATGCATGATAAAATATAATTTCAGTCAGAGCAGGTGCTATATGACTTCTGACGTCGCGTGATAATGCAGCACATTGTTTCTGTGGAGATGTCAACACAGTTCTGGAAGGATGATTCGCTTTCCAGTTTTATGCTCTCTTCCCCTGGATCCTCATAAGAAGCTGCTCTGAAGTTTAAACATGGAATAAAAATGCTTCCAAACAATTAATGCAACAGCAAACATACCAATAAACCTCTCAGCAGCAGCCTCGGTATTTTACCTCAGTCTTTAATGTCAGGTTGCTTTTTTATTCCAGAGGTCAGAAAAACAAACGCTCTGTAAGCTCATTATGTGCATGCCTAAACAAGCAGAAAAGCAGGCGCTTTTCCAAATGCCAGACAATGAAACCTAGATTTTTCTCTTTGCACTTTACTGTAACTCCGGTGATAAAACACTTGCTAATACAAGCTATTAAAACAAACCAACAAACGGAAGACAGTCTCTCGCAGCCTATTTTGAAACTCCCTCCCTGTGTTCTTAATTAACTGTTGACTTTTAAACCGAAAATGCCAGTCAAGAAGCACGACATTATCATTAGCACTGTCTAACTTAAAATGTTAAGATAGTTAATATTTGAATATAAAAAAGGATAAAAGTAAAAAATACACAACTCATTTTAGCCAACACTTTGGAATTAACTTTGAGTGATAGAAAACTACACAATACAAACCTGTGTTTTGGTGGTTTCTGTTACCCAGTGAATCGATGGATTATAGTAACCTTTGTTACCTGGCACTCAGAAAAATTCTTTTAAGCACAGGTTATTTCAGTAATTGGTAAGGAACTAACCGATAGCCATAACAGTGACCCCAGTACATTATAAGGTCCTTCAAATTAAATCATGGAAAAAAATAAGCAAGTCTGAGCAGTTTTATTATTAGGTTTATTTTTTCAGTAATTATTTAAAAATTAGTGATCTATATGTCATGCATGTGTATGGTAATTCTCTCCTACATGCAATACTGTCTGATCATCCTGAAAAATAAACTTCACTCTTGACCTTTAGATTTTCTAAAGAAAAATTATCTCTATAAAGAACATTAAGCTGAGCATGGTGGCTCACACCTGTAATCCCAGCACTTTGGGAGGCCGAGGAAGGAGGATCACTTAAGCACAGGAGCTCAAGACCAGTCTGGGAAACATAGAAATACCTCATCTCTACAAAATAAAATAAAATAAAATAAAATAGGCCAAGCATGGTGGTGTATGCCTGTAGTTACAGCTACTCTGGGAGGCTGAGTCAGGAGGGAGGATTGCTTGAACAGAGGAGATGGAAGCTTCAGTGAGCTGTAAACATGCACTGCACTCCGGCCTGAATGAAAGAGTAAAACCCTATCTTAAAAAGAAAGCAAGAAAGAATGCTGACTTGCTGACACACATGCTGTCTTCCATTCTTTTTCCTCCCCTTACACCAATCCTCCTTTTTCCCATTACTCACAATGATGAGATTAGTACAGCTTGTACTGGGGCTTTGGAACTATAATAAACAAGGAGCAATTTTCTGATTCTAATTAACTCTTGTTAAAATAAGCACTGCACAACGATAGACTACCCAGACTTGCACTGAAAAAACTGCAACAAACCTAATACTCTGTGAGTAATGAACCTTATTTAAATGAGCAGGTTTTTGTAGGGTGTTAATGAGCTGCTCTGTGGCCACAGGGCAGATACTGCATCCCAGAGTAATGGAGCATTTTCCTGCAGATACTTGCAGGCTGGGCTAGAAGCTGAACAGAACAGCTTCCCTGGTAAAACCATTGAGGTAGCATCAATGCTTTGTTACATTTCCATTTTACTTTTTCACATGCCTCTTACACAACTGACATCAGTCATTCCCATCCCTTTTTGAAATGTTGTCTTCTTTGACCTCCAGGCTTCTATATTCAAGCATCCTCCTCCTTTGTATCTTTTCTGAAGTATACTTACCACATCATAAAATTCACTTGGTTTAAGTGTACAATTCAATGAGTTTTTTTGTACTCATTGTAAATGAGTACATTTACAATGTTATGCAACCATCATTGCAATCTAATTTTACAACATTTTCATTGCACCAAAAAGAAAATCTGTCCCCATTCGCAGTCACTCCCTCTTCCCATCCCCAGGGCAACCTAAGCAACCACTAATCTTTTTGTCTGTATAGATTTGCCTTTTCTGGACAATTAGTACGGAATCATATAATGTACGGACTTTAAGCGTAATGTTTCTGGGGCTCCATCCATGTTGTGGCATGTAGCATGTAAAATACAATACTATTTCATTGTATACATATACGACATTTTACTTGCCTACTCATCAGTTGATTCACATTGTGTTATTTCTACTTCCTGTTTTTAAGAATAATGCTGTGTGCTGTGAACACCCGTGAACAAATTTTTGTACAGGCCCATGTTTTCACTTCTCTTGAGTAGGTGCCTATGAGTAGAACTGCTGAGTCATATGATAAATCTATGCTCAACAGTTTCAGAAACTGCCAAAAGCTCTTCCAGGGTTTTGCATCACTAGCAGCAATGTATGAGGGTTCCATTTATCCATGTATTTACTAACACCGCTTACTGCTGATGTTTTTCATCATAGCCATCATAGCTGGTGTGAAGTGCTTTCTTGTGATTTTAACCATTTCCCTGTTGGCTGGTAATGTTGAGCCTCTGTCATTTGTGTCTGATGGTTGTTTCCATTTCTTTTGTTTGTATTCCTCTTCTTAGTTTTCCTTGGTATTTTTAATGTTCCCTCTTTCCTGTACACCTATTTCCTGATCCACATGGACCATGCTGACTCCCACCCATATATAATTAACTACCGTATCTTAATGAATGCTGCTCCTGGCTCCTTCTCAATCTATTTATCTCCATGAAGGTACTGATACCATATATTAAAAGAAAAACTTTAGACAAACAAATTATGGCCAGTTTATCTGAGCAAAGAAATGATTTATGAATAGGGCAGCACTCTGGACCAAAAATGGTCCGTAATCTCCACCCTAACCCCATGTGCAGGCTATATTTATATCCATAGAAAAGGAAGTGACATACAGAAACAACCCGATCGGCTGCAGTCAGTGTTGGCCTTATCTAGTCGTGTTTGGCACCTTTTAGTCTCTTATTGGCTGGAGGTTTAGCTGCTATGATTGAGACTCAGTTACTTTTGACAAGAGTATATACTTCCAGTTTAGGTTACAGTCTGTTAATACGCCAAGTTAAGTTACAATTCACTATGTCTAGAGAAACTTTTAAGTAACTCTTAAATTATATGTGGAGGCAGTTTTGACCAAACTTAATTCAATTTCATACATATTTCTACTTGGAAAAGAGGCAGGACAACGGAATTTTAAATTTACACATAAATAATGAGCAGAAGTTCAAATGTACCTTGATTTAACACTATAATACTATAATTACTCAAAGCATTTGTATACCGTAATCATTTGGATTTTACATAAATATGTTGACCACATAATCAGAATTGCCTTTTCTTCACCAAGCTGGGAACCTTTCCTGTTTAGAGCTTAGCTGTGATCATGTTCTCTGCCTGCCTCTTATTTTGTTTCCTTCTTTTTCTTTTCTGACATAATGCCTGTAGCTGAGGCATACAGGTAGAACCTCATGATGCTTCCTCCCTTCTTCCCTTTTGGCTTTTTCATCTTTCAATCTAATCAGCAGCCAATATAGTGACTCCATTCAAAGGTTCAAATGATACTTAAACCAAAATTATTACCCATTTCACACTCTGCAGGCAAGTGAACATGGGAAAACAGGAGAACAAAGCAAGGAATGAAAGAATAAAAAAGGTCAAATTAATTTGCAACTTAGAGAAAACATGTCCAATCTTGATATAAAATGGAAAAGTCCGGAAAATTGAGATCATCCAATATGCAGTTATGTGGCCAGTTTTAGAGATGCAATAAACTGAGTGTGATTAAATGGTAAATCGGACTGATCAGGTTAGCCATACTTTTCTTGTGAAAAATAGCAAGCATGGGGAAAAAATACAGTTCTATTTCCCTTTACTTTTCCATCTGTATCCTTTATTTTACTTTTTTCAAAAAAAAAAAAACCCTATTTTTAAATTATCAATAAAGAATCAGGGAAAACTTCATTTAATACATTGTTGCTTAGCCTTCAAAAAACTCATTGTTTCAAGGCCATTGCTTCTGGAACCCAGATTTGTTCTGACTTAAAACCTAGGAATAAGAGTAAACACTTTTCTATCAGGATGACTTTTGGGAAGTTCTGAGAATAAAATCCGACCCAGTCCAATCTGACAAGGTTGCTGTACTTATTTGAATATAAAATGATTCACAAAGTGAACTGAAAGTATTTGTTAATTGCTAAAAAGCTTCAGCGGTGTGGCTTAGTTTAAGAGCTATATCTGGCGTTTTCATAGGAACAAACTACTTGTGAGTGAAGAATAGTTATGTTTTTCATGTTGTTGCTGTTGTTTTTGTTTGAGGAGGGCAGAAGGAAGAAAGAGAACAGAAGAGAACTAGGACTTGGTATTTCCAAAATTGGGACATCAGCATTGACTTACCCACCACATAAATACAACTAGCATATATAATTTCAACTTTGTAATTATGTATATTGACACTTCCTTTTGATATTATAGATCTATGCAAAGAAAAATACTCAGAGATGTAGGAGAAGCCTAGGCTTCAAGAAGCTTAGGTAAAATCATTATAAATCTGTCAGTTGTACCATCAAAATAAATCTGGAATCTAATCACTTATCATTTCCATTGCTGCCACTCTGGTCTGAATGGCAGTATTTTCTAGGATTTCTGAGATAACTTTCAAACTACTGTTCCTCAGTCTTACCCCACCTCTCATACACACCCTACCCATGTCCCCAAATATACAAAAACAAAGTGATCTTTTTAAAAGTTAAAGTCTAATCATGTTCCTCCTTGGCTCAAAACCCACCCATGAGAAATTAAATAGACTTTTAAAATTAGGTATCAATTTTAAAAGTAACAGTTATAATTCTATATTCTAAAGAGGAGCTGAATCTATACTAGGACTTTTGCTTCCAGAACTCATGAAAGTGGTTTGAGGAAGTCACAAATGGGACTTTATATAAAGTTCTAGAAATATCAAGTTTCTGGATTTTGTATTTATCACCTAAATAATATTTATTTTGTATACAAAAGAGTGATTAAATATATTCAGTAGTCTAACTTGCTGTTCTTGGCTATTCATTCCTGAACGACAGAAGTTTTGTTTGTGCTTCCCTCATCATCACCATTAATTTCGGGAAGGACTAGCTACTTCACAGCCCTCATGTCCCCACCCCTCCATTTAACCTCAAGGGCTACTGAAGCATAGGAGCAGCTTACAAAGAATAAAAGACAAAACCAACTCTTAGCAATAATGCTATGTCATTCATACTTGAGAAAAAGTGTCTTCATTATTAGAGATGCTATCATTGATATTAATTCACTGGTTATAAATAAAAGGCTATCTAAGTATATGTATTTTTGATGCTTTGGAAAATAAAATTAAATGGAAGAGAAATTAACAATAATCACCCAGAAACAAAGACTATTAGTATTTTATGTAAGTTCTCTATCTTCCTTCATCCACTTAAGATGACATAAGCATTTTCTTAACTCATTAAAAACTCTTCAGAAACATAGAAAACAATAACAACTCTTCCTGTGGCTTCTCATTTCTCTCAGAGCAAAAGCCATAATGCTGAAAATGGCCCATAACTCTATACAATCTGGTCCACCCTTTCATCTATGAGCTCATCTTCAATTTTACCCTAAAGCCTCCAGTATGCTCCAGCCACATCCATCTCCCCATTAACTCATTAATAAGCCAGACAGTTCCCTGAATCCTGGCATTTCAATGGCTCCTTCCTCACCGGCTAAATTCTTCTCCAAGATATATTCATTGTGTGCTCTTTCACCTTTTCTAAGTATTTGGTCCAATATCACCTATACCTTGCCTTCCTCATGCCTTGCTTTATTTTTCTCCATAGAACTTTACTATTGAGTATATTGTAATAATGTTTAAGCATTTTTTTGTCCATCTCCTACAGTAGAATGTGAGTGACAGAGGACAGGGATCTTCATTTTTTGTTGTATTTTTTTGGTATTCCCAGGGCCCAGAATGATGCTACACTCATGATAAGCATTTCCGTAAAGAGCATTGTTCCCTGTGATAGAATGTTAGGAGTGACGTTATCAAGTCCTTTCCTTTTTCTAGAGAAGTGGTGGGAGTTTTTGCTTCTTATTAACTAAGGCACAGTCTGGACTGAAGAGTAGACATGAGATTAGGGTTCTGTGTTCTGCCCTCAAAAAGACAAAAAAAAAAAAGAAAAAAAGAAATATGTCTTTAAACTCTTTTATACTTGAAATTCTCATCTTCCTTTAAATCATAAGAATAGTTTGTTGACCCTTACAACAGCTCTGAGCTGTTATTATCCCCAACTGAGAGAGAAAGGAAGAGGCTGTGGTGTGTACTGAGGTCCTAAATGGAAGAACCAGGACTAGTAAACCACGTTATTGGGTTTCTGCTTCTATATAGTCACAATGAACTCCAGCCACATCTCCCAGGACCATAAATTAGCAAGTAGACAGAAGTTTTTCTTTCCACTCTCAAAAGAGGTTTTTTAGCCTTTGTAATTAGCTTCTCAACAAGGATACAAGCATAACTATTTCATTGATGAGCACTCAGCAGATCTTAGCCTTTCTATTGTTTCTTTCCTTTGTTTAGGTCAATGTGCAAGTGCTTGGCTTTAATCTTCATTTAGATCGGTTTTACCCCAATATAAAACCCTACATTTGCATAATCTATCCCAGGGTCCAGAAGGCATTCACACTTTGTCCATCTGATTCACCCTCAAAACAACCCTAGCTGTGGTAAAAGCAGGTGGGTGTCTCTTACACCTCAGAAGGATCCTTGACCTGCCCAATGTGACATCACTGGTAAGCCTCAGAACCAAGGCACAAAAATAGATCTCTTTAGTAAAAACCCAATGTTCTTAATTTATGGGAAATGCATTTACTGGGGGGGTGTGTTTGCGTATGTGAGTGTGTGTGTGTGTGTGTGTGTGTGTGTGTGTGTGTTGGGGCAAGGGAGCAATTATATAACGGGAAGAAATTATCTATTCTTATTTCATGTCTTCTAGAAATATAATTGTCACTTTTGCACTCCATTTCCACTTCCTTGCAATTTTTCTACTTCCATAATTCAAAAACAGACTCTTTGGCCATTCCTTCACATTCCTTTCCCTCTTGTCTTTACAGCCTCCTCACTTCCCTCTACTAATCTGCATTTCCTGCTTTTGAGGCTTTCCTGCCCCGGTCTCCTGCCATCTTCAGTTCCCAAATGCAATTTTGCCAGATTCCAGGTCCAAAATTAACATTACTTCCTCTTTGGCTACACTAGTAAAGATGCTTCCTTTTATCCCTCGATCCATATGCAGCCCAAATTAGAACTTTTTTCCACCTTTGTAGAGTTGTATAAGCTTCCTGAGAGCTGACTGTACAATCCATACTCTCCAGCACACATCACAGTATAGCATTTAAATTAGTGCCATTTACACTTTGGGTAGGCATAGGTATTTGAGAAATGAGCCATGGACTCAAAAAGATAGCTTCAGGAAAATCATAAGAGAGGATAATGGCAGGAAGCACCGCTTGCCTTTCTTCACCACCCAACTTCTACACCCTGGCCCTTTTCCAGTCCACCACTTCACTCCCCACTTGCATGCTACACACACGAGATAGCATGAGGTATGACTACTGTTCCATCAAGTAGGGAGGATGTTGAATGCATCAATGACACATGGCCTCACGGTTCTATTCTGCTATAAATACGTAAGCAATTGTTCTTTGGCAAATTTATATTTTTATATAGTAAACTAGTTCTCATTTTGCTGGATATTTATTACTGCATTTACCCATTACAAAGAACCTCATATGTTTAATATGTATGGTTTCTCCTGAACAGAAAACATGTTCATTTGATAGGCCGATTACTTGATCCATTTTATTTAGGTATACAGAACAATACAGAATATTTTCCTTCCATAAAATAGTAAGGTATTTTTGACCCCGGAAGCTTAAATATCACTTTTTTTTGGAGTATGCATCATATTGATATACTGTCTGGGGGTAACCTTGATAAATGGAATGAATCCTACTTAAAAATCATGCAGTGATGTAAATTATTGAGACCGTTGTATTTTAAAAATATTAGAAATTTTTTTCAAATTTAAGAACCAAAGATACTTCTATAAATATATTTAGGAATATATTTCTATATATTGTGAGTTGTATTTTCATTAATATTTTTCCACAAAAATTAGTTGTTAATTCTTTATTTAATATGAATTTTAGCTTCCTTTCTTTTTCTGTTTTTCTTGAATCTACAACTTTTAAAAATCTTCAACAGGACTTCCCCTTCTGAAGGTTAATGCCTTGATTAACATTTTACAATAAATTATGACTATCATTTATACTTGTTTTTTCTTTGATTTTATTCTAAATTAAGTTTCTATTTTAATATGATTAGAGGTTTTGAGGACACAATGGGATCTGGGAAGTATATTTCTACTTCATATTAAAAAAACAGATTTATCATTAAAATTGTTCCAAGAGGACTGGACTTTTTCTATTTTACTCATTGGTTTATCCCGACATCTAGAACAGTGCCTGGTGTTGAGTGGGCACTAAACAAATACATCAACTGCCTCCTATCCACTGCACTTTACCCACTGGAGAGTTGAAAGGTCAAGAGAGGCTCTTACTACTCTGCCAGACATTATGGTAAGCAGTGTCACATCATCTCATTTAACTATCATAAACATTCTCGGGAGTAACTTTCAATATCTCCATTTTACAGATGAGGAAGTTAAGGTTTGCATGTAAGATAACAAAGCTAATACATTGCAAGGTTAGGATAAATCCCTTGAAGTCTGCAAAGTCTAGCTAGGCTCCTAACAACACCCATGTTGCCTGCCTTCTTCCAAAAGTATTGTAACTAGAAGGAGCATTAACTACTCCTCCCCTATCTCTATACGGTATAAGAATATTCAGACTGACTAAGATAAAATTACTTGCAAAAAAGAAATCCTCACAAGTCAGTGCCACAATTAAATCATGACCTAGTACCATTAACCTGTTTAGGTTTTTAAAAGAGTGGGGTTCTCCCACCTCGAAACATCAAAACTCATCTAGGAAGAAGAGACCTTGAGCAAGGTAATGTGTAGGATGTACAGGCTGCAGTTAGAACAGGTGAGAGGCTTGACAACAGGAGCAAGACCAACTGCCCCTTTACAGCAGTGTCAACGTCTGGTGCTAGCATTCTCCAGGAAGCAGGCCGGTGCCATATTTCTGGCTGGCAGCTTCTGACTTGAATTTAGGGTCCTCCAAGATACTGCAGCACTACCTCCTAGAACCTCAGGTAGCACATTAATCAATATATCCAACAAGTATATATGGTGTTTTAAATATATGCTGAGCACTGATCACAGAGTTGGATATACGGAGATAAAAAAAAAACCAAAGTTTCTGACCTTAGATAATTCAAAAATCTTATTGTATGTGTAGACACGTCTGCATATACATCTTAAAATGTCATTGCAAGTTCTTTGTGTGTGTGTGTGTGTGTATGTATATATATATATATATACTAGTATATATGTCTACTATTCACATTTTACAGAGAAAGAAATTGAGTTTTAGAGATATCCAGGTGACTGTGTCAGATTCTCACAGCAAATGGTGTCAATTTAAGATTGAAAGAATCTCTGTCTTTTTGATATCAAAGACAAAGTTCTAACTCATCAAAGAAGAAGAGGTTCAGGAAAAGGTTCATACAAGAACTCACGAGGTATGTCTGTGGTCCTACTTTTAGATATACTATTATGTGGAGATTGCTTCCTCCCCTGAACCTCCGTTTAACATGAACTGCTCAAGTCTAAAACCAAATTAGGTGCATGTGTTTCTCTTTACTTTTTCAGAAACCAGTTTTATTATTGGCAAACATAGTGATTTCCTCTGCCACATTGCTCAACTGTAGCTTATTAATGGCTTCCACTTTTCCTTGCTTGTGCCTTAAAGGTCCTCAGCAATTACCCAACAGCTGTTTAGACACATAGCCCCGGAGGCTGGTTTGGTCTCTTATTTGGTACATTAGGAAAATTCTATGGTACAGCACCATGAGTGACAGCCTCAGTATGCCTTCATAAAATGATAAGATTCTATACAGCAAGGGTTTCCCTTTCCTTCTAAAATAATTTTACTTTTTCATGTCATTTAGAACCCCAAAAAGGCATTACTACTTCTGATGCACCATCATCTGAAGACTATCCTGGATGCTTTCATATTAATTAGAAACTGAAATGCTTGACATGCAAACACTGTGGTAGCCGTCTCTCCCCAGGCAGGCCTGTTGTTATATTCATGAAGTGCTTCCTGAAAACTTCTTAGACTTGCAGAGGCTGGGAAGGGAATTGTTTGGTCTGTCCATCACTGCAATTCCTCCTAATTGTTATTTGTATTATTTCTTAAGGCTTTCACTCCCTACAGAGACTGTGACAGTATTGATATTACAATGTACATAGCATATATTTTTCAAGAGTCTGAGGGTACATGTGCAAAGTCTATTTCAGTTCCTCCCAACGGGCACTGAAATGCTATAAACTAAACAAAATGTCCTTACCACAGCTTGCATAATGTAGAAAAGTATATCATCTGCAAGGAAAATCTGCAGATTCTATTTTGCCTTCAGTATTTTGAACACCACATTTGCCCTCCTACATTCAGGGCTAGATCTTTGCACAGGCAGTTAGTGGCCATCTACGTCATCTACATGGTGTGTTTTGAAACACAGAAACGGGCATCTTGCTCAATAAATACCCTCATTTTGTTCCAATGTTCCACTTTCCTCTCTTCAAATTCTAGCCTAGTATGAATGGTTTACATATCAGGAGAATAATGGTATTGTCCAAAGGCAATTCCTTAAAAAAAAAAAAAAAAAAAAAAAAAAAAAAGCTATCTCTTCTCTAATTAACATATTAGAAGAGTTTAGGGCAAGCTTGTCCAATTGGCAACCAGCAGGGCACATGAGGCCCAGGACAGCTTTGAATACAGCCCAACCCAAATTCGTAAACTTTCTTAAAACCCCATGAGAATTTTGGCATCTGATTTTTAAGCTCATGAGCTATAGTTAGTGTATTCTGTGTGGCCCAAGACAGTTCTTTATCTTCCAATGTGGTCTAGGGAAGCCAAAGGACTGGGGACCCTTTTAGGATATCTAGTAGTAAATGCTGAACTTCTGGCTTCTGAAGCAATCGTTGAGGGAAATTTCTGGATCAGAGAGTAAGATCCAACCTAATGGTAGATTATAAGGAATAAGATGAGGACACTAGCATGGAAGGTATAGATCCAGGACTTCCCAACCTGACAGAGAATAAAACTTCTCTAGAGATAAATTGTAAAATTATTGATTCTTACACTCTACCCCCACTTATCCTCATTTATTTGACCTGACATGGCATCCAGAAAGCCTTTTTTTTTAACAAACATGCAGATGATTCTGATAAATCATTAGGATCCATGGAGTACTCTTTGGGAAATAATGCTCAGGAATAATAAACCAAGATACAGGTGATAGGGTCAAGAGATGAAAACATATCCAAGACATCTTCATCAGCTTCACAGTGTTTCCCAGGGTTATCATGCTCTTTTGACTTGAACTGTTCATCATGTCCTTTTGCTCATAAAAATACCATCCACATACTGTATACATCTTTTCTGCCTCCAAAGTAATTATTTTCTCTAAAAAATGACTTGGTTCTTTCCAACTGCTGCTTGTTCTCACATCTCTGTCTTTTATATTCATGGGTTTTGAGAGGATTTTTGATTCTTTCAGGTAAATTAACCTTCGGCTCTTTGTGCCTCTTAGACATTAGCTTTTGTTTGAGCTTCAGCTCTGCTCCCTCTACTGTTTTCAGTTTATTGACCTCCTATCCACAATCTCCGGTAAGAAACTGCCTGTTCCAACCCTGACCCCATGGAAACTTTAAATTGTAGACTGACGTCTTAGTTATCTGTTTAGATAAATAAATTAAAAAATTAGAGAAAACCCAAAAACAGGTTTGGCACTGTCCTGGTTTAGAATTGCCTTTCTAATTCTGTTTGGCTTGGGATAATTTCACAATTACTTGCATGCCTTTAGGATATATGACAATTAATGTAGCAAAGGTAATTTCAATTCACTCTGGGTTACAAAAAAAAAGGTGAATCTGGAACTTTCAAATGCATATGCATAATTCACACATAAATCATCCAGAATTCACAATCTATGTGTCTAACGGTATGAACTCTATCCACCTCTATCTTCTACTGTAATGTTCTACATCCGAAATACAATTCTGAACCTAAAGATTTAAGAATATTTATATTACTTTAATTTTTCCTATTTTAATTGGCTGAAAATACCTAGAACCTATTTTCCAACAGCTGAAACCCTGCTTTTCAAATCTATGCATCTGAATCTCAATAGCACCATCTCGAGGAAAATTGTTACTTAAATATTTTTAAATATTTCAAATGCAGTCTTTATAGAGCTCCTACTATAGTCAGGCACTTGCTCAGGGACTAGGAACATAATAGTGAACAAATAGATCCTCTTGGAGCTTACAGTCTATTATGGTAGATAGATGACAAATGCACAATTAAACCAATTATTTAAATAATTTGTGAACACCAAAAGAATTATTAAAATTTACTGCAAAATACCTTTTGTGAAATACCAATGCAAATGCATAACTTTCCTCCTCCCTCTTACAAAAGAAAATAATTATAAAACAAACTAAGGAACAAACAGCACACTTCTCTCTTCAAAGAAACTTAGCTAAGTCACGTCATTTTCTGCTATAGCAGAAAATATTTATCCCAAATCTCTAGCTTAAAATAAACTTTTGAGAATTCAAAGTTTACAGCATGTGTGTGTGTGGAGGGGGTAGAAGGAAAGGCATTGGGCTTTTTCCTCTACATTGATGATAAAAAAAATCCTTCTCCAACTTTGGCTCCAGAATTACCATGTGGAACGAAAGGCAAAACCCTTGATTCTTTTGAAAGATTTAACAGGAAAGTAACTGTAGTTAATTTTGGGTTATACAATGTCCTTCACTGGGCATAGAAAATAGTCATCTCATCTCATCCAGAAACTCTGGCATGAGTTTAAAAACCAAATCGCATACTTCGATATTCACTCTGAACCAAGATAGAGCTTTACGTTGAGGTAATAGAAAATTTCTTTAAAAAAATTATAACATTTCTTAAAAAAATTACAAAGCTGTAGGATATATTTTAGTCTTATTTTCCAATAAAAATGACCTACTGCTATTACCTTCTGTGCAGAAAGATACTTCTTAATAAAAGGCAAAGAGATGTTTATCTTTCAAGTAAAAAATTTCATGTAATTGTTGGTTCTTTCACATGTAAGCTTTCTGAAGAGAAAAAACAAATCATGTTAACCTTTACAGTATCAAAAAAGTGATAAACTGAAAGCACAATTAACTTATTCTCTTAACATAATATGGTTGCTTTGCTAGATGCCAGTTTACTATTTTTTCCAAAGGCCATGTTTTTCCTCAGTATGCACAAATGAATAAGAGATTAAAGAATCTGTGTGACCAACAGTAAGGTCAGCTTTTAATTATTATGCTAATTCCATATACTAGATTTAGTAGATTTACCGCTTTTTGACCAGTTAATAAAACAGACTCTAAAACATTATCTCGTATCTAAGGAGTGTGTCTTTCATATCTTACAATATTCTGTTTGAATAGCTTTGAAGGCTAGTAAAAAGTCTTATTATTCTGTTATTGATCCTGAATCTTTTAAACAGATACATGCCAACTAGAATTAACTTATCTCATGTAGCTACATCTCCACTCTCTAGGTTTTATTACTGAAAGAGCCATTTTTGTGAAATTCCCTTAATAGTTAAGTAATCTGTCAAATCAAGTAACATCTATTGGCAATCCCCTCAACTGACCAAATAGACTACCATGAGTTAATCATGCAAAATGCTCACCACTTAAAGTGAGAAATCCAAATTTTGTGGTCTCTTCAACCAACTCTGCAAAGTATTTGAGCTTGTGACTTATTTGGGAAAGTAACAATTTATTAACAACATAGTATATAAGATGGTATATTTTGCTGTGGTTTTGAAGGTCTGTTTTTCAAAGTAAGGCCCTTTTCTAATAATATCCAAGAGTTGAATCAACTAAAAAACACATGTTTATCTGGATCATATAATTTAAAATTTGGATTAAGCAGTGTAGAACAGTGAAAAAAAAAAAGGCAGAAACCCATTTTCTATTCCTAGTTCTTTAAGTAATTAACTGTGTGTGCCCCCTACCTTTTATAAGCATCTTCCTAAGACACTGTCGACATTCAGTGAACACTACGTATTTGAAATATGTAACATGATAATTTTGATATTTGTATACATCCATGAAACTAGCACAAAAATCAAAGATAATAAGCATATCTATCACCTCATACTTTTTTTGAGTCTCTTTGCAGCCTCTTATTCCCTTCTACCAATTATCTTCGTAGGAGGCAACCATTATTCTGTTTTCTGTCACTAGAGATTAGTGTGCAATTTCTAGAATTTAAGCAATTAAGATAAGACAGTATGTAGACTTTTTGCCTGGTTTCTGTCATTCAACATCATTATTTTGAGATTCATCCATGGTATGTAGATCAATTGTTCATTCACTCTTATTGCTCAGTAGTATTTCATGGCATGTATATGTCATATTAATCTATGAATGTTTTGGTGGTTTCCAGTTTTTGTCTCATGCAATTAAAGCTGTTGAAACATTCAAATACAAGTCACTACAGTCAATTATTCTTTCATTTCTCTTTAACAATTACTGGGGAGTAGAATGGCTAAATTATATGGTAGGCACATGTTTAACTTTTTTGGTAAGTATATGTTTAACTTTTTTGAGAATCGAACAAATTATTTTCCAAAAAATTATTTTCCAAAGAGGTTGTACCATTTTACATTCCCATCAATGGTATGTGAGAATTCCAGTTCTTCCACACTTTCACCAAGGCTTGGTAAGGGCATGATACTAAACAGTGCATTTGCTTCATGGGAATAAGTGATTGTATTGGGGTGTTTATAAGGCTGTTTCGTACCCTGAAGCTCCATCATTCACAGTAGATGAGACAGGTAAAAAAAATAGTCAAATAGCTTTAAATACCAGTTGTAATTGTTGTTACAATATTTTAGAACTACTGACCCAGTATTCTGGGTCAACACAGTTAGACAGTATACATTAATTTCATGTACCAGAGTATAAAATAATGATGTGGATGTGTGTGTGTGTGTGTGCACATGTGCGTGCCTCTGTGTGTGTACATGTGCATACCTCTGTGTGTGTGTGTGTGTGTGTGTGTGTGTGTGTATGTATGTAGTGAAGCTTATTTAACAAATTTCATTGATTCTAGGAATAGAGAACACATGGGTGGTATGGTGAGAGTATATAAAAGAGAAGTCCAGTGAGAAATGACCTAAGGAAAACATTTTTTTTCCTGATTGTTTTACTCGAATGAAATTTGCTTTATTTCAAAATACTTCTTCATTCTTCAAAAGCAGTTAGGATGCTTTATACATTTATGAACTTTTGCTTTTATTCTAAAGATTTAGAAATTTATAAATTAAAATATACAGAAATGCAAAGAATTAAGACAATTTTTTCATTTTTACAGATTTAACTCAGTCAAGTAAACTGCACTTTTCTTTTTATGATGACACATCTTAATTGCATGTTATCAACATAGTTTGCTATTCAGCAGGGACAATTTCATAATTGCTATCTTCAGAGAAGTAAAATAATAGAGGGCTTCTTCTATTAACATTTAGTAAAGTGTTACAAATAGCACTTGGTGAATGAAGGGCTTCAAATTATTAGAAGGACATAATATTGGTTACACATGTTCACAGAATAAGAAAGATATTTTTAGCTTCTTTCAGTATATCAATTGCTGTGAAATAAATAGCATTCTGAAAGTAATGACATGTTAGTGGGCTGATAGCTATGCTGTTAATTTATAAGAACCAGGATAGAATGTAATATAAATGGGATGAGCAAAGGAAATCACGGGGACACTGCTGCATCGAATTTGAGCTCTGAGTTTTCTCCTCATACCCATTCTTTAATGCCCAGCACAAAATTTATATTCTCAAAGAAACTTTCCCTATTGTTATCATATTATAAGTAAAAATTTCTTTCTTTTTTTTTTTTTTTTTTTTTTTTTTTTTGAGACAGAATCTCACTCTGTCGCCAGGAACCAGGCTGGAGTGCAGTGGTGCAATCTCGGCTCACTGCAACCTCTGCCTCCTGGGTTCAAGCAATTCTCCTGCCTCAGCCTCCTGAGTAGCTGGGATTACAGGTGTGCGCCACCATGTCCAGCTAATTTTTGTATTTTTAGTAGAGATGGGGTTTCACCATGTTGGCCAGGATGGTCTCGATCTCCTGACCTTGTGATCTGCCCACCTCAGCCTCTGAAAGTGCTGGGATTACAGGTGTGAGCCACGAAATTTTCCTTCTTTAACATACCATATTCCTTATAATCTTTACAACCTTTATATTTCTGTTGTTACCCTTGGCTTTATATTCCTAGGTATTGTTGCATCTTTGTAGGTTTTATCTACTCTTTTTCTCTTCTTTCTATTTTTTTTTCTTTTTACATGTAGTTTTGCTCTGTCACCCAGGCTGGAGTGCAACGGCACAATCTCCGCTTACTCCAACCTTCACCTCCTGGGTTCAAGTGATTCTCCTGCCTCAGCCTCCCAAGTAGCTGGGATTACAAGTGTCCGCCACCATGCCTGGCTAATTTTTGTATTTTTAGTAGAGACTGGGTCTATTCTAACCGAATTAAAAGTTTTCAGAGTTTTAAAGCCACAGCTAAAGTTGGATAGGTCTCACTGACAAAGTTTACTAGCATCTTTCTCATTACTTAAATTTGTATAATGCTTTATATATTTCAAAAAATGTTTACATTTGATATTATCTATAGCATAACAAAATGCCTTAAACCAAGTAAAAATTTTATACATCACTCATCTAATGATGGTTTCTCTTAGTTGTCTTTGTGTAGTAAGATGCTTTTTAGAAACAGTGGGAGCTGTGAAGTATTCTGAATGCTATTTCAATCCTAGCAGTGTCTAACATCTCAACTTCTTTCTCTTTCAACAAAGACTCCATTTTACTGCTTTCCAGGGCCATACTTGATTATCCATTCAGTGTCTTAGTGGCATTTCCACATATCACCCACTATGTGAAATGTGGGACAATATAATAAAACAGAGAAATAAGAGTGACTATCTCAAGGTTTCCTTGCTTAATCAGTGTTCTTCTGTCCAAGCTTAAGTGAATGGCTCAAAGAGTGAAAAATATAGTCAATATGTGAACATTTTTATTTACTTCTTTACAGTCTACAAGCTTATTAAATCAATACTGCAAGATATTCTCCAGTCAAATACTGGTATCCAGAAGTTAATATGAATGGAGTAATTGCATACCAGGAAGAAGAAAATACATTGCTTATGGGATTTAAGAAGAAATACTGCTCTGTAACCACCTGTACAATTGGTACAATAGGTTGTGTTTTTCTGGAAACTGGACAGGTGTGCTGTGATATCAATATTTCTTCTCTTGAAGTAGCTGAGTATAACCGGGGCAAGCAGCCTCCTCAATTACGTTAATATGCCATTCAAGTATCATCATTTTGGGGGGCATCCTGACATGTAAAAGGCTGGAAAGCATGGATAGCATTAACAGCATAGGGATTCCCTCTCCTCCTGGTCACAGAGCATGCGTAACAGCTTTGTGCTTTAGAGTTATGGTATCATGGAACAGGAATTTCAGGTGGGAACTTCATAATCAAGGATTATGATTATGGGGTGAAAGAAAGGAGGAGGTAAATAGAAGACAGTTCAGATCCAAACCCAGATGCATTGTGGTATACAGAAAGTACAGACTGAGTTTTTCAGTGTAGAAATAAAAATGGCTGAGGATGGTGCTGGTCAAGGGATACAGGCCTTCCAAGTGATGAAGTTTATGGGATTTCTGGGAATTAGAGAGAAGAACATCTACACAGGAGAAATGGGAGGGGAGGAGTGGAGGCCATCAGGAAATTGAATGTAGCCAGCTAGTCTGAATGAAGAGTTCACTCAAAGAAGTAACAAACAATACATTTGGGAGTTTAAGCTCTGGGCATCTAGAGAACAGGACTCAGTCTTACTCTCTTTCTATCCCAGGGACAGGTATGGAACCTGGAACAAGGTACAGTTCAGTTTATTAAATGAGGTAGCAAAAAAAAATTTTTGAAAAAACTCTGCAGGATTAGGGAGATTGAGCTTTAACTTGTTTAAGGCTTTCAGCAGTCCCAGAGAGGTTTTAGAGTAGAATATATTTTTTCCTGAAATACGCATTGTAATAGAAATAAATAGCAATATCGAAAATATAAACAGAATCTAGCTTTTAGCATAACATTTTAAACTTTACAAGATGCTTCTATAATAAACACTTAGTGCCCTCACTTGGAGATATAGTATAACTGTTAACGAATCACTGAAAAGTTTACTGCTAATAAAGCAGACAGTGTAGCCATAGCAAGTTTCAAAACAAAATATTTTGGGTGACACATGCCACGTGAATTAAATACTATATAATAGAGTATTCTAATAATGATTTTAAGAAAGATTCTTTGTATTTTTATCCATTATTAAATTTGTCATAATCGCATCCCAGAGTAGAAACAATGTAAATTAATATAGTAACCCTCTAACATAGGTAGAGAGCTGAGAAACAAATTGTGATTTTTAAAGAAATGCATATTGGCTTGCCCACAGTTACTAAAAAAAAAAAAAAAGAAATCCAAAAACAACAATAAAAAAACTGAAGGAACTGGACCTCAATTTAGAACGGTAACCTCCAAGAAGGCTGCTGCTAGCATAATTTTCAAGGCTACTCCAAAAGGAGAAAACAGTACGAACCAGACATTCCAACATATAATTTTTGTTGTAGACAAAAGAAATTTTAGGTGCAATTTTATACATCTATAGTACGTACTGTTACACTGTCTTCCATTATTTTTTATCCTATCTGCATATATTTATCTAGGCAAAATATGAAACTTAACAAGAGCATTGCACTATATATCTAGGGAATAAATACAGGCTTTTCTCACTCTGCTATATTCCTAAAGATTAGTTCAAGTTGAAAAAGTATCATACATGTTCCAAAAGTTTGCCACAAAATCAGTAAGAAGCACTTCACATTTATATATTAATAGAGTAATCATTTATCATTTCAAAAAACTGGTGAAAGCTTGACAAGTGCCTTCCCTATGTTTATTTATATATATACATATATACATGTATGTGTGTGTATATATATACACACATATATATAAATATACATATATTTGATTATTTTGGTGAGACATGGGTATGGCCTTTTGTTTTTATTGTATGGTAAACAACAATGTTAAGTATGACTTGCTTTAAAAGAATTTTAGATTTACAGAAGAGCTGCCATGTTAGTACAGAGAGTTACCATGTATGTTCTTCACCCAGTTTCTCCTAATGCTAATCTGTTACATCATTTAGGATAGTTATTAAGAGAAACTAATATGGATTCAATATTATTCACCAAACTACAGACTTTATGTGGATCTCACCAGTTTTTCTATGAATCTTACTTAGGATAAATATGGATCCAATTTAGGATCCTCCCTTGCATCTAATTGTCCTGTCTCCCTAATCCCCTTGGTGGGAACACTAAGAAAACACTGACTCCTGCAAAAAATACTGATCAGTTACTTTGCAGAATGTGCTTCTGTTTGGGTTTGTGTGATATTTTCTCATGATTAGATTGAGGTTATGCATTTTTTGCAAGAACATTCCAGAAGCAGTAAGCCCTTCTCTAAGCATTGTCTGGGGGTAAATGATATTGCTTGGTGATCTTTGATCACTTAGTTTAGTTGCTGTCTGCTTTATTTCTCCACTGTAAAAGTTACTATGTATCACTTTATAGTTAATAAATACCATCAGAAAGACACTTTAAGATTATGCAAATATCTTTTCTCTTCTTAAATTTTTACCCACTAATTTTAGCCTCTATCTGTGGATCTTATCTGCTTTAATGGGATCTTTTTTTGTAATTCAAATGTATAACTTAAATAAATCTTTAAAAACATGATTTCTACAAAGCTTATATCTATTTTCTTCTTTTGCTTTCTTGACAATGCAAACAAATGTTAGAGAATTTCTTTTGGGCATATTTCCCAAGTTGCTATAGAAACTGAGTAATGAAGAAAAGATTAATAACATTTTACATTCTATATAGAGTATAAGAAACTTAAAAGTATTTTAGTGTTTAATCTGTTTGGCCATCTTCATGGAAAATACATCATTTTATTTTTTTCTGTGTTGATAGCTAAAATTCATACTTTTCAGTTGCCGAATATAGTACAATTATGTAAGTTTATATTCCTCTTGATTTATTTTATATTATAAATATCATTTTCAAATCTTTTTTTCTGAAAAATTAAAAGTGATACATATTGATTATACCAAATGTATTTAATATTCAGTAGGTCAGATAAACCAAATTTTGCTTATTGCATGCACTTATAACTAAATATGTTATTCATAGGAAGTAGTTGGAATGTAATTTGTAGTATAAGAAAGCATGCTGGCCTTGAAGAAAAGCTTTTGTACTTAAATGTGATGATACAATTTAAGTACTAAAATAAAGAATTAATGTTTGAAGTAGAGATTTGTAAATTCAGCAGTAAATTTTAACCATCATTATGTATTTTGCTATTTTGTTAAGCTAATGTAATTTAAGCTTCTGTAAGTACATTATAGCTATAACTGCACAAAAACTTGGAGAACAATGGAAACTTTCCATCAGTTTTTATGATAGAGACAAACCACACACACACACACAAATAGAATAAGCTTATTAGGATTTAAAATTACCTTTCTGTATCGTCTATTGCCATTAAATTTTATTTGATCCTTATTAGATTTCAACTTTCAAATAGATTTTTAAATATTCAACTTAGTACCTAACCTAATGTAAAAACTACATGTAAAAATCAATGAGAACAAATTTCTTTATGATGATCCATAATATTTAATGATTGCTAAATTGATTCTGAAAATATGTAACCACCATTTGCTATAATACCATTAATCTCTTTTGACTATTCACAGCATTTTATAAGAACATAAATATCTGATTTTTTACACAACAATCCAAAATTTTCTTACTGGCTTCTTCAGTATGTATCATCAGCTATCAGCTATAACTATGTTTATAAAAATGCCACAAGTCAAAGTTAGTCTAGTGAAAATTTCTCGTGAATTGCTTTTGTTTGTTTTTTAAAGAGAAGTGTCATTGCTTATCTAAAACCATAATTTCATTCAAATGTGGCTACGCTTTTACTCTGCAGAGAAAACTTTACCTGATCATATAATTTATGTGGTCGAGAGGCGACACACGCTTGATGAACTTGATTTGCAATTTTAAGTTGCAGTTATATTTCTAGAGAAGCATAGAATTCTTTACACAGGTTTTAGAATCTTAGAATAACAAGGCTGGAAATAAGTGTTACAATCATTCACTCTGATCTTATGTTCCTCCACCCCCATTTCAGTTTTCTTATGAGTAAAATGTGAGTATCAATATTTTGCTTAGCAAGGTTTCAAAAAAAGATGCTAACTGAAGACAAAATGATATTCAGTTGAATTTCCCAGCTGTTATAGATAAAATATTATATAGTTTTAATGATACTTAAAAAACTGGATTACTATTTTGAAATTCATTAAATATATTTTAGATAGCAACTTTCAGTGAAACTTATCCATGAGGTCCTTGAAACGGAAGATGTCTTATGAAACATTAGTTATTAAATCAAACATGCTTTTGTGAGCACCACTATGCATTTATAATTCAAATGTATCTTTATGTTTGCAAAACACCATATTGAGATCACATCCATTGTAATTCAACCATCATTTGGTTCTGGCTTACTAAACTGGAAAATAAACTGTTCACTTAACAAGTATTTCTTTAACCTGTAGATATCTGCATAGCTTACAAAGCAGACTATAACAGCAAGCAATGTGATTTTTGAAAGGAGTGGAGAAAATGAAGAGGGTGGCAATGATTAAAACTAAAAGTCGTTTAGAGAAGATGCCAGCTCTCAGATTTGCTTATTTATCTCTAAGGATACAGGCATAAAAATGTATTTCTCTTTTAGCCCAAAATTATCTGGCACAATTTTAATTATACTTTATTAGTTGAGAAATTATGATGTCTTTGATACTATTTAAAAAGAAATGTTTAGATCTAATTATTTTTTCTACCACTACTAGCAAAAAGTGCTTATTTGCTAAATTACACAAGTATTTGAATGAAAATATTATGAAGCCAGAGCCATTACAGTTATAATTTTCAGCAATGCCTAGAGTAGAATACTTAAATTGCTTAAATTTTTTCTTCAAAAAATTTACAAACGAAGGTAAAAACCTAATGAACTCCCCCATTCTACGTAGAATACAAGAGAAAGGTAATCTTCATTAATTGCTCATAAAAGATGTTTTATGAGCAATCTTCATTATTGCTCATAAAAGATGTTTACATTTAGCAATGTAGGAATCATAGCTGGGTGTATGATTTTAGGATGCTTCAGAGAGGTTGCTTTATCTTGTTTCATGTTGCAGGAAAACATGTAGCCAGCAAACAGACAGAAAAAGTAATCTGTTGGGAATATATACTAGCATATGAAAAAAATGGACCCATCTACTCATTCATCAATCCATCCAGCCGCTGATTAAACACTCTTTATCAGGGTCTATTTTACTTAGTAGGAAAACAATGATATGTAAGACGAAGACCACCATCTTCAAAAGCTTCCAACTACTAGAAAAGAAAGAAAGGAAAGTAACTAATTATAATAATGTGCAATAAAAGCCTTAGGAAAAGTGTTTACAAGGTGTCATGTTATTAAATAAGAGTATGGAACTCTTGGTGATGTTGTCTGTAAGGGTAAAAATAGAATGAAAGAAAGGGCATCTCTTTAGAGAACAGAGCCTTTTAAGGGTATAAGAAACGTAAGTTAAAAAAATAAATCCCTATGTAGTCTGGACATCTGAAGCATGGAACAGAAGCGGAGCATGGATGGTTGAGGGAAGTACAACCAATGACTCATCCAGGCAGAAGTCAAATAAAGGAGGCCTTCTGTGCATTCATTCTTAGGCCATGGAGACAGGTGGAGTGATTTTTAAACAAGAATAACATAATCCCATTGGAAATTTACAGTATTAAATATGGAAAATAGAAAGGAAGCAAACAGGAGACAGAGAGGTGAGTTGAGAGGCTACTGCAATAATTCAGGTAGGAAATGGTATTATTTAAAACAGTAGTAATGACATAGAGAAGAGGGGAGACACTTGAGAGTATTTGGGAGTAGAAAGGGCAGAATTTTGTGATCATTTATACATAGAGATGAGACAGTGGTGAAAGTTAAGAATAACTCCTAGGTTTTTAGCTTGGGTGAATGGTGGTGCAGTCAGCACAGGGTGAAAATAAAGAAGAATATGTTTTGGAGCAAAGATAATGAGTTTAGATAAGTTTAATTTGAAATGAAATTAGACTAGCTATGGAAGAACTAAATGAAGTAGCCCAGTGATATGGTTTGGATGTATTTCACCTCTAAATACCATGTTGAAATGTGAACCCCCCATGTGGGAGATGGGGCCTAGTGGGAGGTGGTTGTGTCATGAGGGCAGATGATCCCTCAGAAATGGCTTGGTGTTGTCTTCTGTGGCTTAAAAAGACCCTGGCACCTCTTTCCTCTCTTGCTGCTGCTCTTACCATGTGGTACACTGGCTCCCCGTGCCTTCTGCCATGAAAAAAAGCTTTCTGAGGCTTCGCCGGAAGTCAAGCAGATGCTGGCACCATGCTTTTTGTACAGCCTGCTGATGGGAATCCAAATAAATCTCTTTTCTCTATAAATTACCCAGTCTCAGGTATTCACTTTCCGCAAGACAGAAGAGAATAAGAAGCCCAGCAA
Source organism: Callithrix jacchus (assembly GCF_049354715.1). Taxonomy (NCBI): domain Eukaryota; kingdom Metazoa; phylum Chordata; class Mammalia; order Primates; family Cebidae; genus Callithrix; species Callithrix jacchus. The sequence goes on along the minus strand of NC_133515.1, from coordinate 64,008,327 downwards.
TTCTACAGAGTATAAATGCTATTTGGTCAATCAATAGATTTTTTAATTAATTGGCAATATTCTACGCTTCTAGCATCCTCCTCAAGTATTCTGGGCTGATACTCAATAACAGAAACACAGACAAATTCCAAGAATGAGTTAATTCATTGTGTTAGACTTCAACTGCTTGGAAAGCATAGTGTAAATTCACGCTGTATCAGAAAATCACTAGATTTGGCTTGCTGTATAAATAAGCAGCACAATTAGGAAGAAAGAAGCATTTGCATTTGGCCAGTGGAGTGATGATAAACTAGAAGATTCCTTCTGGGATGACAGTGAAATACGTTAAATCAAGCTAGTCCAATACAATGTAAACAAACAATGTATATCATCTCAGAAATTCAATTAAACCATGAATCATCTTGTCATTACAGTTACTCTAGTTTAATGTTAACATGGCATAAATGTATTTTAAGCTGTTAAACAGAAGCATGCTATCCTTTGAGGAATCTGAATTTTATGAACTATCACAAGAGCAATAATAAAAATGAAAGAGTATTAGCTAAGAATATCCATAATTAACAAATCAGTATGTTCTAGTTATCTGCACCGTGGTTAGATCCAACAAAAGCAAGATAAAGGATAAAGAATGAGAACAGAGTGAATTAAGTAGCTTAAGATCCAATCAAGAAGACAAAATTCATTAATAATAATTTAAAAAATCAGAGTCAAGTCCTGACATAGTTTGGAAGTGCATTCCCTCCAAATCTCATGCTCAAATGTAACCTCCAACGTTGGAGGTGGGCCTGCTGGTAGGTGTTTGGGTAATGGGGATGGATCCTTCATGAATAACTTGGTTCCCTCCCAGAGCTAATGATTTTACAGGCTATCTTGTTGTTTAAGAGAGTCTGGGGCCTCCCCTATTCTCTCTCTTGCTCCCTCTCTCACCATGTGACATGCTGCCTCCCCATTTACTTTCTGACATAATTGTAAGCTTCCTTAGGCCTCACTAGAATCAGATGCTGGCACCATTTTTGTATAACCTGTACAACCACTAGCAAAATAAACCTCTTTTATTTATAAATTACCCACCCTCAGGTATTCCTTTATTGCAATGTGAAATAGACTAACACAAGTCCCCAAGAAGAAGATTAGATAGATTAGAAGACAGATTAGTGGTTAAGAGGATAGGGCTTAGCGTAGAATGTTTGGGATTGATTTTCATTTCTGCTCTGTACTAGCTATGTGACATGGGGCTAGCTACTTATTCTCTTTAAGGCTCAATTTTCTTATCTGTACAACATGATACTTGTATCCACTTTACTAGTTGTTATGAAAACATGAAAAGATAAAACATACAAACGGCTTCAGGCAGCACTATGCATATGCTAACCATCCAGCAAATGTTAGCTCTAATGATAATAGTAATTGGACTTATTATTATAAAAATCAAGAACTAAATCATCAGAATATATAAGCACTAAAGAGTTCCAAAAAAAGGAAAGGTCAATTGGTCCTGAGCAGTTTGTTGAGGCTTGAAAATCCAGATAAGCTTCGTGAAGAGAAACTAAGAAGCTATTGTAAGTCTCTGTTATAATTCATTCATTCATTCAGCATTAACTAATTTATTTTAAAACTACACATAAAGCATTGATTAATCATTTGATACCAAGCCCTCAAGGCCATGAAGGTGGTAAGTGTGACTAAAATAAAGGTTTGTTTTTGAGAACAGTGAGATATAAAGTATATGGACATTCATGGAAAACAGGACAGAGGGTAGATCCACCATTGTTTTCATCCCAGTCCTTCTTTGCTATCAAGTAAGCACGAACTATATAATAAGCCACAAAGGGGCATGATAGCTTGTGTATATCCTTCAGTCTTTTCTCTTTGAAATGCTCTTGTTAAAAATCTCTGCCTTTAGAAACAGTAAATTCTAGGCAAAGAAAAACACAGACAGCAGCCAATTTGGGACATTCCCATAGTGTTTTTTTGTTCTAGCTCTGTGAAGAATCTCTGGTCACATTTTAATGAGTTTTCAACAGCCAAATAATTGATATTCTTTTCCAGAATTTAACTTTGGCATGTCTGTGTGCAGGCTATTGAAAGACTCTGGGATAAGTCAGGGGTATTGTAACTCGAGGATACAAATTTCTTAAGTTGGCTTTCCTATTTCCTGACAGCTCTACTGTATTCCAATCCCTTTTGCCAACTAGAGAGTTTTTTGTTTGTACTCAGTTTAAAAAGCCTACCATTTTGACTAAATTTACCGACCTAATTCAGTCACACAGCCAATCAATTTAGTTAATTCAATTGGTTTGTGGACCTTTCACTGAATTAATTGATTATGTTTGTTCCTCAACTAGCTGAGAGACTAGACTGGACTTCTGGGAATGTATTCTCCAAGCACATACAAAAGACAATTGTTTTTGTTAATTCTAGTATGTAGGCCATGAACATTTGCATTAAACAAGTCCAGATACAAGACAAAATTATAAATGGATATTCCCTTTCACAGGTTGATATTTGGAAAAGTAGGTTTCCCACACTTCCATTTCCAAACCCATTCCTATTTTTTCATGCACATGGAGAGTACCACAAGAGATGTATTAGTGCTTCCTCTAGGACAAATCACCCCCTACTTTTAAATGATATCTTAGAAATTATTTTAAAGTATCGCTAATAGAAACACATATTCTAGAAATCATATTTATGAATACTAAATTTAACTTCACTTAAGAAAAGTGTATCATTGTAGCACTAAAAATTTATTTTTAAAAACATCAGTTGGGTAAAGGTCTGAGATATTGTAAGAATAATTTTCTTCCATCCACCCAATAGTTAATGAGATTTATTTAGAACATTCCACTTTCTTTTCTGCCCAATGCTTCTAATTTTATCAAGTCACCATTCTAAGCACTGCATCTGGCGTTTTGTTTGGTAAGACAGATTTGTGGGGCAAGTTCACCAACACTTTATGATCAAGCATTGTTTAGATTAATATAACATGAATACACAAGCCTGTATTACAATTTAAATTTTATTTTGCATGCAAAAACGTTCTCCTTTACAGAATTTAGATTAATCCCATGGTTTGTTATTGAACATCTTTAGAAAGAATCCTATTATTCCAAATGACAATTCTGTAAAAAATGCAGTGCAGCTATAATGGAAAGTGCAAAAGCTATATTAAGAAAACTCCCTTCTGAGTATATATATATATATATTCGTTTTACATGTTTCAACTAGAATCAACTCTTATGAATCTGCCTTCAGCCATCTGTATCACTGACCAGCATTGGAAAATCTTGTTTTCAATTTCTTAGCACCTTTGACATTTGGACCTTTAATGACTCATTAACCCTCTACAGCCTCCTTTCCAGATCTCTTTAATCATATATGATCATGTCACCAAACTGAGATTTTTTTTGACTGCTTGTTGCTAGTGCAGACAATATTCTTTCCTCTTCCATTGTCCCAGCTTAGTGCAAGACTGTATATACATGAGATAAGGATGATAACTGGGAGAGGAGAGAGAAAGCCAGGCAAGTATCAGAAGTGGGGGAGTAGAGCAAGACTGAGCAGAGCAAATTAGAATCCATAAAATATATTTTACTGGTTTTTGCCCCTAAAGAGAGAGAGCTTAGAATGACTCAAAAGGGAATTTATGAGACTGTGGGCCACACAGAGAAATATTAGAAATTCTAGTGACAAATTTAAGGTTAGAGTTGGGAAGGAAGAAATCACCTACTTGTGACAGGGTGCAGTGCCACCCTAGAGACCACAGACTGGTAGCTCCTGGAGCATGTGCAGGCACATGCTTAACATGGATCGAGGCAGTGGTTATGCTGAGATTTTCTTCTTGGAAGAAAATAATGTTATTCTTTGAAGAGTATGTGGAAAAGTAGATTCCCAAGGAGATGATTAATAACTGGGTAGATACTAAGTGATGACATAGATACCAAGTGAGGACTGCAGGTGATGGGATAGGTTTCAAGCAAGGGGAGACATTCCTCTGGAAGCATTCTCGGAGTATGGAACAAGGGCTGAGGTCCTCCCTTATTTTGATGGGCACAATCAAGCCAGTAGACAAACAGGCTACCCAGAATCAAAGAAAAACACCAAGATGTAATGTTGTCTGTTTTTAGCATGGAGCAAGGAAGAAAAAAGGGTTGAATTGCATAGACAAATTAAAAAATCTGAAAATGTTTTAGCTCTCCCAGAATTGATATTTTAGTGTGGTTTCATTACTTCCAAAAATTACAAACTTTCCCAGCATACTAGAGTAAAGCTCACACACCACATATTAAACTCAATTAGATATTATCTCTGATTACTAACTATTGACATTGTTCACTGATGATAGTAAGGCACTGCAAAATAAATTCCCTTATTGGACTTACACAAACCTCACAAAAATATAAAAGTAAATAAAATGATCTTTATTTTACTAATAAAGAAAACACGTATGAAAAAAATTCACTTTACAAAGTATAAGTAATTTGCCCTGGATGACATGGTTAGTGTTAGAACATGATTTGGATTCCTAAGTGTTTAATATCCTATCTTATATGCTATGCTACCTCTAAACATTACCTCAAGAATTCAGTAGAGGCCAGGCATTATGGCTCACACCTGTAATCCCAGCACTTTGGGAGGCAGAGGTGGGCAGATCACTTGAGTCTAGGGATTTCAGACCAGCTTGGGAAACACAGCAAAACCTCATCTCTAAAATAATACAAAAATTGGCTGGGCATAATGGTGCATGCCTGTAGTCCTTGTCTGCTGGGAGTGGGTCGGGGGGGTGTGCTACGGTGGGAGTCTAGGAGGCTGAGCCCGCAGTGAGCTGTGATTGTACCTCTGCACTTTAGCCTGGGCAACAGAGTGAGACCTTTTCTTGAAAACTGAATTTAGGAAAAATATTACATCTATTATTTTTCTTAAATACACAGATAGCTCAATGAATATATAAGTATCTCTGCTGCCTGGAAGAATTAACCTAAATAAAAAATGACACTAAGTTACTTTGGAATTTATTTTGATTTTCCTTTGAATCAAATGTATTATCTGTGTAAGTCTCAAGCACCATAGAGAGACCTGTGAGGATCAGTTCTGATGTGACTTAGCTTTAAAATTAAAAAATGGGCAAAGGATATGAACAGACACTTTACGAAAGAAGACATATATGAGGCCAACAATCATATGAAAAAATGCTCATCGTCACTGGTCATCAGAGAGATGCAAATCAAAACCACATTGAGATACCATCTCACGCCAGTTAGAATGGCGATCATTAAAAAATCTGGAGACAACAGATGCTGGAGAGGATGTGGAGAAAAAGGAACACTTCTACACTGTTGGTGGGAGTGTAAATTAGTTCAACCATTGTGGAAGACAGTGTGGCAATTCCTCAAGGCCTTAGAAATAGAAATTCCATTTGACCCAGCAATCCCATTACTGGGTATATATCCAAAAGACTATAAATCGTTCTACTATAAGGACACATGTACACGAATGTTCATTGCAGCACTGTTTACAATAGCAAAGACCTGGAATCAACCCAAATGCCCATTGATAATAGACTGGATTGGAAAAATGTGGCACATATACACCATGGAATATTATGCAGCAATCAGAAATGATGAGTTTGTGTCGTTTGTAGGGACATGGATGAATCTGGAGAACATCATCCTCAGCAAACTGACACAAGAACAGAAAATGAAACACCGCATATTCTCACTCATAGGTGGGTGATGAAAAATGAGAACACATGGACACAGAAAGGGGAGTACTAAACACTGGGGTCTATTGGGGGGAAAAGGGGAGGGCCAGTGGGAGGGGGAGGTGGGGAGGGATAGCCTGGGGAGAAATGCCAAATGTGGGTGAAGGGGAGAAGAAAAGCAAAGCACACTGCCATGTGTGTACCTACGCAACTGTCTTGCATGCTCTGCTCATGTACCCCAAAACCTAAAACCAATAAAAAATTAAAAAAAAAAAAAGAAAATAAAAAATAAAAAAAGATTTCAAAATACCAGGCAATGTTTTGCTTTTCTTGAATGGTCAAGAAAATAGACTATAGATATAGGTAAAATACAGTTCAAGAGCAACATTGGAATAATGTAGATATAAAGTCAAACACATGAATACAAAATAATATGTCAATCAACTGGATCCTTTCAAATATATCTGCTAAGATCTGGAAGATGTCAAATATTCTAGATTGATAACCTTTAGAGTGCAACCAAGATTATTACACTGCCTCTGTGAGATAGAAATCTTTTTTAGACAGGACAGAAATGAGCACATATCAAAATGGTTTGCCACAAGTAAAGGAATTTCCTTCTTTGAATGACTTTAAGTAAAACTAAGTTCAAATTTAAAAAAAAGAACTAAGCATGCAATGGGAAAAAAAGGATAATCTGCTTGGATTCAAAGTTATGCTATTCAATTCTCAAATCACTGAGCAGCATTTATAGTAAAATGACACTGTCATTTATCTCTCAGGCAAGCATTGAGAACTGCCTTAGGATGCAGGAGGTTAGCAGACTTCATAGCACTTAATTTTCTAATATTACAATAATAATATTTAACTTAATTAAAAAATTATGTCTTTACATAAAGTGAATCAAAATATATCTTTGCATCACTGCTTACTGTAACCCCAAGGAACTTATTCATCCATCAACAGCCAAGACATTAAAAATCAGAGAAGTTGGTCTCTCAGGATAGAGACTCTGATGTTGGGTCTGTACATTATCTGCCCGATCTTCAGTAAATTAAACCAACAACATCAACAGGAAAAAATGTGCAAATACAGTGTTGCTTTTCACTTGATCAGTGTTTCCAATGTCTAAGAAATACAGATTATTTTCACAGAAGATTACGTCAACTGGAAACTGAATAATCTTGATCTCTTTTAAGAAAAAACAATCTTATCTAAATATTTTAAGAAACAAAATAACTTGTAATCTGTGTCTTCTGCTTCTATTTTGGGAGTCACACAAGCACGGGCTGGATAGCCCATTCTGTCTTGGAGGACAGGAACAAATGGGATTGAAATATAAAGTTACATGTGAGCATTAAAGAACATCCTGGAGTCCCAGGTCATATAAATAGGGCTTGTAATTAGCATTTTAGTAAATACTTATAAGAAAGCGTGTATCAAACCAAATTGATAGATGTCAATCTAGAAATAAATTCTAGGAGTAATTATTAAATACTTTCTACCTTTCTCCCAAAGTCCAACAACCCACAGAAACCTTGGGGAAGAAAGGAAGTACAAGCTTTGCTTTGTTGAACTATTTGATACTAATAAATACACTGAGCAGCCATGCCATTTTTATAACTAATCAAAGCAAGTGGTTTGATGTTAAATCAATGATGTTTATACAAAAATGACTTATTAGATACAGTCATCTTTACCTCATGGCTAGAAATCAGCATAGTAATTAAAGTTGTGTTCTGATACTTATTAGTTCCACGATCGTTGGCATGGCACTTATCTTTCTAAGCCTCATGCTGCCTCATCTATAAAACAGAAACTGATAACAGTATCTACTTACAGAGGCTTTTTGAGGCTAATATGAGATGATACAGAAAATACAAATGTGCCTGGCACAGGCTGACAGCCAATAAATGATAGCTGTTGGCCATGAAAGACAAGGCTCATTAATTTGTAGGTTAGTGCGTACTACCAAGAGCACAGATAAGGAATAATACCTGGATTGATTAATTAATTTTCATCTTCTATGTCCTAAAACTTGTTCTTCCTGGCAAACTGGGGGAGGATGTCCCAGCAATTACCCAGACTGAAGACAATGACCAAGCAGCATCTTTACCTAAAAAGAATTGTATTTCTTTCCAAGAAAATCTCCATAAACTTTAGCCCATTTACATATAATACACAACCAAGCCATCTCTCAATTGTTCTTGTTTGTTTTTACTATCCCATATCTGTTCACTTTTTTTAAATGGTAAGATTTGACTTTGAACACAGATGCTGGTAATAGTCTCAAAATTACGGTGCTAAACTTCCTTGGCTTACCAACATTAAATAAAGGAAAAGAAAATCTATTAGAAGCATCATGACTTGGTTGACACACATATGAGCACTAAAGGTAGGGCAATATTTTTAAACTATATTTACCAGTGTTATAGCTTTGAGGCAGTTCAGAAGCAGAAAGGGTGAAATAAAACACAGTAATGGTGACATGCATATTGTTCTCATTACCAGAAGATAAAACCATCATAACCAACATACTCCAATCTAACATAGACTGAAATTTTTAGTAGCTGATATTTCCAGGGGTCTACCAAGGCACAGTGCACAGTACATGTCACATTCTAGAGTCAAGGAGAGAAACAAAAGTGATTTCAGTAATGTAGGAATAATATTAAAAATATAGCTTATTCAGTACTTATACAGTACTTTATAGTATAGCTTTGTACATAACACATTTGTACACAAGTTTTATACACACACATATGTACATATAGGTCTATATACAAATATCATTCTATAATTACATATATACTTGTTCATTAATTAACCATTATGCAACCTATGAAGTACAATGAGTGAAACTATATAGAGGAAGCAACACTGAGCTGCTGGGGACACAGGCCATACTTATGTTGATGATATCTGTCCTGCAATCCTGACTTCCCAGAGCAGGTGACTAATAGATTACTGTGTAATCTATTAGTTTTATCAGTGACAGTGTTTTCATTTTCTGCTATTTGGCATGATGAAACCACAGAGGATCAGAAGCAAATTGTTGCTCTCACAGGGATGTAACTCCTGTAAGAAGGCACACTGAGGATAAGAAGAAGTAATTGCTCTCTTAATAAAGGAGAAAAATTTGGAAGATTAGTTATCAAGAGTAGATCTAGGAACGTAGAAAGTAGAGCAGTTTGGTGTGAGGGCAAACAGCTTCATAGACTTCAACCTCCCCAAAGGAATTACTTTTACAGCACAGCACGGTCATTAATGTTCACAATGATGGCTTTGAGTTAACAAAAAGAGGTTAACTCACCTTAGCACATTCAGTCTAACAGGGTAGGATGTATGTATTATTTTCAAAATGGTAAAAGGAACAAGAAAAGTTTTGTTGCATAAAACAGAAGGAATTAATTTATATGAAATACTCACTTTTGTAAATCAATCTTCCCTAATGGTATGAGAAAGTTAATATATATACCCATCCATCCATCTATGCATTTCATTTTTGGCAATTTTTCTGTTCTTTTAGTTAAGATAGGTTACCCAAGCTGGGCAGAGTGGCTCATACCTGTAATCCCAGCACTTTGGAAGGCTGAGGCAGGTGGATCGCAAGGTCAGGAGTTTGAGAACAGCCTGACCAACATGGTGAAACCCAGTCTCTATTAAAAATACAAAAAAAAAAAAAAAAATTAGCCTGGCATGGTGGCAGGTGCCTGTAATCCCAGCTCCTTGGGATGCTGAGACAGGAGAATTGCTTGAACTGGAAGGTGGAGGTTACAGTGAGCCGAGACCATGTCATTGTACTCCAGCCTGACCTACAGAGTGAGAAAAAAAAAATTTGATACCCATTACTCCTACCACTGCAAATATCACCAAACTACAATATAGTATACTAATTACTACACTAGATTAACACTGATGGCTAACTATATTACTTATAGTTGTAATTTCAGATTTCGTATGAATGATAATTACAAAGAATTCTATAAATTCCATTCTTAATGTCTTAGAGTCAGATGGCTCATGCCTGTAATCCCAGAAGTTTGGGAGGCCAAGTAAGAGGCAGGTGTATTGCTTAAGTCTAGGAGTTTGAGACAAGCCTGGACAATAAGGTGAAACCCCATAACTACAAAAAAAAAAAAATACAAAATTAGCCAGGCATGGTGGTGTATGCCTATAGTCCCAGCTACTAGGAGTGTAAGGTGGAAGGATCTCTTGAGTCAGGAGGTCAAAACTTCAGTAATCCATGTTGGTGTCACTATACTTCAGCCTGGGTGACAGAGCAAGACCTTGTCTCAAAAAATAGAAAATAAAATAAATCTAAAAAGTAAGCAAAATTTTAGAAAAACTGAATGAAGAAGTATGTAATATTGGGCGGTAGTTTCTGTCCTTACTGCAGACAAGCTGTTCCTCAATTAACTCTTTCTACCTGGAAGGTGGCCATAAATGAACACATATTGATAATTGCTAAGCAACTACCTGTATTATTTAATATGTGTCAATTTATAGATTTCAACAAACATGAAGATACAATCTTTGCCAAGATGCCCAGTTTATTCTCATATTAAATTATTAAGGTAAAACCCTGAAATCCTACTTTCTCTTTCAAGGTTGCTCTACCTTATTTTAGATAAAGCTAAATTGGCATGTTCACTTTTCATAAAATTGTAAATTTCTTTGCTTACATATTACTTGGAGAGTATTGAGAATTTTCCCTCTGTCCTTGTGAACAAAACACGAACCAGAGAATTTGAACTTGGGGGTCTAGAAGATAACTACCCCATTAAATAATAATAGTCAAACGAAAAATTCAGTTGCTTTTTAAAACATGACTCTCTAAACATTATTATAAATTCCATTTTGGCTTGTTTCCCTCCTAAAGATGCATGAAGTTAGTTTATATATTAAAAATACACATCACACTTAAACAAGAGTATTATTTGTATTATTATTTCAATTTACTTTCATTCATTCTAACCTCTAAGATGGTATTTTGGTTATTCTCTTTGATATGCCTGTTTTTCTTTAACTCTGTAATTGCCATCACATAACAAGATCTAGCCCCCAGCCTTCTCTAGTCTCTGTAAAAATTAAGCATATCACTAGGTGGATTTGAAACCAACGCACTGAGAAATATTCAGCAGTTCTGCATGTCACTCATTTCCGGATTTGACCTTATTGCCATTTTGTCTGGATACCCTACCCTTTTCAACTTTGTAAGATCCAAATAACAACTATTTTTTCTCCCACAACTAGTTTATTGACATCACCATTATCTCCATTCCTAAGATATGAAGATAATGAGGCATCTGAAAATGAGGCATCTGTTTCTTTCTAGTCTTTATTTTCGCTTATCACCTTTTTCTTTGGAATCTGTAATTTCTATCCCTTTACCTCTATTCTCAACACCCTCCAATGATGATAGGATCCATTAAGTTCAGCCCAAATAACTTTAGCAGTCTCTAGTCTCTTCTTTCCTAAAATCCATTTTACAATTAATTTGGCTAATTTTGTTTCATCCTGTCAGTATCTTATTGAAAATACTAATTGAATAACTTGTACCATTTTCTTATTTTGAACCTAAAAGCTGCTGTATCATCTCTGCATCATCAAACCACAGTTTCATTTGCATCTGGAAATCATAGCGAATTGGTTTTAATGTCCATGTTTCCAGTATCATCAGGGGCTGCATAACTGTTGTAGTTTACTTTTTCCTACACTCAAGTTCAACCACATCAAAAATATAGGTCTTGCTGCTAAAGGGAGTCTTGAAACTAGACAGGAGTTCTCTAAAATACAATTTCAGGAGCTTGGAGCTACTTACTTCCTCTCCTGCCGACTGATTCTCTTTCTGCTGCCTACAGTGCCACAACTAGAAATACACTTCTCTAGGTTTAAAGCTGAACCCCCATAACCTTCCAAATATCCTTCTAGCAAAAAATAACTTAATATTTCTTTTCATATTTAAGTTTTGTTTTAGAAACTGGCTGGCAGAGTATTTTATTTGGCCAACATAAAACATTTTTTTAAGTGAAGTTATTATCCACATTTATAAACATCAGGTTTCAAATAAAAACTTAGATTTTCAGTTTATCGTAAAAAATAGTTGAGGTTGCAATCAAAAATTGCAGCAAAATCCTTTCACACTCCCTGAGTCTTTCTAAAAGGGGCCACTTTGCAGGGAAACAATAATACCTTACACAGATGAAAGGGAACCACGTCACTGGGTACAAGACCATGCCAGCCTCAATCAGAAGAAAATCTGCCTGCTTATTTCAGGTCCTCTGTCCATCTGCAAAAATACAGCTACTTGTCTTCTTTAATAAATGGAAATAATTTAAAGAAAACAATCTATAAAATGCTACATAAAACCACATTAAAATTACAAGTAAAAATCGACATCCAACAAAATCCTGCTTTCAAATTCAATTTCTTAGAAAGAACCTTGATTCTGTGCTGTCCACTACAACCCAATTCTCTCCCCAGGGAAAGTATAATAGTGCTAAAGGTCACTGGTAGAGACTGTTGCCAAATCAATGAAGCAAAGACTTTTTCTTTCTGGAGATGCATGGAAATGCACAGTGATGGGTTGATTAGGTCATCTTTTGTATTATACATGTAAATGGGAAATAATGTCCTTAGAGTGCCAATAGCTATTTTGTTGAATTTGGTAAAAATGAAACCCTGTGCTTAAGCTTCAATTCAATTCTCTTAACTTTATGTTGGGAGGATGCAAAACTCTTTATGCTTCCATAATTAGGTAATCCTTTGATGACTTATCAATTGCCTCAACTTAGGACCCAAAGTGCATAGCATCAAACTGAAAGAGAACACATCTTTTATTAGAATTGCTTTTGGTTTGTTTCCTGCAAATAAGTGAATATTGACACTATTTACAACCAAATTTAGGAAAACGTCAGTAGAATATTTCAAGATGGGATTAGTAACACCTCATTTACCTGGACATTTCCTGGGAAGGAGCAATTGTGGAGAACTGAATTTTCTCTGTACCTGAAGATTATGCCCATTTAAACCTAAATATTAGATATAAATCTTCATAAAATATATTAACTGCTAAATTCCTGTCTTCCTACATATATGTCTCTAAACATATTAACTTTTTTTCTCCTAATGATTCAGTGGTCATCCTGTGAGCATTCATTACTATGCCATGTGTATATTTCTATGCCTGTTTTATCATTTTTTTCTCTCCTCCCCCAATGTCAGTCTCAGCTGTCTCTTTGGCTATCACTGTGTCTCTTCTCAGCTTCCCCTTTGCTGTTTCTAATCTGCTGTGGGCTGGGAAACCAGATAACCAAGCTCATTTAGAATGACATGCTGAATAAAAGTCAGTAAGACTCAAGTGGGCACTAAGAAATAAAATGCATGACTTTAATGTGCAGTTTTTGTGAAAGCCATTTTGGATATTCAGAGGCTTTTTTAACTTAATTCTAGGTTGGGCAACTACTTTAGGGTTGAGATTGTATGAACTGGTAGAACATTTCTTCATTAAGTTTCAAAGTATTTCTCTACAGGAAACTAAGGCAGTTTTGACAAACACAGGCAAGAGAAGCTAGGTTTTCCCTTTGGAAGCAGAGGAATCTGGTAGGATAACACTCAGGAGCCCTCATGTGGGGCTTTAGGAAACTGTGGAGATCAAACTCTTCCCTTTGACCACCAGATACCTTCCCATTCATATTGGCATGGAAGGCAGTGCCGGAAAGAATCAAAATTTAGCAATAATAGGTAAAATTTATGGTTTCCTGTTAGAATCTCTCAGAATTTTACCTTCTCTTTTATAATAGAATGTTGGCAAGGTGAAATAGAGGTAATCTGGAAAGAGAAAAGTCCAGAAATAGCTGTTTTTCCTGTATTAATCCGTCCACTTCACTTGCATCTTGTTCTTAATGCACAAATCAGAACCCTAACCTAAGGTTTCTTTTCCTGAGACTAATGCTATCCCCGAGGATAACCCATGGGGGTCCCCAAATGCTTGTGGCATCCTGGGTCTCCTCACATCAATACATCACCACAATCTGGTGCTAAAACATAGACTCATGTATTCACTTGTTTATATTCAAATGACTTCATCTTAATAGCTTAGCAACAAATAGAACCCTCCCTACAGAGCCCTCCTTATATATCTTATTATGACATACCCACTCTTTTTATGTCATCTCTCAATGCTTCTCTCAGTGCTCATTTTGAAGGAATTTCATCTCTCTAAAACACACAGAGTTGTATGGGACTGGGTGGGAAGAAGAAATTGATTTGTTTTGCCTTCCCCTGTATCCATAGAATCCAGTTATAGCCAGTTTTTTGCTGCAATCAGTAAGGATTTCTCAGGTTCTAACAAAGAAGAAAGCAATAAGAGATATCATCCCTTATCTTCTCAAGGACTTTCTTCCTGTCCAGTATGACAATGGACATTTTTTGTTGTTTTGTTTAAAGCCAAATTTTATACTGTACAGCAAGGCCCTCAATCTTCTAAACACTCTCAAGGGTAAAATTAGTCTGAAATCCATAGAAGAACATTGATTATACAATCAGTCCAAAATCTTCAGGGCCACCAGGAAACACCATGGGCTTAGTCCTGCTGATCACTTAGTTTGGGGCTTTCTGACAATATGTTGTCTTTCAGATTCTTCATTGCACCACACTAAGCTAGACCTGCTTCCTCCAAACACATTTAAGTGGATTATTTTTCCAATCTGGAGACTAATAAAAATAAATAGAAGTACCCCTTTGTTACTAATAGTAGGGTTTTCTGCAATCGGATCTAACTTCTGGGATCATGAGTCAGGGTAATCAATTTATTCTTTTAGGACATACATTGAGATCCACCTCAAAAACTTTTAAATCAAGATTCAATCAAATTTAATATATGTAGATTTGTCACATTGAAAAGCAAATTGAAACAAAATATCACTGGAGACACACAAGAAAATCATATAATCCTGTGGTCCTTATTTTACCTCTTCTTCCAGAAATGTTGGAAGCAGAACTAAAATAATAGGTTTGAAAAGAAAATCAGTTTTACAATTCCATCACCCTCAAAGACTTCCATCATCACCACTACCAATCAATATAGGTAATCATTTGCATCCACCAGGACAATTTAACTCTAAATGCCATGCCTATATAAATAACTGGACTCCATCCTTCAGATTTTCTGTATAAAAAGACCCAGCTCAAAGTTATATTCTCTATGAAGCTATCTAGATTTCCCAGCTAGATATCTTTGGTCTATATGTTTAACCTAAGTTTAGCATGATTTCTTCATCTTGCACTGTCATGTATTGTACCATCTGATTGCTTAATAAGCTTTTAGGTAGCACAAGAGGGAGTTCTTTCAATCTCTGTGTTCTTCAAAAGTACCTAGAAGATAGTCCAATGTAAGAAATGGATTACATTTAAGAGTGTCATCCACTGGTTTGTCTAAAAAAGGAATTATTTTGAAATGAGAAAACAAAAGCTAACCACTTTATAAACACATCTGAGGCTTCTCATCAGCTTCTTTAATTATAATTATTATTATTTTGAGACAAGAGTCTTGCTCTTGTCACCCAGGCTGGAGGGCAATGGTGCCATCTCAGCTCACTGCAACCTCTGCCTCCCAGGCTCAAGCAATTCTCCTACCTCAGCCTCCAGAGTAGGTGAGATTACCGGGGCTGCCACTATGCTCTGCTAATTTTTGTATTTTTAGTAGAGACAAGCGTTCGTCATGTTGGCCAGGCTGGTCTAGACCTCTTGACCTCAGGTGATCCGCCAGCCTCAGCTTGTATTTTGAATAACAACTCTAAAGGGAATGTTGTGATATCAACATTTCATTTTCACATCAAATTTTAATTCAAACCCAACTTTCCAACCTGAAAAAATTGCTGTTAGCCTAGCCAATAATATGTACATAACCTGAAATGTAAAACATGATGAAAAGCATGATGTCATAAAACAGAATATTCCAGACATTCATAACTATGCATTTGATAACCCATTCTATGAATGATTCAGCACGCACACCTATACAATTCTGATAGTCCTCTTTATGTATAGAATAAAAACCATCCAGAAACAACAAAATGATGAATTGTCTAATGCATCATACCATGAAGACATCACAGCCTTGCACATGAGATTTGTTAGGAATAGAAAAACATTTGCAAGTCTCTGGATTTCTCTGGCTCTTTACTCAAGATGACATATGCATTTATGGATTTGAGAATAAGTGTGACTGAAGTGAATTGTAATGTGTCACTAATAAGTGGCTGTGAGAACATATATTTGTGTAGGCATACAGTACATGTCTACACTGGGGCACTCTTATCCTAAGTGGCATCTTGTAGCACAGACCTGATCAAACTCTGGGCTTCAAAACAATAATTTACTTGGTATAAAGGGCACAAACCAAAGAAGATAAAATATGTTTAGTAATTTTCCTGATTCTCTCTTCTTCAAACACACACAGATATTAAATAAACCATCCCAATTTCCAGTTACTTTCCGTTAACCATGAGAAGCAAGAAAGCACTATGCTCTCAGTATCATCCATGTTAAATATCTGCCCCCGTCATCAGGTACAACAGATTAAATGATGATTAAGCTGAACGTTAAATTTAGGTTGGTGTTTCAAAAATCTGTCTACCTTGTAGTGTCATTTTTTTTCTAAAGCCATTTTCTTGTAATACTCCAAAAGTCAATGACTGCATTTTAGATGGAGGCATGGCAGGAATCTCAAATGGACAAAATTTCTTTATGGATAAATTATATAGAGAGTTTTTAAAGATGTGAAGAGAATTATGCATAGTAGGTTTTATACACTAAGTGATTATTAGAAGTAAAATATCTTAACTTAAAAGTAAACAGAAAAAAATGAGGTATCTGACATGGGAAAAGAAAATCTCAGGAACATAGAACTCGGCTTGGCAGCCTCTGCAGTACTTGAAAAACCATATTACATATAAGTGGAAATGTATGTTCTCAGAATAGTGTTTATAGGCTTTACTCTCAAGGTTCAGATTGACCTTGGTATCTCATAAGACATTTGGATAGCAATTCAAATAAATGAGATTTTTTAAATATCGAAGTTAAAGAAATTTTTTAAACTCTTCAAATGTTTATTTTATTTCTTTAGGAAGGATAAAATGGTCATATTTTCTTCTGTGGAAACAATACACATGAGCAGTTGTATTCTGAAATGCCATTGTAAAGATTTGTAATGCTTTCCTACTCTTTTACAATCAGGATTGCTGCTTTTGCAGAGCACAACAATACCGCATTATATAGAATCAGCAGATTGAACCAAGAAAACCAAGGGGAGCACTGAGCAACCATCGGTGCCTTTTTGGACTCCTGCCCTTGCCACACATCACCAGACCTCTTTAGTCAGTCAATCTTCTTGTGACCCTAACAACCCCGAGGGCAGACTCAGGGATGCTTCCACAGAAAAATCTCTCCTTCACTTTTTCACTCTGAACTAACACTGTAGCCCAACGGCTCCCATTTCCTATTCTAAGATGATAGGACGCTAAGCCTCATTTGTGAAGTCCTTTCAAATATACATAATTTAACTTATATGTATATACAGTGAAGCCATCTCCATGGTAGTTATATTCATCTGAAAATCCTTTAATTTACGTCCTGCACTGACTCAGGCTGGCTTGAGGAGATGTGTCTGTGTGTGAAAACAAAAAAAGAACTAGCAAATGAATTGACTTGGGGCTATAGACAAAGACCTGATTCTATCTAATCCTTGCTAATTTCCCCTCCTTCTTTTATTTTCCAAGTAAGCCTAGTTAATGAAGAAAATTTACAGAAAAATGCCTTGGTACACATTATCTGAATAATCCTCCATAAGAAAAGCAGGCTCAGTTTCATAAATGGAATAAAATGCCTTTGAATATTATGAAAGATTGCACCATTATGTCATCCTGTTTTGAACATAATTCCTTTTATCTTTGAGTTGTTTCCTTTTTATTGTTACTTTGTGATGACACAATAACATGCTATGTGTTGTATGTTAACAGTATTATGTGCTTGTTTTTAGCGTGTTCTGGATTTATCTTTTCAAGGTCAAAGCATTTCAGTCTGCTGTAGAAGCTACTCTGTAGAGACCCTTTTTTTTTCATAACTTCTATTTCTTTTTAATTCTCAGAACTGTTTAAAATTCTAATTAGAGTGTGAAAGCCACATTCAAATATAACACAGAGAATCAAAGTCACTCATCTACCACAATTTTGTCCCTGTTTATTTTATGACCCATCAACAAAAAGCTATATTTGTAATCTTGTTAGATTTACCAGCAATAATGACCTAAGATTAAAAATTGGGGAGGATTTTTTCTTTTTTTTATCATTTTGTCTTTTTCCCCTTGGGTAATGTGAGTAGCTCTGTTGGTACTGAACTTAAACAATTACTCACACCCCTTTAATCTGTTCTTTGTCAGCTGTTTCATGTTAGTACAACAGAAAAGCACCCCATCAATCACTGTTTCTTCATCTGTCAGTCAAAATGTCCATTTTTTGAATACTGGGCCTGCATCCCAATCTGTGACAATCTATGTGTTGTTTATTTACTTTTAAAAAGAGCAATGTGGGAAGACACAAAACTATAAGTGAATTTTGTAAATGGGAAGAGCTAAATTATCAGTGACTATGTCAATGTTATTGATGAGTGGAGGAGAAAATTACCTACTGGGGGCAAAGTCAGGAAACTCACTTTCAGCCCTACCTCATTCCCCTAAACCCATTTTGCTGACACTTGAATAGTTTCTGGTGGGCCAAGGTTTTTTTGTATCACAAGGAGAATGAAGATTAAAAGGCAAAAATCCAAAGGAGAGAGTAAAAAAGGAAAGATATAGATCCTGTGAGCAGATTTTGGTAGAGTAATTAGCAGAAACAGAGTACTTACTTAATAACAACACGCTAAATACTAAATGCTAACAGAATAACTATAGGAAGCAGACTGAGGTGCCAAGATTGAAGACTAGTGTGGCAAAGACCAGCTCCACTTGACAGTGAGAGTCAGCTGGTAAACAGCTTGTCCTAGCTGTGACTTCTTGGAGAAATTTTTTAGAATGTAATTGTGGTCCTTCTGTCCACTATACCTAGGGACTTCTGTACTTCTTCCTGCCTACACTTGCATGCAGAGGTCAAATAAACCGGTGAGAAACAAAATATGTGACCATAAATGCAAAAATGGCATAACTGTTTGCACCACTGGATAAATATGTTGAATCAATGAACTCTTATTTCTGCATTAAAATGCAGTTTTACAACCACTGACTACAAAGGAAATTATGAAGCAAAAATAAAGAGGTGGTAACTAGGTTCTAATATCTAGATTACTAACTCAACTTCAGAAAGTTGGTATATTTTCAGAATTGCAGATATGTCTGTAACCTAAAGTATACTTCATAGCATTTAATTACTTACTTAATTTTTAACTTTATTTTAGAGGCAGAATCTCACTGTGTTGCCCAGGCTGAAGTACAGTGGTGCAATCATAGCTTACTGCAGCCTGAAACTCCTGGCCTCAGGACACCCTTTTACCTTAGCCTCCTGAGTAGCTGGAACTACAGTTATCCACTACCATGCCCAGCTAATTGTTTTTATTTTTGTAGAGACAGGGTCTTGCTATGCTATCCTGGCTGGTCTCAAACTCCTGGCCTCAAGAAATTCTCTTGCCTTGGCCTGCCAAAGCACTGGGATTATAAGTGTGAGCTATCTCATCCAGCCTGTAGCATTTTATTTTGAGGTCTAGGGATTAATGTGTATATGATTTAGTAAGTGATGATTAATGGCATTTAAAAACAATGGATATCATATAGAAACACATGAATTGTTACTTGAATATAATAAAACTTTGTAAATTAATAGATTGGAAAGACAAGATTCTAGAAATTTGAGGGGAATAGGTGGGATCTAGCATTGCCTCTTACATTTACATATTTGTCTGTTTGGGCATGTTATTTTACCTTTTTACATTGATTTCCCTCTTAATGTGTGGGTGACCATAGAAGAGTTGGAATTAAACCATAAATTGAGTAAATTTCTAAGGTATATGCTACAAATACACATTTGATATAAATAATAAAATTCCTTGGTAACTGTCCAGTTTTGTGTCTCCATAACCTTCTATGTTGTTAGTTGAAGTAATTATTTCTAAGTCTGAGGATTGTCCATTTAAAGTTGAACACTCAAGATAACAGATTTATCTCTCCTCATGCTGCAAATTCAGACTAAGAAGCATCATTTCCTTTGGTTAAATTCAAGGTACAGAAAAGAAAACCAAACCAATTCTACCAAAGAACAAATCAATTGATTATGAGTAGGTGGAGGTTATATTCTTTATCTTACTGACTTTGAGGTAAAATCAGTTAATCCTTTTATCCCCAATCTTCCTATTTAATCCAGAAAATGCTCTATGGAACAGAAGTAATCACTGCAAAATGAAGGCTTTATTCTACATTTTAGCAATAGTCTTTCCTTGGCTTATAAAAAATTAATTGCTGGGTATTCTCCTGATTGGATACTTTAGATCCTGGTGACTGTTCTAATGACTGGGCTGAAAGACAATTCCCTTATCTCATAGCCACATCATCTCCATGCAAATTGATCTGAGAGTGCCTTTAGAATAAAAACAGCTGGATTCTCTGCAGCTATTTATGGGTCCAGTTTCCGAGGCTTAATTTTGATTTATAACTACTGAAATTAAATCAGGCATCTTTACTGCTTAAGGGTGGCTTTGCTTTCACCAGTGCAGTAGGGAGACTGACATCATTTACGAATATATTTTATCAGTAACATTTCAACCTCGGTAATGGAAAAGAAAAGGCATCTTCTTATCTCTGGTATTTGTACTTGAGATTCCTTCAGAATTATTATTTATTGACAAATGTGAGGGTCCGATTGTCAGATTAGACTCGTATGAATGAAAGATCTCACAAGGCATCAAGCTTTGGTTAGCAGTTTCAGGGATATAAGCTATCAAGTCCAGATAAGGCACTTCAAATATCATCAAGTGGTATACCTTATGTCATATGTGCCAGGAAACCCTGCCTCACAGATCCTGGGTTCCGTTCACTATGTGCAATCCCTTAGCCAAAGGCATCTTGCTAAGAGATCTTATCTCTGGACAGAGATAAGTAAATATCATTACTCTATTCACCCAAAATTCCATTTGACAAACACATTAGACTAAGTCTTTGCTTTCCTGTAGGGGCACAAATGATTGTACAAAAAAGAGAAACAATTTGAGACACTAAAATATGTTAAATATGTTAATAATCCTAATGTCCTAACAAGGCTTTTATCTAGAAAATGGTAATAAATGTCAACATGATATAGAGAGAAGAGTTGAAGATTAGAGATCACTTTTTATCCATATGACTTTGTGCATTAGTTTTTGGAGCCTCAGTTTTACTAATATTCAAAGGGATTAAGGAAAATAAGGCTAAGCAGAGTAACACTGAATTTTTTTTTTCTTTTGAGACAGAGTTTCACTTTTTTGCCCAGGCTGGAGTGCACTGGCGTGACCTCAGCTCACTGCAACCTCTGTCTCCAGTTCAAGTGGCTCCTGACTCAGCTTCCTGAGTAGGTAGGATTACAGGTGCCCATCACCACACCTGGGTAATTTTTTGTATTTTTAGTAGAGACAGGGTTTCACCCTGTTGGACAGGCAGATCTCAAACTCTTGGCCTCAGGTGATCTGCCTGCCTCAGACTCCCAAAGTGCTAGTGTTACAGGTGTGAGCCACCACACCCGGACGATTCTGGAAATTTTAAAAGACATATATACTGTCTTTTAAAACATATATATATGTATATCTATATGTGTGTATATGTATGTCTTTTAAAAGACAGTATATATAGTCTTTTAAAAGGATATAGTCTTTTATAGTATTTTAAAAGTATATATATACTATATTTTAAAACACATATAAATATGTATATCACAGCTTTGAAGACCATAAATGTTCTATAAATATAAAAAAAATGAGAATTTTAAATGTACATACTCTTCATGTGGCTAGCTGAGTGTTATAAATCTCCTTTCTTACAGATAAGAAAAACAGTCTCAGAAGTAAGCAAAATTCTGATAGAGAGATAGAAAGGAAAACCTGTCTTAGAACCCTTTAAACATGCTTCTCCTCTAAGTTAAATCACAGTTTGGTAGAGAAGGTCATGATTAGGTAAATACAGGACCAGAAAAGCCAAGGCAGTGGGGTAATGCATGCAGAGAAAACTGTCTATACCTCTTCTTCCAATGTCTTTTCATTTTCTTTGTGATTCTGTGCAACTATTACTTCTTTTATCTTGTAGCTGTCAAAGGAGCTCTCAGTACAGAAACCAGCACACCCATTAAAAGCAAAGCATGAATTTGGGGTGAGGATCCGTGAGTCTCCCTTAAGAATGCCTTAATTTTCACAAGGATAAAATATGTATTTGATTAAACGGTAGAAAGTATTAATTAGTAAGTATCATACATTAGCAACAGTAATAGAGAAGTCATTTTGGAGACCAAGAGTATATTCCTAGACCATGAAATCAAATCATTTGAGTAGTTGCTTACTGAGTCTACTGAGTCTATTCACAAGGAAAGCCTAACACATAAGTTCTTTAAACAAAAACCAGTAGCATAGTTAATTTCCACTTGTGTTTCCAAATTGTTGCTTTTGTCTTATTGAGAGCATATTACTTATTTCTTCTCCAACTGTTAAGCACCTTAAACACAGCTGGGTCATATGCAAATGTCCTACTGTACCAACAATATGACAATACGAATACCCTGCAACCTCTCAACAACCAGAAGACAAAGATGTATTTGGAAGGGGCAGATGGGAAGTGAAAGAGAGAAATAAAATATACTTTGCAGGGAATATTCTGCACACACAATTCTGGGTGTTATATTTTTACCTTATATAAATAAACTTCATCCGTCTTCACTTTGAAGATACAAAAAAATTTTTCTAGAAAAGACAGATTGTCACTGGCTGATGAGGTAAGTTAGGACAGGATATGATTAATATGCTACCATGATGTCTCAGAGAGGGATGCTCATTAAAGTTGTGTGTGACAAAAGTTGGAAAGTGTTATGACCTTGAAATATTGGAACATATTTCAAAGTGAAATTTGACAAGTTAGAGAAATAGTCAGATAGAGAAATGGATTTTAATCAGACTGAAAGGAAAATCAATGTATTGGTTTTGTCAGTTGTACCTTCCTATTGAATCTGGTGACTGCCTGTCACTTCCTCTGTGGTTTCATCTGACTCTAACGCAACACTCCTCTGACTGGTCTCCCCTCTTCCTTTCTTGCTCTTTTGTAGCCCATTCTTCACTTCTCAGCTAAGGTGATGTTTTGAAGACGTGAATTAGATTATATCATTATTTTCTTCAAATGCTCATATAATATTTAGAATATAATCCAAATCCTTCCTTGCCATGGTCTACAAGGCATGGAATAAAGTAGGTTCTGCACACATCTCTATTTCATTTTCTTACAACAGTGCTGGCACTTAGGTGCTCAGTAGATATTCCTTGACAATATAGAACAGAAGTTCTCAAAGTGTTGTCCAAGGACATTTGGTAGTCCCTGAGACTCTGTCGGGAGGTCCAAGGACCAAAACCTTGTTCATCATCTCACAGATATACGATGATGCTGTCTAGAGGCCAAGGGACATACACTATGGCAGAGGATTGCCTGCAAAGTGGATGTGAGAATCTAGCTGTCTTAAGCCAAACAAAGAGACTGTCAATGATGTAAAACAAGTCACTCTTCTCACAAAATTATCTTAGTGGGGCAATATAAGTAATTTTCATGTAAGTACATAATTTATTTTTACATGCAATTAGTTGGTTATTTTTAAATGAATGAATAAATAAATAAATATTTTCTCATTCAACTCTCAATAGAGTAAATAGTAATACCTATGTATAACCTATATAACAAGCATAAAATTCTCAGAGGTTTTCAGTACATTTAAAAAGTAAAAAGGGATCTTGAATCCAAAAATGTGAGATTCAAATCCACTGGAATTGAATCTCATCAACTAATATCCTTTATTCCCTAGAAACATCCAGTAGAACTTTCCTCTCCAATTAAAATTGCCCTCGAATAAGGTTTTCTCTTTCCTGATATCCATGCTTTTACTATTCATTGATTATGAAAAGTCTGTCTGTCTCTTTCTGATTTCTCCATCTTGAAGTATACTTTAAAGCCGTCTAACGTACAATCTTCCATGAAATCTGCCTCATAGCTCTAGCCCAAAAGGTTTTCTATATACACACCTTTAGAGCATTAAGAATTTATACTACCAATTGACAACACTTATTGTTAGTTATCTTTTCAAATTGCCTGTAAATCTCTCTAAAGACAGAAACCTCTCTAAAGACAGAGACTGTCAGACAGTCATGGCGCAGCCTGTATGTAACATGCAGGCAACACAAAATGATAACAGGATCTAGTCTCCAACAAACTCTGTTCTCTTAAAACCTAGTATGCGATATTAAGACTAAATGGAAATAAAAGCATTGTATAACTGTCTACCCAAAAATCAATATTCCAGTAACACTCACACTTTATATCTTTCGGGATTCACCACCCAAGGTAGACAGAATTCTTACCACCACCAGCAAGGATGTCCAAATCCTAATTCCCAGATACTGTGAATATGTCCTTCAGATATAATTAATGTTACAGATATAGAAACAGGGAAATTATCTGAGTGGATCACCTAATTACATTAGTTCTTCAAAGCAGGGAGCTTTGTTTGGAGCAGGAGAGAAGTGGCAGAAGGGGAAGTCAGAAAGATCTGAAGCATGAGAGGGACTTCACTTCCTGTTGCTTCAAGAAAGGGGAAGGACCCTTGGAAAGCATGAAAAGCAATGAGGGCACCATCCAAGAAAAATCCAGCCCTGCTGCTGACAGCCACCAAGGAAATTAGACCTTAGGCCCATAACCAGAAGGGAGTGAATTTTGCCAAAAAACCTGAATGGCTTGAAGCAGACTCAGCCTCAGAACCTCCACAAAGGACCACGGCCCTGCCAACACTTTGACTTTGGCCCAAGCAGAGGACCCACCCTAGACACATGATACGCAGATTCTGACCTACAGAAGTATGAAATAATAAGCGTAAATTATTATAAGCCATTGCTGGTAATTTTTTACAGCAACTATAGGAAAATATGAAGCACCTGTGGTATGTTAAATTCCAATAGCCCTTACAGCAGGTACCTAAAACCACTAACTTCCTCTAAGCTCCATGCACTGCACTCTGTCCACTCACCCACAGTCTTATTTATCATGCAAATGATGTGCACAGTAAGTATGTTTGTTTAATTAAAGAATAAGTAGAAAAAATAATAGTCTTTTTCTTTTTTTCTTTCCCCAGGGAAATTAGAGCTAGAATAATAGTCTTTTTAAAAAAATGTGTTCCCTTGCTTCTTCTGAACATATATTTGTCCTTTGATAAGGACCTCTTTGCAAGGTTGTTGTATGGAACTTTATTCTTAAAATTTTTGATAGGTTAATTTAAAAGGGAATCTAAATGGATATCCAAATCTAAAGCCATCTAAACTGGTAGTCATGTCAAATGGGATTGCTCCACCAGCAGCTCCATTTGGAAAAGTAACCAGCACCTGATCTACAGCTGAGTTTCATGTAATTTAGTTGTCAAAGTGATGGAGCACAACTCTTCCATTTAATTTATATGAAATCTGTATCAACTTGACTGTACCCTTTGCTGGGCCAATGGCAATTTTTCTGGACAAGATATTGTGTAAATGGCAGAGCCAAAACACAGGAGAAAAAAAGATGTAGATGAAATAAAAGAATAGATAAAAGATCACATTTTTTTAGGCAACCAACATTTAAGCCATCTCTTTTATGCTATTAAACTCAACATTTCTGTGACCTTGTTGTAATACTAATAATAGGACCCAGGTAATAAGTCCTTGAAATCCTTCCATAGCACAGACTATTAACTAGGCTCTAATAAATACCATATTTTGTTCCCACTGCACATCACTTTTGCAGGGCAAATCTTGGAGTTATGAAATAAAGATTGACCATATTTATTGATTGTTCATTCTCTTTAGAGGAAAAATGTAAGAAAAGATTTTATTTTGATACCTAGACTAAAAGATTTCCAAAGAGCAGGGATCAAGATTTTTTAAATCTCTTAAATTGTCCAAAGGGTGCTCCTTCCAGTATATCATAAAAATAAATAAAATCTAGTTTTAATTACATACTCTGCTCTTTGAAATTAAAAAATAACTACATTAATGTCAAATAGGCCCTTTCTCCCACTGATGAAATATTCCTAAGTTATTTATCATACCTGGTCTATTACATTTTTTGAACAGATAATATTTCTACCACCTAATTTTTTAAAGCATAAAAATATTCAGAGAAGGCCGGGTATGGTGGCTCACACCTGCAATCCTAGCACTTTGAGAGACCAAGTCGGGTGGATCATGAGGTCAGGAGTTTGAGAACAGCCTGACCAAGGTGAAACCTCGTCTCTACTAAAGACACATACATACACAAAAAAAATTGGCCAGGCATGGTGGTGTGTGCCTGTAATCCCAGCTACTTGGGAAGCTGAGGCAAGAGAATCGCTTGAACCTGGGAGGCAGAGGTTGCAGTGAGCCGAGAGCATGCCACTGCACTCCAGCCTGGGCAACAGCGTGAGATTCTGTCTCCAAAAAAAAAAAAAAAAAAAATCAGAGAAAAGTTCCAATCTCATCTCTGTCTCTTATCTGTTCAGTTTCCTGAACTCCCACAAACTCTTCTAAAACAACTATTATCATTATTATTATATTAATTTTTCCAGAGTTGCTTTTAGCATACATAAACAGTATTATTATTATTATTATCTTTTATTTCATACATGTAGTAACATACTTCACAGACAATTCTTTTCACAGAAGGCTAGCAAGTCTTAGGGCCATTTTACAGATTAAAATATTGAGGCTCAGAAAAATGAAGCCTTTTGCCTAGCTACATACTGACACTTGAGAGTCTTGCAGTTTTCTGAATGGTATTCTATTGCTATCATACCTTATTATCTCTGTTAGCACATGATTGTCTACCATCATTTATTATTCTCTCTCA
Organism: Callithrix jacchus; assembly: GCF_049354715.1. Taxonomy (NCBI): domain Eukaryota; kingdom Metazoa; phylum Chordata; class Mammalia; order Primates; family Cebidae; genus Callithrix; species Callithrix jacchus. Next base: position 63,981,514 of record NC_133515.1, on the reverse strand, counting down.
GCTTCCTGCACACAAATCCCCATCACAAGGGACTGAAAGGATCTTATAATTCATTTACTCTTTCTAGGCATTCAATGTTTGCATCACATGGTAACTCCCATTCCTCTTCAATGCTTGGATACCTCTGGTAAGTTGTAAGCCCTTTAAGGGTGGGAGAAATTTTCTGCTATTCTTTTCTCTCTTCTATCATTTACCTAATTATCCTGGCATTATCTTTTTGTGAATTCCCAGTCACAATTATTTTTTTACTATAAGAATAATTTGAAACCAGTCCCTCAAAGGATCTCAGAGCTTGTTCATTGTTGCTTTTTCATATATTTGATAACTATTCAATTTAGAATAAGCGTTGGTGATAATTTCTATATCTTTACATACAAATGACTGAAAATAATCATTACAATGTAAGACTTCTAATTTGGTTTCCAAAAAGATTGTTTCATAGGAAATAAGACTTATTGGTATTTGAAGGAAAAAAAAAAAAGCATTACATGGTCAGGTAAGGACGATTATTACATATTCTTAGAAGTTCACCACGTCTGTTAGCATGTACAATGCTTAGAGAAGCAGATATGACTTTGTTTAAACAAGTGTTTCCTAACATATTTTCACATTGAATTCCTTTTCAAATAACAGAGATGAGCATGCTACTGGCCATTTTCCCAAACCATACTATGGGGGAAAATGTTACAAAAGACCATTTGTTCTTAAAAATGTTGTAATAAAAAAAAAAAAAAACCTCAATTGTATTCAGCATGTGTAAAACACAGCAGAGAGAGCATATCTGAAAGAATGACAAATAGCTCAGTTCGCTTTTCCAAGCTTCACAAAGCTACATAGTTCATCTTCTCAATATAACTCACAGAAGAACAGAGAAAATTTTTCTGTATGCACATAAATGTATTCATAGCCTTTTTAAAAAAAATTTATAAGGCCTTGGCCTCCACAGCTCAGACTGAAGAATTAAAAACAACAGTATTTCATCATTTTCTCAATTTTTTTAAACTTCTTCTGGCCAAAGAAATCATACATTGGTGTATTTACACTGTATGATTATTTGTTGTTTTAGCTAACTCCTCAGATAAGTTCACTACAATAATACACTGTAGCCAATTTGCTTTGCTTTTTTGTATGAACAGTCTTTTTATGACAGCATATAATATAAAAATATTTATTCATTGTTACTGTTATAATTATTTCTCTGATTTAAAAAAAAATCATACACAAACTTTTTTTTCTCCAGTATTCTCCATCATCTCTGGCTGAATTCCCCAATCAAGATGCCCTTTTTGTTTTATTCTGCTTCCCACTTAATAACAAGATATAAATGAGAGACAGTAGTTAAATCTCCAGTGAGAGGGGGAAAAAGTAAAACTCAATGACCAGACCAAAAAAAAAAAAAAAAACTGATGACAGTCTCAACATTCTCAAATGCTTTGCTCAACCACTCTATTACTGTTAGGATTTCTCATTTCATTTAATTGTAAATAAGGTAGATTTTACAGCTAAGCGAAATAATGATAGAAGCTAAATCTATCCAAGGACAAACAGTTATAAGAACATCTGTACCTGAGGGCAGATTACCAGAAAAAAAGCAAGAAAAACTCCTAATAGTGAGACCAGATGAGGGAAAGGGGAGCAAGAAAATGGTATGTGTTTAAAAGAACAAGGTAACGGTTTTCTAATGACTGCAGTCAAGCATAAATGTAGACTGACCTTTCCACCAGGTATTTCTAGATACCCAGATGGCAATCAATGGAAGGGAGCAACCTTAGATTAAAAGTTTTATTTCAGGAGGCAGGTAGTAAAGAAAAAGGAAGGGTAAAGAAGTGCCAACATCATCTTCTACAAGGCTTGTTCATATGTTATACTCTATTTTGGAATGATTCGTTTAAAGTATGTTTTGGTGATCAATGGTTGCCCAAATAGGCCCTGCCTCAGTAGAGAAACCCATGGATTGCTATAAAAGGCATCAAGGACAGACCCAAAGTAAGAGACTATGTACAGTAATTTAACAGCAATTTAATTCAGATCAAAGCTGTGCAATAATGAGGATGTTTAACTATGAGTTGATGTTTACTGTGTGTTAGAATTTGTGTTAGGATTTACATGGATTACAGATTACCTACATAATTACACTATAAACAAGCCATAAACAAGCCTGTGAGATTTATTATGCTAGCCCATTTTCCAGGTTAGAAAATTTAAACAGATTGAATAAGAAATTTGCCTAAAGTCATATCGCTTCTAGATGGTAAAGGCAAGATTCAAACCCAGAGCCTGGCATTTTAAGTTTACTGTATTATAAAATAAAATAAAAGCACAATTAAAAACATGAATATATTAAAAGAGATCTATGGGAGCTAACTCTGAGTTTAACTTACATCACTTTTGGTGGACTAGCTGGATTTCAGTGGTCACTTAGCTATATTATATATAAGTGGGAAATTTTCTAGGTATGGAAATATATAAACTGAATCAGATACTAGAATTGAGTTGGTGGCCAATATTATTTTATTATTCTCTACTGATAGAATTGTATGCATCCTCTCATATCAAGAGAGGAGAAAGATTCTATAAGACTGATACTAATCCAAATAGATTCTCTTTAAATTGTTTCCAAACTTGTCCTCTTTCTGGTTCACAATTTGGGTCAAGTCCAATTTTTAAAAATATATATTATTCATCTTTTGGCAAAGTTTCTTTACAATTCTTACATCAAAGGGAGTAGGAAGTTTGCATTACCTAAAAAAATAACAAAGAAAGAAAAAATGACCATGGAACAGATTACTATATCAATATGCTGCAGGATGTTAGCAAAAATATTTAAATGAGAGATACTTTTCTAAAGCATTAATTTAGAAGCTAAAATCTGAAAACTGAATTGATAAATAATGGTTTCATTTTCAGAAAGATCTCAAAATGTTATATGAGAAAATTAGGTCATATCCCCTATTTTTTTTTTTAACATTGTAAGTCTTCAGGATTTTTGGCCTATATATATGTAAATTTATGTTTTTGTCTTACATTAATATTTTAGGTCTCTGTGTTTCATTTACTTCATTTTACTGCTTTTCTTTACCTTATTATTCTTGATTCATTAGAATTTTTCAAAACCTAACTTAACACAAAATAAATACAAATAAGAGAAATAACATAATATTGGCCCTTCTATCATAATTAATGTAGCATATCATTAGTACATAATTTTACAATTTATAGTAGTTTCTAAATATAAATTTCCTCATATTTTTTCACCAAAACCTGTGAGTTAGATAAAGCAGGAATTATTATTGTTCTTTTACCAATAAATAAAATGATCTTTTAAGAAGTGAAATTACTTGCCTAAAGTTACACAGGTTGGTAACATACAAAGAAAACATTTATAATATATATATACAGAAACACACACACATACATACACACATGTCCCTCACACCAGTCCACAAGAACTGCTGATTTCTAGCATAAATCTACTGCAACTCAAAATTGAATTAACAATTATCTAGTTGAGGGGTAAGTTGTTATTTTGACAAATGTGTCTTACTATAACAGGAAATCACACAAAGATGAATGTATTTACAAGTTTATTTGAATCATAATACGAATGGGCTAAGCTTCTTTTTATTCAATTGAGCCATAGTTTATCAATTTTACTTAAACAAATAAATGGGTATGATTCTACTGCTTTCAATAGATAAAACTGAATCAGACTCATGATATCAATAATTATGTTAAACCTGTCAAAGTATTTGGGTACTTTGTGGTAGAAGTTAAATGTGATAATTCATGAAAGCACTTAGTAAGTGGTCCATAAACATGAGAGTAACATGCTCCTTTATAACTCATAACAAAGAAGTGATCTGACACTATGAATAAGATACATCTTATAACAAATTTAGATTACTTGGTAATCTCCTGACCAACGCAGTTGGATTATTTCCAACCTCCCACATATAATATTTTTCTTGAATAATTCAGTGGGAAATAAAAAAGATAAACCCTCAGAATATCAGTTGCACCTTCACCCCATTCTAATATTTCCTTCTAAGTGCTTCCATCCACATGAGTGGACTACTGGTTGCTGCCTGCAGGGACACACCTGATTAGCTCATGCTTGTCACCTAATCCAGGAATTGCCCTTATCTTGATTGGCCTATGGCCCATAGTGTGGCCACACATAAATAACCTGCACAGACAGGAATAGTGGTAATAAACAAAACCTATCAGAGGCTCTCCTACAAATTCTAACTAGAAATAAAGGAGTCAGTAGATAGTACAAAGAAAAGCAGGAAAATCATATATGGAGAAGAGAGGCAAACTGGGTAAAGTTAGCTAGCTGTGGACTCCTAGAACAGTGATTTACCAGCTCTGCTCTGGATACCAGTCAAGCTTTCAGGTGCTAAACTTCATCCTGGTCTCTACTAGACATCACTATCATGAGGTTCCCGTCCTCTCTTAAGGCTTGATCATGTAGCTATTTTATAAAAACCATGATTACTGCCTTATTCACATCTTTGTCAATCCTTAAAAACACAGTTCCATTATTTAAGTGACATGAGTGAACTCTCAACAAAACCGTCTACTAACTCCAGGATATTTTTTGATACATCTACCTACTGGTTGATTTATTCATTGCCTGTTCTGAGTTTGAGAAGACTGTTAAGACAATAATCACATCATGCATGAGACACATTCTAGTGTATTTTATCCAACTGGTTAGCAAATACTTCTGATAATGGCAGTGAGACTGTTAATTTAGGAAATAACCTGAGCTTATTGATGAGGCAAACTTGATAGCAATTGGAGAATTAGAATTAGAATCTCTAACTTTCCAATTGGTAAATGACTCCTCTGAACAGTTTATTCAAGATGAACATTGGCTATACAAGAAATCTTCACAGGCAATGAAGTATACACTAGCCGTGATTTATAAAAGCTAAAAACCCTTAAATATTTCAGTTCGCTCTGATAGTCTTACATTAGATGCTGTTAAGCCAAATATGTCAATTTCATAGGAAATCCATAAAATGTTATTGTCAGATGGGAATGTTATCAATGACTGGTGCATTTTTTAAATCTCAATATGACAGCAGAAGACAACACCAATATAAGCAATATGAAAAGACATAATTACATATTTTTTTTGCCTCAAAGCAAGGGTTATCTGAAATATTTCCCATTTCACCAATTTGTCTTTCATTGTTTAACATAAAGCCTTCTAGTTTTCCTTGTTTCATAAAACTTGAACAAGCATGAGGTGGTAGTAGCCCATTTATCTCGTGGTAAATTTCAAATGAACTTACATGCGGTTTAGATGGGTTTAAAGTGGCAACTGTAATTTGTTGGGCATATGCAGCTGTCTCTAATGATTCTGGTCATAAATTTTCATTCACTTTGTCTGAATACTTTCTAGAGGAAAATAGGTGTGTATGTATTTGCTTGGCCCAGCTTCAATATGTCTTGCTGGCTTTCATAACCTTTGGAAGAAATTGCATTTCCCAGTAAGCTGTTCCACTGTGGAATGATAAGTGATGACCATCCTGTGGATTTTCACAGCTGTACAAAAGACATTCAGGCGCACCTGTCTTTTGAATCAGAACCCAGTTAGCCCCTCTCACATTTACAAAATTGCTTTTGGGAGAGTCAAACCTGGATGACTTCCAAGCTAGTTAAAAATAATTCTGAAGAAAAGTGCAGTGCTGGTTCTTGGCGGTAGAAACGTGAGTTATGTTCCACTGCAGCAGATTCCTTTCAGACGGTTCTGATACCCATTTCAACTTCCAAATTTCTTGCAGACGCTATCTTGTACTTTCAGCTTTCTTGTGATAAACATATTGAAAATGCAGTCAAACAGCTTTTTATGATTTCAAAACTTGAGCTCAAATGTAATCCTGCTGCCCTGATGAAGCCCAAGAAGCTGCTAGGGCATTTTCATTATATCCAGACTTGACTGCAGAATTCCTTGCCATTCTTCAGGACTCTGACAGCATCATTCATTTATAAAAATGTGATCGATCCAGAAGAAGCCAGCGGCAATGAACTCTGGGTACTCAGAGAGAAGAGCATATCCTATCTAGTTGAAAAATGTTTCCCTCTTCATTCTTAGCCTAGAAATAAAATATCCCATTATTTGGATTTTAGATCCTGGAAAATCTTACAGATTTTCCTATAGATTTACAGCTTTTCTTATAGATTCCCCTTATAGATGTTCCTGTATTAACAGTGTTTGCATTTAAATCTCAATCATTAGCTACAGATGGACAATCTCAAACCAACAATGTTAGCGTTGTCTCTCATTAATACATATCCTATTTCTAAAAATGCAGATTGCTAACTGAACATTTTGTTTCTCATAAAAATTTCAGATATTTTATAAAAGTAATCTACTAATCTTTGATACATGTAGGAATAGATTACTCATTAGCGTTTCAAGACTAACCTAAGAAAATTATGAGTTCCTAAGCTGGCCAACACTCTCAAGATTAGAACTGACATAAATGAATCTGAAAGTCAAAGAACAATAGAGTTGAAAACATTTAGAAATTATCTCATGTAACAATTCCTGATCTAGGAACTCAAAAAAAATGGATAAGCAAGTATTGGTGGTTCACGAACTATTTTCAATATTTATAAAAATATAGCAATTGTAACTGAAGAGAATGCACAGGTTAACTGAAATGCCAATTTTAGCAGCATTTAATTGGGATTCTATCAGCTCTGTGGCAAAGCTTGGCATTTTTTTCATATTGGCCAATTAACTTTCTATGTAATAAGATTGGTTGTAGTTGCTGGGAACAGGGCTTGCGATTTCACTTCTTGAACGTCGCTAGCAAGATTAAAGTACCTGGAAAAAGGCAAGCTTCACAGTGTAAGAGAATATTCATGACCTTGAAATGCTGTCCTCAACAACAGGCAGAGTACAGAAATTACACAGAGGGAGGAATTATTTTCCCATAAAACAGGCTACCCTTGCCTAAGACGACCCAGTAAAATGCGATGGAAAATAATGACCTCACACTGGAGGAGAAAGCAAATCTAAGGTGTAAGGTATCAGTGGGATCTAGTCTGTTCTCTCCATTCCTCATTCTAGGTGTGCATCCTTTTCCCACTTTTTTCTTTTCTTAAAACTACTCATGTAAGGAGCCAGAGCAGGGATCCACAGTGACAGTGAAGAAACCCTAGGCTACAGAAGCCTGAGTCAAGACCACTAGGTGAGCCTCCAGCCGTAGCTCAAACCAGGCACTCTTCTCAGATCAGAAACAGGCCTCTTGATGCTTTGGCCTTTGGCATTCACTGAGGAGAACAGGGCTTTATGCAGACATTTGATTGCTTGCTGTTTTCTAAGAGAAATTGTCCTCTGGTCTTGGCCTTCCAAGAGCCAGCCTTTAAAGGAGTCTCTCAGAGGTGCTAAAGTCAGTGTGGGCCCCTCCACACAGCACTGATGCCTAACCACATGAGCTTTCTTGTTGAAGGATGAGCTTGGTAGTGGTGGATGGCATATGATATGTGCATAGATTTTTTCAAATATTTACTGAACACCTGTTGTATGCTTGCTAGGGATTAAGATGTCACCCTGAGCCATGCATTGACTCTGTTTTTATAGGGTTTACGTTCTAACAGGAAAAATATATTAAGTGTATGGTTGCCAAAAATTACCAACAATTATGATAAGTACAGTAAACAGAAATGCACAGTGCCATGAGATTTTATAGCAGGAGGATCTAATCTACTCTGGAGCATCAGAAACTGCTTCTCAGAGGAAGTAGCTTGTGAGGTATGACAAGGGTGGCCATATAACTTATCCAAACTGAAACACTTCAGAGAAGGCACTACTTCAGAGAGAGGGTTCCATTAACAAGTACCCACAGGATAACAGGCACCAACAAGGATTTGGTTATCGGAGCTATGACCTTAAGGAATAAAATCAGGAAGACCAAGAGGAATCTGAAAATGCCCAATATCTTCTCTTCTTGGCGGGAACTATTGTTTTGAATTGATCCTGGCAGACTTTTGGCCCACTGAGTGAGGACTGTTGTTCTCTGCTTAAGCAATGAACTTATTATTCACTGGTTCAAATCCAAAAGGTTAGAACTTTGGCTTATATTGTTTCACCATTCCTAGAAGGAGGCCACCACTTGCCATATCAGAACATTTCTTTAAGATCACAAGGCTGTTAAGAATTCAGTTTGAATGGAGGTCCTTTGTTGGACCAGTTCCCCAGAAATCTATTCCAGAAGATATATTTTGAGTTGATACAGGCAAAACTCTACTCTTACTGGTGAATGAGTGAGAAAAAAGATCTAGTGTTATCTGAATTGTTGACTAGAAAGCATTCACCAGAATGTGTACAGCAAAAAACAAGGCTTTCTTATATAAAGAAAGGTTGGCAAAAATGGGAGAGCCGGTAAAATTGTTTGCTTGCAACTTTACGTTGTGGGTGAACAGGGAGCTTTCAAAGTAGCTGCAGACTTGTATTATCACTGAAGGTAATTCAGCCATCGACCACATGCCAGGAAAGAACCTCTTAAACAGATAATAAGTATTCCTGATAATTGCCAAAAGGCCTTGTTATTTCAGCAAGCCACAAAAGAGAATAAATTTCAAAACTCACATCTTATTCATATAATGCATTAACTCCAGATCACTACATAGAACATTTCAATTCCCACTTCTATAAATATACACCTGGTCCTCATTTGTGAGGCAACCCTAACAACACACCCACCCACCTGCATGCACAGAGAGGACCTTATAAGTATTATTCTTGCTTTTCTTGTTCTTGAGTTTGATTTCTGTATTTTTCAGCAAGTTATTAGATGTCATTAATAATCCCTGTAATTTCAATAGTTTGTTCTCTGGACTAGGTACAGGCATTGAAGTTAATGTCAAATTGACATTTTTTAGCCTAAACATACTTTGCCCATCTTTGAATGAGTTATGAACAAAAACACTAAAAAGTATCAAAAATAAATGAACTCAACATTTAGATTTCACATAGTAAAAAGATATTTCAATTCTTTGCTGGTACGTGAGCATACAAGACAGAGCTGACAACCATCTAACTTGAAGTTTACTATTTGCTTCTCTGGTTTTTTTTGGCAAGGAAAGAGAAAATTTTTATTTGACTACAGTTAGTTTGGTTTTCAACTTTTAAACTAGATTTTTGATATGCCAAATTCAATACGTCTTTAGACCTCATTAACTACCTTTCAGTTTGCAACCACTTCTAACATGTTAAATTACAACCAGGTACAGTAAAACCTTAAAAACATTTACCTCTGGGGCCTTCCTCATGGAAAAGAATATTTATTGACTCTTCTGAACACTGGAATAATGACAGCAAGCAAACAGAATTCATATAAAACAGAAACTTCCATGTACTCACTGGTCAAGTCAGCTTAAAATTAAGCTCTACACCCTTAACCCTTAACCTTTAACACCCTGCATAGCCAGCACGAGTCAATACTGTAAGGCTCTAGCTAAATCAGTGGCTCCGGTAAGTTTAAGCATTGGCTGGAATGTTTATTTTAAACCACATTCCCAGGACCTACATCTAGAAGGTCTGAAACAGGCCTTAGTAATCTGCACTTTCATCTCTTTAGGTGATTCTGAAATGACGGTTCAGGTACCGGACTTTGAGTATCACATCCTGCTACAGTTTGATTATGTCTGGAAAACTCATATATTAGAAACTGAACCCTAAATGCAACAGTGTTGGGAGGTGGGGTCTACTTGGAGGTGTTTAGGTTATGAAGGTGGAAGTCTCATAAATGAGTGGATTCTTTATAAAAAACTTTTGGACGCAGTTTCTCTCATTTTTGCTCTTCTGCCATGTTGAGGACATTACATTCATGCCCTTCCACCACCACTACATGGGGAGTCAGCAAAGAGGCCATCACCAGGCACCTCAGTCTTGGACATCCCAGTCTCCAGAGCAGTGAGATATTAATTTCTTTTCCTTATAAATTACCCAGTTTATAATATTTTTTATAGCAGCACGAAACAGACCAGGATACTGACCTACACTATTGCAAGTAGGGAAGAGAATTATATTCTTCTTAATACTTACATCTAGACACATGCTAAGCACCATATATCATGTTAAATCATTTAATCTTCACAAAGATGTCACTTATAAAATACTATTGATTATATTTTACAGATTCAGAGAGTTTAATAAACATGGCTGAGGTCACACAGCAAATTACGAACATCAGGTTCCAAGTAAGAGGTGTCGGATTCTAAAGCCGTTTCTTTCCAGTGTGGTTACTCCTTATATCAAAGTAACACAATGAATTGCTATTTTAAAAAAAAGAAAAAGCTGAACACAAATTTCCATTACAAAAACCTTTTAGGTTCATCATTTAATAAACAAAATGATTCCTTTCACCGAGCTCTCCTGTATCAGAGTTTAATAGCAGTTCAGACTCCTACCCAGTAGTCAACTTAGCTAATCAAAGATCTTGGTTTAATGTAGGCCAAACCAGGCCCCCTGGGTCCCTATATAGCCTTTTGCACTTTTCAGGCTTTTTAGATACATTATCTCATTTTATTCTTCTAACAGCACTCATAGATCACACAAAATAGATGACATCTTTGTCTGTTAATACCAAAAATCACAACAGGGTTCTCACTTTGCTCCTTAATTCAGAAGCATCATCATCTCAGTCCTTTAACTCTCATATTCAGAATTTATTTGAGCTGCTCCTGTGAGCTTGGCAGCTCTGTGTCCCTGTGTAACCTCATGATTGCAGCCTTCATCCCAGAGTGCCAACCTACTCAGCCAAAGACGACATTAACAGAGGATCTGGCTGAAAGCCCTTGACATTATTTTTCTCTGGGAAAGGTATGTAATTGCAGAAAAAGTGCTCCCCAGTTATTCAAATTTAAGCGTTTTATCTGATGAAAATGATACCTTTTACATATTTTGTTTTCCATTTTAAAACTGTGGTTTTATATATTTTGTACTTGTATATCTGAGAGTTACATTAAATTTAAAATAGCCAAGTGTAGGGGTCACTCCTGTAATCCCAACACTTTGAGAGGCCAAGGTAGGAAGATCATTTGAGGCCAGGAGTTCGAGGCCAGGAGTTCGAGACCAACCTGGTCAAAATGACGAAACCCCATCTCTACTAAAAATACAAAAATGTATTCAGGCGTGTTGGCACATGCCTGTAATTATTGCTACTTGTGAGGCTGAGGCACTAGAATCACTTGAACCTTGGAGGCAGAGGTTTCAGTGAGCCAAGATCGTACCACTGCACTCCAGCCTGGGTGACAAAGTGAGTCTCTGTCTCAAAAAAAAAAAGAAAATATTATAATTACAATGGCTAATTTAATCCAGGATTCATTTGGTAACAATCTCATTTTAATATATATCTTTACACAAGACACCTAACTTTTACCAGAAGCCTTTGAACAATAACATTTTATGAATTCAACAGAGCCTAGATCTGGCAAGTGCTTGGCTCACAGAAGTGCAATGTCTGGTGTGTTCCAGAAGCATCAATTACGTCTGTCTTGACCCTGAGTTAAAACTCAGCACAGAGAGAGAAAAAAACCAAGTCATCCTATTCCTTTCAAATACACATTGTAATGCCCCTTCTACTTCCAATTTACAACTGTGTAAGGAGATACGGATTGAGGAGCATGTGTATGTGTCTAAATGTACTTCACGAAGAAACAGAGAAATTACATCAGTAATTAACAGTGGCATTTACCAAAACACATAACGTTGCATGTCAATTTAAAGACATGTTTGATCTATTGAGGAGTAGTTTGTAACTAGGTAAATTTATTGATAAGTCAAAATCAAATGTCATAGGATCCTGGTCTTCTTGGAAAGACTGCAAGAGAAATGCAATGTGCTGTGATTTTTATAATAACCCAGATGTACAGTAAATTGGAGCATTGCTGAATTTAAATTATAACATCACATCCTCAACAATAATGATATAAATATTGAAGGAATAGAGAGATGAGCAAGCTATATGACTAATATCCAACAATAAATCAGGCATTAGGCTTTTACTTTAAAAATTAGAGGCAAATTATTTAAAATACTAGAAAGGTAGCAAGATACTTGATAAAGAATAGTGTGAACTGGCACCTCTCTTCCACACCCTGCCCGTTACCATTCCCAGTAGCTAAATCAACTTTAGTCAAGGTTAACTAACTCTTTTATATTGCTACAGAGGAGTCCCTTGGCTATATAATTTGCACTTTAATCCTCCTGGAAATTGCAAGAGGCCAAATGAAATCTTCACATACAGCCAGAGGGAGGAGAGAAGAAAGCCATAATTCAGACCTCACTGTAATAAATTATGGGAAATTTGTCTTTTTTTCAGTGTCATTGCCCAGGAACGTAATTCTTTCTTGACCCTAGTATTTGAAAGCTAGGTTGGTACATGTCCAACATCAGGGTCATGGCCATTTTTCTGCTACTCAGTTCATCTTGGAAGTGAAAGATAGTTTTTTTGCTCCATCAATCACTAGCCAAGATCAAAGTACATGGGTGCATTTGCTAAAAATAGATTAATGTTCATTGTTTAATTTTATAGCACCAAGTACAATGAACAAAAGGCCTGGAGCTCAGAGTTGGAAACTGAGTTTCCAGAAAGAATCAAAATACACCAAATTCTCAATAGCTATTGCCTTATCTTCTGATGTGTGCTAAATTGTACTACCAAATGTCAATTGTGATGAGTATCCTGGGAAGCAGGCTGGAATTGTGAACTGTTAGTTTACCAGAAAATCAAGATCCCTGGCTCCACTACCAGTATGAGCAAGATAATGGCAGATCATTCTGTTTGTTTTCATATATCTGTTAAAGGTAGGTAGTAACATCTAGTATATTTACAGCACAGAAATATTAGAATAATTCAACATTAAAAAGTATAAAATCAGTTGGAAAAAGTTAAAATTTTTATGCAGACTGTTTAATGGTAAACATGGTAGAATCATGAATAAGCCATTATTTTATTAAAGACAAGGCAAAAATGTGAATTAAACAACCTCTTTTACTCAAAGGGTAATCTTTCTCTCATGCATTCAAATAGTACTGTCTAGCCAGGAATGAATTTATTTTTAACATTATACAGGAAATAACACCTCACATACATGTCAGTTTCAGTCACATGGTCATGATTAAAAATCATCATCTAATAGGTAGAGGGGAATGGTGATGTGGACATGGGATTTAGGGTCATCCCATGATCCACATCTGTATTCTGGTGCTTTCTAGTTGAGTGACATTGGGTAAGCTTCCACTACTTGACCTTCAGTTTATATAGCTTGTGATTGTAATAAAAATGTTTCTCACAGGGTTGCTGTAAAGATTAAACAAGAAACTGGATGTAAAAGTGATTTATAAACTGAAAATTGTTTTTCTTTTCTTTTCTTTTATATATATATATATATTTTGGAATGAGGCACAGGCAGATGAAATATCCAACCTGCTCCAAGGTAGGCGGAAAGGTCATTTTGGTCACAGAGAGGATGCCCTATTGGAGTTCCAACTTGGCCCAGTCCTCTGACCAGCTCTCTCACTTGGCTTAGAGATGGTCAGAGATGACCTGCTTGGTGCCCGTGATGGTCAATTTTATGTATCAACTTGAGTGAGCCAAGGAGTGCCCAGATATTTGTTCAAACACTATTCTGGGTGTGTCTATGAGAGTGTTTGGGGATGAGATTAATAATTACATGTACAGACTGAGTAAAGTAGACTGGGACACCACACACAATATGTGTGGGACTCCCTAGTCAGTAGAAGGGCTGAATAGAAGGAAAAAGGCTGACCCTCCCCTGAGTAAGAGTGAATCTTTCCTCCTACCTAACTTCTTTTTTTTTTTTTTGAGAAAAGAAGAAAGAAAAAGAGAGAGAAAGAAAGAAAAAAAGTATAAAAGAGAGAAAGAAAGAGGAAGAGAAAGAGGGAGAGAGAATGGGAATCTTGCTCTATTGCCCAGGCTAGAATGCAGTCTAAAAATGGGTATTAAAAACCTCTTTTATGCCAATAAATGTGCTTAACAATGGAGACAGGAAGGAATAAGGGTGGAAAATAACAAACAAGCAGCCAACCAATATTTCATTTAAACCTGTGAAATGCTATGCAATTGCTGAGGAGTGATTTACTTCCAATTCTGTGGTCACTTCTAGAATAGGTGTGATGTGATACTGAGAAAAATGTATGTTTTGTGGATTTGGGGAGGAGAGTTCTGAAAATGTTTACTAAGTTTACTTATTTCAGGTCTGAGTTGAAGGCCTGGATATCCTTGTTAATTTTCTGTCTCACTGATCTGTCTAATATTGAAACAATTGAAATATGTTTTTAAATATTGTTATTATTTCTATATGGATATAGAGAGCTCATATATATGCCATCTATTTCTGGAAATTTAAATAACTCCTGTAAATTTTTATCTCCAACCTAATTTCCCAGATATCTTTTAATATTTCTCACACTGAATTTCCATTCTGTTCACTAAAAGTGAAGTCATTGTTCCCAATCTTGTGCATTTTTGCCTTTTGGCATAGTTCACATGCCACACTCTCTCTTCCTGTATCTACATGAAAAATGATTGATGATCTTCTCTACCGATCCTTTAATTCCAACTCAAATGCCACTTCCTCTCTAAAGTCCTTCTTGATTCTCAGTTTCCATATATTAGTCTCCATATATTGATCTCTTTTTCTAATCCTACTGTTGCACGAACTCTCAATGCACTTCTTTTTGCTGCCACTCATTGAGCATTTACCATATAAACGTCCTTTTTTACAGTTATCTTTTCAAATAAAGTTTATACAGCTTATCTCTACCATTAGAATACAAGGTCCTTGAGATTAGAGAATATGAATTGGACCTTTCTAGTCCTAACATATCTAGGGAGGGGTCTTACAAGCACTAGTGTAAGCATGACTGATGTAATGAAATAACTGAAAAGGACTAATATAAAAATTTGGAGATGAATATCTATTCCTTGCAACAGGAATATATTTAAAAAAATAATATTACATTGTAAAATGATTTTCCAGTGGCAACTTGCATAGTATGCCATTTCAGTGCACATGCTTTAAAGAATTATCAGAAGAAATACTGATATAAGACAACCTATTTTAGGATTTAGAAGGCTACCACAGATTAAAAATTAAACCAGTTTCTCTTCACAGGGGAGACACATTTAGAAAACGAAATCTACAGTACCTTTGGGAGGAATCTGTCAAATATTGACTAAATTAAAACATGAATCGCTGATGAAAAAGAATAGACTCAAGCACCTGGCTAAGTAATAATGAAAAATAAAATAGTAAAACTTTGCCAAAAGATAATTACAGTCCACATTTCAAATAAGAAATTATAAAATAAAATAAATTACCTTATATAAGCAAGCGATCCCCTATCTGCGAGCTCATT
Source organism: Callithrix jacchus (assembly GCF_049354715.1). Taxonomy (NCBI): domain Eukaryota; kingdom Metazoa; phylum Chordata; class Mammalia; order Primates; family Cebidae; genus Callithrix; species Callithrix jacchus. The sequence goes on along the minus strand of NC_133515.1, from coordinate 63,966,105 downwards.
AGCTATGATAATGAAAACTTGTTGCATTCTAGTTACCTAAATTATCATATCTACTTCCATCTACATATAAATATATATCTCAATGTAACAGAAAAGAAATGGTTTATTCAATTACTGTATTTCAGGAGCTAACAATTGTTACAATTTAGATAAGCCTCAGACACCATGCTGAGCAACCTTACAGTTTATTTTTAATCCTTTCAATAGCAATCTTTTGGACTTCTTAACTGCTTATCTCCTTTATCATTCATTTAACAATAATTTCTAGGATATATTGTGATGTCTCTTCTATTATTTGCTGGAAGTACTATTCTCTCATTCTGCCATTTGTTCATTCATTTATTTGTTCTGGCTAAATACTTATTTATTGGCTATTATATGTGGAGTACCATTTTTAGCTCTAAATGTAGAGCAGAAGTCCATTACCCAATGGTACCTTCATGTTACTCAATTCTTTGAACATATGTGCACTGTGTAGTCAAACTAGATTGTCAGTTTCTTGGAAGCTATTTATTTATTTCTTTGTCTCCTCTGGTGTCTGGTACAGTAAGTACAATTCAAATTGTCATTTAATATGTATACATTACTTTAACATGTTTTAAATATCATTATTAGATTAAATGACATTTTTTCCTTTACTTTTAAAATTATAAAAATAATATGACATGAAATTCTAATTACCATGGGAGGACTCAAAGGAAAGTCTAATATGTCTAATAAGTCATTATTCTTCCCACTACATGTACTTCTGGGTACCCCAAAAGCTTGTCCCCATTGAAACACAATTATTCATGTAGATTTCTAGGTTAGGTTTCTGTTCTTGTTGGAACATCTGTGTTTGTAATGGCAATAATATAGCTAAGTGTGAATTTTTACCATGATTTTCAATTATAGAATAAACATGCTCTTGATATTTCTTTAGGACAAGACTATGAAGACTATTTTTTAAGTATTTTGATAAAATTTTGCATTTGAAAATATGAACTCAATTTAAAAACAAACGGAAGAATTTCATTTAAAATTACAATTGTTTTAGTTTGAGCTGCTATAACAAAAGTAGTTCGGACTGGCTGGCTGAACAAACATTAAACAACAAACATTTACTTCTCATAGCACAGCATGCTGAAGAGTCCAAGGTCAAGGTACCAGTGTGAGAGTCCACTTCCAAGTTCATAGGTGGCACGCTTCACTGTGCCATCGCATGGCAGCAGTGACAAGGGAGATCTCCATGGTCTCTTTTGTAAGGGCACTAATCATATTCATGAGGGTTTCACTTCATGATCGCATCAGCTACTAAAGGCCTCACCTGAATATACCATCACATGGAGGGTTAGGATTTCCACAAATGAATCGAGAGGGGAGAATAATCATTTATTCCATTGAACAGTTTATATGCCCACTGTTCTGCTCACTTTTCTCAGCCAACCAGAAGCGAGGGTAATACTTTTAATCCCTGGTCACCATAATGTCAGCAATTCCCCAATGTTGTTTTCTTCATCAGGCTTTCAAAGGCAGCACAGCATAGGTTAAATGCATGGGTTTTGAGCCACGACTTCAGATAAAAATAGGTTCCTCTTTTCGGGACTTTTATGAGACTTATTTTATAAAAACACATATAAACATTGATGTGTTGCTAGATAAATATTGTGAATAAGTGCGTTAATTTGGAAGCACAAAAATCTTTGGCTGAGCCACATTACAGTTAATGAAAGTTGGATGAGGATTGACAAAAGTAACATGAAGGCTGGGAGCTGGGAAGGGAAGATATGGTTGCAGAGTAATGAAAGATGAAGCCATTCTCCTCTCAAACTGTTTGAGAGGTCCTGTTTGCAGGTAAACTGTTTATACTGTTATATTTAATTCCCCCAAACAATACAGTTATTAATCTGTGTCTGTTTATACGACACATAAAGAAACCAGAGGCATAAAGTTTTACTAATGTACTCAAGTTCATATGATGATTTAATTCAGGATTTGACAATGAATACAAAGCTAGATGGCCAACCAAGGACACTCACTAATAGCAGTATGGGGAAAATAAGGGCCCTTCTGCAGTTTCCAACTCAAAAGCTTTTAAGAATTAAGCACTTTGTCTGTGCATAAGGTTGTATGTGTGCCTGCATGTGCCTGTGTGTGTGAAATAAAAAATTCATAGTTGAGGGAAATACGTAAAATAGCACAGTAACTCACCAGAGCCATTGACATTTAATATTCTTCCTTCCCTCCCTTCTTCTCTCCCTCCCATCCTCTATCTCTTCCTCTCTTCTTTCTTTCCTTATTCCTAAGTTGATTAGATAAAACAGACCATTTCGAACCTCTGCTTTAAAATGTGTTGCAAATATTTTATAAATATAAAAATCCTACAGATTCCACCATTTTGAATGCACTAAAACACATTCAAAAAATTAAAAATTTGGAGACTTTGCAGTATAAAACTAGAGACTTGTAATCTTTATCCTTTAACTATCATAAATGTGTTTGACTATCATATTAGAGTTGTCATCCTTCAATTATTATTTTCTGTTCATTAAACATCTTAGCATAATTCCAGTTGATTAACCCATGCAATGGCTTGAATGTGGGGGGAGAAATATTGCTTGGTCAGTATATTCAAGCAAAAAATTGGAAAAATCAATATTTCCATTTCAAAATAAGTAATTTATTTAAAATAAATTTCATTTTTTTCATTTGATTTATTCTTGATTGCGATTATTAGCATAAAGATTTCTGAGAAATTGCATATCACTGAATTTCTGGGTCTTTACCTATCTCATCTTGAAAGGCTTCCATAGGCCAACTTTGCTTATTTAAATGCTTTCCTTATTTTAAGACCCTGTTCACCCAGTGACCTTTCTGAAGTCTCCCTGTCATCTCAAATAAAATGCTTGGAGCAAAAGAAAAGGTAAAGCTGAGAGAAGCCATCAGCTATGCCCATAGTAGCCCTCAGACTTGTACAAATAATACAGATACGTGTTTAAAGAACAAATTACAAAACTGGTCAATCATTAATCTCAGGGTAACATATTTACAGCCTGCACAAGATACTTAGATGTTTGACTCATGCTTTTGCTGTAAATCTATCCAGCAAATGATCTAATTTTTGGATCAGAACATGCAATTTGTATATGACTGATACACAGATACGTATATTGTTTTTCTACTGCTTTTTCTTAACCAAATGTTGAACCTTGGAGGAATCATAATGGGAAACTTCATTTTGAAACTCCCACAAATAAAATAGTACAAAATTCATATATAACCAGTTACAACATGTCTCTTTGAGGGTGGTTCCCTCCCTCAAATCTAAGCTACATGTTAGCCTCATTAAAAAAGGTCGGGCTGCATCTTCCAGTCAATTTAAACTTTCCCTATTTGTATCCATAAGCAAACAAAACAGCTCCAATCCCTAAGGGGCATCTCCCCAGCATTAGCTGCTACTTTTATGTCATATTGTTGTTATGGTAGTTACGAACAAACTGCAGTGCCTGAAACAGGTATTTGCATCCCTGTCTACATCAAAGGGCTGAATTTTTCTTTCAGGGGACTTAGTGTTTTCCAGAACACAAAAGATCCATGCTTAGCCACAATATGTTATTTTGCATTTATAAACCACTCATTCCAGTTTCTCTGATATCTTCTGAATGTCCAAAGACACTCAAGCACTTCACCAAAGAGATTCCCCCTTACTGTTATCAAGTAGTTTAATAATTGATAATAATTATAGTTCAGAGAAATGCTAGAAAAATATGGGGAAAGCTTCCAGGTGCCACTTAGCTCTCCTTCCTTGCTGCATTCTCTCTCCCACTCCCTCACTGAAACCTGAGCCAGCCAATTAGAGGAACAGCTTGACAGTCACTCCTAGATGCAGTACAATGTCTGCATCCTACTGCAGCTGTTAGGACGGACAATTCAACTTCAGTCTAGAATTCTACAACAAAGACTCTTGTTTGGTTCCTGGGAGTCAGAGATTTTCCTTGTTCATCTTTGAACCTCAATAAATATGCATTTATCTTGGAGCACTCAGAAGACTTAAATCTGTACAAATAAATAGGAACATGGAAATTGTGACCCTAATTTAGCCACTAGATGACTCAGCTAGGGTGGACTCTTCAGCTTCCAAGGACAGCTCACATAGCTGCTCTCTCAGAATATACCTGAAATTCCCAATCACAGAGCAGGGTGTGCCCTGGGAACCGTTCAATTTCTCCCGGCCTATGAAGAGCAGACTTTTACCTTAGCAGGTTAAATAATCTATAACATTCTTTCCTATGTCTATCCTATTATAAAATCAGCTCTAGTTTATAGTGGACTCTAGAAAGCATTAGAGCCCAGAACAGGATCCTGAAGCATTTCAGAGATTTACTACCCTTTAAACAACAAATATACAGCATACAGCTTCCTCCGAGTTGCAGTGACCACTTTTGTATTTATAATTATTAAAAGAAGGGAAAACAAGAAATCAAGGGCCACCTCATTTCTCATATGTGTTCTCCTTTGTGCCTGACAAACAGATGAGGACTACATGAAGCATTAATCCTGAGGAAACTCAGTCATTAATTTTTCAAAGTGGAATGAGTCCTAAGTGTCAAGGTTTTTTTTTCTTTAAGTTCTGGGGTGCATGTGCTGAGCCTGCAGGCTTGTTACATGACCTGGTGGTTTGCTGTATCCATCACCCCTTCATCTACATTAGGTATTTCTCCTAATGCTATCCCTCCCCCATTCCCCTACTCCCTGCTATCCCTCCCCTAATCCCCTGCCCAACAGGCCCTGGTGAGTGATGTTCCCCTTCCTGTGTCCACCTGTTCCCATTGTTCAACAACCACTTATGAGTGAGAACATGTGATGTTTGGTTTTCTATTCCTGTGTCAGTTTGCTGAGAATGATGGTTTCCAGCTTTATCCATGTCCCCGAAAAGGACATGACCTCATCCTTTTTTATGGTTGCATAGAAATCCATGGTACATGTGTGCCACATATTTTTATCAATGGGTTTTAAGTAGAGTGAAAACAAAAGCAGTTAAAAGGAAGTTATACTGCCGGGCACTGTGGCTCACGCCTATAATCCTAGCACCTTGGGAGACCGAGGTGGGTGGATCACCTGAGGTCAGGAGTTCAAGACCAGCCTGGCCATCATGGTGAAACCCCATCTTTAAAAAAAACAAAAACAAAACAAGTTATACTTACCACCTGCTATTTACTGGGCATTTTCTTATGTTTTCTTCACACAGTATTTCATTTTACTTCATAAAACTCAATCATATTTTTCTCATAAGCATTTGGGACAGATATTTTTAGTCATATTTTACAGATAAAGTTGATACAAATTAATATGCATGTTAGTATCTGAGAGAGGTTAAACAATTTACCGAAAGTAGTTAGTAGCAGAGCTAATGAACAGCGGAGCTGAAATGAAAAACCTGAACTACTATATGCCAGAATTATTTAACAGAGTTAAACTGTGATTTTTGCATTTCTCAGGAAATGTCCCTTGGTGAAAACACTGAAAAAAGAAAAAGGTCTGAATCTTCTCCTGCAGGAGGTCTCTAGGCTCCCACTGCTCTTTAAAGAATGGTGATGATAATATAAGAGATGTATGTCCAATGGATCTAATGTTCCATAGTAAGACACTGTCAATCTTTTGCTCAAACTTTGCTATACTTCAAAACTTTTTGAATCTATAATTTGGGTATCTCCCTATCATTTAGTGCACTGTTTCTAAGCTAGATATTAGTGGCAAAATAAATTAAAAATATACAACCCCAAAACTGAATGTCTTCACAGCAAAAGGAGGTGACAAAGATATTCACAATTACTCATAATACAATTACATCTGGTGTATCAGCAGTATATGAGCAGAGTAAAAAGTGATCATAAAGGAAGAAATAATAGCAAATTGAAAACAATCTAAATCAGCAATAAAATATTGGTCAGGTTAATTATGATATATTCAAACAGTGGAATACCACATAGCCATTAAAATCACACTGCAGCAGAGTATTTAATGATTTGGGAATATTGTTGATATACATTGTTGAGTAGACCAGCAGGCTATAAAATAAAAGCAATATGGTTTCATTTAAAAAATATATATTGGAAGAGAGAGAACACTTCAGCAAATGTTAAAGTGGTTATATTAATATATAAAGGTTACCATTATAGCTTTTGCTTTTTGCTTTTTTATGTTTTGTATAGTAAATGTGCTTTTCTTTTGTTATTAGAAAACATTCAGTACAGTTATTTAAAACTCAAATAGTGTTAACAAGGACTTAAAAACAACCAAACTCAATTTGAAATTCTTTCAAATTGGAGAAAATAAACTTCCTAACACACTTAAGATTTATTTCCATAGATGGCCTCATGAGCTCCAAATACCTCACTCATAAATTGTCTGGCCTTGAATTTCTACTCAGTATTCTGGTATCATGCCAGATGTGGCATCTCACCTCAGTCCAACTCCTCCCGTAATTTTGAAGGCCTCTCATACTTGGGATACTGAGCTAGAGTCTTCTCCTGCTAGGTAGCTTTTGAGAGTGAACAGATAATTTTGCTGTATATTGTCATCCAGTTAGTAGATTTTCTGGCTGCTTCTTCAATGCATACAACATATCTTTCGTACCAGAAATGTGGAACTTACTCTCTCAGCCTTGGTGTAAATATCTGGAAGCATTAAAGAGAAGGAAAAGAGCAAGAACCTTCCAAGGTCTATAACTGGACAGACCCCAGGAAAGAAGCATAAGGAAAACACTCGCTAGGAACAAATGCAAAATAGAACCTGAAACGCAATATTTGACCACAGTCTAAAAATGAAAGCTTAGAAATTGCTCAAGGATGTCATGTGCCTTTTTGGTCATGAAGAACTATTAAGAACAAAGCTGTCCATTTAATTATGGCCAAAATGCCCAGGTCTGTTTTTCTTCAAACTCCAGTGTTCTTATGACTAGCTACATTACTCATGCATCTTGAGCTATGCTACTGGGAAAAGTGGAAGGACAGTTTAAATTATTGTTATTTGGAAAGTCAGGATTATTAACAACCAACCAATCTAGGAGGAAAGGCGAAATCTGTGAAGAAGACTTTCAGTGCCTCTGGGCTAGCTCATCTGAATTCAAGAGCTAGAGAAAGATTTTCACTTATAAAGTTACCCAGAGGGCCTGGGGAAGGGGTTAATGTTTTCCGGCAGCTGAGCACAGATCAGTACCTGAGATCATTTACAACCTGCACGGCTGTGGTCAGACCCTAATGCAGCCTGGGCTGCAGACACAACGTGGCCAGGGTACCAACAGCAGACTCAGTGAAAAAGGAAACTCTTTCTGGAGAGGCCTCTGAATGATCAGCTGCATACCAACCACTGTGTTTGCATGTGTGTGCGTGTGTGTTTGTGTGTGTGTGTGTGTGTTTCCCAGTGTGCACTGAAAAATAGTGTAATTTATGCATGCTCATATATCACCAGCTTGTTAATTCAACACTAAACCATAAGATGACAGGAATACAAGCTCTTAACTCTTTTCTTCCGTTTTCTCTCTAGTTTGTTTGGTAGATGAATGGAGCATGCACACCATTTCAGATGTTTAATCAAATATAAGATCCATTGTGATGATCTTTATTACTTTTGTAATACTAAAACCTGCAGTTGCGCTTAATCATAAGGTCCTCTAGGGTGACACTCTGTAAATTAAACTACCAAGAATTTATATTTTAAGCCAAGCTATCTCCTGGGTCTTAATAGTATCTGATCCAGAAATGAAAAAAATGAGTGTTAACAGCAGGGCATACAGTACTATAGAAGGTGCTTACATCCTCCTAATGATGGAAAAGAAGATGATGAAATATTTCTGGGAAACTTTTTCATATCCAATAAGGCCTGTGATGAGAAGGAACCATTGAAAACAGTTTTATTACCTGGGTAAATATTTCTAAACTTTTATTTCCTTATTAATGTACTCAATACTAGAAACTTAGATTTATTATTAGAGATTTTTGACCCATGATTCATAGTTACAATAATTCAATAATTATTTTTAATTGTAACTCTTTATATGAGATTAGACCACCTGACTCATACTAATGAATAAATAAATGCATTTAGTCGATTTTACTAGAATATTAATCACATGTTGTATGGCTTTATATGGTAAAACATTAGCTAGTTAGCTGGATACATCTTTAACTTGTCTGTGATATTATATATAATGTACAAAAAAACCCCAAAACTCTCTGGATGACTAAAGAAGAAAATAATGCACATGAACACTATTTTAAAATTCAGGTAAGTAAGGAAAAAAGATAGAATACATATGTGTGTGTGATGAAATACCCATCCAATCCTGCATTTATTCAAAAATGTTTGCTGAGCACCTGATACAGGGCAGGCACAAGTCTAGGTGGGTAAGATTAGAACAGTGAACAAATAAGTCAAAGCAACTGCCTTTGTAGAGCCTCCCCCGATTATCAGGTTAAGTAATAATTATCCACAGTTGGATTTGCCCAATAAGATTTAGTTTCCTGTAAATACAGAGCCACTTTATGTGTGAATTATAGAGTAATAAAAAGAGAATTAGAAGATTTGATTTTTAATATAATCTGTATGTGACCTTGGTCTTGTCATTTAATCTCTGAAAACCCTTCTTTTTAACCTGTTAAATGTGTTCCTTGGTAAGACCAAATGATTTCTAATGTCTATTGAAATTACTAAGTTCTGTAAGTTTGTGTTTCCTGCTTGAAGAAAAATTTGTTTGGGTTCATGTTTGCAGTATTTATATGTGGAAAGTTTTCAACCATTTAAAGAACACCACACAAACTCTAATTGCAATCAACAGAAAACTGAGACAGGTATTCCAGTACTTAAGTACAGTGATGGATAGCACTGGGCAAAGTTCATGAGAAAAATCACCACACTGATTACAGGCATTGTAAAGAGTGTCAGAAACAGCAAGTAAATTACAGAGAAAGGGGTCTGCAAATCCTTCCTTAAAATCACTACTCTTATCATGGTGTTAACTGGGTAATTTTTCCAGCAAAAGGGGCAAATGTATTTTTAAAAAACATAATCAGTTAAATGTCACACAAAGAAAATGCCCTTCTTACAACAGCAAATTTGACCTTATTCTATTAAATAAAACGAGCAAAAACACAAAAATAAATACATTACATATAAGTACACAAGATATCTGTTTAGAAGATAGTCTTCATTTTTTCAGCTTTTTGAAAATAGAGTTAAGAACAGAATAAAGAAATTATGTCTCATATAGACCTTGGCAAAACTCATTAATATTAAAGATAATATTTATAAGAATAAACTTTGAATTAATCATGGCTGGATTATCTCTTTTTTTTTTTTTCATTAAAGAACAACAGAGCATGGAGTTGAATATAAAATGAAATTTGTTTCTAGTTGTTTATGATTTCAATGAACCAGTGTCAGATTTAAGAGCTTTTTACTCTTAGTACCATAGAAGCTTTGCCTTGGGGTATCCTGGGCAGAGTTTATGATTCCAGAGTCAGTGAGGATCATATTTCCCATAAATTACAACCAGTTGAGGAAACTGCTTCTTTTACACTGTGTCACTGCTTGTATACCCAGAGAGAACCTCTTAATGTGATTACTCTTTGTACTCTTTTACTCAATCCCTTAACTCCTTGTCTTTGTGCTGTGATTCATGTGTTCAAAGTGCTTTGACATCCATTATGTGGTTTAATCCTCAAACACTTCCTTGAAGTAGATAAGGTAGGCTCAAGCTCTCTGAGCCTCAGTTTCTTTATTTATTATATGGAAATAGTAGTAATCTCATCATAAGGTTTTTGTGAAGATTAAATGAGATAATAATGAGGAGGAGGATGATAGTTACATTTCTTGGTTATTTACTATGTGCTAAAAACTATTTATTTGTGCTACACTGTTAACTTATTTAATCCTTCATTGTGACCCTAAAAAACAGGTCCTATTATTTTCCTATTTTATAGTGGAGAAAACAACTGAGTCACAGAAAGGCAGAAAAAATACCAAACGTTACCAAAAAAGTGATCTAGTTAGGTAATGACAGAAGACACCTAGAATTATATTAACACTTAGAATAATATCACTTCCCTCCCTTAATAAACATATTTTCACACCAACTCATGGTTTCTATAAGACTCCAATGTAGTCATTTTAAACCCTTAATGGAAATAAGGGTAAAAAAAGTTATTCAACGTAAATTCTATCCATTCTAAACAAGTTACTTTGATCCTGTACTTAAAGAAAAATAAACAAGTAACGTAATCTTAATTTAAGATCCTATATCATAATCATGAATATCCTTTGCCCAATTAAAAAGAAATTAGAATATAGCCAGAAAAAATCAGGTAAGGGGACTAAATAAATAAGAACTATTCTAAGTATTTTAAAATGCTTTTTGGAGCTCATGGATTTGGAAGGGGTTAGAAAAAGCTGACATTTGGGAACTTTTTTTAAAAAAAAGATCTTTTTTTAAAAAAATCTATGAAGCAAGAAATATCAAGTACTTTTAAAAGGTATAATTTGTCAAAAGCCTTATGCTTGAGGAGATATAATTCCTTATTGGATTATATTTAAAATATTTTTCCTAAAGCAAAATTGCTACTTATGAAGTCAGGTGTTAAACAATTTAAATTTCTTTCTAAGCAAAATTCTGATTACAACATATATGCTTTGTGTAGACAGAGTCAATGTGTTGATGCTAAAATATCAATGCCTGGGCCATAATTATTATTCAGTAAATGCTTCAATTATAAAATTTGGAAGCAAGCTCCTGCTATTCTATCAACAGGAATAATATGGATAATTACACACACACATACCTACACATCCTTCCTTATGGCTAAAAACAAATTTTAACTTGTTTTTCTTCTGCCAAAAACTATCAAAATATAGATCGTGATGATTCCCAAAAGATCAATCACTCTTTATTTTTTAAAAATACCTCTTAAAAACACTTAACACCTACATAGTGATTTTGAAGTATAGGATATAAATATTGATTAACATAATGAGATAATTAAAGCATTTTATAAAGTGCTCTAAGGAGGAATCTACTAAGATTTATATTTTTAATTAAATCTATTACCAAGGCAATATACAAGAAGAAGATCTTGGCTCCACTGTCAGACTGAATGAAGCTATCATTACATGAATCAGGAGAGGAGACAGGGGTGTTGAATAGAGAAAAGTGGGTAGGTGAGGGGAAAGAATATCGAGTTGGGCTGAAATCCTCATTCTATGTACAAATCCCTGAATTATTGTCAGTGTTATTGTTAAGCCACAGGGTATCTGTTTACAAATTAGAAAAAGGTTACACTTTATCAAGACTCATTATTTCTATCTGTTAGAAAATTGTCACAACAAGTTATTATGTTGGAAACAGATTTTGTACCATTATTTAACTCCCTTAAACTTAGAACAAGCATACACATCAATGATACCCATGATGCAAATAGTATACTGTTAGATGTAGTGAAATTGTGCACTATATAAACAAACATGCATGCCTGATTGTCATGTCTGAGACAGAGATGTCTTCATCATGTTATAGACATATATACGACTCACAATGTCCTTTTGCTACTAAAAAAGAGGCTGAAAATTTTGCCTACATGTTTTCAGAAAACTGAACCCCAGTCTTCTCAGCCTTTCTGCTTATTCTTAGAAGTTAACCCACAATAAAGTAATAATCTGCATTACCTACTTATAAGATAGTCTAGTTCTCAGTGGCTCATGTCTGTAATGCCAGCACTGTGGGAGGCTGAGGCCGGTGGATCACGAGGTCAGGAATTTGAGACCAGCTTGGCCAACATGGTGAAACCCCATCTCTACTAAAAATACAAAAAGTTAGCTGGGTGTAGTGGTGGGCACCTGTACTCCCAGTACTGTGGGAGGCTGAGGCAGGAGAATTGCTTGAACTTGGGAGGTGGAGATTGCAGTGAGCTGAGATCACACCACTGCACTCCAGCCTGTTGACAGTGAGACTCCATCTCAAAAAAAAAAAAAAAAAAAAAAAAAGCCTACTTCTAAGAATGACAAAATTTAAAGACTGGCTTTCTGAGTTTGAACTGCACACAAAGTATTCAATTGCAGAAAACTATCAACAATGTGTATGTGTGTGTATGTGTATGTAAATAAATTTATGCCTTGTTTTCACTTCCATCTTTTCTTGAAATAATGTTTTGATGTTAAGTGTAACTTAATATGTCAATATGTTTTTGGTTTGTGTATAATTTCCTGTTTTTGAATGTCCTTTTTGGATACATGGTAGTTCTCAGAAAGGTTGGGTATCACCTAGTGTCTAAAAAGTTAAGACAAGGCCTGCCTGTTAAATACAGAGACAAAGCAAAACCTCAGCTGAGCACAGGCATCACTGCTCCAGAGGGCAGCACTGATTACCCACTGCAGTTCTGAATCCAATCATACAACTTCTATCTATCAACTAAAGAAGCAGTATTTTATGAAATGAGGACTTGTATGTTTTAGAAGTCATATCAAGAGTAGAGCTAGTGTATTTACTAAATTCTCCTTTTCTCTGACCCAAAGAGTCTTGAGTGCATGGTTTATGACAGTTTGTTTAACACACTGTGCTGGAAGTAATTATTCTCCATCATTTTAGAAAGGTCTAAGATGTTACTGCGAAACCTTTTTTCCCTACATCAATAGAATAATATATTCTTTTACAACTAGTCATATATATTTCCAAACTGGATAGAGCATTATGCTCCCTCTAAAATAAAATGATTTCCAACTTGTTTTCCTCTCAATTTTAAATTGCATTCTTATATTCTATTTCTTTTAATATCGAATAATCATATTTTTATTGACATGATGTCTGTTTTGGTTATAAATTCTCTAAGAACTGGATGATCTCTAGAATTGAATTCTTTTCCAGAAATTAAGCTGAATACCTAAGGTTTATTTAGGAATTTTTCTTGTGTCCTGCAATATGGTATAAACCTTACAAAGTTTTTCACATTTGATCCACAAAGCATTTTAGTTTGGGTAAAATAATTATGTCCACTTTGCAGATGAGAAGTTAACATATGGATATTAAGCTGTGCAATTTCTTAAAAGATGAGGGAAGTGTCACAATGTGTAGAGCTAAGATGTGAACCCAGGAAGCCTAACTTCAAACCTGGGGTCTTAACCACAACGGAAGACTATGATAAAGGACTTCAGCAGGGGCGCTTTTATGCATGGTCTTCTGAGGGAAGGTAATACAGCAATTCCAAATGATACGAAAATTAATGTATCAATGTTTTCCAGCTGTCCTCAATGATTTGCTCCATCTGTCTGCAGGCCTTTCTTTTATCCATCAGCACTCCTCACCCTCTCAGCACAAAGAGCAACCTCTCTAGGGGACTGTGTAGAGCGGCTATCTGACACCCAAAATTCACACCTTGCTTTTTTGCATTCTCCCTGACATCTCTATTCATCAGCCCGTCTGTCTGCTTCAGACTCACAATTCTCTTTAGGTTTGGTTTTGAAAGTGAGGCTCCACATTTCTGTTATTCTCTGAGGCTGTGGATCCCTCACACTCCCAGGATGCCTCCTTTGCATGACAGAGATGCCTGAGTTCATTATCCAGAGGCTGCTTCTGAGTGAGAGAGATTTCATGCTTTCTAAAGACCTTCCTGACTAAAGTAGTTCTTCTCTTTACCTTTGTCATCTTGCAGCCACTCTCTGAGACAGATGAGGCACCCAGCATGTTCTGTTTCCACAGCATTTACATATATTAATAGAATCAGGCCAGTATCTAAAGGATGACATTGAAGAAGAGTTTCTTTCACATTTTACCACAGCACCCTACAAGAAGATGATCTTGCCAGTGTTCTCTTGAAACAAGTTTCCTTTTCTCAACTCAGAGAAATGCTTTGTATGTATCATTTGTAAAAGATTCTTATGCTCTACTATTTTTTTAAATTTCCTATTGTCAGTCTGACTGGCACTGTGAAATGACACCAATATTGTCGGATTCGACCAAGAGTCATTATAGTCACAATAAAATATCTTGTCTCTAGAAACTATTTATTCAAGTATAAAAAGAAATCAAGCATAACTTTAATGAGATTTCTCAGACTGTGTGTCTTTGCCTGAAAGAAACGTGTTCCCTCTGTCCAGTGAATCAGAGGATCAGAGTTCTTTCCAGCTTTCTCTCATTATCTGCCTGTTGACCAGTGCAGCCTTCAAAAAGATAACCAAAGACTCCCTACATCTCTCAGATGCTATGTAATTTATTGTGATGTAATGTATAGGTCTATAATTATTTCTGTAGCTTTGCATCGACTTTGACTACAAAATCTTCCCTTATCTTTCTTACTGTGATTGCATTTACTCTGAGACTTTTAGTTTTATCCTGGACTGTAACTCAGAAAAATTACTAATTCCAATCTTCTTTAAACCTCTGATGTTGATTCCTAGCTTTATTTTTCCAATCCATGCTGTACCCTTGCACAGGGAATAGAAATTTTTAAGAAACAGCAATGAGATTAAAGCTTTGCTATTACTTTCACATAATACATATTTTTCTTCTCCTATAAAAACAAACGTATATAAACTCTAATAAAAAATGACAAGAAATAGAAATAAAACATAGGGATCAAAGTGAAATGACTTCTAAAAATAGCCAGAGTTATTGATTTACTATAAAAACTAAACAGAAAGTTCTCAAGTCAAAAATAAATTTATTCTGTTTATTTTTTTGTAAGTTAACTGCTTGGAATTTTTTTTTTTTTTTTTTTTTTTTGAAACGGAGTTTCGCTCTTGTTACCCAGGCTGGAGTGCAATGGCGCAATCTCGGCTCACCGCAACCTCCGCCTCCTGGGTTCAGGCAATTCTCCTGCCTCAGCCTCCTGAGTAGCTGGGATTACAGGCACGCGCCACCATGCCCAGCTATTATTTTGTATTTTTAGTAGAGATGCGGTTTCACCATGTTGCCCAGGATGGTCTCGATCTCTTGACCTCGTGATCCACCCACCCCGGCCTCCCAAAGTGCTGGGATTACAGGCCTGAGCCACTACGCCCGGTCCAATTGTTTGGAATTTTGAAGGCACTTATATTCACTACCACATTCAAGGAAACATCTTGGTAAACAGAGCTTTTTAAATCAGAGTCAGAAAAAAATGTTATCGGGGAGATAGAGATATAAAGTGAGGAATGGAGAGGCTGAGTTACCTAATTGAGACCTTGGCAAGACCAAAAGCACCAATAAGCACCAATGATCTAGAATGGTGGCTGGTCGTTCTCAAGGTATATTTAAGGGACAATGTGCATTAGCATCACCATAAATGTTTATCAGAACTGCACAGCCCAGAACTCACCACTGATCTATTGTGTCAGACTGAGAGGAAAACCCAGAAATCTGCCTTTCAAAGATACTTCCCAGGTGACTGTGCAACCAAATTAGAGGATTTTTCATAGCTATCAGTTTATACATAAACAATACAGAGCATTGGAAAGTGAAAATAAAGATGCAAACCAGTTTGCACATTAAAAATTCTTCTTATGCAGTTGCATGATTTGTATCAGGCATGCCTTGTTTTCTTTTGGCCGTTCAGATGATGGGCCCAGTTCTTTATCTTATTTCTTGCCTATATGTTGTTACTGTCAGAGAAAAGGCAAATTTAAGACTTATTTGAAATGTCTGCCTTCCTCTGGGTCATAAAAGTTATGTGTGACCTTTAAGTACTTCGAAGATTCTTAAAAATATGTCAGTATCACACACATATGTATGTGACCAATGAGCTTATATAGATCACCTTTCAGGCAGGACGTAAAACCACATGTACTTTCTTAATGTAAAATGAAATACAAAGGTAAACATTTTAAAATATAATTCATTTCCCATATGTTTACATGCATGTGTCTCTAGACATTAAAAAATGTGTAGTTTTCTTCCCAGAAGAAAGAAAAAAAAAGTACAAGGAAAAGAAGTAGTCAATTGAATTAAAGGAGGGAAAATACATTTCTGGGAATATACTGTTCCCAAGTCAATGCTCTGAGCCAGTAATTAAACACCATAATTACTATTAGAATAAAAATACTTCAGGCCAGACCTGGAGTCAGTGATCAGCTGCCAAGAGGAGCAGAAGCTATCAACATCATGAGAATAACAGTAGTAACAAAGCAAAGCAATGTGATCTGTACTTTTTACTGAATGAAGCATCAGATATTTAAATCACGTTTTCTTTCTATAATTTTGAAAGAAAGTTAAAGTTATTAAAATAAATAGTACTTGTTTTGAACTGCAGATAATTATGTATTACAGTATTGTTCTATATGTCTTATGGAAGGAAAGAACTCCTAGTTTTAATGCAAAATAGAGCAAAACTGATTTTACCCCAATTTTCCTTTAAACCTATACCTCAAAAAAGTACTTTTAAAACTGAAGTAAAGACTATCTGTGTCAATGTAACAAAGTCTATTTTTGTAGACTTTTTTCCTTGTTGTCCATCCTTTCACGTACTATATCCCTCTCACGTCTGCTTTTATATCTATAGCATCCGGCTCGCTTATGATCCATGCTATTTCCAAATTAAACTAAGAAATAGAGGCAGCAAAGCTGAATGTAAAAAGCAGAAAGTTTGATCTCAGTAGACTTTCTTCCAGTACACTGCGTTCTGTTTTCTGATTCACACTCAGTGATTTGTGTATTGTAACAACTAGCTCAGAATCCAGTGTGGCCAGTACTCTCAAAAACAGACACTATTCCTAACCAAAAATATGGCAAGCTATCCCAAGAACAGCATGATTAATGTAACTGTCCTTTCACTCACCTACTGAAATATCTAATGAGGGAAAAGCTTCTATTAAATATACTATAAATAAGCATTTAACATTTGGAGCTTTAAATGATACAACAGAGAAGCATTTGTGTAGACTGAAAACTATTTTTATTGTTGATTCAATCAGCAGTTTGTAAGGTTGCCAGGCAATGGATCAGTACACTTATAGAAAAATCAGATTTAATTAGACTAATTCATTGATAAAAACAAACCAAACCAAGACAAGTAAAAATTGGGAAACAATTTATTTTTATTGCTCACATCATTGACTGAGCCAAAATTTTGTTTAAATTATTTGTGTCTCTTTTATTTTATGACAAATTACAGAAAACAAAGAAAATCTTCCTAACGATCGCTGCATTTGAGATGGGAAATGAGCATTAAGTGACGAATGCCCAATAGTGACCAATAAATTGTTTAGTTATCTCTGTAGACATTTCTGTTTTCTTGTAATGTTTTGTTTCTTTAGATACATAATACAATTGCACTTAATAATGAAAAAGCAAATATAACCATGATTTATTATTTTTATTGGGATACCAAAAGCAATTGTTATATAAGAACACCAATGTGGATGGAGAATTGGCATGATCTTCTAAATTTGCTGATTTTGGAGATTAATATTTGATAATACAGTCTTGATAATGATCAACCATTGAAAATGAGGTTAAAGGCAGTCAATTTTACATAGGTTTACTCAATGATATATAATGGTTTATTAAGATATTTCTAAGAATGGAAATTGAATTTAACTAGCAAAGATTTTAATTTTAACCTATAAGTAAAATATATTTTTTAAATGCTCTAACTACCTAAGAACTCTATTTTTTTCATGTTTTTATATTTGCAGGTATGTGTGTGGGAGGTGTAGTTCTGAGATGTTTCTTTTGTTAACTATTAAAAGTTATTCTTGGTCAGGCAAGGTGGCTCACACTTGTAATCCCAGCACTGTGGGAGGCCAAGGCGGGTTGATCACGAGGTCAAGAGTTCAAGACCAGCCTGACTAAAACAGTAAAACCCCATCTCTACTAAAAATACAAAAATTAGCCTAGCGTGATGGTGCACACCTGTAATCCCAGCTACTCAGGAAGCTCAGACAAGAGGATCACTTGAACCTGGGAGGCAGAGGTTGCAGTGAGTTGAGATTGTGCCACTGCACTCCAGCCTGGGTGACAGAGCAAGACTCCAAGGCTCCGTCTCAAAAAAGAAAAAAAAAAAAAGGTATTCTTAAATTACTTGAAGCCAGTGGTACTAAACCAGGAATGATTTTGCCTCCCAATGGACATTTGGCAACATCTAAAGGTAATTTTGGTTGTCACAACTAAGGGAGTGTCACTGGCATCTAGTGAATAGAAGCCAAAAATGCTACTAACCATCCTATAAGACAAAGAACAGGCACTTATGTCTAAGAATTATGAGGCCCCAAATGTCTACCATGGCAATCTTCAGAAACCCTGTTTTCTTTTAAACTTTTCAATTTGACCTTATTTTCAAGAAAATTTCCTAGTTCAGAGGAAGCACTTGTTTAACTTAGCAACAGAACTTTGCATGCTGGTAGTGCCACTCTTGCCCAGTGCTACTGGATGGGTAATGCATTTAAACTAGTTAATATGAAACAAGGCATGCCCTTATTTTAATTAAAACAAATGTAATTAATTTGTTTTAAAAAACAAATTTTCCAAAAGCAAATTTTTAATTTGACTTAAAAAAAGGCAGATCCTTGTTTTATTCAGGACTCATATTAACTAGTTTAAATGCATTACCCATCCAGTAGCACTGGGCTACTGAACATGAATCTTCAATAGCCCTCAGTGTTGTATTGCTTTCTTTATCTTTCTGTGACAATAAACATCATTACTTTGTTTTTGTTAGGTGTGAAGATAGAATTCTAATGAACCATCAGATATCATAAAAAGGAAGTGAGAACAAGCACCTGGCTCAAAGGTCGACTGCCTGCTCATATAAGGTCCTAAATTTACTCTGGCAGTCTATATAAAGTAAATGAGCTGTAGAAAAATGCTTTTTATGGCAGTGTACCTAAGACTTAAAATGTTTCTCACCAGGAAAAGCAAAATAAACCAAACATGCACACACATAACCCCCAAAACAACAACAACACTCTCTTTCTACTCTGTTCGCTAAAATGGCAGACACATTTCAAAGTATGCAGAGCATACATGTCAATACTAAATTATTGCAAATAAATAAATCCAGAGAAGAGAAAATGAAATATACAGGACTTCAACATATCCAAATGTCAATGAATAACAACTAGTTGAAAGACCAACAATTTAATATGCATTCTTGGGCTATAATATGCCAATGCAAATAAAACAAAATCAACTTAATGTGAAGAATTTGTTGAAGGTACTCTATCCTTTTAACTATCTCCACTTGGCTGTTAGAGTGAAATGGTGTTTGACTATTCTCATTAACTTTTAAAAGCTTAGAGAAAAGGCAGAATTTTACACTTCTCAGAGCTAATAGTTCTTTTGTTTTTGCCAATCTTAAGTAAAAATTCACAAGTAGAAAGATGCCAAAACATATTTGCCTCTCTGGATACCTTTGTAATTTTTAAAGCAGTTCACCAAATCAATATTTACAGATTTTATATTTTAATTTATTTATACTTTTTAAAGGCTAAAAATTATTTTTATAATGCACTTAATGGCTTTCAAAGATTAACACAACTAGCAAAGACAAAAAATCTAAAAATGTAATGAAATGTATTTTCATTACATTCAAGAATATGAAAAAATAAAACAACTAGATGGAGACAGAAAGAGGGGCACACAATTTACAGTGCTGGAGACTCACTTGTAGAAGCCACTGGAAATTTTGGAAATGTCAAATTATATCTCAATAAATAACTACAAAATATGATTTCAGAATATATCATATCCCATATCCTAAGATACCAGTCCTTCATTTTGGTAAACCATTGCTTGTCTTTTCTTTGCCCTGTCTTGTCTTTAAAAATATATATATCCTATTGTAATTCAATAACTCTCTTTATCTCAGCCAGATAGGAACAACTCCAACAGCTTTTTAATGGGCTCTGGGACATTTACTCCAAACCCCACTAATCTGTGAAAGCAAATCTGGTCTTATTAGCTCTTCATAAAATCTTAAAAAATTCCCCTTTGCAATTTCAAAGTAATAACAAACTCTTCAATATGGCCACAAAGACTTGGTTTTGAAACAAAATAGCATTTCAATCACATTTCAAACCCCCTGCTTCCTGTATTTCAGCTACTATGGACCTTCATTTGCATTCTCCCAGCTCTCTTCTACCACAGAATCACTGAACATGCTATTTTTCCTCTACTACATTGAACACACTGAACATCTTTTATTCCTTTACATTGAACATCTTGTCACCTGGTTCACCACATTCATCTTTCTGATTTTATCACAAATGCAATTTCTTGAGAAAAGTTTTCTCAGACCTTTTCACTAGGCCCAACCTGCCTAAAGAAGTCTCATAGAGCTCCATGGTCCTCCATCTCCTTCCTGACATGCATGCAAATTTACATTTGTTTGTGGAATTCCCTAGTGAGTGTCTTTATCCTTCGC
Organism: Callithrix jacchus; assembly: GCF_049354715.1. NCBI lineage: Eukaryota > Metazoa > Chordata > Mammalia > Primates > Cebidae > Callithrix > Callithrix jacchus. The sequence goes on along the minus strand of NC_133515.1, from coordinate 63,945,748 downwards.
AAGGATATATTGATACAACTTGGTTGTGTCCCCACTCAAATCTTATCTTGAATTGTAGCTCTCATAATTCCCATCTGTTATAGGAGGGACCTGGTGGGTGATAATTGAATCATGGGGGCAGTTTCCACCATGAAAACCAGTTCTCTTGGTAGTGAATATGTCTCACAAGATCTGACGGTTTTATAAGGGTAGCAACCCCTTTTGATTGGCTTTCATTCTCTCTTGTCTGCTGCCATGTAAGACATGTCTTTCACCTTCTGCCATTACTGTGAGGCCTCCCAGCCATGTGGAGCTGTGACTTTGTTAAATTTCTTTTTCTTTATAAATTACTGAGTCTCCGTCAAGCCTTTATCAGCAGCATGAAAATTAATCAATACAGATATCAAAGAGGGCACAAACCATGCCCTTATTTTTGCTTATTACTAGACCCTTAAGTCTAACATCACTTATTGCCACTTAATGCCTGTCCAACAAATACTTGTCAAATGAATAAATGGATATTATAGTAGTACCTTGAATTAAAAATAATCAAAATCAGCCAGGTGCAGTGGCTCATGCCTGTAATACCAGCACTTTGGGAGGCCAAGGTGGGTGAATCACTTGAGGTCGGGAGTTTGAGACCAGCCTGGCCAACATGATGATACCCGATCTCTACTAAAAATATTAAAAATTAGCTGGGTGTGGCAGCAGGAACCGGTAATCCCAGCCACTCAGTAGGCTGAGGCAGGACAATTATTTGAACCTGGGAGGCAGAGGTTGCAGTGAGCTGAGATCATGCCACTGCACTCCAGCTGGGAAAACAAGAGCAAAATTCCATCTAAAAAAAAAAAAAAAAAAAGATAAAAGTCAACTATTTGAGATGATGGTACTAATTTCTGAACCATTGATACATTGTGTGGAAAGACACATGATGGCAGAAAATGCCAGTGTTTGAAAATTATTAGGGTAACATAATGCCCCAAGCCCAATAACAAATTCTTACATATGGAACTCTTATAACACTGTTTATACACACTGTTTTGTTACTCTGGATACTCTATGGGACAGAGGGTATTATTCTCATTTTATCAAGAGAAAAATGTGCTTAAAAAAGTTAAGCAATCACTAGAGTGAACCCACAACCAATAGAATGGGAAAAATTTTTTGCAATCTACCCATCTGACAAAGGGCTAATATCCAGAATCTAAAAAGAACTAAAACAGGTTTACAAGAAAAAACAAACAAACCCATCCAACAGTGGTGAAGGATATGAACAGACACTTTACAAAAGAAGACATATACGAAGCCAACAAACATATGAAAAAATGCTCAACATCACTGGTCATTAGAGAAGTGCAAATCAAAACCACACTGAGATACCATCTCACGCCAGTTAGAATGGTGATCATTAAAAAATCTGGAGACAACAGATGCTGGAGAGGATATGGAGAAATAGGAACACTTTTACACTGTTGGTGGGAGTGTAAATTAGTTCAACTATTATAGAAGACAGTGTGGTGATTCCTCAAGGATCTAGAAATAGAAATTCCATTTGACCCAGCAATCCCATTACTGGGTATATATCCAAAGGACTATAAATCGCTGTATTATAAAGACACAAGCACAAGCACGTTCATCGTGGCACTGTTTACAATAGCAAGGACATGGATCCAACCCAAATGCCCATCAATGATAGACTGGACAAACAAAATGTGGCACATATCCACCATGGAATACTTTGCAGTCATAAACAATGATGAGTTCATGTCCTTTGTAGAGTCATGGATGAATCTGAAAACCATCATTCTCAGCAAACTGACACAACAACAGAAAATCAAACACCACATGTTCTCACTCATAGGCAGGTGTTGAACAATGAGAGCACATGGACACAGGGAGGGGAGCATCACACACTGAGGTCTGTTGGGGTGGGAGTTAGGGGAGGGACAGGGGGAGGGAGGGTGGAGAGAGATGATGTGGGGAGAAATGTCAGGTTTAGGTGATGGGGTGATGGAGGTAGCAAACCACCTTGCCATGAATGTACCTATGCAACAATCTTGCATGATCTGCACATGTACCCCAGAATCTAAAGTAAAATTATAAAAAAACAAAGTTAAGTAACTTTCTCTAAGTCTTTTAAAATGTAAATGATAGAGTTCGGATTTGAACCCAGGTTGTAGTAATTTCAAAGTCCATGACCTTAACCTCTATGCTACATAGCATTAGTAATGTCTAAATTTAGGTGACTGTTTGGAAGAGAAGGTCATGAATGCTTTTTCTTAATGTTAATAATCTTCATTCATTTAATAATTTTGGATGATTGCCCTCTATAACAGAGACTTGTTCTACATTTCATCTAAATATACAAGAGTAAAACTTTGCAATTTTTAAAAGTGCAGTATTAACTACATAATGGGGTCACTTAGTGAAAGTCATTTATGAATATGACAAAAGATTTCATTCTAAATACACCCACTGCCAGTAGCCCAAAAACATTTAAGTCTTTCTCTTAAAAAAGATCTTTCTTCTTTTTTTTAATCGATGGCACAACATTTTTGTCAGAAAACACTAAGAAATATCAACTAATCAAAGACACCTGTACCTGTAGCTGGGCAGACAAAAGGTTTATCAAGGAAGGTTTATGGAAAGCAAATGTTCTCCAAATATACAAATCCAAAAAAGGAAGGAGAAGGCCTGGTGAACCCTATCTGCAGACAGCACAGAGTAACTGAGTAATCACAGAGTAATTATTAAAGGTTTCATTAACTGTGTTTTACATCATGGTAACCTGAAGAAAAATAAATAAATCTTGCTTAATTCAGTGAAATTGCTGGTTTTAAGAAGAACCTATTGGGGACCAATATTTTATAATTCAATATTGGTGATGCACTGGGCAAATTCCCGTTAATGGCATAGCATCATCAAACTGCATAAATGTTCCACTGACCATAACTTATTTGCTACTGACCTCCACAGGTTGCTGGAAGTAGCAGTTGTGTATATATTCCAAATTTAAAAAGCATTTTTTTATTTCCAGTGACAGCTCTGTGGCTGACTTTAAACAATACAGACCCATTTAATAGCTAATTTATTCAGAAATGAAATAATGGCACACAAAAAGCTCTTCTTTCCTTTTTCAGTAAGAGTATGGAATCCGGATTTCTAAGCAATAGCAGAAGAATACTTCAGCCTCTCAGACATTACAGTAAGCAGAGAATGCATAAATTCTTTTGTGGAAATGGTAGATAACAGTAGCTCTTCTGAAATCTCACTCAATTTTTTAATTGGAAATTCAATGAAACCTTTAAATATGGGAAGTTGGAGGAGGAAATATTTCAATAATCATATACTAAAAATAACTTGCTAAAGAAAGGCCCAAGGCTCTTAGATATGCTGAGAACAAACAAGCAAGTTTATCCTGTACCTGGGAAGACAAAAGCCTCACAGTCACAATGTTAAAAGGCAAGCAGGGCTCCAGAGGTGAAAGGCTAGCATCCTGATGGCATGATTAGGCAACTGGATACAAAGCCAGAAGAGTTCTGCAGGGGCAATTAGAATTGTCACCAGATCTTTCCTGGATAAGTCACTAAATGTCTCTAAGCCTTAGTTTTCTTGTCTTTAGAAGACTTGATTTGGCTCATGGCTCTCGTAGGCCTAGTCTAGGAAAGCACCAAAGCTTCTAATCTCTCAGAAGGAATTTTACCTACCAAGAAAGATAAAACTGGATGACATATTTGTGAGTTCTAATTCACAGAAAATGTTGATAATTTTAAATCATTGTATGTCATAATTCTGTGATGTCAAATATTCTTACAAATCCTTATGATTATGGATTTTCTGATAGCACAGTAGAAATTGACCGAGGTCATTAGGTTCATCGAAGATATTTCATTAATGAGTTACTTTTTGATTAAAAAGTGTATATTAATATTATTTTCAAGATACCCCCATTATGCCATGTGACTGAAAACACAAAATACTAGTCACAAAGTGAAATGTAACTCCATTTCTTTAAAATACTTCCACACCCATCCATTTAAAAATATTTGGATAAACCACATAAAATGTCTATTATGCATCTATTTTTTACCTAAGAAACCCTGCCATTTTATACCTTTCAAACTGAATGAATTTGTTTGTACATGCGTATAACATGAATTAAAATGCTAAATAATTCCAACAATCAACATGATATCCTGCATTATCAGAACTCTTCTAAATAAAACAAGCTTTTATGGGCTACTTACTCTATTTCTTTGGTCTTTCTCTATTCCATAATGACAAACTTTAAATAAATATTTACTTATTTATGTTATCATTTTCCTAAATGCACATAGCAAGAGGGGAATTTTAACATTGTTTTCATTATTTTACAGGAAGTATCACAAATTATGTAAGTATCTTGTCCAATGGGACATAATATAAAGATTGGCTAAAGTCTTTGGGGCTTCAAAAGTTAATACATCAAAGGGAATTATGTGGAGTTACCCAGACATATATCTTTTATTGTCATTGAAATATAATAGAATTTGGTTACTTTTATGGTTACTTCAAATCCTGAATAAATTATCTGTGAATTAAAAATTCAATCGGCAGTATAAATACTGTCATCAGTTGACACTGATTTCTCTAAGCTCTTTAACCTTTGTATCACTTCTATTCGTACAAATACTGCTTTGTATATTTCTCAGGCAAGTTTTTCATTTTATTTTGTCTTTAAATTCTAAGTAGCTTTAAAAATTGTGCCATTGTTTCATCTATTTTTCCTTTCCAATTTTGTTAGGCATTTAATGATAGTGGGCTTTTGTGGAAACTTATCCCTTGCTCAAACCCAGGGTCATGAGTCTTGATTAGCCAGGACATTCTTGGTAGTACCCTTCTAATGCCTGTCGCTGACTTAGGAAACGGTTAATGACATTGGAGGAAAGATGCTGGGGAACTTATGCAAGGTTCTCATTTGAAACACACACCCAGCATCCTAGTTTATCTAAGGACACAGTTACATGAGAATGCAATGCATGAAACTACTACACCCATTTTGTGATCATAGTGGGACATGACTAAGGGCAAAAGCCAGTATCCTAAAGACAGAAGAGTGAAGATGGCTGGGTTCTGAAGAACCTAGAGCCATCAAACTACCTGAGCTTTGTATTTTTGGTGGTTGACCTGATAAACTGGCGTATTTTCTCCTTAAAGAAAAAGATCACATTTGTGTGTGTGTGTGTGTGTGTGTGTGTGTGTGTGTGTGTGTGTTTGGCTGTGTTAATATGTGTGCCTGTCTACTTACATTTACATAAAATAGTCAGTAAGGTGTTAATGACAATTTTTTAATGAGTTTTTTTCCTAGTATTCTTTCTTGGCAGAATTAAAGTCGGTTATAATTTTCCCCACTTTTTATGCATGTTTCTGTATTTAGTGTAGGAGGGTTAAAAGGACAAGGAGAAAGGAGGAGGCAAAAAGATGGAATAAAAATTCATTTTGGAATCAGAAACTGATTACTAAGAAAAGTGACTTGAAGCAATTCACTTTTGGAGTATCCTTCACAATCAATAACTTCCCACAGCTTGGTTCACTCACCATATTTTCAGTTGAATTAGTAACAAAGGAAACAATTAGATGTGAACATCAACCTTTTCATGCATTAATGCCAGTGCAAATTAACTCCTACCACTAAAATTACTCCTTCTGTCTGTCAAAATCTATGAAGGCTATGACTTACTGCATTCAGGGCATAACTGTGTCTCCCTGCCTGCATAAAACTGACACATTAAATCAATATTAATTAAAAAAAGTTCAAACCTGTCCTCATTATCTTATTTGGCTGTCTCTTCAAAATGGGGTTCGTATTTATGACAGAACAAACCAGAATCTAGACTTAATGGATTCCCCCTGCCAAACAATAGATGATCTATTTACTCGTTGGATCTATTAGTAAGTATCTGTTTCCCTAAGGATGAAGTTATGCATAGCGTAACTTTGAAAAAGGACCGAATGTCTAACTATAAATTCATCTAGACTATTTACCACACTTTGCCATGAATATATATTTTTTCGTTCTACACATCTGTATTCTCTATTTTCCCCACTACCCAAATGCTCCTAATAAAAGAAAAGAATAATTATTTTATCGTAAGTCCAGGATCACTATGCCCTGCAGAATGTATATAATTTATTTGACATTTTATATTTCCTATTAAAATGTCTATAATTTTAAGTTTTATTGTTATTTCACATTTATTTTAAAATAAAAGTAGTGATTTTCTAAAATATTGAGAGAAATAGGTGAACTAAGGAGACTTCTCATTTCATCAGGTGGCTTTACAAATTTGTGTCTTAGGTTATGACATTTCATGATACTTCTTATCCTTTCCTCTCTTCTACTTTCTGCATGCTGGCCTTCCACAGAGCACCTTAATGAATAAAATGGCAACAATTCCAGAGAATGTTACCATCACCCTAATTATCTCAAAGTCATGACCCCCAGACACAGAAAACACAGGATTAGTTTCTGCTGTTCTTTCCTGCTCCCAGGGACACCTTTCAGCCATCTCTGAGAGCTGGGAGTTTACATGATGTGAGATATTTTCGTATTACCATCAAAACTCATTCAAACAATATCTGCTTTAATAAGTTGGTGTTTACTTGCCAAGAAATATCAAGAACTCACAACCACAAACAAGAATTAAAAAGGAAAATAAAATAGAAGAAATATAGGTGGTTTATGAATCTTCATTCAATCACTTTTAAGCATAGGTACTTTTACCACTTATTTGGGCCTATTTTAACAATTTATGCTTAAGATATAGGAAAATGAAGTATAGCTGGAACCTTTGACTAATGTTCCCAAGAGAAATAAATTTAACTTTGAGTTACATATATTCACACACACACACACACACACACACACAAACACACACACACACATATATTCTTTTCTGCCCTCAAATTGTCACTTATACATAAAGTACATCACTTCCACTGTCCAAATGATTTGGTTTGCTCTATAGAAACCTAAGCCTATATGAATATAAGTGAATTATTTAATTTCCACATTTTAGTGTTCTAATTCATGAAATAAGCATCTTAATGATACTCACCTAATAGATCCCGAGAGGATTAAATGAGTCCTCAATAAATGGTAGCAGATACTATTAATAAATAACATTGTCAGATTCTAACACTGACTCATATAGACAATACTTCAAGAAATATTCTCTACAACATTACTTACTTCCATATGTTCACATTAAAGATGAGAAAAATTGATTTTCCAAGGACAGTAGGTAGACCCAAGGTCATCCTCCAGTTAGCTGGTGGCATATACTGAATAAGGGGACAGACAATGTTCAAGGTCAACTAGAACTTGCTGTAGCACATTTCACAATTGTAGCCAAAATAGAAACATAAGAAAAGGTAGTGGATTCCAAAGTAATATTGGCGTTTTCACTAGAGATAGATAACAAAATTTAGAACATTTAAATATTTTTAAAGGGTTTGTTTTCTCTTCTATGACAAAAATTTGATTTTACCTTTGCATTAGTGAGTGATTTGCTTTTTGAACTTGAGTTTAGGTGGGTATCTACCATGTCTTTGTTGCTATCAGTTTGTACAGTTAAAATCTAAATGCCTTGGTTTCCTTCTAGGAATGAGTGAACTATATACTTAAAGTCACTGAAATTTTAAAGTGGGCCTACTCGTAACAGAATTAAAAAGGAGATGTTAATGGAGGGTGGCAAACTAACTACAGGAAACTGCTCAGCATTTTTATGTCAGAAAATATTAAAAATGAGACAGTTTCCTACATCAGCAGTTTACGTTAGCTGGGAAATGGGAAAGGAAAGTTGGGAGAGTATCTGAAGAAAGGGAACATTTAATGAACATTAAATAATCAGACTTAATGCTAAGCACTTCCCGTATCAATTATGTTTTCCAGAAATTCAATGAGCAAGGTAATTTGCAGATAAAAAACTGAATGTCAGTTAATTTGACAAATGTCAAAGACATTTCTAAAACTTTGAATCTTGTCTAATGAACTTAACCATCACATGATCTTTTAAACCCCCGCTAGAGTCTCATCTTCTGCATTTTTTTATTTATAAAACCACCCTAGGTTTCCTTTTGGTGTTAAATAGTATTCTACCTTGAAAAGAAGCAAGAAATGACTACCTTATACTGAATTTATTCAGTGGAAAAATAATTCAATCACAAATTTCCAGGGAATTATTGGTTTGCGAGAGAATGCAAATTAATGTAAGGAGAAAGGTTCCTTCTTCCTAGAATCACCATTTACTCACTAGCTTGGAAACTAATTCTAACCCAAGATTGCCCTTAAACCAGGGCTAAACACTAACTGTAATTCTTATAAACACCATAACCATGCAGGGTGGAATTCTCACCCACACTGAGCCTTTTCCAAGTGTTATTTCTGATTTCACGTGTGTTAGAGAACATTTATACACAAGACCTGAGCAACACAATTTTAAAAGGTATTACTGTAAAATATAAGCTGTATCTTTAAAGTCACATGTTTTTGTAGTGTTACAAAAGGGTTTTATAATAATATAAAACCATCATAGTTAATTTCTAATAATTTGGTAAAAACAATAATATTTTTAAAAATGAAGCTAAGAAGGTAATATTTGTAAACACAAGAAATCCCCAATGTGGAACAAAAAAGAATGAATAGCAAAGAGGCCATAAAGAACTCACAAGTGCTCATGTCCCAGATATAAGTACTTGGTCACTATATATAAGAAAATATTTTCTTTCTAATAATAACAATAATAATGATAATTTAGCAAGACATAATTAATAATCAGTTACTACTTGTTGAGAATCTATTAAATCTGAATTACTCCATTCATATTTTTAAAGGGTTTGTATATATACACAGTTTTTCATACGCAGGGTATACAAACCCATATACATATAAAGTGTTCTTCATATACAGTTCTACTGACCTTCAGAAACTTGTTTTCCCCATTTTATAGATGATCAAATTGAGGTCCAGGCTACCTAAGTGACTTCACTGACACAAAATCCATATAGAGAGATAGTACCTATTTAATTGGTTGTCATGCACTGAGATTTAGATTGTGAACATGTATATTTATAATATGATTATTGTTACATGACACTGTAAAAAATACTGTTCTTTTCTTGGGAAATAAACACATACTTAGCACAGAATGTTAAAAGCAGCATGGAGTAGTATGAGATAAAATTAAACATGTGCTTTCAAGATTATAGCAACAAATGACCACAAAGGGAAATAATGATAACTGAATCATAATTTTCTGACTATCAGTTGGTGTTTCTGTATTTCTGCCTTGTGCCCTCTCAGAGAAAAGCAACTATGAGCATGTAGTCTCCAGTTGAGTATGCGGCTGGAAGGCATGCACTATCATGGTTAATTAGACAGGCTTCAGAATCCAGCAAGCAGAATGGAATCTTAGCTCTATCACTTCCTAGCTAGGCAAACTTAGGCAAGCATTTAATCTCTCAAACCTCTGTTACTTATCTACATAATAAAGTCACTAATGGTAGCTACATGAAATGACTATGGCTAGAATTAAATAAGGCAAAGGCCAGCACAGTACTTGTTCCATTGTAAGTGCTCAGTAAATCATAGGTATTTTTATATTTATAGCTACCCCTCCCACATTGAAAAGGAACGCCTGTAACTTTTTCCTCTAGAGGTACTACCACTAATAAGTGCTCCCCTTCCCTCCCCTCTCCTCCTCTTCATTTTTCTCTTTCCATGAGAAAACCAAATCTAACATGAACATAGCATTTCTCTGTGTCTTGGCATAGCCCACTAATTTTTGATTCACCACAGGGTTAATAGATGGTGGTGAGACAAAGGGTGGTGCATTAGTCCCTGCTCGTGCTGCTAATAAAAACATACCCAAGACTGGGTCATTTACAAAGGAAAGAGGTTTAATTGATTCACAGATCAGCATGTCAGGGAATGCCTCAGGAAATTTACAATCACGGTGGAAGGGGAAGCAAACAAGTCCTCCTTTACATGGCAGCAGGAGAGAGAAGAATGAGAAGTGAGACAAGGGAGAAGCCCCTTATAAAACCGTTAGATCTCACGAAAACTTACTATCATGAGAATAGCATGGGAAAACTGCCCCCATGATTAAGTTACATCGACTGGCTCTCTTTTATGACACATGGGGATTATGATAACTACAATTCAAGATGAGATTTGGGTGGGGACAAAGCCAAGCCATATCATGTGGCAATTTTAAAATACCTAATCAAGAAGACAGAACCCTTCCTCTCATGGCCAATGGGAAACCTAGCCCAGTCTCCTCTGTGTTCAGATCACAGCAGCATCCTGTCATGACTTGAAGTTAGGGGAGCTCCATTTCAATTTCTGAGCTAAAACATTCTCTCCTGACACCCAAATTTATATTTCTGCATCGATTTTGACACATAAAAATTACTCTGCATGGTGGGAAAGTTCTAAAGGTGTTGTACATTAGTACCTACCTTAAGGACATTAAGGGTTAAGGAGGCTTCCAAGAGCTCACTTGGCTGAGGAGCTGGAGAGCAAGTATACTATTGTACCAATGAAAAGATGAAAGCTGGGCATAGCGGCTTATGCCTGTAATCCCAACATTTTAGGACACCCAGGAAGGAGGACTGCTTGAGGTCAGGAGTTTAACACTAGCCTGGGCAACACAGTGAGACCTTATCTCTACAAAATTTTTTAAATTGGCCAGGCATAGCAGTATGTGCTTGTGGTTTCAACTATACAGGAGCTGAGGCAGAAGAATAGCTTAAGCCCAGGAGTTCAAGGCTGCAGTGAGCCATAATTATGCCACTACACTCCAGCCTGGGTAACAGAACAAAATCCTGTCTCCAACAAACAAACAAACACACAAAAAAATGCAGTCTAGTTTCAAGTAATGAGGGCACAAAGGCACATTTGAAACAATCCACTAAGACTGGGGGCTTCCTTTCCCTTTCTGTTCATTGACTACTGGCCACTAGAGGGCTGCTGTGAGTCATCCCCTTGTCAGGAGCTCTTAATGCTCATAGTTCTGAAACCAAGATGCATTTGAAGGGCAGGACCAAATTCTTCTCCACTTCTACAGTATCTGCAGGGTGTCTAGAAATGAGAAGGACCATTTCAAGAGCTGATCAATATCCTGTTGTGGAAGACAGACGAATACATAGGGTTGGAAGCAAATTTGTTTTTTAAGGCAGATCTAGGGAACTTATGAACACTCCAGTTAGCTTCTTCAGTGTGTCTGAAGACTGCTCACACTTCTGTTGACAAGTAAGGAGGGTGAACTCTAAGAAGAATATTTAAGTCCAATAAGGAACCAAGTTCATATACTTTTCTTGTGCTCTCTGTTTCAGGGTAGATTTCCATGAGTGGTAAACAAAGGTATAGATTGGCATTAGAGAGTGGGGCTTAGATACACACTCATATACAATGGGTCATTTAGGTTGCACAGAAATCAGAAAGATGGCCACAGATCAGAAGTGGTTTCCACTCAAACCACTGACCTCTGGCTTGTCTTTCTGAAGAACTTCTTTCATGTTGGTCAGAGTTTACTTGGTATGTTCTTGACCCCTGAGATGGGAATCAGTGGATCAGACACATGGGAGGTCAGAGAGGAGGACGAGATTATTTGCACCTGGATCGAGGTTTCCTAATTTATGGATTTCTCTGTGAATGTTTGGTGGAAACAAAACTCCCCCCATTTGTTTAATTTTATCTTGTTCTTCACACAACATAACCAACCATGTGCATTAGATTCTTGAGGGTTCCATCTATTACCCTGGTTTTCTTTTAGTTCTGTTTACTCTCACTCCAAGCCAATCCACAGGGTAGAATTCCAACTTCAATTCAGACATCAGAGCCAGTGTGGCCATATGTGATCTTCTCTAATAGACTTAATTCTTCTCAAGATGGGACAAGATTCTATTATCTTTGATAGTTTTATCTACCTCATCATTCAAGAACAGGATTTTCTACATGGGTAATGATAATATCCTTTTATGTGATAATATAGAAATGAAGAAATATATGTAGAAATGAAGAAATACATAATTATTATCCTTCTATATGATTTTGCACATATTACTTCATTTCTTCTGTGAGCAACCTATCAGACAGGAAAATTGCTGGCAACATTTTAGAGATGATGAAGATACTGAAACACACTGTGGTTGAGCAACTTGCCCAAGGCTCCCAACCAGAAGAAGCTGTCTATGGGATGTAATCCCCAAAAGTCTGTTTTCCATATCATTAACAGTGTCCTAGCTGCAGCTAAACACCACCACCTCTGCTATGACCAGCAGCCTCAGTTTTTGAGCTGCACCTACTCTGCACCAGACATGATACTGATAATCTCACAAGCATCATTTCCCTTAGCATTCAAAACACATCATCAGCTGGGTACTGTCGCCATGTCTAGATGAAGAAACAGAGGCTTGGCAGAGCTTAGTGGGATATCAGAGATTACACATCTAGTAATAACACAACCAAGACAGCTTCATGTTTCTCTGACTATAATGGCTGTATATTTACCCAGCAAATCATGTTGCTGGGTAAGACTCCACCCAACCATCCCTGGAAACACCTTAGGCTTCTTTTAGCACACTGTGCAGCACTGATAAGGTTAAATAGCAATTGTGATTATGCATCACTGCATTGCTAATATCTCCATAAATAAAATGTCTATTTGATTTTCGTTTAACCTCGAAAGAATCTGATTATCAAATAACCATTGAAGAATTATTGGCAATTATGTTCTGTAATTATGGTCCCTGTTAATGTCATTAGTGTGCAGCCTTTCATATTTAGTCCTATTAATTAATCCCCATAAGCATAGAAAGTTATAATCAATACAACAAAGGCTCTATGATAAATTACAAGTAATCCCCAAATCCCTCCAACAGTTTCCAGGGCTCCTTGGGCTTCCTTGGTTAGGACACATTTAGTTTGGGGGCTGGAAGAGTCTGTGGTAATTGATAGCTCTTCACCCAGAATCAGCTATCTCACTAATGTGCCTAATTAGGCAAATGCTTAAAATTGGAGTCCCAACTGCTGCTGACAACTATAAATTCCTGTAGGGCAATAAAAATAATTAACAGCTTGAGTCAAGAGACCCACAAATCAGATATACAACTTTTCAATTCTCTGAGCAATATATTGTTTCAGATAACAACTATTGTCAGTGAGTGTCTGGTTTTGGTTTTGGAGAAGTTGAATGCAGTAAGTATGTCTCATGTTGAAAGTCCAACAGAGATTCATGATGGCTCTATCTCACAGATAGGCAAGATCAATATGCATGCTGACACTGACGCTAGGAACAGATGCTTTAAAAAACACTGGTCTCTGAATATCGTGTTTTTCAAAATCTCCCAATCCATCCTCAGATTTTCTTTTAAGCGTTTTTCAAACTCTAATGTATAAGTCTGTTTTATAATTTTTGTCTTTGTAATTTTAAACATCTACATTAATACACATCAGATTTTGTAAATGGTTGCATTCACATATGTTATCTGAAACAATCACTGTTATAATTGTCTAAAGATGCAGCAAACTGCCTCAGAAGCGGTACATTCTAATAAGATGTGGCATGACAATCTATTCTGCATTTTTTAGAATTGGACTAGGTGGTTTCTGAGGCCCTGCTCTATGTTAGAATCTAGAAGTCAGTGAATCCCATTTTTTTTTCCCACAGAGAAAAAGGATTAGAACTTGCTCCCTCTTGGCATCCCACACCCTTTCCTGATTCCATTCTTGTTCTGGACAATTTCCCAGGAATTAGTGCATAACCCTACACAGCTGCTGGGCTTCAGAAACAATTTGGGAGGAGAAAATAGAGGCTCAGAATAAAGAAAATATCTAATAAAGCATAATTGCATCAAATGTAACAGAGAACATGTTCATCTTTTAAAAATTCAAAAGGAAGAATATGACACATTTAGGAGACATCCAAAAATCGGCTTCTTCAGATAAATATTAGTTGGGTAATAAATCTAACTTTCAATTTGGAAGAATTAGTAGGCAGATTTATAATATTTAAGATCTGAAAATAGCCTTAAAGGTCATTAGAAGCCAACATTACATTTTACAAATGAGTAAGCTGAAATTCAGAAAGGATAAATAACTTATCCAAGGTCACCAAGTACACTGATGGCTGAAATGGAACTGGAAATTGAGATATCCATCTGCCACCACCCATAAACTAAATGGTTAGTTCAATGTAAAAGTTGATTACAGAGTGTGCTTACAGGCACCGCTTCAGATTTGTGGTTTTAAAATAAAATATTGTATCCTAACATCACTGACAGCCATAGTTAGCATGGATCCTCAGTCTTGCCAAGATGCAGAATTAAGATATGAATAGACATTTGGATGGGAGATCTTATTGGGTCCTGTAGTTCATATTTTACAAGTTTTCAGCAAATTTCATACAATCTAAAATAATCATAACAATAATGGATGATAATAAGAGGAGCCTATACTATTTTGAAGCCAAAACAACTACATTTCACATAATTTGTCACATAACATTCAGAGCTCTCATTTGACCTGTAGTCATTTTTTTCCCTTCCTTAGCTTTTTATTTACTTTTTTAAAAATTAGTTATCAGTAGTTAAGAATGATAAAATGTCACATAAAAGCCAACTACACTTTTCTTGCATGAAGATCACTAGTTGTTGAAAAGAAGAGAAAGAAAAAAGAAGAGAAGAGGAAGAGAAGAAGAAAGGAGAGGAGGAGAGGGGAGGGGAGGGATCAAAGAATTCCTTCTATGCTTGGCTTAACTGTGTTTGAGTTCCTGACTCCACTTTAATGTTTCCTTAGTCTACAGCACCACCAAAGCTCTTATACAAATTCTAACCACCACCAAAATACTGATACAAGCATTAATTAGCTAGCCTAAATGGCTGTAAATTTCCTTGAAATTAAAAATGTATTTTACCTTTGTAGTTTCAATGAGAATAAGAAATGAATGTACCGAATGTCACTCTTAACAACCATGCTTATTGTTAGAAAATATATAGAATACATTATGGAGCATGCATATTCCTTCATGCATCATGGTTATGGGACCAGCCCTTCTCTGTTGTATTTCTTCTTAATAGCTAGCTATACAATAAGAACAAATTTTGAAAAAATAAAATAAAAGAAGACATTCTGATTTAAGAGAAGGTGGTGGAAGAGGAGGTAGTGTCAGCGGCACAGGTAGGACCCAAAGTCTTCCTGACAATTCTCTCTGGGACATGGGTTACATGCACAAAGCGGGCCTCTGAAAGCCTTAAAATGTATCCAGAGATGGCATATAGGCTTTAGATTTAACATTTTCTGTGCTCTATTTCATCATATTTATAAAACTGTTTTCATAGCTTTGAATAAATATAAGCTTATTACTTGAATATTTAGTTCATTACACACTATTGTATACATTTGTGATTGTGAACAGATAAACTTCTGCTTTTTGTTGAAGACAGGACTGAGTTGGCAATGTCTACTGTGTTAAACAGAAAAATAATTCTGTTGGGCCACTTTCATCTTGTCCCAGATAAGGGCCTATATAGACACTGGGGAAAACAAACTTCCAAGTGATGGCAGCACAATCCAGCTGTTTCATGGAAGGTATAACTGCCTTGCACGGGAGTTAAAAGCCTGCCAGCAACATGCAGGAAGCCACAATTCCCAGAGCAGAAACACTGCTGGCATCTAACTCTGGATTCCACCCCATATGCCATATTTCCAGCCCATCTTGGGACAGTACACAGTCTGTGTTCCTTGGGTGTGCAAGACTTCAAAAAGGCATAACTAGCTTTAATGATGATTCCAGCATTAAAGAGTAAAGCACCTTTGTTTAGCCTCCTAACAGCCTACGTACCCTTGGCCAGGACGAAGTGGAAAAATAATTGCATAATTAAATTAGTCATTTCCCAGACTAAAGATAAACTTGGAACATGACTCACTTAAGCACAACTTTCCATAGGTGTCACTTCTCCAGGAAGATTATAGAAGGGCCCATGTCTCCTATTCTGGAAAACTGTTTGAGGGTTGAACCCCCTCTGCTGTGTATCACCTAGCATGCTGCCTGGTGAACAGTAAGAATCAGAAAATCGTTATTGGATTGAAAATTGAACCCAGTCTGCCAGCTTTAAAACCGTCACTTTGAACCCAGAATATATTAAGGTGTTATTTCATGTAAAGGCTCTTACAAATGTTGAGTCAGGCTCAAACAAACCTTTTAGCCTTTTTAGTTTTAATCCAATTCATTGATCCTGCAAAATAGGCCAAGGAAATAAATTCAAATAAATTAAGAATGGGTATAAGAGCATCTAGTTCTCAAGAAACAACCATTCTTTGGCCTGCCTATCATTTCTATTTGTGTAATTGTTCCTTTTCTCTAAGGTTCTCAACACTTAGCCTTCTGAAGGTGGAAATGCACTGTGTAGGGTATTCACCTCTGCCAGTGGAAATAAAACTGTAAATGATTTGGTTTTGTGATTATTTAACATATAAACATGTGCTCATTGAGAAAACTGATGTCTGGACAACTGACATTGTATTTCTGCCAAACACCAAGCTAATGTTCATAAAGTTTTACTGGAGGGCACCCAATGCTAACTATAGAATTTCAAACTGCTGATTTGCAGAGATGAATCATGAAGCAACCTACATTGTATGGCTAATCAAAATTCCCATCCTTATTCATGCTCTGAAAAGAAGTCTAAAATTTCTATTTGGAAGCCACTTCAGAAAGCTTTCATTAATTTAAATTTTAGAGCAGATTTTTTCCCATTATGTGCATGCAACTGAAAGCCTATGTAACACAACACCACGATAAAAGTGAAAAAAATATGTATCAGGTTTTTCCAACGCCTCCATTTTACTCCATTTATTCCAGAATCCAGAAGCATTGAAAATCCAGGGATTTCTGCATTTCTTAGGATATTCTGAAAACTAAAAAAGAACTGGTGATAATTTGGTGATTTCCAGTTCTCTCCAATTTATTTGAAACATATGAAATGAATGATTCTATGTTCCTTAAAGCTGCCCCCAAGTTAAGCAATGTAATAGTTGATAATTAGATGCATTTAATTCTAATTTAAAAGCCATCTTTACTTGGCATGCTCTTTATAGAAATGCTACTCAACTAAATCCTATTAAAATTTACATGGTTTATTTATTACACTCCATCTGAGGAAAAATGTACATATTCTAAAAGCTGCATTATTTAATCTTGGTGTTAATTTACTTGTATGCTTAATGAGTTTACAGGTTTAGTATTATTTAAACTTTGTGAAATATATGTAACTTTATTTCACCTTTAATATTTGGTAATATTAAAGGTAAAACAAAGAAAAGTTACATATATTTCAATATGTAAAATTTACATATATTTCAATATTTCAATATGTAATAGAACCAAAAAAAAGGTTCTATTAGGGTTTTTAAGATGGTTACAATCGTAGAAGAAAAATAAGATAAAATTAAATTTAAGAAGCCAAAATTGTACAGTTCTCCTGATTTTCTACATACATAGGAGAGAAACAGGTTTTCAGGAAATCTCAGATGGGAAGTAGACGTGTTGAGCATGTTGAGCTAGGAAGGCTCCTAGCAAAAACAAATGAGATGCTGTACTACCTCTCCATTAGGCCAACGCAGAAGGAGGAAGGAAAATAACAGCATCATGGCAGTCTACAAATAACTAATCACTTCCATGCATGGTTGATTTTCAGTCTAGAGTCTGGCAGTAAAACCTCAGGGACTCCGTCACCCACTTGCAGGCCAGCTTCACATGACATAGTATTATTATTAGTAGCAATATTTTGACCATTTTTAGTTATCTTTCTCTTATCTCTCTCCTGAAGTTGATTCAAGAAAAGATTACCTGAAAATAAAGAAAATAAATACCAGAAAAGGTTAAAGTTGGAAAAACTGCATGTTTTTAGGAAATGTTCTGAGTGATTAGATAGGGGAATAAAAAGTATGAAATGATTATACCATGTTCCATGCAGCCTGACCAGATAATCCCTAAGTGAGAGCATTTTTTGCAGCTGCAAATTTCTGTCTTTGTGTAAAGTGTGACTGACAAGCCACAAACATAAATTAGTGAAACCAAAAGGAAGTCATTTAACAGCTTGTTATTTTACAATTTTCTACATTTCAATAAATTCATCATGACAATTTTTTTCGGGGGGGATTCCCAAAGGCATTAATGTACTAGTTTAATGGAACAATAAAATAATACTACAGGAAAATATAAACTCTGCTAACAATATTAAGCTAATATACCATAAAAGGTAAATGAGTAGGTGATTCATTTACCATTCATTTACAAATTATTTAAATTATAAAAATGAAAGCAGCCTCTTCATTTCAAAGACAAAAGAAACATCATTTAGTAGTTTAGTAATCAAGCCTATTTGAGAGATAATTTATCTGGTTAGATATTGATCTCCCTTGTAAATGATTATATATTACAGTATGCTCCTAGTTCATCATACAAATACACATATCTTATTATTATTTGTTGAACATAAATTTATATCAAACTGGCTTTAAGATTCTTAAAAATTTGTGGGAGCTCAAGTTCAACATCCCACATTTACTAAGGCAAAATGAGATGAAGAATCAACTTTTTTTCCAAACAACTGATTCCTTATCTTCTAAAATGCCACAATTTTCTTTATGCCATACAAAAATACTATGAAATATAAATTAATAGTAAAATTCCCTGAGTTATCTATTTCACTTTGAAATATGAACACAGCCTGTATTAACCACCATAAATTCAAAGAAAATGCTTTAAATAGATAGTAGGCTAGCTTAAGCTAAGCATATTGTTTTGCTGTGGTTCTTTTTCAGAAATGAGTATCAAGCTACAGTCCACTCTGCCGAAAGCTTCAAGCTTTCCAAAAATTGAAAACCTTCGCCAGTAAATCACAACTGTTTTACCATATGCCTCTTTGTTCTGCCAAGCATTACCAGCCTGTTCTACTTTTAAGCAAATTTCATTATATTATAGCTCAGAGCAATGCTCATTAAAAAGTATTACTGAAAAATGTCAAGTTGTTTTTATATAGAAACTGGAATTTATTTTCTACTGAAAAGTCAGATATTTATTGAACACAGAACATTTTTAAAACACAGCTTTCATTTCACAAGTTCCTTCAACTTAATGATTATTTGAAGTACTTTGGGTCTTGTACCAGTTAATATTCGCTAGTATCTCTCATTGATGTAGATCAACCATTGCCTTCTGGAATCAACCTACACTCAGATTAGTGGAAAATTTCTGTTTCTTCACCTATGTTCATGTTTTCATTGATCTGACTATTCTCCTGGCTCCCTGCCAGAGGCTTCCTGAAAACTACCTCATTGGACATACTTTAGGTGATGGTAAACTTCATTATAGCCTATTCACTATAGTATAATACAATTCAAAGAACACTAGCTTAGAAATCTCAACTTCACCACTTCTAATTGTGTGACTCTCAATTAAGTCACTAACCTCTCAGTGTCTTCATTTCCTTATTTGTAAAATGGAATGACAATATTCTGCTCTGCTTTTTGAACCAAATTAATATGAGCACAAAAGTCAGCGATGTATGTAACAATATTATGTGTTCCATTTACCATACACCAAACACGAAACCAGAAAGCTTCATTTTAAAGCACCAAGTTCCTTCCCAAGGAAGTTTTTCCTCTCTTCAGATAGTAAAATTCACTGGCCATAAGAGCCCGTGATCCCCAGAAGACAGGATACATTTTTATCACCTATTGTAATTAAGTTTAGCCTTTGATTCCAGGCCCAAAGAAGACTTATAAAATATTAGGCTTTAAACCATGAAACAAAAGAAATCAAGCCATTCTTGATTTTTTTGAGGAGAAAAAATGTTTTTAATCCCATGAGGAAAATCAGACATATTCAAACTGAATCACGCTTTACATTTAAACTAATGATAAGAGCAAACAACAATAGAAATAATAATCAACACTAAGCCAGATTTGGTTGCTTTTTAATTCTAGGCCAAATCATTCTCTGCAGACCCTGGAGCTTTCCTAAAATGAAGCCCAATCCTGAAGGTGAGCTAAATCATGTAGAGAGGCCTCCTTCACTTTAATCTACTGCATTTTTATGCAGTGAAATCAGGATAAAATGTAAATCAAGGTCACTTTTGATGGAAAAGAGGTGACAAAAAGATATCTAGAGGGACAGCAGGAAACTGAACAGGGGTAGAATGGGAAAGAACAGGCCTACTTAATTTGACTTGCTAATGTTTATGAAGAGACTCTGAGCAGAATTGTAGATGGATTATCCACATACACATCTCAGCCCTTCCTTGCACTTTCCTATGCTACATCGTCTTTCCTTCCCACAGGGATCTTTCTCTGGTATTGTCTATATCCTTAGCAATGAGAGAATGGAGGCTGTCCAAAATCACCTGTCATGACACTGTCACCCCTACTCTCTAGGTATGGCTTCACCTAAAATACAATTATAAGGATAGAAACTTCCATCTCACAAGTATAGTGGTGATGGCAAAACTCAGAGTCTAGCAAAGTACATTCTGGATATCAACACAGAAATTGTGTTTTTTCAGGTACAATAAACAGCATTTGTTTACAAAGAACTCAAACAGAATGACAAGGAAACCACTAAGACTTCACTAGATAAACAAACACAGCACTTTTAAAATTATATTAAGAGATGCTAATCAAGAGCTTCCAAATTTCTTTACCCTTTATCCAAGCAATTCGCATAAGAGAATCTATTCTAAAACAACACACACTGCATTTTTTTTTTTTGCATAAAGGTGTGCATTACAGAATTATTTTGATGGGCAGAGCTTTAGAAGCAACCTAAATATCCAACAATAGTAAAAGAGTAAGTATATTAAGATATTTACATAAGGAATAGGTGGTTTATTTAAAAGGGTTAGTGGAATAGAAAAACAAATTCTCATATGTTAAGATCCACACCAAATTTTTTTTGTTTACAATATACACATAAAAAGATTAGGTTATGAATCAAGACTTAGCAAAGTTGAAAGTTTAAATCTTTTTGTTCTCTTCTTGAGAGCATATTTGCATGTTCCTAATAAAATCAATGAATATACTCTTATAATCCATACATGTTGGGTATTTATGTGTTAAAACTGAAAGCCTAATCTTGTGCTGCCTTTGAAAAACGGCTGTGTTGCTATGGCTAAAGAATGCTTTAAAGAAAAGAAACATGGTATACTAAAGTGAGAAACCGTGCTTTGTTTTTAAATGTGATGGTTTTCTTGGTGACATTTTGAAGTCAATCTTTTCTCTCCTGAATGACAGAATTTCTATATTAAGAGAGTATGTGGAGACAAATAGTGCCTCTCGGTTGCGCAAAGAAGCATATTTAGTATCCAACTACAACTTCCATATTTCTATAATTTCCACAGAAATTATAGAATATTTAGTCCAGATTCAGGTACCCGAGTTAAATAGAAATGGTTACAGAATCAATCAGTAAGAGTCATGGCATATACACAGATCGCCACACAGAGAGTGAGGCCTGTGGAAGAGAAAAAAAATTAAGAGTGCAGAAGGAACAAGAGAGCAAACTGGTAACAATTTTGTAACCAAACACTGGCATGAATGAATAACTCAACTCTAAAGAAATACAGAATGTTTGGAGTGATAGATATCTCAATTACCCTGACTTGATAATTATACACCATAATACACATATCAATTACACGTACTCCCATAATATGTACAACTATGATATATGAATACAAATTAAAAGTAAGTACAGAATAAGTCATATCTATCATCACAGGGTAGTATCATCCCTTTTAAAAAGTTCTCAATAAAATACCTTAATCAAAAGTGGTTCAGTAATAGTAATACGGAATTTAGGCATCTTTATCAATTATCTTATCACTAGAATGGTTTCTAAGCAGTGCTGGTGTTTGATTGGGCATGCCCAGGAAAAAGTTGACTGTTACAAGACTGGTGGCCCTCAAGAGAGGAGGTAACGATGGCTTCACATTACTGTGAAACATTTAAATAGCAATTGTTCTGGCTTGCTTTCGTCCATGCAGAAATGAATTTGATTGGTGGCATCCTTTGCTGCCTCACTGTTTCTTTTTCCAGAGTAACATGGTTTCTTTTCCTTCAGTCCACAAAGGTCCTACAGATCAACTTCATGTCACAAAGTAAACAGTAAAGAGAACACCTTTGAGAGCTCTCACTCATCCATTCACACCGACCTAATCACAATGCTGCTGCTTTCAGGATGACCAGGTAATGAGGGTGGGCTATCCAACATGGCTTCACAATATTGTGTGGTCATCAAACGTTACCTCCTCTCTTGAGGGCCACCAGTCTTGAGGCTCTCTTGAGACCTTCTTTCCAATGTTAGTCCATAGGACCTCCTGACATATTCACAAGAGAAACATACAGCAAGCTGAGTGACATTATTTTCATTTCATTACTTGAGGGAATATGTGTAATTTTAGAATGGATTAGATAGCTCTCCTGCATTGCTTTATTGAAGATATGTCTGGAGTCTGCAGTCAGAAATTAGTGAAGCCCTTCCTTATCCATCGGAAAGTTTCAAGCTTCTCTAAAACTAAAACAAGAAATAGAAACAGTTTAACAAATGCAGAGACCAGACACAACACCCTAATGCAAATATCACTTTCCTAGATTCAGCTATGCTCGATTCACCTTTCCTTATGGCTCATGTCATACGGTTCATTTCATGGCAAAGCTGCAATTATAATGACTAGAAATGTTGACCTTTACTTAATGACTGACTCTCTAATGACCAAAATTAATGAGTCGAAAGCCCAGATCCAGATTCTAATGAAAGATAAAGGTATATCTATCACTTAATGTAATGAAATTTTTGTTCATTAAAGACCAAGAAACAAAGGCTGATTATATCTTTCTTCTTCTATACTATTTAAAAACAAACCAAAAAGAAAAAAATGAGGTTTCACTGTGTTATGAAGGCTGAACTTGAACTCCTGGGCTCAAGCAATCCTCCTGCCTCAGCCTCCCAAGTAGTGGGGATGAAAAAGGTGCCCACCACCATGCCCATCTTATAAACCACTTTTAAATAGCAGTCGTTCTGGTTTGTTTTCTTCCACCCAGAAATGAATTTGATTGGTGGCATTCTTTGTTGCCTCATTCTTTCTTTTTCCAGAGTAGCATGGTCCCTCTCTTTGGTCCACATAGGCCCTACAGATCAACTTCATGTCAGAAAGTAAAAAGTAAAAAGAACACGTTTGAATGTTTTCACTCATCTGTTCACAGCAATCTAATTATAATGCTACTGCTTCCAGGATGACCAGGCAGTGAGTGTGGTCCATTCAACATAAGGATTCTTTCCAAGGAAATTTGGAACAAGTCAACTAGGCTAATTGGTAATTCAAGTTTTTATCCCATAAAATGACTGTGGTTCACGGGAATGTATCAGAAACCTGTGCACAACAGTTTATATTAGAGTTGTTTATTAACATGAGGATTATCTTCAAACCAAGAATAAAAAGCTATAATTGACTCTTGGCAAATGCATAAAAATGAGAGCAACCATGTGCACAGGTGATTTCTAAACCGGAAAATACTTATAAACATTTCTTGTAATAAACAAATCACCTTTTATAGTGACATATTGTAAGTAAACTGCATAATGCCTATGCATATTTCAAGGTAAGAATTAATAGTTCATAAATTCTTCTTGTTCCTTTAAGATTAGAACTCATAAATCCCACAGTGCACTGGTTGCAAGGTCCTACTGAAAACTCAGAAATGGCACTGATGGGAGAACTGAGCTCAGAGACTTCCACAACTCGGGAATATGTTCTTAAAAAGCCACGTATCTTTTTTTATCTTGAGCATCCAGGAACTAGCACATATCAAAAAAACTAGCATAAAAGAAGAGGCTTTGACCAGGAATCGGCCACTAATTCTGCTACCATCTCGGTGTACAATTTGGGGCAAGTCAATAAATCACTATGCATCTCAACTCATGGATCTAAAAGATGGAATAATCAAGAAGTTTGTAAGACTCCAATTTGACAATGAGTAAGAAAAAAGCATTGAAAATAATGCATGTTGTGAAAGTGCAAGACATAAGTTATTAAAGGGTTGATATGTCAAGAACATCAGTAAGTTTCAGAATAAACCATTATGGTCTATTCTTGATTTGGTTAAGGACATGAGGGTAAATATGCTCATGCTATTTCATTTTATGGATAGCGGTGTTGAGAACCACTGTGGCCAAGAGTTTTGTTAATTAATCTAGAAATTTTTCTGACCAATGCTTAGCACTATCAATCTAACTAAGCTCTGTGGTGTATATGTTTGTGTGTGTGTGTGTATGTGTGTGTGCATGACTTAATCAACAACTAATGAAGATCTCTGGGGTGAAGATCACCTATATTATGCCTAGTACCACCAGTTATTTGAAGGGACAAGCGTTCTCCACTTACCAAGTCTTAGGAAGCTGCCTCTTGGAGAATTACAGCTCTGGCACAAGCAGATCATAGACTCAGTTTACGCTTCAAGAAACTCTATTTAGTGGTGACTGCACATAAGTCATTTTTAAAAATCTCACTGCACACAGCCTGATCCTGCACTACTCAAACACGTCAATTGTTATGATTCATTATTCTTCAAAGGCCTCAAGTTGGTATTCAGTATTCCACTGGGAGCTTGGAAAATGGATCTGTCCCTTCACTGAGTTATTAGGCAAGTTTTAACACATCTTTTCATCAGTACGAGAGAGTCCAGAGAACCTAGTCTCTGTAAATTCAGGGAAGGGGCCTTGTATTTTATGGCACATGAAAAGGGAATTAGTCGCATTTGACTTGTTCCCAGCCATAGGCCTCTGTTCAGGTTCCTCTCTTCTCTAGGTTTCCTTTGCCCTACCAGCCAGATCAAGAGAGAAATCTTTTTTCTCTCACACCCAGAGTGAGCCTCAGATCCTGTATGAAGACTCCTGCAATGGGGGAATTATCTCCTCCAGTGGACTTTACAGAGCTGTTGTAAGGCTCCTCTTCCCTCTCAAATTACCTCTTCTACTGCTACTCCTGTCTGGTTAGGATACTAGCCACTCTAACCACACTTTCTCTCATTCTTATACCTAATCATTTCCAAAAGTCTGCCAGAATCTCTGATCTCAACAGTTTCACCAAAAAAAAAGTACAAGCAAACAGAAACAAACGTCTTATGCATGATAGAAGTGATTTTCAATTGAGTAAATGTGGGGTGGGTGTGGCTTGATGGAAACATGAAAACTCTGAGGCAGATGTGGCAAGCAGACGGGTGGGGCATGCATAATGTGATGGGTCCTTCCAGGGTGGCCTTATCTACCTTGCTCACAGCTAGCACCACATCTATCTCATTGTTTGTGCCTCGGCTCAGGAGCTTTTTAACTCTCACTCAACACCTGTCAACTGATTTTCCGACCTACAGTCCTGTTCTTTTTTAACCATGACCCAAACCAACCAATTCATTCTCTACCTTGCTTGCTGAATGGCCTATTTAAATTCAGGCATGATTCCCTCAAGCCCTTCTGAAATCCTTTAGCGCCTCTCTATTTCCCTGAAGACTAACCCAAAATTCCCAACAAGGTTGAGTAGGCTTTCCTGTTTGGGCCTTTTCTAGCTTACTAGCTCCCTTTTTTTTTGTTTGTTCATTTTATATATATATATATTTAGAGACCAGGTGGCTATTCACAGATGATATAATTTGGCTGTGTCCCCACCCAAATATCATACTGAATAGTAGCTCCCATAATCCTCATGTGTGGTAGAAGGTACCAAGTGGGAAGCAGTTGAATCATGGGGGCAAGTTTTTCCTGTGCTGTTCTCATAATAGTGAATAGGTGTCTTGAGATCTGATGGTTTTATAAAGAACAGTTCCCCTATACACACTCTCTTGCTTGCTGCCATGTAAGATGTACCTTTGCTCCTCCTTTGACTTTTGCCATGATTGTGAGGTCTCCCAGCCATGTGAAACCGTGAATCCATTGAGCCTCTTTTTCTTTATTAATTATGCAGTCTGCGGTATTTCTTCATAGCAGTATGAAAATGGACTAATACAGTAAATTTCTTGTGATGGTTAATATTGAATGTCAGTTTGATTGAACTGAAGGATATAAAGTATTTTTCCTGGGTGTGTCTGTGAGGGTGTTGCCAAAAGAAATAAACATTTGAGTCAGTGGACTGGGAGAGGCAGACTCACTCTCAATCTGGGTGAGTACCATCTAATCAGCTGCCAGCACAGCTAGGACAAAAGCAGGCAGAGGAACATGAAAGAACTAAACTGGCTGAGTCTTCTGGCCTTCATCTTTCTCCCATGCCGGTTGCTTCCTGCCCTTGAACATCAGACACCAAATTCTTCAGCTTTTGGATTCTTGGACCGACACCACTGATTTTGCAGGGACTCCCTGGCCTTCAGCCACAGAAAGAAGGCTGCACTGTCGGCTTTCCTGCTTCGGAACCTTTGAGACTACTTAGACTGGGTCTTTGCTCCTCAGCTTGTAGAAGGCCTGTTGTGGGACTTCATCTTGTGACCAGGTGAGTCAGTATTCCTTAATAAATTCCCTTTTATATATACATCTATCCTATTATTCCTGTCCCTTTAGAGAATTCTAATACAACAGGCATGATCATAGCACACTGCACAGCCTTCAACATCTGGACTCAAGTGATCTTCCCATGTCAGTCTCTTGAGTAGCTGAGACTACAGGCTTATGCCACCATGTCTAGCTCTAAGAGGTCATGTATTTTCACATTTTTTTTTTTAATTTTTAATTCAGGGGGCACATGTAAAGGTTTGTTACATGAGTATATTTTATGATGCTGAGATTTGGGGTATGATTGATCCTGTCATTCAGGTAGTAAGCATAGTGCCCAACAGATAGTTTTTCAATTCTTGCCCCATTCCCTTCTTCTCCCTCTAATAGTGCCCACTGTCTACTGTTGTCATCTTTATGTTCATGTGTATCCAATGTTTAGCTCCTACTTATGAGTGAGAACATATGGTATTTGGTTCACTGTTCCTGACTTAGCATAATGGCATCAATGTAGCTAAAACAACAACAAAAACATGATTTCATTCATTTTCATAGCTGTGTAGTATTCTATGGTATATATGTACATTTTCTTTATGAAATACACTCTTGATGGGCACCTAGATTGAATCCCTGTCTTTGCAATTGTGAGTACTTCAGTCATGAACATACCAGTTCATGTCTTTTTGGTAGAATAACTTATTTTATTTTGGATATATACCCAGTACTGAGATTCCTAGTCCCTTTTGTTCGTCTCTTCCTTTCCTAACCTAATTCTCTAGGTGTCAGCCATGCCTGAAGCATTACTGCAGTTCTCAAAGGTGGTGCAAGCTTCTTGCTTTAGAGCTTCTATACAGTTGGTACTCCTGGCTGATTCCTGTCATCCCTTATATAACTAAATAGGCTACTTATGTTTTGTTTTTTAAGACCCTCCTCATGTATCACTCCTCGAGGCCTCTCTTGATCTCTGAAGGCTTTTTAGGAGCCTCCCTTCATTTTCTTTGAACATTAATGATACCATAGTCCTGTCTCAATCTCTCACACCTATCTACCCTCCCATGTTTCTGTGAGAATTGACTAGTTTCCATAATTGATAGCTATATGGTGTTACTATGAATTAGTTCCGGCTGATCACATCATTTCCTGACACTCCCAAACCTTTGGACTGTGGATTTTCATTGTTAGTGTCAGACAGCTGGTCAGGTCTACCCGCTATTTTACCATTGCTTGCCTGCAATTTAATTCCTCTGGGCCTCAATTCCTCAATCTGTAAAATAACAATGACTATTCTATTGGTTTTTACGGTGACAAAGTAAGATAATGTATATATGAAATACAGCCTAATTAATGCCTTATACTAGTAAGAACTTAATTGTTTCTCTTCCTCCTCCTCCTTGAAATTATTATTATTATGCTAGGCACTTAATAAATACTTGATGCATTGAATTAATTAGCTGAGAGCTTTTTATATCTAGGAACCAAATTTCCACTTCTGCTCTCCAGCCAACTTGTGGAAGGTGAAAGGAAGATGCTCAGCATCAAAAGATTCCTCTTTCCAGCACATGCAGAGTTCTCCACTTTTTCCTTATAACTGCCAATGAAGGTAATATTTCACCTGATGAAGTCAGTTATGAGATCTCCTATACAGAGTAATGAAACAGCCTATAACAGCTAGTGATCCGCCTTTCCTGCTGTTTCCTCCACAGAATAATTTTGCCATAAAAAATAAAGGGGACATCTCCTTTTAGTGAATTATGACAAATTTTAAACTGACTTATCCGTCTTAGAACTTAGGAGTGTCCTACATTCCCCTCCAATGACACTCCCACTGAGATGACATGTGACACTTCCTGGGAATGCATTAAAACTAAAGAGAAGGGTAAGACTGTGACACATCCGTCAGCCCTTTTTTTTTTTTTTTTTTTTGCTGAAGCAGGGACATCCCTCCTCCCTTGTCTCCTAAGTCCACAGCTCTCTGTTCTGAGAATTTTTTTATTCTACCAGCCAGAAAGACATTTATAGACTAAAGTCCATGCCGAGCAATGTATCCCTCTCTCTATCATATATATTTCTCAAATACCTACTACATGCCAGACACTGTATCTCTGGGGACACAACGCTCAGCAAACAAAGCCCCTGCCTTTATTGAATTATAGTGTATGTTGGGAGAGGGACATGACATAAAGCAAATGTGTTTCTAAAATTTCCACATTGAACAAATGACATTCGAACCATACTTTGCATATGGTGCAAACCATATGCACCAAATAATACTTGACATCTAAAACTAAGTTTTAAAAATAAACATTCTTTTTAGAGGCCAGTCATCCCTTAGCAACTATTTCAACTGTGGCTACAGGAAAGGTGATAATTAGTAACACATATTGAAAACTTAATACTCTGCTATCTTTTTCAGGTATTTTTACTTGATTATCACACACCTAAAATCCTTATGTGGTAATATGCTTATCATTATACGCATTTTATAGATGAGGAAACAGAGCAGTTAAACAATTTGCTCACAGTCGTATTGTGAGAAAGTGGCCTTGAACCCAAGCATCTTGGCGATAGAGCACATGTGTGCAGACAGATGATGACACACTGTCTCCAAAGGTACTTCAGAAAATCTTAAGGAGTAAGTCAATGAGTGAGGATCATGAATGTGAAAATCAAATCTACCCACACAATGAAGGATCACTAAATTGCCAAAATGCTCAAGAGCATTGTTTATTGTATTCTTCATTTTTGTGTAAATAATGAAAATAATGCTCTCAGTTCCCAAGGAGAGCACATCTGTAGTCATTCCTGCTGAAGGTCTTAAAGATGTGGTTATGGAATTGGCAGAATAACTTCCCTCAAAGTTCAATATAAGTTGCTATTGTTATGGTTGTTTAAATAAAGTGAATGGTGAGTACTTTTTGCTTCAGGTTGTCTCTGGTTGAGATTTATAAGGAAAACCAGATATCGGATCAGCTCCTATGGAGACGACTCTGTCCAGTCCAAAGATAACCTCTTTCCATGAAACTAACTTAACTATCTTGCAGGATGCTTGAAGCACAGGACATAATAAGAAGGGGGAAAACTATCCTTACTTTCCTTCTCCTGTTCTAGTATGCTTAACCAGATGCTCCTGTGGCCATAACCCTAACTGTCCACTTCAAAAGAAAAACTACTTAAGCTTCTGGAATGTAACACAACTCTACCAGGTTGATCACTGAAAGAGGGACAGGGAGAGGCAGAGGGGAAACAAGACTCGCAGACATCAGGAAGACAAACGCAAATTGTCCCTACAAAAGGAAAAAGATCACCATCTAAGTGCTTCTCTATCTTCTCTCACTTCTCTCTGTCTCTTTGTCAACCCTCTTTCTGCCCAAGTAAAGTGGCGATGGAGAATGAGGAGGAATTCCAGCTAAACTGTGCATTAGTATCAACTGTAGGCTGGTGAGCTGTGTGCATGCTCGAGGGACAAGGAAACTCAAGAGAGTGCACGATAGGACACCGAATGCAGTTATAATCAAGCTTTCTTTCTACATATAGTAACAGAGACAATTTGAAAATAAGCATATCCAGAATGGTAAGGCACTTGCACAGTATTTCAGCCATGCTCCTTCCAAGTATGAAAATCTGAATATCAAAGGGTAGGGAGGGGAGCAGGTGAGAAACAATAATAAAAACGGTGAGCCAGCATTTTTTGAAGCTATCAGAAGCTCAACAGAGCTGAAGCTATTATGGGATAAGAATGGAAAGATACAGGTGGAAAAATTGATGTACAGCAGCAATATCTTAAATTAACTCCTTGCTGTTGAACACATGTGAAACTATAGTTAACAGTCTCAGTGACTGATTGGTCTTTATGCCCGCAAGAAAAAGGAAAGTTGGAAAGTCCTGGCTCTTTGCATTTAGGTCTCTAATTAGGCAATTAGAGCTCATGTGCTACAACAAAGCTCTCAACCGTCATGAATCACAGCTACATTCCTTTTAAAAGAAGATTCTTAAGAGTTAAAGAAGGCCTTTTAAAAAACACATTGCTTTCACATTTCTTCCAAGAAGCACAGAAATCAGGGAGGAACAGGAAAAGGAGGTTTTCTATCCATCAGAAGGAACAGGAATGCATTTTGACATGCTTGCCTAAGCAGTCTCCCCATGATTTATGGGCTGAAGTGTCACTTACACGGATGGGATGGGGTGGGAGTGTGAAAACTGCAAACACGATCTGAGAACCACCTGTATCAAAAGCACCTGAATTGCTTATAAAAAAATGCATATTTCTCACTGAATTCTGAAATATTGAATCTCAGCAGAAAGCCCAAAGAATCTACTTTTAACAAGCTCCTCAGTGATTGGCAGGAGCTTTGGAAGAGGCAAGGTCCGAGTACGTAGGTGGGGAGGTTTGAGGCTGTTGGGCAAAACCAGGTTACATGCTTTTCCTTAGACGCCAAACAAGGCCTCAGGATTTAATAAAATCACACAATACTTCTAGTGTTACCAATGCTGTATGCTTGGATTAATCCCACATAACATAATCATAAGATCATGCCAGTTAGTATGGTGCATCGCTGTCCTACTTCAGCCACGCAAATTTTAAGGCCAGTCTTTTCTTGATAAACTCCCACTGGTAGAAAAACTCTACAAAGTCTAGTCCCCAGGGAGGGTCAATTATCAGGACTACATTGCTTCTCCTGTTCAGATTTGCAGATATAAAGGCAGTCTAAAGTTCAGCATTACAAAGACAGAAAGCAATTTAGTAATTAGTGGAAGTCATTTGTGGACAAAACAATAGCTGGGAGATTTGTTTAAAGGAATAAACTAATAACTTTGTTCATACCAAGCCATTTCAAAGATGGGAAAATAATTTTTAAACATTTCAGTAAAAGTAGAATTAATGAAATACCTTGAATACACTGGCTAGACAAAGGATTCCTGGTCTTCACCAACTTGAGAATTTCGGCAAGTAAGTCAGTTAATTACAAGGAGCCCCATATGCTGAGTGCAGTTGCCCAGGAAATTTGCTTAGGTCCTGCTTAGTCAAATTTGAGAGACAGCCCAGCTGCCACACCTATGAGGAAAATATGTGGACATTCTTGGAGTATATGCCTTAAATATCACAGTTTAAAATGCCTTAGGTTGTGCAGTGCTATAAGTTTTTTAATGTACTGATTTAATTGATTTATACAATAATATATCTCTGTTATTGCACTTAGCACTGTATATTGCACTAAGTTTCACATTTTCTTCCCCTTGTCTATAAGGTATAAATTTGACAGCAATTGAATTCATTAATTTTAAAATTTAAAAATGCCCAGTATTTTGTGTAATATTGAACATATCTTTCACAAATGCTTACCAAATCAATCTGTCCTTCTAGATATTTATTTGGTGAAAGGAACCTGTATCAGACAGTGAACATTAATTGCTAGATTGCTGGCAGTGTGCTAAAGCACTGAAAAGGTAAATATGAATAGAAAACAGTTCCTTCCCTTGAGAAGGTCATAGTCAAGGAGACCTGGAAATCTCTGTAAGTATTATAATGCAATGGTAAATACATTTGCTAAACAATATTTCTTTAAAATACCTAATTTGCTGAATACATTCATATTTCCATATATTGAGTTTGTTCAAATTCACCTATGCAATTTCATTTATGTTACCAATGCATTTTAATCCTGGGTTATATAGCCAATAAAAGTAAGGACATTAGTAATTATTATTTTTAAATTATATTTTAATAGTTAAGTAATACTAATTAAGGGTATTAAACATGTAATTATTGTTTGTTTTATTATAAACATGTCCAAGTATAAAGCTGTACACTAAAAAACTATAAAAATTCAGATTTACCATCGTGAATGCTAACCTTTATCAAATAGTACAACTCTAGCCTATAATTTATCATACTCTGCATTTGTTGATATAAAGACAAATTCCAAAAGCACTAAGTACATTTCTAGTTATAAATAGGATTTCTACTCAGGCCTGGGGAAAGGGCATTTTTACAAATGTACACCCAATGCCTTTTCCCATGAGTCTGATCTCCATGGCTGATACAAAGGAAGAAATGTTGAGGCTACTCTTTGGGATTCTCTGCAGTATATTTGCTAACCATGTGGAAGAAGTATGTGGAATGTTTTAAAGGAAAAGGGCAGTGAAGTTAGAGATGAATAGATACACCTTGGTCAAACCAGGTAATAACCTAATATAACCTTAGAAAAGAAAGCAACTTGCTCTGTCACCCAGGCTGGAGTGCAGTGGCATGATCACTGCTCACTGTAGCCTCCATCTTCTGGGCTCTAGCTGCCCTCCCACCTCAGCCTCCTGAGTAGCTAGGACTGCAGGTGTGCACCACCACTCCCTGATTATTATTATTATTATTTTTATTTTTATTTTAGTAGAGATGATGTCTCGCTATGTTGCACAGGCTGGTCCCAAACTCCTAAGCTCAACTGATCCACCTGCGTCAGCCTCCCAAAGTGCTGGGATTACTGGCTAATTTGGTTTTCTATTTCTTTTCTTGCAACAGGAAAACATTGACTAGAAAGTCTCTAAAGTCATTTCTATCTCCAAGTCTCTAGGATTTAGTGATGAGCTGTAATCTCAGAGAAGATCCTATGTGGAGGGGCTAGCTGGTTGCAGCTGGGTCTCTGAAAATCACCAAAAAGTTCATACTCTTAGTAAAATTCTTTTACATATCGATAGCTCACAACTCCCTCAACCTTCAAAAACAACAACAACAATAACAACCACACACACACACACACACACACACACACACAGACACATGCACACACACTCTGAACTTGCAAACCAAAACTTCTTGGGATTTTTCAGGGTATCATCTCAGCTATTCAGCTTCTTGGGAGATAAAGCAAGTATTAACACTTCATTTTTATCTATAAGCAGGTACAGAAAAAATATAAATCGTTCCTTAAACATCAATTTATGAGTTTTTGACAGTGCTGGGGGATAAAGCTATTGTTTCTGGGTTCTGTTTAAGACACACTCCTTTGTTCTCACTGTTACTTGTGTATCTGTGGTTAAGACAGCACCAAAAATACCTCTTTCCACCCAGAGGGCTCTTAAAATCTGCAGTTAACCAAAGATTTGGAACCAACCCAAATACCCATCAGGCATAGACTGGATAAAAAAATGTGGCACATATACACCATGGAATACTATGCAGCCATAAAAAAGGATGAGTTCATGTCCTTTTCAGGGACATGGATGAATCTGGAAACCATCATTCTCAGCAAACCAATGCAAGAACAGAAAACCAAACACTGCATGTTCTCACTTATAAGTGGGTGTTGAACAATGAGAACACATGGACACAGGGAAGGGATATCACACTCTGGGGTCTGTTAGGGATTGTGGGGTAGGGGAGTGATAGCAGGGGGTGGGGAGGTTGAGGAGGGATAACATTAGGAGAAATACGTAATGTAGGTGAAGGGGGGATGGAGACAGCAAACCACCATGGCATGTGTATACCTATCTAACAATCCTGCAAGATCTGCATATGTACCCCAGAACTTAAAGTATAATAATAATAAAAAAAAACACTGCATAGATAATTCTAAAAAAAAAAAAAATCTCCAATTAAGCAAGAGCAAGCCAATGCAAGTCTATAGCATCACAGATGGGTTATCCAACTCAATCACAGACATTCCCTAATCTCCAGCAAATAAACCTGCTGTCTCTCTAATGCACTGACATCATTTCCCTAGGGCAAGGTCTGATTTCTCTGAGTATGTTATTCATAGAAATATTATACATTTTGGTAAATGCAAATAGAGGATAAACTCAGTCAAAAATAATTCACAGATTGGCTTATTTAAAAGAGATGGGAGTGAGAAATCACTTTTTTCTGTATTTGTTTTCCCAAGGTTTCTCACCTCTCTGCAGAATGAGATTCCAAGTTTAGAGACATTAAGAAACCAGTAACCACTGGGACTGGTTGCCTGGAAACTGCCTGATTACAACCAACTCACTAGGCTACAAGAAAATTCTACCTGATCCTTTAGGACCATTTGTCAAGCCTCATTATGATGATAAAGAAAATTTATACTTTCATAAAGCCTTAAAAAATATTGCCATGAAAGTCTGAACAATCTAGGCATCTGCTCTGGGGAAGAAATGGGAAATTAACACGACTACCCAGTATCAAAAATTGACAACCTAGACAAAATAAAGAAAAATTAGTTCAGCATCATGTGCAGAATTGAGAAATCAAAAATCCAAATCCAATGCTGAATAAATAATGTCTGGGAATTGTACTGTCTGCCATGGGGGTTAGAAGCCAAGGCAGCCAGAACATCACTAATAAAGGGCATTTGTATTCTGTGGCAGTGCTGCTGTACTGTGCTTCCTCGTACATCGGAGGAGAACTTTCCCTCTGATACTGCCATTAACAGCTGCTTTGAAACATACACCAGTCGGTTTTGTTGGCCTTGACAGGTGAACAAGATGTGTCAGGGAAATAACACTATAATAACATTGCAGAAGTTTAACAAACTCTAAGAATGTCTATAAATGTTTAAGACAATTAGCAATGACTCTGAGAAAACAGAGTCTATTTCATACTTTAGTGAAAGAAATTTTTATAGCTAAATGACTGTAGGCATATATATATATTTGTATGTATATATGTACACATACATAATTCTATATTTTTATATACATTAGATAGATGATGGTTTTCTCCTTTCAAGAACAATGGAAGTTACCAAATGCATCAGTAAATTCTGGCTCCAATAAATGTTTCCATTGTTGTTACTGATCTACTTATAGTTACATTGAACTAAGGTGCATCTCACAGGGCAGCTAAAAGGTGACTTTGGAGCCATCTTAATATGGACTTCGCCATTGATTATGTCTATGATTAATTTTTGAACCATTTATCATAATTGGCTCGAGCATAAAAATGTAAATTTTAGTAAAATCTAACTATAATTGCTTATAATTATTTTTTATATCCATTACAGGAAATAAATTCAGCATATTCTTTTTATTTTTTTTATTATTTTTCTATAACTTTTTTTGTGGTATGATTAATGAGTCCATTCTTCATAGATAAATGCTCAACATTCTAATGCCACAGGGATTAATAGAGACTGGTACAGAGAGAGTGAAGTAATTAGCTTAAGTTTTGCTATAGATGCTATGGGAAGAAAGCCATTTTTACTTTAAAGGGACTATTTTTCAGTACTTCAGATATTCCAAACACATCCACAGTACTCTCAAATATTACTCCAGGGTAAAATGTAAGGCCTCTAAGCCCTAGGTTTCAGGAAATATATCTTAATTACGTTTGAACCCTGAGTACTTATTTCAGGCCTAGCACACAGTGGACACTCATCAAACCTCTGCTGAACTGAACCAGGCCATAGTATCATCAGAGGAAGCGATATGCTACTGTAGAGCTAACTGAGACAGACATGGAAATCAGAAATGGACTGCAGATTGTACTAAAGAGAGTGCCTGGAAGGATGACGGTCATAGATTACATGGAAAAACAACAAACATCACAACAGGAAATCTGATGATCGTCATTTGACCTCTACCACCCATTCCCCTGGCCATTCACTCTATATATTATTGTCAGGATTAGTCTCTAAAAACACAAAATCATAACACTATTCAACTGCTTGAGAACTTATATGGAAAAACAAATATATGAATTATTAATTGCAATTATCTTCAAGCAACTTTCAGTTTGGTTGCTAGATAGAAATAACATGATAGTTTTCATAAAATAGGAATTGAGAGAAAAGACAGGACAATGTGAATTAAACTGTCTGTAGAAGCTGCCTAATGAAGGAGGGACTGGAATCCGGTCTATTTATTTGCGAGAATAAAGAGTAGAGGAAGACCATTCCAGGATAGCTAAGAAACAAGCAAAAACACAGAGGTGAGAATTTGAATGGTACATTAGAACAGATACAAAGATACATTTGGAGATGGGTTATGAATAAGAATGAGAGTTTTGGCTAGAACCTTGGGACCTGGGAGGCATTTTTCATGAAGAAAGTATTTAAAATGATGCTATGAGTTTCCAGGAATACTCACGAGGGGCTATTGGTGAAATAAATCGCATTTGTGATGAACCTCGGGACACACTGATTCATTCATTTGGTAAGTATTTTTTGAACACCTGGTATACCCTAACCACTGAAAATAAAGCAGTGGACAGAATCCCTGCCCTAATAAAATTTATTGGGGGTGAGAGTGCACCAATGATAACAAATTAGATAAGTTAGTATATAATAAAAGGTTAAGTGCTGTAGCAGGTAAGGGTTTAAAGAATGGGAGAATGAGTTCCAAAATATTAAATCTTTACCATCTCCCAAAATATCTAATACAGATATGGCCATGCCACATAAATACTAGGTGACTGGGATACTACCTGCTGAATACAAGTCCAAGGGTTATGGGATACAGATTTTCTCCTAATAAAACCTAAGACAACCAATTAGAATCCTCTGATGTCTCTCATGTGCTTTTCTAACACAAAAAAAAATGCCTGGGTGCAGCCCATACCAACCTAAAATGTGAGGATATCTGGGATGGGCTCACGCAGCATACAAAGTTGGATGTATTGCAGGTTTTCAAAATTCTTTCCACATTCTCTAGGATGACCTGCTGATAATGAACAAAGATTTTTCATTAAATATTTGTTAGATAATATGCCTATCACTGTTCTATGTACTATAAAGATTAAAATATTAAAAGACACTCATGGCATTGCCTTTCTTATACAAAAATCAAACATAAAAGTAAACTTAAAAGTCAGTAAAAGATCAGTAGCGTAATGACATCAAAATGAGCTTGGTTTTACAAAAAAAAAAATGTACAAAGGAGTTCAGGGTCTCCTGTGATGTATGAAACTTGAAAAAAGGAAGGACACTTATATAAATGCTTAAGTTTTCTTGAGTCTTCGAGATGTTTAAGTTCTATCAGAGCAAGGCATTATGAATGTGATTTTCCAATTACAACACCTAACTTGTTCTGACCCGTCCTTGGTCAGCGGTTGAATTTTTTATATCTCAAATACCATCCTCAAATATGGGCCAATGTCCATACAGAGGTAACTTTCCATGTACAAAATTAGCAGGAGCAAGTGAGAAAAGGCAGTGCTTACATGCCCTTTCTGTAGGACATATTTCCACTGACTGAGTTGATGTTTATGGGCTATAGGTATTCAGTGAGACATAGTATGGGGTGGCTAAACTCAATGCCCTACAAACAGAAACAAAAGGAAGAGCCTTGTCCTCATATTGCCAATACAGAGCAGCACAACTACTTGACAATATAAAGATAATACTTTACTTTCCTACTGGGCTTGGTTTTTACTAAACTTTGATTAATGAGAGGAACTATTAGATCCCAGTAATAAGCTCTCATACAACTACTTGACCTACTTAATTTCCTTTCCCATTGGCCCATAATATTTCCTGTTCCTAGATGGCAGTTATTTGGACTTTACAATATTTCAATAGTCTCATTTCCAGTATTGGTAGCACCACTCCACAGGCCACACTCCTACTCTGTGCAAAACTGCCATCTCCCTCTCATTAATTCTCTTTATTCAATTCCTGCAACCTTTGTTCAAAGGGTCTCTTTTCAGATCAGACGTTTTGTTTTCTTCCTTAATCTGTAGCTTTTGACATTTATCATTATCTCCCAATGAGGCACAGAAATAATACAAGAAGATAAATGTTTTCACAAGCAACCCTAGATTTCTGTGTCCCTTTGCAGGGGAGGAAAATAGAAAGAAGGAAAAGCTGCCAGATAGAAGTCCTGAAATAAATGACCTGCACCACCCATAGGCAAATTCTACCCCTTTTTCCAGAACATTTCGTAAGAGAGAATCAATAAAAGCTGAATCTGAAACATTGGTGCAGTGTACCAGCTAAGCTCTGAACTCCCAAGCTAATCCTGTGTTCTCAGAAGCTATAAGTGCAAATCTCTTCACCTTTGCTCAAAGGGATGAGCTCACCACAGAAATCGGCCTGTTTTTTGACCTCAAAATCCAGGTGGGACAGGGTTGGGGGTGGCAGAAGCAATGAGAGGGAAGGTTTCCAGGTCACTTGTTCTAAACTGAGATGTGCTGGCAGAAGGGAAGGACAAGGTTGAGTTTCCGTGGCCCTGAGCTGGGTCACACAGCTGGAATCACACTTTGCT
The DNA here is from genome assembly GCF_049354715.1 of Callithrix jacchus. Classification (NCBI taxonomy): domain Eukaryota; kingdom Metazoa; phylum Chordata; class Mammalia; order Primates; family Cebidae; genus Callithrix; species Callithrix jacchus. The sequence goes on along the minus strand of NC_133515.1, from coordinate 63,907,025 downwards.
CAATACAAATGTCTTTCACTCTTTCACTCACCCACAAGCAACACAAGAATTGCAATAGGACACTGTTGAGAAGAAACAGCTCCAGTGCCACCGGCCACTGTCAGCATCTAGGCTACCTAGTAAAGCAACTCCCGTGCTACCCGAATGCTAAATAAATGTTTACATCAGCTCATGTTTCCCTATGACTAGCTGATTAGTATATTCAATTAAAATATAATAAAGACCAAAATGAATGCTGGCAGGGGGCTCAGCATTTTCAGTTTTTGTGCAGGTTTTTTGAAAATCACATCATGTTTGTTTCCTTTTATGACATTGTTGTCTTAAAGAAAAACACTCATTCACATGTTAAAATTTCATCTCCATACCTAAAGCAGCATTCCTTTTTAAAACAACAACCAAAAAGAAACAAAATTTACTAAGAAGCCCCAAATTTCTACACTGAAACAACTCAAATGAAATGGTCTAATCATAAAATTAAACACATTTTAGATAAGTTGATGTGAGGGCCTTTTGTACATTTGAATACAACTGATATTTCAGTTTCTTTAGCCTATGTTCTCTAAAAGTAAGCACTAAACAGTGGTTCTGTATCTATGACACAGTACAAATGTATATATTTATTTTTGAGGCTGTGTATTAGCTGACTGTAAATTACCCTTCAAAGTATGTTTTATAACATAATGTTCATGCAAATTCTACTAAATTTATATGTTATACAAATATTAAATATGAAGGGAACTGGTATATAAATAATGAACTGACTAGACTATGCATTTAATATTTTTTTTTTTAAACAGAGTCTTGCTGTCACCCAGGCTGCAGTGCAATGGAACCATCTCAGCTCACTGCAACCTGTGCCTCCAGGGTTTAAGCAATTATCCTGCCTCAGCCTCCCACATCGCTGGGGCTGCAGGCAACCACCACCACACCTGCCTAATTTTGGCTAATTTTTGTATTTTTAGTAGAGACGAGGTTTCACCATATTGGCCAAGCTGGTCTCCAAATCTCTTGTGATCCACCCACCTCAGCCTTCCAATGTGCTGGGATTATATGCATAAGCCACCACACCTGACTTTAATATGTATTTCATAACACAATATTAGCTTTTATAGGAATCATTGCTTGAAAAAGCAGACCATTAAATTGAATTTGAGTTTTGATGACTAAGTCCTAGTTCCTTTTAAATATGTCAGAGCAATTTGGTTGTATCACTTGTTTCTTTTCCATAAATGTTTTCTTACCATTTATGAAATGTTTGTTATGATAAAAATTATTATACCACAGATATTTCTACTCCCATCCCAATCATCAATCTAATTTGTAAACCTTGCCCTGTGATCTAAACTGAAACAAATAAACAATAACAAACAAAACTTTATGCATCTACCTATTCCTATTGATAGCATATATCCTTTTCTTGCCTTGTCTTTACTACTAGTATAGTAATTCCTAAGCCCAAGAACTTTGCATTCCTACGGCTCTACTCCATCCTTTGTGTTAAACACAAATTAAAAAGAATGTGAATCAACATTTTAATTTGTCTCTTGATAGCTCCAAGATGGTCTGATTTCCTGTGTGGTAAGAATATCTCCTATCCTGCATTTCAATCTCCATCCAGGGCTTCAAATAATATACAACATTCCCAGTTGAATATGATTCTCTAACAGTAGCAGACAGAATTGTTCCTCGATATTCAGTGAGGTATCAGAGGACAGCAAAAATCTCAGCAACACTGCATTTAAAAAATTGTTTTTTGCTTCTGTGCCATTCTAACAATTTCTTCCCCGGAGATAGTCTCACCTTTTCCTTAGATTTGTGTTTCTGGACTCACTGATGAATTTAGATTCTATTCAAAGGTCCTCACACTGCTATGTTCTATTATTGTCTATTAATAAAATAACTTTTATTTTATTTAATATCTATCAATAAATATCTATCAATAAAATAACTATTATTGTTAGCAAGCAAATGTTAGAATTTTTATTCTATTAACTCATGCTTTGAGGATTTCTTTCCATTTTCTTTTTTTTTTTAATTTCAGAGTTTCCCTTTTTTTTTTGATGCTTTACGTTCTAGGGTACATGTGCAGATCTAACAGGATTGTTGCATAGGTACACACATGCCATGGTGGTTTGCTGCCTCCATCCCCCCATCACCTACATCAGGTATTTCTCCCAATGTTATCCCTCCCCAAGCACCCCATCCCCCACTGTCCCTCCCCTAGCCCACAACCCCCCAACAGACCCTGGTGTGTGATGTTCCCCTCCCTGTGCTCATGTGTTCTCATTGTTCAACACCTTCCTATGAGTGAGAACATGTGTTTTGTTTTCTGTTCTTGTGTCAGTTTGCTGAGAGTGACGGTTTCCACATTCATCCATATCCCTACAAAGGACATGAACTTATCCTTTTTAATGGTTGCATAGTGTTCCATGGTATATATGTGCCACATTTTCTTTATGTCCAGTCTGTCATTGTTAGGCATTTGGGTTTGTTCCAGGTCTTTGCTACTGTAAACAGTGCCACAGTGAACATATGTATGCATGTATCTTTAGAACAGAACCATTTATAATCCTTTGGGTATATACCCAGTATTGGGATTGCTGAGTCAAATGGTATTTCTATTTCTAGATCCTTGAGGAATCGTCACACTGTCTTCCACAATGGTTGAACTAATTTACACTCCCACCAACTGTGTAAGAGTGTTCCTGTTTCTCCACATCCTCTCCAATATCTGTTGTCTGCAGATATTTTAATGATTGCCATTCTAAGCTCCTGTTTATGACTCTGTAGATAACAAACAAAACTATAAAGATTGTAACGATTTACTGGGCTTTAAAGACACAAGTGCTTTAAAATGCTTTATTAGTGGACACTCTCAGTGTCCTGTCCAGGTGGTTGCTATCAATTACGAGTGAAGTCTTCGCAAATAGTCACTTAATGAATAAATGGAAAGGAAGACCAAAATGTTTTTCATCCACAGAAACATCTTTGCCGCAGCATTGATATGCTAGTAGCTTTGTCTTAACATTTTGGTCTCTTATAATCTCTTGTTTAAAAGTCAACTTTTTAATGTAAACATCTCCCAGTTTATTCAGAGTGATTCTTTTCTGCTGGAATGAGAATCATTATCTCTAAGCATGCATTTATGTATTGTTTAATTGGGTGTGGTGTGGTTGTTGGCTCTGTGATAAGAAAGCGTCACAGTCTCTGACCTCTAGATGCTTAAAATCTAAGATGAAGTAAATATTCCAATATATTACTGTGGGCCCAAAGCCTAATGGGCCATTTAAAATCATTCTATGAAGAAATCGACTGTCATTTTGACAATGCTGAGAACAACATATGTCCCTTCACATTTCAGCTTGTGTTGGATCATTAGGCACAAGTTTGAACAATTCCAAGGAAAACTTATAAACACATTTTGAAATAAAATTTGGATGGGAAAATATCAAGACTTAACAGAAACATTTTGCAGAATGATTTACTTTATAAAATTATTTGGTCCATACTTCTTTCCAATGACATATTTTTTGATGGATTTAAGTCAACTTAATTGACATGTTATCATTTATATAGAAAATTAATTTGTTCATGATTTGTCAGGGACGCCAAAGATGTATGAAGGAAGGGCCACATATACTGCAGAAATTTTATGCTATTCTCTTATCTTTTATTTTAGAACATTCATAATTTTTAAATGTTGCATCAACCTTTTGAGGCAATGTTGGTGACTTCTTCATTTAACTGAAACATCCCTGCATATCAACAATTGAAAAACAGAAACACTTAAACCCACATACATGTATGAAGAGTATACATGTTATACTATACATGTAGTGTGATATATATATGTATCCATTCATACTCATGCCATCAGAGAACACTTCATTTAGAGTAGTATGAAAATTCAAGCAGAACTCAAGTCTCATTGTTATGGAGCTACACCCACAAATCCCCTAGGCTACTCTAGTTAAAACTCTGGCAGAAATTTTATTCTGAGATTGTGCTCCTGCCACATCACACTGTCAATATCCAATATTCCAAAGCTCCAAGGGCCAGTGCCCACCGATCCTAGTCCTATTTAAGGAAATGCAATGCCATTTAATGCCAGTTCTGAAAGCACATAAGTACATGCTACAATCAAAGATTTAAATGACCATTTATTTTGGGTTGTATCTGCTTGAGAAAATCCTTTATCAGCCAATTTTCTCCTACTAGAATTAGCTTTCAAAGTTAGACTGTCATTTGCTTGCTTGCAGACAAAGGTAACAATTTCAAATCACAAAAATGTGTATTTTCAGATGGTGGATATTTGCTTTCTTAAGTACGGAGAGTAGCGATCCAGTTAGTCTTACTGGTTTTTATATATTGCTTAAATTAACTTCCAAGAAAAGCCTACAAGGGGTAAATTGCCTTTCTGTAATATTACCTTTTTAGCAAATGGAATATGAGGTTTAAGTGGGTTAAAGAAAATCAAATAAAATATTTATGGTATACAATTTTCCACGGTCAAATGCCTAAAAGCAAACATTTTGTGGTTAGTTTACTATGAATGTACCAGGGCTAGCAAGGGAGTATTTTGCAAGATAGTTGACTTTTAGAACTGCTTACAGGTTGAAACTACACGCTCCTAATAACATTTAACAATCAGAATTGCTTTGGACACCAGCCCCTGTTGGCTAATGCTGGCTACTTAGGCTCTGTAAAGCTTTTGTAACTATTTTGGAAACCAAGTCCCATAAAACCAAGCTTTCAATTTTACATCCAATGTGTCTGTGCTGGCATTACAGGAATACCAGGAGAGCATTTTAAAGATGCAAGGTCAAATACTTGATATTCCATTAAGTAACATATAAAAGAAAATACTGCACATCATCTAAATAACATAAAAAGTTAAGTTCTAACCAATATTAAGACTGCAAGGGACAGAAAGGAAGCATGGTGAAATAAAAATAACACTGGACTGAGAATTAGGCCATGGGCAAATCAAATCCATTCTGAGTCTAGTTTCTCCATTTCTTAAAAGGGCATACTAATGCTGGCTTCACTGACACCTCTTTGCATAAAAGCCTGCATGTAGAAATGCTTAAAAATCTAGACAATTCAATATAAATATTAGACAACACTATCGTTTCCATTTCTCTTGATAATCATGCAGGTCTCTGAACAGGACTTGTGCACCATGTTATTCATAATATAACTTGAGAAGAGGTGGTAGTTTTCACACCCCTCCTCCATCCTTTCTTTCTTCACACTTGATGAGCTTCAGAGATACAGTCACTAAACTCCTCAGACACTTTTAGCAGCATCAGAAGCAGCTGCTACTGACAATCCTGTCTGATTCCACAGGGACTAAGGATGTAAAAACAATGAGTCATTACAGGTACGACTGCCTTTTTCATTCAAAGACAAAATGAAAAGAAGATGAAATTCACCAAACCCAGTGTTTTTAAAACAGAAAGTGAAGAGATCAACCAGGAAATACTTTCTGCCTTTAATTCATATGAGAGGAATTTACATATAATTCAGTAATCTTTTTTAAATAGTCTGCTACTATGCTGGGTGCTGCCCCAGTCTACAAAAAAGAATAGTATCTAAAGAATACTATCTAAGGAATACTATCAAGAAACACATTGTTTGAGAATAACAATATAAGGAATAATGGTAGCATACAATTAATTCTAATTCCAAGTAGAACCCTGGTGAGACAAGAGGTACTAAGAAGGCCACTGGAATTAATGAAAGGAAGGTGACAGAGTCCTGAAAAGGTTTAATGAAAGTGACAGAGATGACATTTGAGAGCTTTGAATGAGTCCGGGGATCTTGGTAGGAGAAATATCACTGGAGATAGAGACTAGGAAGACGAATATGTTCAACATTGAGAAGTCTAAGTAGTTTCAAGAATATCCTCCTACTGTTTCCCCATCTACTCAAACGTGCCTTTGTTTGTGCAAGCTGCTGATGTTCATCTGTTACAAAGGTGACATTAATAACCTAAATTTAAAAAAATCTTTAAAACTGGCATATAATGCAGAATCCCTATCGATTGAAAATGAAACATTTACGATACATGTAATCATGCTTTAGAAATTAAAAATAAATGCAAATATGCAAAACAATGATCACATATAATCCCACCACCCACAGCTATTTTGATTTATGTCCTGCCACAACTATGCCTGTGTACCCATATACATTTATATATTATTTTCTTTTATTATACTTTAAGTTCTGGGATACATGTGCAGAACATACAGGTTTGTTACATAAGTATACATGTACCATGGTGGTTTGCTGTATCTATCCACCTGTTATCTACATTAGGTATTTCTCCTCATGTTATCCCTCCCTTAGCCCCCACCCTCAACAGGCCCCCGTGTGTGATGTTCCTTTCTCTATGTCCAGGTGTTCTCATTGTTCAACTGTCACTTATGAGAACATGCGGTGTTTGGTTTTCTGTTCCTGTGTTAGTTTGCTGAGAATGATGGTTTCCAGATTCATCCATGTCCCCATAAAGGACATGAACTCACCTTTTTTTATGGCTGCGGAATATTCCATGGTGTATATGTGCCACATTTTCTTTATGCAGTCTATCATTGATGGGCATCTCGGCACTGTGGCACTGTTTACAATAGTAAAGACTCGGAACCAACCCAAATGCTGTTGCATTGGGAGAAATACCTAATGTAGGTGAAGGGGAGATGGAGGCAGCAAATCACCATGGCATGTGTATACCTGTGTAACAATCCTGCGAGATCTGTCAACGTACCCCAGAACTTAAAGTATATAAAAAGGGGGCGGCTGTCAATGTCTTGCCATGGAAACATGCAGAAATGCAAATGACCCATGGGAAATTGTCTAATTGTCACCAAGCTCTTAGCCCTGAATGTGCAGGAAGATAATAAAAGATTTTGAAAAGGAAGGAAGGATTATGAGTCAAAGGCATTCAGCACTAAAACTTGGTTCCTAACTCAGCCTTCCCTGTGAAACCTCACAGCAGTAACAAATCAGCCAAATAAAAAGGTGGCTTCTGGTGAAGCTGATTTCTAAAAACTGGACTTTTTAAAGAGTTTATATAAATAGTGATTTTTCACTTTATAAAGCAATTCTTTATAGAATCTTTAAATATCAAGTTCTCCTAGTATGAGTAGAAAGTAAATTAGTCTAAGAGATATTTATGCTTTTTTATTCAGCATATTAATTAATAGACCATGATCAGGATGAAACTGACTCAGTTCAAATCCGGCTGTGTGTGCCGGTTGAGTTACTTAGCATGCTTCAGTTCCCTCTGATGGAAACTAGAGGCACTGATGGCTATTGACTCCATCATCACAAAGCTAATGAAAGGTGGTTTTGTCACTGCATGATACATAGGAAACATTCAACAAATGGCAGTCATTATATTTGTATTATTATCACTGAAAATGAAGTCATTAAGTTGATATATTTTCTTCTGTTATTTTCCTCTATGTTTACAATTAACTACAAAATGTTTTCTTTTATTAAATGACAGAGTAGATGCTAAGTAAAAGAAGATTTACCAAAATCTAACTCCAACAACAAACCTGTTAAGGTTCCAATCAAATTATAGGTTATTTCTAAAATTGGGAGAAGGGAAAATATTGAGAAAAGGATGACACACTTTAGGAGGCTGATGCAGGTGGATCACTTGAGGTGAGGAGTTTGAGACCAGCCTGGCTGACATGGTGAAACTCCACCTCTACAAAAAATTAGCCAGGTGTGGTGGTGCATGCCTATAGTCCCAGCTACTCGGGAGGCTAAGCCAGGAGAATCACTTGAACCGGGGAGGCAGAGGTTGCAGTGAGCTGAGATTGTACCATGGTATTCCAGCCTGGGCTACAGAGTGAGATTCTGTCTCAAAAAACAAACAAACAAGCAAAAGAAAAGGATGATGAATTTCTAAAGATGGATTGTAGCACCTGTGATAACTTCTTTATTTTTATACTTTTACACAGTGTACTAACAAAGAACCCAAAAGTAAGAAAAAATTTCTATAGTATTTAAAGCTCTGTAACATACTATTCACTTAACACAAACAACATATGAAGCTTAGAGATAGAGTATTTAAATATTTGCGGGGGATGGCAGAAGGCTGCATGACATTCCTCTCCAAAACGTAATCATTATTTCCAGGTATGGTTGGTTCTAAACCTAACACTAGTAACTCATCCTTTTCCAGAGATTCTGAAGTAGATGGAAAACGCATGCTCGAAGAAGAGGTGGTGAACAAAGAGGGAGGAAGACTAATAGATGGTGGCTCTATTGCAAAGGCAAAGCTGTTGAATAAATGGGGAAAATGAGAGAACTCTGTACAAACTAAGCCATAGCATTTCTGAAAGTTTCATTATGTTTCTGAGACTTCCACTTTGGCAATGTGGAAAGAATAGTTTGTTCCCCTTTCACCACCACCCCCCTCTGTTTTTAGGACATCGATTTCACATTTGAGACAAATGAATTTTGGAGAAGTTATAAGTATGGTCAAGATCATGCATGTAGTAAACAATAGATTTAGGACCAAATTATAGTTTAAAAGTCAGTTTATGTGTTATTTTCACTGTATTATACAGCATCAGCTTAACTTGAATTCCAGCCAAGTGCTTATTCTCCTAAAGCCTACATCACAAACTACTGACATAATTCTCGGCCAACCCAAGCATCAAATAAAGAATAACCTCACCTTCTGGTGCCCAGCCAGCCTGGGGATTCTGCTAAATTGTGGGTGTAGCTGATATTCTTGGTTACATGGGGATCCTTCTGTTAATTTTGGCACATGTTTGGCTTTTCTTAGGCTCTTGGTCTGTGACTTTTTAAGCTATTCAGTTGTATCCTGGCTACGTCCATGTCCTCAGATAATAAAACAAAATCATAGATCAGGCTGTTCTTTTTATTTTGTCCTGGACACTCTCATTCCCCAGATAAATCACAGGTGCAGCAATAAATCTATGGGGAAAAGAACAGTACAAGTTCCATTTGAACTGCATTCTCTACCTTTTCTACATTGTATCTACATTCACAGTGAATTGCTACTCAGAGCTTTTTTTCTCTCTAGTACTCTAGCCACATAAATCATTTGGTAATATACATACTAGCTTATTGTTGTTCACAGGCAAACATGGTGCTACTTTTCCAAGAGTGTGAATAACTCATTCTGAACAACTAGTCCCCCAAAGGCATATCCGTATCTCTTAACTTGGCTTTGACAGGAATTATAGGAGTAACATAACTATTACTTGGCAAGAAAGCTGATAGTAAACCTGGTCTTCTTCTTATTCCTAGCCCTGCACCTATCGTCTGCCTAGCCTCATATTTAAAGAATACCTTTCACTTTTCTCAAAGATCCAAGTAACAAATATTCAAAGCTTCACAGAGTCAGGTCTAGCAATCTTCTGCTGAGGTCGAAAACCTTGCAACATTCTGGAAAATGGCATCCAGATAATTTTGTGGTTTTGTAAGTTAATAGTGTATATGAGTGTGTGAACGTGTATCGGTAGGTATGTATGTGTAAGAGTGGCTGAAAATTTCCTAGTAAATATATTATTTTGAGTAACATCCGGAATTGTGCTAGGCACTAGGGTTATAAAATAAATCACAAATGAATTGAGTCTTTGAGGAACTTTGTTACACTTTAATCAACAAGTCAGATGGAGAAAAAATGCTTTTACTACACCAGCCTGAGTACTAGGATATAAATGTGGACAGGGTCCTGTCCGGAGAGAAGGGTGATTTGGTTTTCAGGGACAAGTCATCTTGAAGGAGATGGCAGTAGAAGCCATGAATGCATAGGAGCGCCCCTGGAAAAGAAGAACGTGGACAGTGTTGCAGGTAGAAAAAAAGAAAGCACAAAGAACCATTGTGAGTACAGAAGAATGTGAACATTCATTATTACTAACAATGACAATTTGGGAAGGGAGTGGCAGAGTTAAGACTTGAAAGATGTTATGATGACGACATTCTGCAAGACCATATGGACATACTTAGAAGCTTAAAATTTAACCTGTAGATAATGAGAAATCATCAAAAGGCTTTATGGAAAAATGTGACATAACAGTTTGCCTTTGAGGCAAGCCAGTCAAGGACGAAATGGGGTTAAGATCCCAGGCAGGGGAAAAATTAGCAAGCAAATGAAAGCAATAGTTTCCAAAGATACAATGAGGACCTGGGCAAGGGTGATGGTAATAGTGAGAACAGGAAGAACCATAATGTGGGCACCGTGTACACAATGAGATCCTCTCTCCAGGGGCATGTGAAAGGGATAGCCACAAACGTATTATAGATATGAATTGGAATATACTGTGTCCTTCCCCTAATACACTTCTTGAAGCTGTAACTCCCAATGTGACTGTATTTGGAGATTGGGGCTGTAAGGTAGTAATTACAGTTAATTAGGTTATAATGATGATACCCTAATCCCACAGAATTTGTCTTTCCAAGAAGAGGAAGAGACAATAGAGCTTTCTCTCTCTGAGAGCACACAGAGAAAAGACCATGTGAAGGCACAGTGAGAAGGTGGACATCTGGAAGGCAGGAAAAGAGGCCTCACCAGAAACTGACCATGCTGGCACCTTGATCTCCAGCCTCTAGAAGTCTGAGAAAATAGACCTTTGTTTTTTAAGCTACCCAGTCAGTGACACTTGGTTATGGCAGACTCAGTTGACTAACCCAGAGGGTTTTGTTGACAGAAGTAAACTCTAAAAAACATATAAAGAGAGCAAAACCACTGAGAGACAGTCTGAAGAAGCAGAAATCCTGGAGTAGAGAGGTGAGTAGAGCAGGAGCTTCTGCTTGGTAGTTTTGTACGATGAAGCAGAAGACACGTGAGTTCCCTGCAGAAGGGAGTTCTAAACCATGGAATGATGGATTTCTGTTTCTGAGGAGGCTATTCTAGAGTTGCACTTGGATCAGCCAAACTGTTGTCCAACTACTATTATATCCTGAATCTATTTCCATTCCTGAAGTCTGTGTGGTAGCCAAGTCTGTTTCTTGTTTGCCTTGCTTACCAGTGTGGTATAACAGCCACACCCCCGCCCTCCTCTGGCATCAACCGGAGCAGGCCTTTTCACTTGTACTCTGAAACTGGCAAACATGGAGAGTGGGAGGAAGAGATGTCAGGATGAGCAGAATGCAAATAATGACTGCAGGCTCCAGAAATCTTGGGATGAGATGTTAATTATCCCAGAAGATGACTCCAGAAATCTTGGGATGAGATGTTAATTATCCCAGCAGATTCTATAAAAAATATGAACTGCAATATATATATATAAAGTACGAATATTTTAGCCATCCAAATTATAATACCCAAAAACCTCTTGTGCACATAATGAGGGCCATCTATGCAACACAGGAAGTGTGGCATGATGCTGTCTCTAAATGAAGAGGGGCTCTTTTTAAAAAGACACCACAAAATCTGTTTTTATTCCTCTTTATAGCAAATTGGCTTAGTTTAAATGCCAGTCTATAAAAGGCTTCATCCACACTCTCAGTACCTACCAGTTGTGAAGAAAGAAAGGAAGGAAACCTCTGTGTGCACTTTTTCTCAGCACCTGTCAACATGAGGCTTGGGTTTTCAAACAGAATTTCATAAATGAAATAAAAAATAATGATCTTTCCTTTACCTGTATGCCATTATAGCGCCATCAAGTGTAAGACAAGATTATAGGATTTAGACAGTCCTTGCAGAGGAACTGGTAAGCAGATTATTCTTCTCCCTGCTTACGGATAGTTTCCATTGTGATCTGAGACACATCGGTGTGTGTGTATTTGTGTGTGTGTGTGTGAGAGAGAGACAGAGAGAAACAGAGACAAACAGTGTGGCAGTTCCTCCCTTTTGTCTTCTACTCTAATGCATTCCACCTGTGTTTTTAACATCCAGATGCTATCAGATTTTAATTATACTGATTAATGCCTGCATAAGAATTACAAATGGTAAGCCAATCTTCCCTCAAATTAGATTAGTCGATCTGTTTAAAGGCAGAACAATGACATGGGACACCAGACTAAAATCATATAAAAAATGGAAATGTCTTCATTTGTTTTTGTTTGTGTACTTTTAATTAAAGGTGATAGAATGGCCTTTCACTATCAGTGCAGCAAATACAATGTGCAAAGATGAATGCATTTCCAGCTGTAGGTTGCATTGCTGTTTTAGCATTACTCTTACTGTTAGGAAAACATCTGTGGAAAATAAGAAGCGAGGGAGTTCTCATAATAAAATTGGAAAGAGATGTCAAAAGAAATATTGCCATCTCCATCTTTGGAGAGCTTCCTGAAGAGGATCATTGTGTGCCCTAGTTGCTCTGACCAGAGATTCCAACTCTATTTATCTTTAAATATTTCTTTTATGGGTCTTGGACAAACAAAACAAGAAAATAGGCTGGGTGTGGTGGCTCGCACCTGTAATCCCAGCACTTTTGGGAGGCTGAGGTAAGTGGATCACATGATATCAGTAGTTCGAGACCAGCCTGATCACAATGATGAAACCCCATTGCTACTAAAAACACAAAAAATTAACCAGGGAAGGTTGCAGATGCCTGTAATATTTCAGCTACTCCAGAAGCTGAGGAGGGAGAATTTCTTGAATCCAGGAGGCAGAGGTTGCAGTGAGCCAAGATTGCACCATTGTAGCCTGGGACACAAGAGCAAAATTATCTAAAAAAAAAAAAAAAGAAACAAACAAAAAACAAGAAAACGGAAAATCATCTAACCTAATTTGCCAAGTAATGTAAGGTAAAATAATTTTATCCTTGGCCACTTTTTGAAGAAAATAAACACAAAACATGTATTTTTTTTAAAAAAAAAAATCAGGACTTTATAACAACCTTGAAAAGAACAGGAACCATGAGTTAGTTGTTTTCCTGAGTAAGGACATTGTGCAGCGGAGAGGTGAGGACTGCCTTTGGCACCGGTGACCTGCCCTGAGGCTTTTTCAGTCCATGATTGCCAATTCTTTCATCTAAAAATGGAGATCTCACCACTTCTCAGCATGCCGTAAAGATTAAATGGCATAATGTACATGAAAGCATCCTGAAAATTTCTGTATACTGACCTACTGTGAGTCTGCAGAGATAAATATCCCAAAATATTTTTGTGTTCCAAAATATGAGAAGGTAAATATGGCTTTTCAATTACAGTATTTTATCATTTCTGCCTCGTTGTCTTCTCTGCTCTTTTTAAGCACTTGACCAAGAGCTTTCTGTTGAGAGTGCATCAATGTTGTGTAACAATTCCACACAAAACTTGTTTCCATGACTCTGATGCTTGTGGACAAGGACACGGTCATCAGTTTGAGTGATAACTTCTGTAACATCATAGACTCTTGTTTCCAACATACCTACTAGTGGAAAAATGTGTGTATGTTTGGGTGTGTGTGTGTGTATGTGTGTGTGAGAGAGAGAGAGAGTGTTTGTGTGTGTGTGAGAGAGAGAGGGAGAGAGAGAGATAGAGAGAGAGAGGAGAAACCCCTTCAAGAAGACCTCTTTCAATCAGGTGCAAGGTTATTTCTGAGAAGAAGATAAAAAGCTAAACATACAAGTGATGGCATGCTTAACTGCAATGCATGGCTGTCAGCTGTGTGCCTAATACACGCCAGACCAAACCTTAGAAAACAAAAATGAATAAATCATAGTCCCAACCTATAAAGAGATTACGATGCAGAAGGGTAAAATGGATAAGTAAATGCTGTAATTACCATAAGCACTATGATAAGGGTAACCAAGGCCTGGAGTGGTCATGGAAGGTTTCTCAATAAAGGTGCCACCTCGTCTAACTCCTTGATGGATGACAGGGAAATGGAAAGACATGAGGAGGGGGACACTAAGAATGCAAGGAGCAGGAAATGGGTTGACGGAGAAAAGGAAGACCAGGAAAGGAGATAGCTAATGTTAAGGCCCGTGGGTCCAAACAAACCAATAAAAAGGCATATTAAGGAATTTCATATATTTCAGAATGGCCAAGGATTTTAATTGTAATTTTACATTGAATATGCATTTTCGTATTTTTCTATATGCATATAGACAGCTACATCTTTATATACCTACTGCTTAGAACCCAAACCTGATTCATGGCTGCCAGCTTCTCCACATACAGGCGACAAGAAAAGGGCAAATACCACATGCCTGCAATGCCCGAAAGGTTTCCTTCTGTTAAATGCAACCATGAAAGAACACAGCTTAACATAAACTCATTGTAGCCTCATCTTTCAAGCAAGCAGTGCAAAGATTTCAGCTCTATTGAATCTCAGCTACAGGGCAATCACAACTGTAACTAACTCCTACATCTTTCCTCTTTTGACAATGAAATTAAAATATTGCTTCATGCTACAGTAGGAAAGAACACTCTAAAATAAATAATCCCAAAGTTGAAATAAAACTGAAAATAACAGCAGCGCCTTTCTGAAATAGTGGGCAGCAATGTTAATGAATGCAGGCTTTGCATACGAATTGAACAAACATGTATTGATTTTGAAGGAATACAGAAGACGACTGAGATGAACTACAGACAGCAGAAAGTTAAGAATCAAAGCCAAAATGAGCCAGTTTAGACAAGGAACACAAATTATTTTTTCAAAAAGGGATACACAGGGAAAGTAAAGATGGGAGTTAGCATTCACCTGAGATACCCAAAGACAGAAAAGTCATGGAAGATGTTTGGTACAGAGTGAGACGGATAAAGCTCATTTTTAAACCTTAAATTTTCCCTGCTTCTAGTTTGGATAAAGAGGAAATCCTCAAGTCTTAGGTTTTCAAAATTATGTCTCTTAAAGAATGTGTAGCTTTGCAAACCAAAGCAGGATCAGCTCTTTTCATCTCACAGTTATCTCTGTCATTGTTCCTGGTGGTGGTGACATGCTGGCCTCTCATATTGCTGTAAGCTTGGCCCTTTGGGTTTTCCCACAGTCAGCCTAAAAGGCCAAGGAGTTGTAAACCTGGTTTTAACTTTCCTCATTCCCTCCCAAAACACACACACACAAACACACACACACACACACACACACACACTGTCTACCTGTCCTATGGCTTCTGAATTATGAAATGTGCCCCATTTAGTTCTTGAAACTTTTTCCGTTTATGCATGCTGTTCAATCCAACCTTGATCCAAAGAGACCAATTAATCTTTAAAATTGAAGTGCTTTAATAACTCAGTAGAGATAGATGACTATCTCTTACATCACTTGAGTCTTTCCTTTCCTCAGGCATTTCCTTTCTAGATTTTGGGTCACCAAAACAACCCAACTGCCATCTACTCGCTCTTCTCTACATAAACAAAACTGAAACCAAAATCTTACAGAGATATAATTTCTAGAGATTACTATATTATTCACTAAGAAAACGCACCTGCTTATCTTTTGGGAGCGAAACCATAGTGTAAAATACAGGTTGAGTATTCCTTATCTCAAATGCTTAGGATAAGAAGTGCTTCTAATTTTTTATTTTTTATATTTGGATTTTAGAATATTTGCCTATACATAATGTTTGCATGGGAAATCTAGGCATGAGGAGAAAAGATGTATCATGGAAGATGACTGGGTTTTCTTCCCCTCAAGAGTTCTGAATAAACTGTGTATTGTGTGCTTGTATTTTGACTACAACTTATCACAATAGATCAGGTATGGAATTTTCCACTTTTGACATCAAGTGGGCACTCAAAGCTTTGGATTTTGGAACACTTCAGATTTCATATTTTCAGATTAGGGATGCTCAACCTGCACTAGGAACTCATTTTTAAGGTTTCCTTTGTTTGGTAAATTTTATAGAAAGAAGAAAATCTCAACAGATGAAATAAACAGCCACTAAAACTGGATTTATGCCGTTATTTTATTTCAGCAATAAGCAAATGCAATCAAAATGTTTTCTTAAAAAAGACTGTCAAAAGTAAGACATGTATGTAACTAAGAGTGAAATCTTTGGAGAGTTAGACTTTAAAGCTCAATATGAATGTAAATGCTTTACTAACAGTGGGATTAGAAATTGGATAAGTTCCCTTGAGATAGAAATAGTCAAAATGCTACAGGAGATTCCAAACTGCTTTCTACAAAAAAATAAAATCTTAGCTTTGCCTATAAGTAGGTCTCTAGTTCTTCTCCATGCAGGAGAAATGTGGTCTTCCACCCCCAGGAGAATAATGGTTAGGTTTCTCAGCTCTCATAACAGAATGTCAACATCACCATCTGCTCATCTGGCTTTTAAAGGACGCATATGGGCTCATCTTCTGGCCCAGATTCTGCTCTTGCTTTGGGGCTTTTCCCTTCCGTTTGGTCGTTAGTATGTACTCCTAAGTTTGCCAAATGCACACTGGAGGCCACTGAAGACTTTGCTGAAGAATAGCTCAGTATGAATTGAATTATTATCTATTCAAAGGTTTCCCTGAAAAAATTCCTCTGCAGTGTATTAAAATTGTAGAGCCCCAATTGTAGTCCCTGACTTTGGTAATTTAAGAGTTATTTTAAAATTAAGGCCTTTGTTAATAAATACTGTTTGCTTAAAGATTACAAGGTAGAATTACATCCTTCAGGCCAAACTGCAGTCTCCATGGGTCTTTATCTGCTTGTATTAATTCAAACAGAAGGTTCTGGGTGTCATCTGTCACTTAGAGCTGAAAGTAAACCTCTAGAAGCATACATTTCCATTGTTGTTTCCATTCTACATGGGCTTAAAGTAAGCTTTAGAAACATACTTCACAACAGAGATGTGGGTGGGCATCATGAACAGTTAAGCATGAATGCAGAAAATAAAAGAACAGAAGAAACAAAATAATTGCTTAATGCATAAATAAATTCAAATCCTATCTGAAATGTGGTATATTGGGAGAACATTAGTCAGGGTCTCTACAACTAATTAGCTTTGTGACTTTGGGTAAGACATAATCTCTTTGGATATTTATGCAAAGCTAGAATTATGTGTGAGAAAGCTAAAGTTTAGGAGGACAGAAAGCAATTACAAAGTAAAGACTTTGAACATAAATCTTGAATTTTACCATTAATTGAATGACAGAAAAAAATAAAGACTATATTATTAACTTATATTTGTCTATTTTCTCTGTAAGATTTCCAATCAGTGATTCAGAGATCATGTCCATCTTGATCACCATTTTATCTCTGGTGCCTAGTCCAATGCAGACTGACCCTTTAATATATTTTGGAGGAAAGACTAAATGAGTTTTAAACATATTATCTAACACTGTAATACTTTTATGGACTCATTCGTCAGTTATTTGCTGATATAATAGAGGCATTTGCATCCTCTGTAATATACAAATAGAAAGTGATGGTATTGGTTGTAGCTGAATATTTAAAGAGAGAAAGCGAAGCTCAAATAAAGAATTTCCTGAAACATCAGTAATGAAAAAATGGGTATAAAATCTTCCATTAGCAAAAGCAAAGCTTTTTTTTTTTAAATCACAAGAGAGGGGTAAATGGTTAATTAAAAGCAAATTAGATGAAATAAGATGATATAAAGGTATCCCATTTAATGAACATGGTAGTAGATACTTTAGAGAATTTATTTAAATTTCTCAACAATTCAAAAAAAATAAATCCAGTATTGGTTTGAAATAACAAATTAAAACATGGGAGAGTTAAGCAACTTATCCAAGGTAACATAAGCTGTAAGCAGAAGAATTGAGATTTGAGCACTGATATTACTGTTTCTAATGTCAGCTCTTTTTCCAGAATCTATTTCACATTAATTGATAGTCTACCAACTATCAGATGTTTCACTGAACACTCTTTGGGAAGAAAGGGAAATTAAACATTGGCATTAGATAATGAGAGATATTTCTTTCCACTGAGCGTAAATAATAGGATGAAGATACATTTTGAAGTGATATGATTTATTCGGAAGAAAAAGCAAAGTTTGCTAGAGACCTCCAATCTATTTATGATAAAAGCACTGTGTAAAAAACAAGAAAAGTGAATTTCTTAAGAGTAATGTTAGATGAAAACTCATCATAGTTAACGGTGTGAGTAAAAGTGCATTAATTGTCAATATTATGAAAATGTTTGGATAAATCATGCCAGGATAAAACAGAGGGCTTATAAACAAATCTTTCAGTTGGGTGGTCATCAAAAATGTATGAACATCCACTCAGTTAAAACTACTTACTCTTTGGATTTGTTATCTTTATATTTAGTGGAGGGAAGCAGGGCCATCTTTGATGTATGGTTCCGCTTCACCTACACTAAAGGGTTAATCAAGAACCATTACTCTAAAAACTCCAAAGAATTCTGCACACCTTTATAATACCTTATTGTCTGTCTCTTAATTTTATTACCATGGGAATTAACAGAAAATCTTCCCAATACAAAAAAAGTGTGTTCTTTCAAAGATATACAGAAAGAGGCAGCTGAAGAGATTTTTCTTCCTGTTTACCCTTGGGAAGGGTAAACAAGATAAAAATCCAAAGGGACTATTGAGTAAGGATAGCCATTGAATGACAGGAAGAAAACCTAAATTCCTTGGCCTTCTGGACAAGATAAAAAGAGGAAAGCAAAAAGAACCTGGAACCCACAGAGGACCCTCAGCCTGAGCAGCAGAATTATCCACAATGATTTTCATGCAATACATTTTTTGCAATCAGCAAAATTTAGCAGCTTATATTTTGATGAAAGAGAGGAATGTTCTTACTGGGGGGCAATTTTGAGCCGTAGGGGACGTTTGATAATGTCTGTGGACATTTTTGGTTGTTACAAATGGAGGGGTAGATGCTTTTGATATCTCGTAAAAATAGGCAGAAGCAGGGAAGCTGCTAAACACCCTAAAATGCACAGGACAGTCCACCACAACAAAGAATTAACCAGCTCGAAGTGCCAATCGTTCTGAGGCTGTAAAACCTTGGAGTAGAAGGAAAATTTGCATCACACCCTTTTTTATAGGCATTTTTCAGGTTTCTTTGCCTCATCTCACTGAAAGAGGCCTGACTAGCCAATTTCAGGAATGACCTTGTTTCAAGGTGCATCATTTGTCAGCATCAAATTCACATCCTCTTTCTTATTTAAAATCTACCATTAGTTATTTCTCCCTCAAAAGGCTTCTACAATTTAATAGTCAGGACATGTTATGGCTGTGAAATAGATGTCCCTATCATACTGCTTTAGATGGGAAAAGAAACATTCTGCAGTGTTTATAAGTCATAAAGAATTCTAAATATCTCCCACTCAACACATTCAGGCAAAATGATGGTATAATTTCTGTGCTGGGTAGCACTCTACCATACCATTATGTGTCGTGTGAACCAACCGTAGGTAATGCAGTATCTTCCTTTAATCAAATCTGCATTGTAATTTCTATAAAAAAATCAATTAAACACAAGGAGCAATTACTTATTTTTTATCACAGCATAATTTACTTTCCCAGACAGCAGCATAAAAATGTGAGGAAAGATCTCATCTACCTCAGTGTATTTAAAGTATGCATATTTTTAAATAAATGCAAATGAAACACTGTCAAATAAGCAATATATTATCTCTATATAATTCCTCATTTACATCAACTTTATGGATGGGTAATATGGCTTAATAGCAAAAGCCTAAGATACCTTTTTGAAAAACAATTTTTTCATAGTCAATATTATGGCTGAAAACATTTTTCAGACTCTTAGAGTGAAAATATAATTAGACAACAATTTGCTCATCAACCTCATCAAATCAGTTTCATAAATGACCTACTTAGATGTCAATAAACCTAAAAGAGCTATATTTTTTCCAAGCCTTAATCCATCCTTCTTTACATTTCCTTACCTATCTCTGTGTGTCACTAGCAAGGAAGTTTGTTAACTACATGCTTAGTAGCTAGTAGGAAATCACAGAGCTAACCCAGCATCCTTACAGTGAGACCTGTAGTCTTTTCAATGAAATCTATTTTACACTGGGCATCAGGAATTTTTAACTTTAGCAAGATAAGAATCACCTGCAGGGTTTGGTAAGTATGTTTGGAGAACCCCCAAATTTGCATTTTAACAAGGTCTCCTGTGATGCTGATGCTTGACCCGTAGGTCTGGAAACTACCAGGGAATTTAAAAGACCCGATTTTCATCATGATTCAGTAATCTGTTATCTGCTCTTACCCACTGAGTCAGAGGCATCAGTTCATTTTATTGTCCTTACTTTTATGTTACAAATCTTATTTCTCAACAGTTAAACGAAATGATCAATCCACTCCCACCTGAATGATTACAGTTTCTTTCCTTCCTTTCTTCCCTCTTCCTGCTCTTCCTTCTTTTCTTCTTTCTCTTTCTTCTCTCCCTCTTTCTCTCCTCATTACACCTTTTCCCACTCCCCAATTTCCTCCCTCCCATACAATTCTATAGATCTGATCTCTTTCAAATCCAGATGTAAATCTCACTTTGGCTATGAAATCATCTCTGATTTACCCCACTAAATATACAACTCTCCTCCATGTGGAACCACTCAGTACTAATGGACTCAATTTTAATAGACTAGTTTGCACTCCTTGCTTCATTAATTAGTAAATTAAAGCCTTTGTGTATCCCTATGGTGCATGGCCTTAATTATATTATATTATTTATTACATTTATTTTTTTCCTTTTTATAACAATGCCTGCTAAAATGATTGGCTAACAATCAGTGCATAATAAATATTACTAGCCCAATAATGTACTGTATTGCAGTCAGGGGCTGCAAAGTATTTCATCATGCAATGACCCAAGGTTGGTTCACAAGAAATCTAATGAGCGCTTCAACCAAAACCACCAGTCAAATCTCGGGGAAATTAGCTCCAAATCACAATGCTGCTTTAGTTTCCTCAGTGGCTGCTGATACTATCCTATTAATAATGGGGGAAGTTTATGGAAGAATTATTAAAGAGGCTTGGTCTGGTTGCTAGGCTGTCTGCATGACTGTAATAGGGATTCTCAGAAGCCGTGTTAAGCATGTTTAAATACTCCTAAAATGGCTGCTGGTGATAGAGAAAGTAGAATTCTCCAAAGTTAATTTTTTTTTTTTTTTTTTTTTTTTGAGACGGAGTTTCGCTCTTGTTACCCAGGCTGGAGTGCAATGGCGCAATCTCGTCTCACCGCAACCTCCGCCCCCTGGGTTCAGGCAATTCTCCTGCCTCAGCCTCCTGAGTAGGTGGGATTACAGGCACGCGCCACCATGCCCAGCTAATTTTTTGTAATTTTTAGTAGAGACGGGGTTTCACCATGTTGACCAAGATGGTCTCGATCTGCTGACCTCGTGATCCACCCGCCTCGGCCTCCCAAAGTGCTGGGATTACAGGCTTGAGCCACCGCGCCTGGCCCAAAGTTAATTTTTATACTTCTTTAAAAGCCTGGTTTGCTCTAAGGAAACTCATAAATGAGACATATTTTAACCATTTCATTATATTTGTTGGATCACTCAGTTCTGAACATAAGCAATTTTGGAATGAAGACCTTCTGGCCACACAGGTAATACATGTGTTGCAAAAAGTGGGACACCATGGGAGATACGGAAAGAATGAACAAAATCTCTTTCTGTCTCTCTGTCTCTCTCTCCTTCGCCACCCCTACCCTACTGGCCCCATGTAAGATCTCATGACTAATGGAAGATTAATTCTCTGAGGCCTAAAGGAAAATTTTACACTTTGTCCGTAGTTAAAAAGTTTGGCTTTCTCCTAAGTGATTTCATAAAAATGGAGTAACAGAAGAACTCTCAGTATTAAGGAATTTCTTTAAGGGTGCCAAGGCATTTATTTAAAAGTTTCAAGTTGCTAATCAGATTTCAAGGCCTGAAGTCCTGGTTGCCTCACATTAGTGATCAGATTTTTTACTTTATTTTTTTTATGGCAATCCTGTAAATCTACGTGTTTATGAGTTTTTAGTATCTTAGTCCATTTGGGCTGCTACAGCAAAACACCTTCAATTGGATAATTTATAAACAACAGAAATTTATTGTTCTCAGTTTTGGAAACTAGGAAATCTAAGATCAAGGCACCAGCAAGGTTTGGTGTCTGGTAAGAGTCCAGTCTCTACTTCAAAGCTGGTGCCTTGTTGCTGCAATCTCCAGAGGGGAGGACACTGTGTTCTCACATGGCAGAAGAGCAAGGCAGCTCCCTTTTTCATAGGGGCACGAATCCTATTTTATAAGGGCAGAGCCCTCCGGACTTAATAACTTCCCCGAAGTCCCCATCTCTTAATACTATCACATTAGGTATTAGGTGCCGATACATACATTTTGGAACAATATTCAGATTATAGCAATTAGTTTACTTTTAAATTTTTTTCCTGATGATTGGTTCATAATTATATTTATTGTTACATGGAAGCTGTGGCTACAGACTTTTTTTCCTCTGTATCATAGGCAAGATATTAGAAATGCAGCAATGACATTTGCAACTGATATCCAAGTGTAGTTAGGCAGCAGTTCTCAATCACTGGAGATTTTGTCCCCCGAAGACATTAGAAAACATCTGATGACACACTCGATTGTCACAAAGCTGGAGGAGGGATTCTACAGCATCTAGTGAGTGCAGGCCAGGCAAGATCTCAAAACATTTTCAAAGTACGGAACAGCATCCACAAACAAAAAATTATCCAACCCAAAATGTAAATCGTGCCAACACTGAAAACACTGAGCTAGATCATGTGTAGACTTCAGACACAGGTTAATGGAGACTCTCCTACATATTAGCTATGCAAACTTGGGAACATTAATTAACCCTAACACCACAACATCCTATCTATATTCAGGGTTTAGAAATTATTCCAGTGCAATCTCTGGAAAGGACTGAATGATGTAAATTTAATGCGAAGTAGCTATTTCAATGTCTGAAACAGAGTAAACACTCAATAAATCTTAGCCCTGGTATATCATAGAAACTCCATAAATGTTAGCTTCCCATTAGTTTAATTATATTTTTATGAGAAGCTTCTGCTAGAGAAACTGTCATTCTACGACAAACCAACCTCTTTGAAAATGTCTAGAAGTTCCCAGTGTAAGCTCAAAGAAAAGCTGTCTTGTACATTAATACTTAGGTGATCAGGCTTCTCTGCTCATATAACACAACTCTATTTTTTTCTTTTTTCTTTTTTTTCTGAGATGGAGTCATGCTATGTTGCCAGGCTAGAGTGGCGCCCCATCTCAGCTCACTGCAACCTCCGCCTCCCAGGTTCAAGTGATTCTCCTGTCTCAGCCTCCTGAATAGCTGGGATTACAGAAGCACACCACCAGGCCCAGCTAATTTTTGTGTTTTTAGTAGAGACAGGGTTTCACCATGTTGGCCAGGATGGTCTCAATCTCTTGACTTCATGATCCACCCGCCTCAGTATCCCAAAGTGCTAGGATTACAGGCGAGCGTCACCATGCTCAGCCTTGAGGGTGCTTGTGGAAGTTATGTACTAAAAGTAGCTATTTCCCGGTGGCTCAGGCCTGTAATCCCAGCACTTTGGGAGGCCGAGGCGGGTGTATCACGAGGTCAACAGATCGAGACCATCCTGGTCAACATGGTGAAACCCCGTCTCTACTAAAAATTACAAAAAATTAGCTGGGCACGGTGGCGCGTGCCTGTAATCCCAGCTACTCAGGAGGCTGAGGCAGGAGAATTGCCTGAACCCAGGGGGCGGAGGTTGCGGTGAGCCGAGATTGCGCCATTGCACCCCAGCCTGGGTAACAAGAGCGAAACTCCGTCCCAAAAAAAAAAGTAGCTATTTCCTATGATTCTGTAAAATATTTACTAGGAGAAAGAAAGATAATGCTTAATTATTAGGAATAAGCATCCAGTAAACTGTTCACTTTATTTTTTTTTATTTTAAGCTAAACTTCATCAATTAAATGGCAACCTTGATATTAAATACAAATGAGCCCATCTCCCTTTCACCAGATACCTGTGGCGTTAACTATGTCCCAAACTTGTACAGTTGGCACTTTAAAGAAATAAGGAAAATAAGGGGGAAATTTTAGCTATATATAATCACTTAGAAAATTCCAATAGCAGTAAAAGCATTTGTTTATATTGTTGTTATGATCCCAAAAATGCAGATCCTCAAAATCCCAAATGAATATTTTCCTTGATAGTCAAAAAGCAAAATTTGTTTAAAAACTATTTACTGTAATTAGAAAACACTTCTACTTTTCTTAACCAGAAACTGCTTTTTAAGTTTGCTTTTTCAAGTATTAGAGTACTCATAAATATTTTAGAAAAGCCATTGAGTATCAGCACCCCATGAAAAAGCAGTGATAATTTTGCATGTGTATCTAGTGATAATTTTGTATGTGTATCTCTGATTCAGGGCATATTTTCCAGACTACTCATCATGTTCCATGGACCGGACCCTTAAAATTCTCTGGTTCAGCAAGTTAACCCTGCATATTTTATCTTCACAAAGAAAATAAGAAAGTTTTAGGAGGCAAATCTGAAGAAGGAGAACATTTTCCCTACAAAATAAAGACCATGAGGCTATACACACTGATTGATATTTCTGCATAGTGGGTATGGAAATGTCAGATACTCTACCAAAGTCAATGCCATCTCAAATGCTGCAAAATTACAGCAGTCTAGATCAATTCTCTTTTGAGCAACAGTTGACAAAGCCATGCAGAAGACTGTTTGAATTTTTAATAAATTCAAATTTTAACCTTTAAAGTTAGAAGATTCGAAGATCTTGCTAAAAATAATTTGAGAAGCATTTTCTACATTGGCACTTGAGTTATTGGCAGCAATTGCTGAAAAGTTAGCTATTTTATTTCTTTGTTGTTTGAATGTGTCTAAATGTTAGGTTGGTGCAAAAGTAATTACAGTTTTTACAATTGAAAGTAATGACAAAAACCTCAATTACTTTTGCACCAACCTAATAATTTTGCATAAGCTATCTATCTATATATGTATCTACTGTCTATCTCAGTATTCTCTTTTTTTGTGGGACTTGAAAAAAATTAATATCAGATAAATTTCCTCTGTTTGTTTATATATGCAGTGGGATGATACTGGATTTAAATTTATTTAGTAAATAAATGAGTTATTTGTGTACTTTGTTCCCAGAAGACATGTTAAATTTCACCAAAATATTTCACTATGTTTAGATTCCATTACAAAGTAGTTTTTAAGTTTGCATTTGAAGTAAAGACAACACGTTTATTCCTATACAGATGGTGAAATTGAAAGGCAGAAGAAAAACCTGCATTTTGGAGAGATGGGGATGAGCCAGAAAGTAGAAAGTAAGATTGTGTGAGAACTGTCCAAAAAAGCCATCCAAAATCTGAGGTCGGCTAGAAAATGTGTTCAGCACACGGTATAGACAATCCCCAAACTGCAGTTGTTCAATTTAGGATTTTTCAACCTTATGATGGTGTGAAAGCCACACACATTCCATAGAAACCATACATTGAGTACCCACACAACCATTCTGTTTTTCACTTTCAGTACAGTATTCAATAAATTACATGAGACAGTCAACACTTTATTATAAAATATGCCTTGTGTTACATAAATTTTCCCAATTGTAGGCTAATGTAAGTGTTCCGATCATGTTTAAAGTAGTCTAGGCCAAGCTATGATGTTCAGTCGGTTAGGTATATTAAATGCATAGGATGTAACAGCATGAACTCAAGTAACAACTGCATTTGTTTAGAAAATACTTGGATTCAATATGCAGTATCCAACTCTAATCTTGTGACACTTTAAGACATCCTCAATTACACACACTTACATACACACACACACACACAGAGAGAGAGAGAGAGAGAGAGAGAGAGAGAGAGAGAGAGAGAAACATGAGTTTTTTATTAAAAAATTAAATGTACTTAAATTCAAAAGATGTTGTGTACATAATTTGTGGAAATAAATGACAGAAATGGTTTCACACAACAAATGTTGAAGAACTGTAATTATACAAAAAGCCAAAAGTCACTATTTTGTGACATAATCTTTGGCCTCTAAGCAGGAATAATACACAGTTTTAATCTTGTCATTTCATCCATTTTATTTTGACCCACTGCTTATACTGAGCTCAAAGATATTTTGATTTTCTAATTTTTCTATTTTCAATTTCATTGCTGATTTGTCAGGAAATCTCTGAGGAGCCCCGTTTTCTCCTTTAACAAATGAAGATGAGATCACTCTTCCCCTTTCACATCATCCTCTGTTCACACCAGGTTAAGCCTCACTATCTATATTTACATTGCAC
The DNA here is from genome assembly GCF_049354715.1 of Callithrix jacchus. Taxonomy (NCBI): domain Eukaryota; kingdom Metazoa; phylum Chordata; class Mammalia; order Primates; family Cebidae; genus Callithrix; species Callithrix jacchus. The sequence continues at coordinate 63,880,895 of NC_133515.1, read as the reverse complement.
TTTGCATTTTTTTCTATGGTATGTTTCATAATTTGAAAATATTATTTTTGTATTGATTTATGAGTGATTACAGGACATACTGTAGGAATCATGAATGTTTTGCTAACAGATGTAACCCAAGTCAATGAGTCACTACTGTCTAACTCAGGGTAGTCAGCCATGGAATAGTTATAAAATGAATACATTAATAATGGAATTTTAATAGCACTTGTTATAAGAATCTCCATTTGTAATGATATTTTGAATTATTTTTGAAGTCTTAAATTGTTTAACTTTTTATAGAAAACTTTTTATATCACTTTCTAATGTATGTAAGCATAAATTCAAAATTTATTACATGTTTTTGAATGACTTCTATTAAACTAATTGATTGCAAAATTTTGTACACAGCAGTTATTTTTTCCAATTTTTAAATTTCTCTGATTCTTTAAAATTATTATCAATTATTTTCTATGTAAGTTTATAAGAAGCAACTAATTCACTAATCAGGCTTATTTATGTCAGATTCTTATTACTTCTGGCATTGTAAGGTTTTGGCACAGTTTTTATTAGCATTTCTACCAAACTAAATTTTTCTGAGTCCAGTTGGTCAGTTGCTAATTTTTTTTTTCAGGCTAAAAATGTACCTATGATAAGTAGTATAGGGTTTTATAAAACTATAATTTATATCTGATGATTATGTCAACCTGCAATATGTATGGTGAATCATTTTATTTCTTGGAGAAAAAAAACAAGGTAAAAGTTTCAGAATTTGTGAATACCTCTTAGGGGAAAAAAATATCATAGCTACATAATGATTCGGGATCTGTGGATATAGTAAGGTCTAAATGGCAAACCAAAGGTGAGAACTAAAGCATTCTATGCTTCTACATTATACCTTGACACAAACTTCAATCTTTAAAAATAAACAAAAACAAACCCAGATTCTGCTAAACAAACAAACAAAAAACTTCAAGAAAAAAAAATTCAGCTTATGTAATAGGTTTTGTTCCTAAATGTTTTATAAGAATCTAGTTTTTATATAATTTTTATATTTGTATTTTCACTATTTCAATGCTGGGTTTGATGTATTAGAAACAAGGCAAACATTTGGTAAAGCAGTGAATCCTTCCAAAGACAAAAATTTATTTCCGATATAACTTTTGAAGCAATGTGAATTTTCTTCTAACAAGTTACCTTAAAATGAAATCAAACTGTAACAATTCCTTGGTTTCTATGGGTTCTCTGTCATGTGCACCCTCAAGTATATGTGACCAAAGGTTTTTAAGCCATAATATCCTATTATTTTGTCACCTACCTCCCACAAGACACTAAAAATCGTCTTCTTTGAGATTTTGATAATTTAATTTTTCTGTATGGAGAAAAATCAAACTCAACAAAAGAAAATAATATATGATACAGAATTACAAGATCTTCTATATCACCACTTGTTTTAGGTTTAATGGTGTGCCCCTCAGAAAGATACACTGCAGTCCTAACCCTCAGTACCTCAGAGTATGACCTTATTTGAAAATAATATCTTGGCCAGGCATGGTGGCTCATGCCTGAAATCCCAGCACTTTGGGCGTCCAGGGAGAGTAAATCACCTAAGGTCAGCTGTTCGAGATCAGCCTAGCCAACTTGGTGAAACCCCATTTCTATTAAAAATACAAAAATTAGCCAGGCATGGTGGTGGGCACCTGTAATCCCAGCTACTTGGGATGTTGAGGCAGGAAAATTGCCTGAACCCAGGGGGCAGAGATTGCAGTGAGCAGAGATTATATCATTACACTTCAGCCTGGGCAACAAGAGTGGAACTTCATCAAAAAAAAAAAAAAAAAGAAAGAAAGAAGGCAAAAGAAGGGAAGGAAAGGAGAAGGGAGGGAAGTGGAGGGAAGGGAAGGGAAAAGAAATTAGAAAATGGGGATTTTATAGAGGTAAAAAACCAAGTTAAAATGAGGTCATTCATGTGAGCCCTGATCCAATATGATTTTTTGCCCTGACTAAAAGAGGAAATTGGGACCAAGAGATAGATACACACAGAGGGAGGAGGATATGAAAATATGCAAAGAGACACCATGTGAAGACAGAGAGCTGGAGAGACGCATCTCTAAGCCAAGAAATGCAGAAAACTTCCTGCACACCACTAGATACTAGGAAGAGACAAGGAATGATTGCTCTGCAGATTGCAGAAGCAGAGTGACCCTGCTGACATCTTGATTTCAGATTTTTAGCCTCCTAACTGTGAGATGATAACTTCTTTTGTTTTAAGTCATCCAGCTTTTTAAAAATTTTTTTGTGGCAGCCCTAAACAATGGATTCACCTCCTTTTCTAGTATTAACATTGGTAAAATTACAACAGTGACAATAACAAAAAGTCTACTTTTCTGTTTACTCTTATAAAGTATTCCTGGCCCTCATTTCTGCTGATTTGATTACATTTACATACAATCTTAATTAAAGAACTACTAATAAATATTTCAAGTACAGGAAAAAATAGACTTAAGAAAGAACTTCTCAATGATGATGGTCTGAGAAGTCTTTTTTTTTATTTTCAGAAAATGTTCTTGACATATTTATTTTTCTTTTCTGCTATTATAAAAAAGACTGGAGAAGATACTAATTCAAATCCCCCATACATGATCAGTTGAGGAACAGATCTTTCACCAGCATAGGTGAGAGTTCACAGATACCACTCTCATACTCTCTCTAGTAAGCCTTTCCATTTCTAAATCATTGAAGCAGTAGAGGACAGTATTTTTATTTCTTTGCACTTTAAACAGATAATTTGTGCAGTAACACATTGTGCAATATTTTCTGAGTTGGTTTCAATGCTGAGAATTCTCTTGAGTTCTCTTTTTTGGCAGAAAAAATAAATTTCTGGAAGATTTTCAAAAGCATATCCTTGCAAATGGAAATGGTAAGCTTAATAAACCATGTTGTTTGAGGTTAGCCTTGCTGAATATTGCTCCTTGTGTCATCTTTAGATTTATAAAGTCATGAGGGATACTTACACTCAAGATCATAAATAAAATGTTGGTGTAGCTAAGCAATTTCTTTTCTATGCTTAAGAATTGTTTTCAAATACAACATACACTTTTACCACACGTCTAATTCTCTTCATCAAGAGAATTTGATAGTTTGTTTTTCTTTCCAGCTTTTGGACTCGGCCTTTGACACATGAATATATCCGTATTAATCTCATAAATTTCGGAAGCTTTGTTGCATTTTCCTTCATATTCTCTCTGGATCAACACTTAAAGTATAATCCATTAGCCAGTGGATTGCAATGTCCACAGTAGAAAATGAAGAAGATAAGCAAATATCACTGTGATTCTTTTACTGACATATTTTCCCAGTTCTTACTCCTTTCAAACAGCATATCAGTTCTAGAAAGGAAATTAACCTTGTAGACATGATTATCAATTATAAAAAGATTAAAGTGTCATCCTTTAATAATTGGATCAATTTTTAATGTAACTAAGATTACTTTGCTTTCATCTACATTAGGTGAAACCATGGAATATAGGACATTAATAAGCAAAAGTGAGTTTAAAATAACAAGAGCTACAATTTATTCAATGTGTATTATGTGGAAAGAAACAGTATCTGATGCTTTGCAAGAGTTATTTTGCTTAACTTGCTTAATGAAACTCTGAAACTTTTATTATTATTTCAATTTTATAGGTGAGGGATGTAATTGCTAGTACAATATAGGAGATACATGTCAGAATCAAGATTTGAAGTTGGGTCTCTCAGACTCCAAAATCTGAAACTTTGTCAAAGAAACATGTCATTTGTTTTCCACCCTGACACTTTTGACCCTTGCCATAAAGTCAGCATTACCTCCTTCACAATGTGAATACAGTGAACACTGTGTACTTTGAAGAAAAGGAAGTAAAACAACAAGAACACTTTCAGGCAAAATGAAGAATATGCAAAAATGTTCCTTTTTTTGTTTTTCTTTGTGCTGCTTTCCTAATTCCCTTTTCTTTATTCCCACCTCTAAGTCAAAACTTTTTCTTCTACCTTCACACATCTGGAGCTATGATCTTTCTTCTTTTACCTGTTAAAAACACTTTTCTCTCCAACCACTCTTCCCTTTACCCAATAAAAATATTTATATCACTATTTGTTATCCCATGACTATGAATTTGAGTCCTTTGTTTCTTTTGGGACGGTGTGTGCATGTAAGAAGCAGTGCAGTAAAATAAAAAAGGCAGGTTTGGGAGCCAGGCTCTTGGCAGCATCACTAGGGCAGCTTTTTATAGGCTCTTTGTGCCTCAATGTCATCGTTTGTCAAGTAGTGCCTATCCTATCACTTATTGTGGGAATTCAGTGAGGTGCTTAGAACAATGCCTGCTACATAGTTGGTAATATACGTGTTAGCAGTTTTCCAAATGCACCTTTAATTGAATTTAGAATGTAGGTAAAATATGTCTTTTACTAAGGGAATTACACAAATTACCATGAAAAGGTAAAAACAGTATTGGGTGTATTTTTTATTAAACCTCTAAAAACATATCACATGAGGACTTTAGACATGTAAGGTTACTACCATGAAGAAACAAAATGGAAAATGTCAAGTCATTTAAGATGCTCACTTACTACATTAAAATATTTGGCATGGTGGCTCATGCCTATAATCCCAACACTTTGGGAGACCAAGGTCGGCAGATCCCTTGAGGCCAGGAGTTTGAAATCAGCCTGGCCAACATGGCTAAATCCCATCTTTACTAAGAAAAATACAAACATTAGCTGAGTGTGATCTCAGCTAGTCGGGAGGCTGAGGCACAAGAATTACTTGAGCCCAGGAGGCAGATGTTGCCGTGAGCCAAGATCATGCCACTGCACTCCAGCCTGAGTAACAAAGTAAGACTAATTTTGTCTCAAACAAGCAAAACAGAAAAGAAAACCAAAAAGTAAATAAATAAATTATTTTCCATTGATTACTATATTTTATTTTGAATTAATGGGATTAAAATGGAGCATCAAAAAAATAGAAGAAATTTAAAATAAGCTTTAGAAAAAATAGAGAAAAATATTTACTTTACAAATTTCCCAAGAGTCTGGCTTTGGCACTTTATAATGCCCTGATATCTGACATGATCCATTTTGTTGGCTACTTTTACAGGGTCCTTCTACTCTAATCCTTAGTCTCCAGGTTTTTAATAGTCACATAGAATATTCTTTCCATTACAGAACATACCTACCTACACTGTGGCTGTTTTTCAAGCTGACTTATTTCCCAGACATATTCATCCTTTAAGTACTCAAAATCTACTTTCATATTTCCATTGATAGGCAATACACAAACATGTTTAAATGAAGGACATAATTTATTGTATTGTACTTTAAAATCCACATTGCTTGCTACACATAATCTGAAACCACTGTGAAAGTATACTTATTTGAACATAATAGCAGGCATATGTTTTTTCCAATCTGATGAAGGCAGGACCTCAAATAATGTCTAAAGCAATGATGGTCAACCTATTTACTATTGGAGGAAAACATTTACTGTATATCAGTTTTAGTTGGAGAAATTACAGTTAAGACGTATTTTGTAACTGATGATGGCTTCCACATTTGTAAATCAATGATTCATAATGCATACATGTAAACCTATATTTTATTATTTTGATAGTAAACCCTATTATAATGTATACTTTAATGCTATTATTCAATATAAAATGGCAAATGCATTTTTATGATACATTTGTAGGACTGTTATTTTACTCAAGATTTTTTTAAATGTTTTACTTTTTTTGTAAGTTAAACTTTCTATGCTTAAAGAGTATATAGCTAGGAGAAACACAGATAAACCCTAAAAATTACAGTTCTAAGACTCAGTTAACTACATCCCAGTAATTTTCCTGAGGGATATTTCCACAGTGACCAAGGTACATAAATAATTTTTTTTTAATTCATGTACCAATGTCCCTATTCATGATAAGTTGTTTTTTCTACTTGTAACTAAAAGTTTGATGGTTTCTTTTCCATCCTGTCTCTCTCTTTTATTAAGCTACCTCTGACTAGTCCTGCTTAAAGTTTTATATTATTTCTATTCTACATATACTCAGAAATACATGATCTGAAACTTGAATATGATCTCTTTCTGTCTGATTGTTGGTGAGCATTATTCTGGTTGTCAGCTCCTCGAAGGCAGGTACTTTGTGTCATATTCCTAACTTACCGGGCAACATATTTAGTTGAGCATAAAGACTACAGTTGGCATTCAATATATAATTTGTGATTAATTTGTTTTGCTTTATAAGAGGAATTCTGGGGGTAGCATACATGCCAATGATCCTTGAAATACCTATAAACTACAGTGCCTCTAGAGTGTTCTAGAAAAGCCAATGGATTAAACATCAAAACCTCTTAGAATCTCTGAGTCAGATTAAAATGTTCTATTACTTTCCTTTGTTTCTTTATCTTTCATTGTCTCCTATTATGAGAAAGAAGATATAATGGTATAAGAAGACTTTTCTTACCTCTGCCTTGAAGAAAATTTCAGTGTAATATTCAGAATTATAATCAGGGATAAGTCAATGACAGATTCCAGCTCTGGTATGGCTAAGGTAGGCCACTCAAGGGATCAACTAACTCATGTCAAGAAGAGTAAGGTTCTTACCCCACTGATGAGCTTCTCACTCCTAAAATAGATTAGAACTCTTTTTTGTTTTTTACAATTTCATTTTATAACATTAACTAGTATTTAACCTTTATATTTCAGAATCACTGGACTGAATACCTTTATATCAATTTATTCCAACTTCTATGAATACTGAAAGGGCATGAATGAATGCTGGTAGCCAATGAGGTAGGCCTTGTAACAGTGTTTCCCATAGCAGAGGGATAAACACAAATAATTCCTCCAGAGAATCAGTTTGCAAAGGGAACTCTTCAAGGTTCTGAACTCTTTTCCTTGCTCTGTTGAATTTATTAGATCTGACCTAACAATGATTCTGCTTGTCTTGGCATTGTGTTATTACCCTTAGCAATTCTTGAAATTAAGAAACTAACATAATTGAGTTACCAGTATAATAGAAACTAATTTTCTTGATGGGATTCAGTTTGAGGCAGTTGTTCTGTATAAAAATTTTTATAATAGATACAATAGTCACCTGTTTTCTAGAAAAACATATTAAAGATAACCTAATGAATATGCCAGATTTACTAGGTCTTTATTTTTGCTTTATATAAAATGCCCTCAAATGTAAATATAATTACCATATAGCAATAAAGTTCACATCTCTAGATTATCTATTACTTGCATTATGGGTTGTGTTTATACTGTCTAGAATGTTAACCCTTATCGTGGCTTAAAAATACATTTGTGAAATGTAGGCACTTTTATAACTATAAATGAGGCTGCTGAGGTATTCTTTAGGATTCTCCATGTCAGTTACTGAATGTAAGAAATACAGTGTTAAAGTACTGTAAACAGTTACTCAGTGCAATGTATATGCCTGGGTCTATCCAGAATGACTGTAACCAATTTGACATCATGTTATGGATAAAGAAGCAATGAAAAATAAACCAAAGAACCACGGTATATCATATTCTTAACTTTAGTAAACCATATTTTATGGAAAACTTTTTAGTTTTCTCAAAAGCCTAATAAATTTAAATATTTGGAATACATCATTGTTAACTTTGAGTTGGCAGAAGTAAACTAACCAACTACCATTATGTCTTAGGATTAAGGAATATACCTCTTAAAGTTACTGAAATGCAAAAAAAAAAAAAAAAGAGAGAGAGAGAGAAACTAACATAAGTTAAAATTTACCTGATTGTACATAGTTATCAAGATAGCAAACCCTAAAGTCCAAAAGGACCAGGGAGAAAATGTCAATAAATAAATGTCTGTGTTCAAGGAAATAAAACACAACCAGACCAATAACTAGAACAACTGAGGGCCTACACAATCTAAGTATAGGGTTTTCTGACTCTTAATGCATCAATAAAATACTCAGCCTGTGGCAATTTTATTTTATGAAATAAACCAGTATACAACCTATATGTCAAGATCACTGGACTTAACACTTTCATAAAAATTTACTCTGATTTACTAAAATATTTTTTGGCTGAAAAGATCACCTTACTGCCTCACTTTCAACATATTGATTAAAGATCTTAGAGCAATAACAAGTTTTAAGAACTTTCTAAACAATTGGGCAAGAAATTACAATTTGGCCAGTCATCCCAGGTGAATCATACCATTCTGACTCATATTTCTTTATGAACATATTGACAACTTTTAGGAAAAAACTTTCTAACAGACTGCTTAAGAAAATTTATAATATCTCTAGCCTGGTCATACATCTTAAGTACTTTCAGCAGAATATATTCATGGAATTTATAGAAAGTCAATCTATAGTGTTTACAGATTGAAAAGCAGATAATCAGGGGCCCCTTCATGAAGAATAATGAGAATTTGCTTACCATTTATTAATAATTAGAGATTCTACAAAGTTGTTCAAATGAGCTAGGTCTAGCCTGGAGGACTTAGTAAAAGTCCTCAAAGAAAACTTAAGCTTTACCAGAGTAACTTCTCTCTGAAGAACAAATCAGGATGCTTCCTGACTTCTATCTAAGGTCTTTGGAAGCAAAAAGTCCAAACATGTTTATGTTATTTCTGTCATAAATCCTCTTGCTTAGGAATTAACATTATCCTTTAAAGTTTTAGCATCATACAAATGGAGAAAACCCAGGTAGGTTCTTTCCTAGATAGAAGAACTAATCAAACACAATTCACACTTTATTCCAGAATTTAAGTGTTAACGTCCCAAACATCTTTGTCTTTAATTTGAATATCTTTCCCTTCATAATTATGTAGAGAAGAGGTTTAGTATTTTTGAGGAAATTAAAATTCCTGAGCTAAAACTTGCTTTTTCTGTATACCATCACGCTCCAGAAAACATAAGAAAAATGTTAATTCTAACCTAAAAGAACCCAACTACTTCTGTGGATAATCAGTTTAAACATCCATGGGTCAGAGAAGAGGATGACAGTTTATTGTGATATACACATGTCTAAGAGAACCAGATCAAGGTCACTGACATGTTTAATATTAATTGCTAAACAACTGTCAGATGGCAATGGTTTGAGGTCGCCACCTCTCATGAGTTGAATCCAAATTGCTCTCTGAAGGAGAAATAATCTACTAAATTCTGTTCTTTCAATGATGAAAACAGGCATACCTGTCAATTTTCTGTATAGAAAATACTGTTGTATTTATTCACTCAAATGGATTTTCAGCTATGCCAATTCAATTTCTTCACTGAACCTACTAGTATATGCCTCTTTAATATACTCACATTCAAATAAATAAAAGTAACACTCTTATTGAGAGAGGGATATATACCTCAGATAAATACATTGCTCCCTCTTACATCTCTATTGTTGATGAATTTAGTTTTAATACATCCTAAAGTAATCTTTTGAAATCAGTTGTTGACCTCAGAGTACAAAGACCATGAGCCCCAACTAATTCCAAGCATTTTTTTTTGAAATATGGTAAAGATGTTGCTTTGATTGTTACCCTAAGCCACAAACTAGCATTGGATCATTTAATTCCTTCAAAAGCATTTGAAGGACTGGCTTCAAATCTTTCAAAATCTGTTTCATATATACCTATACAGAGAGGAATATAGAGAAGTTTCTGAATAAAATAATAGCATTTTGCAGTTCTCTGAAAATTGAGAGTGAACCAGAAAATGTTTATTACTGAGTTTTAGTGTCTTTTAAAGAGCCAACACCTGATACTTCAAAAACGTTAATCTCTCCAATAAACATTTTACTCTTAGAAATTCATCTTATAACATAAACAAGCCTAGTAAGTAGCATTATTAGGAGAAATTTCTGGCTGAGTTCCATACATATATTCAATTTCCTGAACACCCTCTAAAAGCAATTTTACCTTACTTGACACAACACAGAAATTAATCAGCATAAGTAAGGTAAAACTTCAATGAAAGTGTTTACATCTTGCCTGGTGCAGTGGCTCATGCCTGTAATCCCAATACTGGGAGGCTGAGGTAGGTGGATCATGAGGTCAGGAGATGGAAACCATCCTGGCCAACATGGTGAAACCTTGTCCCTACTAAAATACAAATAATTAACCAAGTGTGGTGGTGCATGCCTATAGCTACTCAGGAGGCTGAGGCAGGGGAATCCCTTGAACCAGGGAGGTGGAGACTCCGGTGAGCCGAGATCTCACAACTGCACTCCCACCTGGAAACAGAGTGAGACTTTGTCTCCGAAAAAAAAAAAAAAGTGTTTGCATCTTATTTTGAAAACATTTATAAAGAAATGTGTACCTCAGTAAGAGGGATAGATAACCTAAAATAATTATTGGGGTAAGAGCATTACATATATGATGATCACATTTTAAAAGTTTTAGCTGACCTGCAGACAAATAAAGCATGGTATTTTTGCCTTTATTCCTTAAACATAACATATATCCTTTCTCTCAATGACCTAAACTGATGATTTTTTGAAAAATCTCTGTGACTTAAGGTTTACGATTTCTAAGAACTTGCTATCTCACCATCTCTCAGTTATTCATTCACTGAAATTTTCTTTAGTCCTGTCTAAATCATACAAGTATTGTCTGCAACCAAGATGGGCAAACATCTGTTCTGACCTCTAGAACACATGGATGTTTTCTAGATACACAATAAATGGTGTCACAACAAAAAATCAAGATGCAGACTTCTCTTTACCACTGAAAATGTTTATCTCACATTTTTATCACAACTTAGGTTAGTGGCTTTTTCTTGCTACTTAGGAAATAGTGCCAAAGATCTTCAGTTGGCACTCAGAAACACAGAGAATTGCAACCAGTGTTCTAGCGTCACTTCTGAATATTCTCCTCGACAAGTGGTAGGAGCACTGACATCCTCTCACAGGAGAATAAAAGGCAAACAAAGGCTTAGTATCTGGCTTTGTAAATTTAAAGCAAGTGTAGCGCCTTCTATGTCTTTGTATAAACTTTTATATGACTCAAATAGAAGATAAAAATCTAATAGAGACTTTCAGAAGGTCAAATATGAAAGAAAATTGTATCTAATGAATAAACTTATTTCTGCTGAAGTAAACAGCAGATCACAATTTCAAAAAGAATCTATATTATTGTTTGACAGTATACCTAAAGTACAAATGTGGCTCCATATTATGTGAGATTTTGGTACATTATTTAAAATTCTGAAAGCATTAAGCAATTTCAACCTATATAGAAGTATGACAACTTGTGATTATATAGACTATAAGGCTAACTCTTTTAATTTTGTACAGATGTTGAGTCCTACCTCTGCATGTGTGCATTGAGAATCCAGATGAAAAAAAAATTAAGTTGTATTTTTCAAAAAACTTGGTTAGATATTTTTATTTTACTTAAACATTTGGTTTTGTGGAGTACATATGTAAATTATATTGCTTGATGACCCATCTGAAAATAGTCACTGGTGGCTTCTGTGATTTGTGAATAGGAGAAAATATGAACAGCACAATGACTTACATCTAGCAGCCTGTGCTTGCCAAGACAATTGGGAATTAAATATTTAAATATATGGAAATAATATCTTTGTGGTTACATATGTGACCTCCAAATAAGACCAAACTAATTCCTTCAGAGGGCCAAGAGATAGAGAAGCCACAGGAGTAGAGCAACATCCAGAAATTAGTGAAGACAAACATTACACAAAGACATAGAAAAGCTGAGATTTTGGTTTTAAGAAATTTTCCTCTTTTTAAGTCAATGTCCTGGTAAACAGGAACTATGTATTCAGATATGTATATTGATATATGTGTATGTGTGTGCATTTACTCTGGGTAGATAAATAAATATTATATGGATACACATGTACTTTCATTTGGTATTATATATAAAATTTCATCTGGCTATTATATTAAATATGCCATATATAATAAATGTGTGTGTGTGTGTGTGTGTGTACATGTGTGAAATTTAGCTATAAATTGTGGGCAGGGAAAGAAAAAGCAAAAAAAAAAAAGAAAAGTCAAACCTCAGAAGAGGATATGTTGATATAGTGTTAGTGTGTTCTCCAAGTCTTGAAAAAAATGGGTTTTACATTTTTGTTTGATATTTTTATAATCTCAAATTTGTAACAATAACATATAGTGGTTTTTAATTGAAAACCAGGAAGATAATTGCCTGAGGACAGGTGTTAGAGACCAATTTGGGCAACATAGTGAGACCTAATCTCACAAAACTGTATTTTAAAAAATTAGTCACTTGTGGCAGTGCATGTTTGTAGTCCCAGCTACAGCTAAATGGGAGGAGGAGGCCTTGAGCCCAGGGAGACTGAAGCTAAAGTGAACCGTGACCACCTCATTGCAACTCAAGCCAGGGTGACAGCAACACCCTGTCAAAAAAGAGAGAGAGAGAGAGAGAGAGAGAGAGAGAGAGAGAGAGAGAGAGAGAAAAGAAAGAAAGAAAGAAAGAAAGAAAGAAAGAAAGAAGAGAAAAGAGAAAAATGAATAGGTTAAATATGCATAATTTCATGTTTGTTAAATTATACACAGCCATGAATTTACTATTAATAAGTATTTTACCACTTTCTTTTTTGTTGTCTTTAGCTCTCCATCAACATAAATACAAGTATATGAAAAAGTACTCTACAGTACAGTATCTTATATCTTTAGTTCTGCACTATCTTCCCTTCTTTATCACTTTATCTTTTCAATCAGTTTCAAGCTTCCTTTGGTTTTATCAGCAATGTATTACATTTGCATAGCATTATGTATTATTATGCAACCATATGAAAGTACCTTTTTATAAGTAAAAAATGGTTGATTATTAGCAATTTCATATGGCTTAAACTTAACTCTTCTCAAAGTGTATTTTTATGAATTCTCTCATTTGATAACAACTTTGTCATAAGATTAATACTCAGGTTACACAAAAGAAAATAAGGTTTTAAAGCGTTATTATGAAGTCTGAATCAGCCAGATATGTTAAAGTACTGGTGCTTTGATTGTAGATTAAAGATGTGAACGTGAATATACAAAGCCATTGTCCTGAAATTGGTTTTAATTAAAAGCTCAAAATTACATTTCCATCTTCCAGCCACAACCTCTTACCCTACAAAAAAGTTATCATGATGATTAACTTGGGGCCTTTCTTCACTGAACTACCAATTATTCTTTTCAGCGCTTCTTTTATTATCATGACTTTAACAATATATTTTCTGGTCTTACTAATATATTTTTTATTAAGAAGCTTAGTTGGTTCTACAATGATTAAAGAGTAGATCATGGCCAAGTTTCTTTTAAAAATGAAGAGTGCTAATACTTAGCAAGAGGAGAAAAAATTGAGGACAAAAATTTGAGGAAATTTAATTTGCGTCACTTGCCCATAGTAGGGTAACTGTGGCAACTGTACGCAAAATGCAGCAGTCATGCATTTCATCAGTGATAATATATGACTAGACTTTCCACTTTTTTTTTTTTTTTTTTTTTTTGGTAGGCACAGCACCTCCCAGTGTTGCTCAGTCTGTTCTCGAACTCCTGGCTTCAAGCAATCCTTCTGCCTTGGCCTCTCAAAGTGCTGGGATTACAGGTGTGAGCTGCCACACCTGCATTTCTTCTCAGTTTTTAAAATCGGTATAAAGTATAAAATTATGTTCATAACTAAGGTTGAAAAATACTAGCCCTTCACCCCTTACTCCTTCTCATTTCCCAAACCCTGGGAGTCTAATGGTTTGTAAAATGAATTCGCAAACCAAGAGTCATTGCTTTTTTATTCTACTATTTACCTATTACATGGAACACACAGAAAGAAGTTGGGTAGTACCTCCTGGAAGAATAAAAAAGAAGAACTCTGGGGAATAATTTCTGGGAATATATTATACCACATGAAATCTGGAAAACTCCTTCATTCTCATCTGCCTTTTTTCCATTCCAAATCAACAAACTAATTGGATAAAATTTTGCTCAATTAAGTTATTTGTCCTGCAAACATTACTTCTAGGATATCACTTAAAATTTAAGGTAATTAAGTCTTCCCACAAAATAAAATTATTTTAAAATATACAACCATATTTTATACATTTATTCATATTTTCTCAGAATTACTGTATTTTGAGAAAAAGTATTATATTGAAATTCTGTATTTTCCTTACTTAGCATTGCATTGGGAAGAAACTGGATCCCATCTGTTTGATTCAATTGTTTACCTCAAAGGGAAAGTAAGTTCTAGAAAAAAACTCTTAAAAAACTGTGTTGATGTACTTTCTGATTCTATGACATAGAATAAGGAGCTATATAAAGAATTCTTAGAACTATGTTATAGAATAGAAACATGTATAGAGCAGAATTCTTAGAATTATCCTGCAATCAGATGAAATGACATACTCTTCTTTTTTTGGCTTTTTTTTTTTTCCTCTTTGCTTTAAAATCAAGTTAAAGCAATTTACCTTGACTGTATTTGCAGTATTCCTACCTCACCTACATTATCGTTATTGAGTAATTCTGTTCCTTTTCATGACAATGAAATTACATTTTGAAACTTTCTAATTTAAAGCAGGTGCACTCTGAGTGATTATATGTGTCATGTATACAAGTCAAGACAGACACCAATCCCCAGTGTACAGGTGTATCAGACAATGTGACAAGGGATGGAGTAGTAATTATAAAAGACCTGTTGACATTACATGTTTTCTAAATCCCATTAGAATGATGCATTTTTAACTTAATGTTAAAATTTTTACAGTGTCTATACTTGATACACTAAAACAGAGCAACAATATGTGAGAATAATATTTCAATCACTGTGTCATCTCTGTATCTTTCCTATTTAGGAACCCATGGTATTTTTATGATTTCCATTTTTATTCAAAAATATTAAAATGTTTATAACCACATTTCTATTTTCAGAAGAGCTATTGTAAAATGACTTAAAACTCTGTGATCCCTTAATAAATTCTATATAAAAAGCATGCATTAAAGTGGTCAGGACTATTTAAAACACAGTAGTATTTGTGCATATGTATGTGTGTGTATTTTGAGAGTGAACAGCCATGAAACACATCCTCATAAACTAGCCTAATACATCTTCCAAGGAAAGTGCTATTTTCATACTATTTTATCTGACATTAATAGTTTTGCAGAATGTCACAGAATATTCTATATAAAAGAATCCTAGGTGTCCACCACTCTACAAATTAGATTATGCATAAGCCTATCCTGAAAAGTGCTAGAATATCTCTGTTCAGAGAACTCATGTAAATAAATTAGCTCTTTTTCTTAAAAGACACCCTTGCTGTATCTATGTGTTCTTTTTTTACCACACCTGGACAGATTTCAACTCATAAACAAACATCCAATTAAATCTTAAGCATAATTAATGCAACCAAAACGCATGAATATCAATATTATTCTTTTCAATTTCATTAGCTTAAAATATTGAATCTTTTTGTTTCCTAAGAACCAGAGCCCTGTGGTTTCATCTCAATATTAAATCATCTATAATGATGAGTCAAAGTCATATTAGAAAGCATTGCAAGTCACATAGCCATTATCTATTATGTACCATTGATGAACGCTTTGGGAGGGTGATGTTAAATCTTCTCATATTTAATTTAGGAATCCCATTAGATATCATAACACAGTTTATACACTTCAGTGTCTCCTGGGTGGCAGACTTCACAGAATGAAGCCAGGAGCCTTATGTTGAGGGAATAGGAATTTTCAATGTGTTCTTCCTTCATCATGAAAAAAAGCAACCGGAAAACAAATAGCTTACAGCAATCTTGATGGTATCTTATGTGATTTTTCTCAGTAAGAAACAACGCAAAGAGGAAAAACAAACTTAACATGGTTAAAAAGCAGAGGCTGCTCATCCGGATTTATCTTGAGTTATGCTTTATTAGTTAAAAATCCTTCAAAGCTTACTGATTGTTTGGTTCATGAGGTGAAGAGCATGCATCTTCAAAGACAGAAGAACCAAGATCTGCTAAAAAGGAAGGCTCCCGTGATGATGCAGTTACTGCCACTCAGACCAGAAAAGATTCTGGCCCTGATGCAGTTGATCGCTTGGGCCATGAGTTGATCACTGCTGTGTCCCACAGAAAGCCTGAACAAGTAGAACTTTTTTTGAGTCATTCAACTATAGAATTTTCACTTTAAAGGGAACGAAGTTTTTTCCTCCAAAATGTTAAAACATAGACTAACCAGGAAAGATTTATATATGTTGAGATTAAAAACACTATGGATTTTTTAACACTATTAATAAATTACTTTTAAGGCCTTTGAGTTTAAAACTCTCAGGAGGCCTCTCAGGCTGTATAAATTACACAGGGCTCTCAGAGATCACAAATTGTCTAAAGAAAAAGGGTCATGAGGAAGGCATGAGCTTTCCCCATGTTTTCATGACTGAATTTCCATAATTTAGTGAATTTGGTTTCTACCAATGAGAGAAGGTGGATGGGGGAAGGAACAACAAAGCTATCTTGAAACGAGATACAAAAGAGTAAATATTTTCCCAGTTAGAATTTTAGTGGCTTTGAGGGTATTGAAAGAAGCTACTATGAACAATTATACATCAACCACTTGGATAACTAAGAAAACATATCTAGATTCCTAGAAACATACAACCTATCAAATGAATCATGAATATAAAATTTGAACAGATCATTAACTGTTAAGGAGATTAAATCAGTAACTATAAGCTTCCCAAAAAAGAGAAGCCTTGATGAGATGGTTGCACTGGAGAATTATACCAAACATTTAAAGAAAAAATAATGGTAATTCTCAGAATTCTCTAAGAAATAGAAGAGAAGGGAACACTTTCAAACTCATTTTATGAGGCTAGCATTATGGTAACAGTGATACCAAAGCCAGACAAAGACACTACAGAAAAAGAAAACTACAGGCCAATATCCCTAGTGAACACAGATGCAAAACCTCACAACAAAAAACTAACAAACCAAATGTAACAGCACATTAAAAGGATCGTACACCATGACCAAGTAGGATCTATTCCTGGGTTGCAGGGATGGTTCAAAATACAAAAAACAAATCAGTGAGATACACCACATTAGTAGAATGAAGAACAAACTCCATGATCTTCTCAGTAGATGCAGGGAGAACAAAAGCATTTTACTAAATTCAACACCCTTTCATGATAAACACTCTCAACAAAGTAGGAATAGAAAAATTACCGCAACATAATAAAGGCCACATGTGAAAACCTACAGCTAACAACATACTCAAAAGTGAAAAACTAGGACCTCTTTCTATATGATCAGGAACAAACAAGGCATTAGTGCCCACTCTTGTCACTTCTATTCAAAATAGTATTTGAACTTCCAGCTAGAGCAATGAGGTAAGAAAAATAAATAAAAGGCATCAAAGCCAGAAAACTGTAGAAAAAATATCTGTTTGCAGATGCCATGATTTTATACGTAGAAACCCTAAAGACTCCATAAGAAAAAAAAGTTAATAAGAAAAAAGTTTCAGAATACGAAGTAATCATACAAAAAATTGTGTTTCCATACATAATAAAAAATTTTAAAAAATTTAAGCCAATTTTATCATATCATCAAAAGAATAAAATACTTAGAAATAAATTTACCCAAGGAGGTAAAAAACATATATACTGAAGACTTATATACTGATTAAAGACACAGATAAATAGAAAGGTATCCTGCGTTTCTGAATTGGAATGCTTAATATTGTTAAGATGTCCAAACTATCTAAAGCAATCAACACATTCAAATTCATTGCAATCTTTATCAAACTCTTAATGTCATTTTTTGCAGAAACAGAAAAAAAAATCCTAGACCTCAATACCCAAAACAGTTGAACTACCGTGTGTGTGTGTGTGTGTGTGTGTGTGTGTGTGTGTGTGTAAGAGAGAGAGAGAGGAGACAGAAAGAAAGAAAGAAAAAGAGAGAGACAGAGAGAGAGAGGGTCTCACTCTGCTGCTTACACTGGAATGCAGTGGCAGGATCATAGCTCACTACAGCCTCAAACTCCTGGGCTTGAAATATCCTCCAACCTCACGCTCCACAGTAGCTGATACAACAGGTACACACCATTATGCCCAGCTGCTTTAAAACATTTTTTGTAGAGACCAGGTTTTGCTTTGTTGCCCAGGCTAGTCTTGGATTCCTGGGCTGTAGCAATCCTCTCACCTTGGTCTTCCAATGTTCTAGGACTATAGACGTGAGCCACCAAGCCTGGCCAGCCAAAATCATCTTAACAGAGAAGACCAAAGCTAGAGGCCAAACATCTTGTTATATGCTACAGCATAGATAAACCTTGAGGGTCTCATGCTAAGTGAAATAAACCAGTCACAGAAGACAAATTTGCTCTTATTCCACTTATATGAGCTACCTAAAATAATCAAACTCATAGAAGTGAAAGGCAGAATGGTAGTGGTCAGGGGATAAGAGTAGGGAAAATAAGGAGTTGCTGTCAATGGTTAGAGAGTTTCAGTCATGCAAGATGAAAAAGGTCTAGAGATCTTCCCTACAACAATGTCCATATCATTAAAAATAGAGTCCTGCCTACTTAGCAATTTGTTAATAGGATAAATTACATGTTATATGCTTTAAAGAGTCCCAATCAAAGGAAAGAAAAAAGAATCTCAATAATCTTTAGGGCAGTGATTATTTCCTTGAATTATTTCCATGGTCACCCTATCACTTAAAAAAAAAAAATCTGTAGTTGCTCATTCAGCCATACAGAAATGGTTACAAATCCCAACTTATTGGCACTTTACTGTTAACACTGAACTGAGCAGACTTCACTCGTGATGATTCCTGTGTTTGCCATTTACATTGTGTCAGCCTGACTTGTCCTTGGATGCACTAGCAACACTCTGTGCACTTGTCAATACACACATTTTCCACTGCAAATGTTGGTTACAGGTCACTTTTTCCTTAAATTTAATTGAAACATTTAAGCAAGTAGTAACTAGGACTCATTCTTTTCAATTAATGCATCTATAAGAACCCATGGTTGATATTCTCTTAGTCCTGGGGATGAGGTTATTAAAAAAAAGCCATAAAGTGGTTCAGAAAATTGCTCTGGCCCATCCTAATTTCTCTTCTGTATGAATTCCTATTGAACTTATGACCCACTCTATTGCATCTTAGTGCAGAATTGCTTTCTAATAGTGTCTTCACTTGTTCTCTTTCCCCATTAAATTATCTCACTGTTACTTTACTTTTTTACACTACTTCCTGCACAGGTGTTGTGTGTCCCATAATTTTATTGCTTGAGTGATATGAACTAATCGAACTCACATGACTGACAGTTCAGTGGAGGGTGGCCTTTTGACAGAGTGGAGAAGAACCTTGACCCTAATATTGCTCAGCTGTTCTGCTATGGACCTATTCTAAGACCATAAACACTTTTTCAACAATTTAACTTTCTGAATAGATAATATATTCATAAAACTCAAGAATTAAAAAGCACAAAAAGATGTATGATGCAATGTTTCCAACCTATTCCTGTCTTCAGCCTACCTTTCATCCTCACTATATCCTCTACCCAGGTGACCCTGGGATGTAGACAGCAGTATCTAAAGTTTGCCAGATGCTTTTCAAGTAGAACATTGTTGTTTTCAGTTGTACACAAGGAGGAGTTTGGTGGGGTTTCAGGTTCCAGTTTCCAGATGTCGTCTCTCTGTCAGGGATCAAAACCACCTGCAGTGCCAATTTCAGTTCTCAAGCAATTAAACACTAAATAAACACACCAAGTAGATACGGAATACCCATGAGGGCTATGTTTGTGTCACAGATTATGGAGAAGATAGGGATAAACAGCTAAATTATTAATCTTGAAACAGGTATGTGAAAAATTATCATATCTACATTAAATTGTCAATAAAACCATATTTTCTATTTAAGCAGGTGTGAGATTTCCATATATGCATTTACCCCATCAACATATTTATTTAGGATTTGGCAGAAGTTTAGGTGTTATCAATGACAATCTACTCATTTAACTAATGAGAAAACTGAAGTTCAGAGATGCATCATGGTTTATAATTAAGAATATGAAGAATCTGGACATAGCCAGAGTTGGTTTAATCCAAGCTTGTCCAAACCACAGCCCACAGGCCCCATGCAGCCCAGGACAGTTTTGAATGCGGCCCAACGCAAATCCTTGAACTTTCTTAAAACGTTATAGGGCTGGGCGCGGTGGCTCACGCCTATAATCCCAGCACTTTGGAAGTCGGAGACCATCCTGGTCAACATGGTGAAACCCCGTCTCTACTAAAAATATAAAAAATTAGCCGGGCATGGTGGCGCGTGCCTATAATCCCAGCTACTCGGGAGGCTGAGGCAGGAGAATTGCCTGAACCCAGGAGGCAGAGGTTGCGGTGAGCCGAGATCACGCCTTTGCACTCCAGCCTGGGTAACAAGAGCAAAACTCCGTCTCAAAAAAAAAAAAAAAATTATAGATTATTTTTGCAATATTTTTTAAGCTCATCAGCTATCATTAGTGTATTTTATGGGTAGCCCAAGACAACTCTTCTTCCAATGTGACCAAGGGAAACCAAAATATTGGACACCCCGGGCTTAGTCCTACCTCTTAGCAGCTATGTGACATTAGACAAACTACGTAACATCTATATGCTTCAATTTTCCCATCAGTAAAATGGAAATAAGAATATATCTTTCATAATATTGTAGTGATTATCAAGTGAGTTAACATGCTTAAATGGCTAAGGAGGATGCTTGACATAGAAAAAGCACTACAGAAGTGCAAGCTGTTATTATAGGTAAAGTGTCTTGTGAAAGATGAGAACAGCTGGGAGAATCTAGAGAGGACTATATGCTGATAAAATGATGTACTGAATTATCCATTACAAAGCATTAGAGGAAAATAAAATTCATAGTATGGTAATATACACATTGCACATGTGAAAGAACAATGTAAGAAGGCTGAATTAGAAGAAGCAAATTACATTGGGTCAGGTCATAAACAAGGAATAAATAAACCAATAAGGTGGACAAACAAGTAAGCTTTCATAAGCATCGGTGCGCCAAGGCAAAGGTCTCAGAGACTCCAAATCCACTTAGTTCTGGAAATGTTTCCTTTTCTTTTCTTTTTTGTTTTTTCTTACATTTTCTGAGGGAAAATATAGAATGAAAAGGACATATACTCACAGGTAAGTGCTTAATTTTTGGATAGAAAAATATTTTAAACACTAAATCACTTTGAATCAGGTTTCAGCAAATTTTGGTCTTCATTGTATTTAAGTAAGTCTAGTTAGTACCTATAATTTAAGAGCTTTTACCAAGCAAGAAAATAAAAAGAATTAGGTATTGCTCATCTTTTCCTATGTGAGTGCTAACATGAATTTTTAAAATATAAAACAAAGTGAAAGATTAGTATAATTTTGTTTTTTATTTTGAAATAAATAAAACTTTCTGTTAAATTATCTTCAGATACGTTTCTCTCAATATCTAAAACAATTACTAAATGAGATATGTTTCAAAGAATTCATGCTTTTATTAAAGAGAAAATGGATAGTAACGTTCACAAGTACCACTGATTTGCAATTTCCAGATTAGTTCTATTTAAATGATCGAATAACAAATAAGGAAAATCTTAAAAAGTATTTTTCTGCAGAAAATGCACAAATAGATTCCACTCTTGATAGATCTCAACTTTGCATAATATAAGCCACTCGATGGGTGCAGTTAGCCTATAGAGCCTTTAATGACTTTACAGCCAAATCTAATCAAGCTTAGATTGCAACAGGAAGTAAAGGACACACTCCTATTTGATCAAAATGTGAATGCTGAGAAAGAGAAGAGGGAACAATGTACCTTGTAAATTTATGATAAGGTAATTAGCAACCTTGCTAATGTAGTTCTTCAAATATTAAATCCTCATTTTCATTCTTCTTCCCTACCAAATTTAATATACAATGAGAACTCCTTAGCTTAATTACGAAAATAATAATAATGGCGTTAAGTGTCTATCAATCCAGCTTAAGTCCCTACCTAAAATAGAGAACCTGGCATTCTAATTAAACTGCAGACAAGTACTTTATTTATAGAGTTATTGTTTATACATTATAACAAATTAATTTGATTGAAGCTCTAACTGATTATGGGCTACAGAACATACTTTCAGAGCAAGGAGACGGGCATACAGTTGCATTTCCAACATTTAGACACTAAGCATAATTAGAGAAAGTAACTATAGAAGTCAATTATCAATGTGGACTTGCACCCTGGAGACCTGGGCACGATTACAATTCCAGGGACCTCTTTGAGTTGTCATTTTAATTATTTGCATATTAAGAGCTCTGTGGGCAGGCAATACTTCAAAACATAGGCCAACACAACTCCTTCAACTGTCACTAAGCTCAACATTGCCAAATATATTTTAGTTGTCAAGTGATTTTGGATACTAAAGAGATTATTTAAAGTCTGTCACAAAGCCGTTAGAGTGAGAAGACTGAGGTAATCACCTATGGCCCTACGCCATCAATGCAGACCTGGGGGTGCTGAAGATTTGAAAATGTGAACAGAAATTTTTTTTTCTGGAAAAAATAATAAAGAGTAACAATACCCATCATACAACTACAATAAAATAAATGCTTTACAAATAAAATCACATAATAGATACTCAAATTCTGGTGAATCTTGGTTATCGTAATTAGCAGCAGAGGCAACAGCAATATTTACATTACTGACTCACATAGCGCCACTTTTTCTATGAATTAATGTTTCTGAAACTAGACTGCAGAATACATAAAAAGTCCTTTTACCATAAGTACAAAGTGTTTTGTCTACATGCTAATTAAGTTTGCCACAGTGTTTTCTATGCTTCTAGAAGACAAATAATGCTTTCTTGGTTCGAAAGAGCACTTGGGATAGTGCTGGATCCACAGTAAATGTCCAGTAACTGGTTATTTATTGCTTGATACTTAAGTAAAGTAAGCAAACAAAATGAAGGATTCAATGTTAAAGAATCAAACAGGGATTGATTCGTGGGATGAAAATGAGAACACTGTCTGGGAGGTGCATTTAACTCTTGTATCTTTCAAATTTATATCAAATGTTTCTGGGACATTTTGAGTTGACTTTTATCTCTGTGAATGGCAACACTACACAACATTGATGGTAAACCTCATTTTCTGTTATCCCTAACAATGCCTCACACACACGATGAACAAGAAATGAGAAACAATGTGGTCAGGCTTTCTGTCATAAATTCTGCTTCTAGAGCACAATCTGCTATGCAGAAGAATAGAGAGGAAGACAGAGCCACAAAGTCTGAATGTGCCACCAAACTATATTTTTTTCACACAAAAAAGGGAAAGTAGAATAAGAGACTGAATGAGAAGGAGAAATAACAGACAGTATTGAGTACTTGTTAACATCCAATATATAAAAATCTATCTGAATAAACAGAGAAAAAATATGACTATAGTATTATTATTGCTACAGTTCAAACCCTTTGAGTGTGTGTATATATGAAAAAACAGATGCACAAAAAATATCAAATGTGATAATTTATAGATCTTAAATATTTAAAGGGTATGGCTATTATACCTTGGCTCATTCTCATTCACATTTTAAATATAAGATGTAGGGAAAGGCAATACCTAAAAAATTACCATTCCTAAAATCTTATAATTTCACAATGTTCTACACAGAAGTAGTTGCTTTTAAAACTCTAGTATGTATTTGAGTTGTGTGACTACCTGAGAATGGAATATGCTAGGATCCAGCAAAGGGAAATTGAGGTTTGGCCTAAGGGCTAAACAAATAAATATGTTGAGGCCAGAGGCATAGTCGAAGGTCAGCTCCTCGGTAAGAAAATAGATAGTCGGCATATGAAAACTCCAGGTAAATCTAGGGCCCAGATAAAAACACCCACTTCTCCAGGGTCATGCAGGGCTAAAATAGAGCAGCCTGGGAGTATGGATACAAACTGGACCAGCAAGAACTATTACCTCAGAAATTGGAACTTGGTGAGGCAGCTTCTCATTAGTAAGATGAATAACAAGAGGGAATACCTGTTTTAAAATTGCATCAAGCTAACTAAAAATGAAAGATTAGGTGCAGGCGTCCACAATTTGTTATTACTTTTTTCCATCTTGGAGACCAGAATTTTCCTATGCTTTGAATTAACCACATACAAGTGACAGACTATAGAGAAGAAAAGTCAATAAATTAGTAAATCAATAGGGCTGGCTTTATGTAATTTGCCAGCATCATTTTCCCCTGGATGCTTCCACTGTATCCATAGTTATATTTAGTCGTTTGGCAAAATAGGGCACCCACATCCTTGGCACAGTTCAGGAGCTTGAACTGTAACTGTGAACAAACACAATTCCTCCTGTGATACTGTGATTTATAATGAGATATATACATTTGGTCTTCATCCCTATTTCCTGACACACAACTTTTAAAATACTTGAAATCTCTGGAGTGATAAGAATATCATTTGTATGCTGATGAATGATTGCTGGCTGGTAGCCTCTAGGTAGCTTCAGAATGGGGGCCAGTCACCAAGACCAAGACAGAAGTAGAGGGTTAACAGTTTCAGCCCCACCGCCAACCTCCAAGTAGGTGAGAGAGGCTGAAAGTTAAGTCGGTAACCAATGACCAATGATTTAATCAATCAAGCCTATGTAATGAAGCTTCCATAATAACTCAAAAGGACTGAAGTCAGGGAGCTTCCTGAGAGCTGGACATGTAGAGGATCCCAGAGAAAGTATAGCAGCTCTGTGCCCCTTCTTATGTACGTCTTCATCTGACTTTTTATCTGTATCCTTTGCACTATATTTTACAATAATCAAGACAAATGAAATTATAATGGCTATAGACAGAGAGTGAATTCTTAAACTTAAGAAAAACAAGATAGTTTCAGAGAGTGATTGATCAGTTATTGGAGCTATAGTGAAACCAGAAGATGTGGTTGAGAGGGAGCGGGGAGGGGAAAGAGGGGCCACAGGATGGAGGATTCCTTAATTAAAGGCGCTAATTGGAACATCCTCACTAAAAAGATAGCATCTGAGCTGAGATTAAAATGACAAGAAAAAGCCAGTCATGTAATCTTTTGGGGACAGTTTTACAAATAGAAGTAAAAACAAGCATGAAAGCTCCAACTAGGAAGAATTTAAAGTATGTAAGAAAAGCAAAGACAGTCAGTAAGGACTGGGAGCAAAGCCAAGGAAGGCAAGTGAGGTATGATGCAGCCTGGAATCACAGATCATGTGGCCAGAATAAGGAGTCTGAATTTAGAGATTAGATGGAAAGACTCTTCTGGCCATCTTGCTACTAGATGATGGTGGCTTGATTAATGAATGCATCACCTGTGAAAATGAAAGGATCCATATAAACTTGGGATATGTTTTAGAGGTGAACCTAAGTAAACTTTCAACTGCTGGGGTGACTATATATGTTCGCATTTTAAAGTGGGGGTTAGTGAAGGATCAGATGACTTCTAGGTATATTTGGCTTGAACAACAAGGTATATACTAATGTTATTTATTGAGAGGAGACTTGCAGAAATTAGGAACTAGAAAAACGAGAATGGATAGCACTCTTTTGGTCTTGAGAAGTTTGAGATACCTCTTAGACATCTTGTGAAAATGTCAAGCAGAGGGTTTTTACATAAATTAGGAGCTCATTGCAGAGATCAGAATTAGAGATAGACATTTGGGATTCATCAGCGTTTAGGTGGTACTAAAACCCACAGTAAAGAATCATCCTCAGAAAGACTATAACATTTCAGACCAGCTTTTGGAAGCCAACAGAGCAGAAGTCAGCAAGAAAAGCCAAGAAGAGCAGTTGATATGGAGGAGAACTTAGCATCATGACACTACAACAGACAGCGTTTGAAGAAGGGAAAAATCATCAACTTTGTTACTTGCTACCGCTGAGTCCACAAAATGAGGACAGAAATGTGATTTGGCACATAGTGACCTTGGTAATGGTCTATTCAGTTAAGAATGGCAAGTAGCCTGGAAGAAACTATGGAGGTTGATGCTTATGATACAATGAATTAAAATACATCAGTATTTCTAGCAAAGAAAAACTATCATTTTTACCTATACTTCAAATCATCCCTGATTTCATGAATATCACAATATAAGATTTGATTATAATTTATCATTTTATAGCAGTGAATTTTTTAAGCAGTGAAAACTCACAATAATTAGCAGCAAATAGTTCATATGTTTATAAAATACTTTGGGGAAATATTCCCTGATACTTAGTCTCCCAAATGGCATTACTATTAAAAGCAATAGATGTGACCCTCTGGCTATAACAGTAAAAAAGTAATTTTTAAAAATGAAGAAGAAAGTAAACTCTTTGAAAGACTTACTTTCAAATGTCACAATAGCAATAAATTGATTCCCACATATAAAATTAATGTTTTTATTTATGAAGTACTCAACTTTTGTAACATAATATGTAACTTTTCTTTTATAGATGATTTTATTTGCTAGAATTCTAGAGTTTGAATGAACCCAATTAAGTGTGCTCTGTTTGTCTTCTCAGCCTGCCCTTAGCAAGACTCACAATGTGAGTTCTGTTCTACTTGCTATCAGGAGAAACTGCGCAGGAACCCAAAGAATACTGCCTGCTGGAAAAAAAAAAAGAGCTAATTTCTTCCTAAGTCTCTGACCGTGGCCACATAGAACACAGCATCCGTTTATAGAGTCTGCTAATTGGCACTAGGACATTGTCTGGGTTTGTACTCCTTTACTGGCAAATGCAGCTCATTTTTATTTATGCTCTTCAATAGATTCAGCTACCAATACATACAGATATGGATTATGAAAAATTATCTAGGCAGATAAAAAGAACTGAAATTTGAGACAGTTTAGTGGCTTAGCAGGGAGAGGGAGCTAGGCCAAAACTACCTTGAAGAAGGAGTATTTTGTGAAAATGAGCAAAGCCCCATGTTCACTACTGAATAATAAAAACACTCATCCACATGCCGACATGACACAGGGATTTTATTATGAATTGTCACACACTGTAGTTTTATTAGTACCTATTCAACACTAGGCTAATTTAAAAGCACTTGAAACCTTGGGCAGATGTGTTTATATGAAAAAAAAGTTCAAATAGCTCTGCATCATATACTATCTACTATAAATAAAATAAGACTCAATTCTTCTCAGTCCTGAAACACATTCATTTCCATCTGAGCTGCCTGCACTAAGGACCACTTTCATCATTCCTAGGGCAACAAAGTTCCCTGTGGTGTCCGAACTTCATGGTGTGCATTCTCCCTTTGCCTAATTTTAACTGCTTGATTCATTTATAATACATCTCCTCCCATACTAGATTCCTAGAAGAGGTCTCATTTAATGTTTTTAAAATTTAAGTTAATATAATTAACATTGAAAAACTGGTAGTCCTTACTAAATCTCAACATAAGCATACTCCATGGCCTAGACTTTTCACTCCTAAGCGCAGACCCGTAGAAAAGACTATACACATCCACCAAATGACATGCACTAAAGTGTTCACAGCAGCACTATTTATATTACTTTTATTTTTGTGGGTATAGTAGGTGTATATGTTTACAAGGTACATGAAATGTTTTGATGCCGGCATACAATGTGAAATAAGCACATCACCGAAAATGGGGTCTCTATCCCCTCAAACATTCATCCTTTCAGTTACAATCTAATTACACTCTTTATTTATAAATATAAAATAAAGTTATTAAAACTACCTAAATGTGTGTACTCAAGTCCAGAATAGAATGGATAAAATCCTCAAACAGAAACTGTAATAAAATGAGAATGAACAATCTACAACTTCACGCAATGATAAATCTCTATAACAGATTGTTAAGCCAAACACATCAAATAACATAGATCACAGTGAGTTATTTTATTACATAAAGTATAAATACTTTATCCTGACTAATATACCAGGTCTGAGTAAAATAATTGGGAAATTTTAGCTAATGCAAATATGTCTAATTTCCTTTTTATAAGTACAAAAACCAGTCACAATTAGATTATGTTGCTACAACTGTGGAAGCTAGGGAGTAGAAAGGGCATTCCAAAACTCTGCTGTTGTTCTTGGATCTGGGTGCAGGTTACACAAATGTGTTCAGTTTGTCAAAGTTTTTCAGGGTGCATTAATGTGTTGAGATATGTAAACATGTCTGTATTTTGTATACAGTTTGAAAACAATTTTGAAACCCTTAAATATCTAAAACTTATTTTTAAAACACGGATGTTACACCTACCCTGATATTTGGACGGAATTTCCAGTCTTGTAACAAAAGAAAATTCTCCAGAATATGAATAGAACTAGCGGCAGACTTTTATGTCATGCAAACAGTTCGTTTGCTTTCTAAACTAGATTGTACTTTTCCCAAGAGCACAAGCCATTTCTTTTGTGTCTGTTTTTGCATAGGTGCCTAGAGAAACAGTGTTCTGAGTGACCCTGATTGTTCACATTGAGTAGTAGCGGCAGGCAAGCAAGGAAAAGCAGGGTTGAAATGGGGAAGGCTTTAAATAATAACTGGTTCCAAGTTTGGATTGCAGCTTCTAGGCAATAGTCAACTGTAAAGATTTTGAGTGGGACAATACAATAAAGAAAATATTATCTTAGGCATGCGTACATACTAGAATTGAGAAAATCAATGCCAGCAGACTGGTTAGCAGGGTTAGTTTAAGCCTGAACTAGGATGATACTGGCACCAATGGAAAACAGGAATAGGCATACATGAAAAAAAAATCTACAGACAAAAATAATCTACAGAACTTTGAAACTGATAGAGGTTAAAAGAGCTGAAAGGTTCTAAAGTGACTGAATGTTACACACTGAGTGAGAGCTTAGAGGCAGGAAAATCTTATGGATTAATTGGTTTGGGAAGACAATGAAAAAATGACATAATGGGCCAGGCATGGTGGCTCACACCTGTAATCCCAGCATTCTGGGAGGCCAGGGCAGGCAGCTCACCTGAGGTCAGTAGTTCCAGACCAGCCTCGTCAATGTGGTGAAAACCTGTCTCTACTAGAAATAAAGAATTAGCTGGGTAGGGTTGTGGGCACCTGTAATCCCAGCTACTCTGGAGGGTGAGGCAGGGAGAATTGCTTGAACCCAGTAGGCAGAGGTCGCAGTGAGCCAATATTGCACCAATGCACTTCAGCCTTGGTGATAAAGTGAGACTTTGTCCCCCCACCTCAAAAAAAAAAAGGCATAATGCTAGCCAAAGTTGGAGGTCAATGCAATACAGAACTCACAAAAATACAGGACCCAGATTTCATGTATGCAAGGTTTCCGTTTCCCCCAGCGTATTAAATATACTAAAGGGGCTCACAGATACAGTGCGAAAGCATGGGAAGATTTAGACACACTAAACATCATCAAAACTAAAAACATTATTTCTTCAAAAATGACAGACCAAGAGGAAATTATTTTCAAATCACAAATCTGACAAAGGACTTGTATTCAGACTATGTAAGGAACTCTCGAAAGTCAACATTCAGAATACCTACAAATCAATTTAAAAATGGGCAAAAGAATTAAAAAGACACTTAACCAAATAGATAAATAGAGGGGTAAGCACAGGAAAAAAAATTCAACATTAGTCATTAGGGAAATGCAAATTAACACCACTATGAAATGCAAATTAATACCATGTTCTATATATATATATTGTAATGAATAAAATGAAAAACACTAATAGTACCAAGTGCTGACAAAGACGTAGAACCACTAGAACTCTAACATATTGCTGGTGAGAATGCAAAATGGTACAGTTCCTCTGGAAAACATTTTGGCAGTAGCCTATAAAATTAAATATATACTTGCCATATGTCCCCGAGATTCTACTTTTAGATGTTTACCCAAGTAAAATGAAAGAATGTATCCAGACAAAGATTTGTATATGAATGTTTATAGTTGTTCTATTCATAAATTTATCAGTTGCATATATAAACATACTGTGGTATATCCTACAATGGAATAATACATACCAGTAAAAAGGAGCAATCTATTTATAGAGAGAATTTGTATGAAACTCAAAGGCCAAGCTAACAAAAATGAGCTAGTCTCAAACAGTTCCATATGTTATAATTACATTCATATGATATTCTCAAAAAAGACAAAAACTAGAATTACAGAGAAAAGGTCAGTGGATGCTATGGGTAGAGGGGGGAGAGTATATCTACAAAGGGGCAGCTTAAGGAAGTTTATCTTGGGCATAGGAACTGTTCTTGTATCCTGACTGCAGTGGTGGTTATACAAAGCTACACCTGTTAAAATTCAAAGAACTTCATACACCCCTCAAAAAGTCAATTTTAATATATTTTAACTTAAATAAATCCTCTAAGGAAACACACAGATACAACATAAACCAACCATTTAAATGTTAGTATCTTTGTATTTTTACTGTTATTTCTCTAAGAGCATCTCTAAAAATTCCGCAATAATAGAACAAGTTACTTACTGGATACTCCAGCATTCCTTTAAAAATTACATAAAAACAAATATAAGAAACAGAACTATTTTTTCCACAATTGACATTTAATTTATACAATATTATGCAAAATATTTAATGTAAAACTAGTTACCAAATTTAATTAGCAAATTTACATTAATTGACCCAATCAGCAAATTTCTCATTATTTTTGTTGAGATTGCTGAATATCCAGCTGGGCTTGTTAAAAAACTGAGAAATAGTCAAAGAGTAAAGAAAAAAATCCAAATACATTGAACACGGAAGAGATTTTGCTCTTATTGTTAAGATTTTCTGTAATCAGCCAGGAAAATCTGAATAGACTGGTTTTCTAGGTGAACAAGGGACAATAACAAACCCACAAGTGTCAATTTTGCTTGAAATGTGGTTTAGGAGTACATTTTGGATTTCTCAGACCAGTCACTGGTTTTGCAGTTTTGTGTGGTGATCAGTTTTTGAGGAACTGAAAACAACTCATCTGCTATAATTTCAAGAGGAAAAGAATAACTATAACAAAATTCACAGTGGCTTTTTAACTAAGGTGACTTTTTTGAAAAGTTACTCTAAAGAGCTGACCAGTTTCATGTATCATAATGATTTTGAATTGAAATGAGAATAATTGGTATGTGATCTCAGAAAACCTGGATTTGAAGGTTGCCAATAACAAACTAGATAACCACAGGTAAATTAGTAAATCTCTTTCATCCTCAGTTTACTCATTTGTAAAATAAACCATCTGTATTAGATAAGAAGTTCTAATCATTACTATTTTACATATGCCTCTGGGTGTGTATCTTAAATTTCTAGGTAGGCTCCAACCCAGGTCTGAGTTGGGGTTCAGGGGTACACCATGGTAAAAGGAGCCTTCGTGGCGCTAAGGCAGATGGTCCTTACAGCACACCCTGAGAAACACTGGACCAGGGACACAGTCCCTCCCTCTCACAACTTTAACACTTGAATGCAGTCAGTGTCTTCTTAGCCTACTTTTGTGTCAACCTTCCTTTCTCTTTAGCAGAGACCAGACTATTAGATTTGTCTTCTTTCTTATCAGAAAGGCGAAGAAATTACTATGCTTTTCCTTAGACTTGTATTTTCTGAGAATAATATAGATAACCTCAGACAGCCCAGGGTGAGCTTCGTTTTCAAAACTGCTTTCAGATGGGGTGTCTTCTACCTTGCAGGTTCACCTTCCCTATAATTTCCGTAATTCAAACAGGCCTCATAAACCACAATTGATCTTTAAGAAGTCACCTTTTAGATTGTCTCCCCAAAAAAGATTTAAACTTCTAAGTGAAAGATGAAATGATATGATATAAAAGAAAATGTAATAATACCCTTCAAATATGATTTTACTCAGGTAAACTAAAAGCCCTACTAAAGAAAATTCCCTTTGGCCTTTACTTTTTGATTTCTTATGTAATTCTATCCAGCTGCTTTTCCAAAAATAAAGAGAAAAATTACATTTAAAAATATTTTAATATTTACTTAGGGGAATTCTACTATTTGCTCTCAAAGGAGGTTTTAATTTTATTGAAAAGGCAAAGTAAATTCTAGCAGACTAATCTTAGTCTGTGACTTAAAAAAATGCAAATGTTTCCAATAGTAATAATAATTGATATGCCAGCACATGATATTTGCTTTGAGAATATTAAATCTCTCTGAGGAAATATGGATATAAACATTCAAAATTAAACTTTGAGATAATTAATTATATTAATCCTAAATGAATAATTCTTCAAAAATAAAAATAATATTTACATGCTAAAAGAATCAACATAATCACATTAATTTATGCCGTGCAAGTAGACATACTGTGTGGAAGAACTCGGAAGCAGGGCTGATATCTGCCACTCTAGCCAGAATCTGATGAGACTGATAGGTTGGAACTCAGTCCCTTTCCTTACAAACTAGGTTGTCTTGGGCAAGCAATTTCACCTTGCTGAGCCTCATTTACTTTATCTATAAAATAATAACAGTTTATGGAATCTTTCTGCATTAAATAATCACAGGTTAAATGAGGGTAAAGATACCTTTTAATTAGAATGTTCAAATATCTAAACTACGGTACTTGAAAAGTTTCATTCTTTTCACCTTTGTTAAATTGAAAACATATTACTAGTCCCTATAAATGTGAAAAAGAATTTTCTAGTTCTAGTTTTGGAAATTCATAAGAGGCATGTTTCTGTATTATTTATTTATGGTTAAGTTCTTGTTTTCCTTTGATGATCACCTGTAATCTTCCTTTTGTTTTGTTTAGGTTTTTAGTTGACAAATCATAATTGCACTTATTATAGGGTACAATGTACCCTATAAATGTACCCTAGTTGATGTATGATTAAATCAAGCTAATTAACAAATTCAATGCCTTACATACTTACCATTTTTTTGTGGTAAAACCATTTAAAATCAATCTATCCCTTTAGCAATTTTGATATACTGCATCATTGTTGATCATAGTCAGCATTCTGCTCAGTAAATCTCTAGAGCTTATTTCTTCCATCTAACGGAAACTTCGCACTCTTTACTCAACACTTCCTATTTGTCATCTAGCTTCCCTCCTCCAGCCTCTGGTAACCACCATTCTACTCTGTATGATTTCATGTTTTTTAGATTCCACCCATAAGTGAGATCATGCAGTATTTGTCTTTTTGCACCTAGCTTATTTCACTTAGCATAATGTCCCCCCATATCCTCCAAGTTGTCAAAAATGACAGGATTTCCTCCCCTTCAAAGCTGAATAGTATTTCATTAGGCATATATACCACATTTTCCATTTATCAGATGATGGACACCCAGGTTGCTTCCATGTAATATTGACCTACATTACAATTTTGTGAATTCTTCGGATTCTTATATCCTTAGTATATGAGAAATATTTAAATCATTAAGTGATCAAATGTAAAAAAAAAAATAGAACAAATATGACTCTGCAGCAGCATCATTAGAAACAAACTGGTTTGTGTAAATTAAAAAAAAAATAGATCTAACTAAAATCAGTCACCTAGAACAATATTTTAAAATCAATATCTTGAGCATATGGTCATGTCTGGGCTTTCAATTCCGAAAAGTAAATCCCTCAAGATATTTTGTATATTTTTATCCTCTCACTTAGACTTTAATCTTTAAAATGAAATCCACCCTAATTAACACTGTTTCTCCAGAGAAAAACACAATACCTGCAACTTAACAGGTGCTAAGTTTTTTGTAATTGATAAATGAACCAATGAAAAATGTATAATAATTCTTAAGAAACAATAAGTAGTGTTATCTACTCATAGCCAAGTGAAAGGCCAACTAAATATTCTGAAGAATAGTGCAAAGATTGTGTTCAACCTCTTAAAATACAAGTAATATCAATCATTTATTAGTTAGAAACAAACCACTTTCTTTGCATTTGCTTGTGACAGTATACCATAATGGTTTGGGGCAGGTATAATTTTTGGGTCAGATGAGAATAGGTTAGAATCCAGGCTGTCCTTACAATGACGATTTACTTGGGCAAGTACTTTGATTTGTTGAGACTCATTTTCTTTACTTACAAACCTGGGAAAATCAATTTTAACTTATGATGCTACTGAAAGATTTAAATGGCAACATTTCACTGGTTATATGCCTGAGAGGCCTCCTGGCCCTAAGAGTGAAAAATTAAATCAATATTATTTCTGAATAACATTTTCTTTAACAATTATAAGTGGTGAGTAAGAAGAAAAGAAAATTTGTATTATATTTGAGATACATGCAATATTTTTGCATAAGCCAAGGAAAGAAACAAAATGTTAATAGATTTAAATGGTTTAAATGTGCTTGACATTCATGAATATGGAGTATTCCTTATATAAAAATAACAATTTAGTTTTATTAGGAAATAAAGAAAACTTGTATAGAAATCTATTTCAGAAACACATTTAAAATACCTAAATATGAATCCACAGTGAATTGATTTCTTTTGAGCATTAATTAGGTGTTCTACCAAATTATCAATCTTTTGATACTCTGCATTGCTTGCCTCATAAGATTGCTGCCTGGGTAAAACACAACTAAAGATTACCTCAATCTACCTTAAAGTTAGGGAGTAAAAGAGAAAAAAATGGCTGAATGAAGAGTCCCTCACATTTTATAAAACATTTCATTGTCTACTACAAGCTGTTTAGTTCAGTTTAAATACTGAAATCCATCTTTAGCTTTCCAAATCACATTTCTTAGCAGCGATGTTGGTTTTGGTATTACTCTGAAAACCATTATAAACAATGTAAAAATATGTATATAAGTCATGAAAATCATCCTGTTTCTGTAATGAAATCAAAAGCTCATTGCATGTAGATGATAGGAAAAAACAGAGAACAAAGAGATGGTTTTAAGGAATATTTTGGGGATATTGCAAACCAATATGCAATTTTTAAAATTTGTCATTAATTCTTCTTAATGGTGCTTAGAATTACAGCCATGTAGGACCTAAAGGAATTGTTCTGGGTTGAATTGTGGCACCCCCGCAGATAGTATGCTATAAGCCTAACACTCGGAACTTCAGAATATGACCTTATGTGGAAATAAGGTCTCTATGAAGGTTAAAATGAGGTCATTAGTATGGGCCCCAATTCAGTATGACTGGTGTCTTTATTAAAAAGGTGAAATTTGATCACAGAGACAGATATGCAGAGAAAGAAGATATTGTGAAGACACACAGGTAGAAGATGGCTGTATGACTACAGTGATGCATCTATAAGCTGAAGAACACCAAGGACTGCCAGGGAAAACCGGAAGTTAAAAGAAGCAGAGAATAATTATCTCCCAGAGTCATCAGAGGGAGCACGGCCCTGTTGATAACTTGATTTCAGATGTCTACCCTCCAGAACCGAGACAATAAATGTCAATAAACCACCAATTTCTTCATTTGGTACTGATGCCCCAGGAAACTAATACAGGGACATTGGGGATTACAATCCCATAAGCCAAAACACTGAAGGAGAAAAAGGTGAAATCCTGCTGCCCAAGATCACACAGCTACTTCAGATGGAACTCTAGACACAGGAGCCTGGTTTTCTTGACTTTAACTTTAGGCCTGTCATTTCCCCTTGGAGAACTGACAGATCAAAAATTGTAAATTTTAAAAAAAGTTCATCAAGTTAATTCCTTTAAGCTATTTCATTTAGTGACTTCTGTTTAAAGTAATAATAAATATTATGACTCTCCTCTTTTGATTTTTTCTAAGTAACCATGCTTCAATTTCTGAAGCCTTTTTAAATCTAAAAGATAAAATTGAGACTTCTTATTAACTTAGTTGATACTTCATTTTTATCTAATAATCTCTTTGCTATTACATGCAAGAGGGTGTGACATTTAAAAATTATCATTAAAATTTTACAACAAAAATTATGAGGAAAATGAAAGTATCATGAAAGACAATCAGTTTTTTAGCTAAATAGTCATGTTTTGTAATGTTTGAATTGTTGTAACCACCCCTAAGGTACCAATATTATTAATGCATAGATACCATGGAACATCTCCTTTTTGATGTTACTTGTAAGAATTATTATTTCTTTAACTAATTTGTGAAACTCATGAGGCCAAAGAAAGGTCTTCAGGCATCTTTGCGTCTCTAGCATCTAGAACTACACCAAACACAGAATTGATGCTCCATAAAGGATGGATAATGCATCAATTCAACAAGTATCTATTTAGCAAATACTATAAGCTAGACAGTCCTCTATATGCTGAGTGTAGGACAATAAAGAAAACCTGTAAGAATCCTTGTCATTATTGAGCTTATGTTCTAGTGAGTACAGACAGAGAAGAAATAAGATAACTAAATGAGATGTTATATTGGAAAGTGATTCTCCTTAGAATTAAGGAGAAAAATAGGCAGGGAGCAAAATTTTGGGAAGATAGAAGATTTCTGCTTTATTAAGTAGGGTGGGAAGGGAAATTTGTAGAATTTCAACTTGACATTTGACTCTTGAGCAATATATTAAGAATGTTTCAGGGGAATTGAAAGCTTTAAATCCTAGCTGTATCTTTTCACTTGTGATAAATAAGATGACACTGCTTCCCAGTATACTCAGAATGGTCCTAGTTTATATGTCTTTTATCCTAGTGTAACTATTAATAACTTCTCCTGTAACTCTTACTGGAGTCTCAGATTGAATGATTTATAGTCTGACTATTTAGATCATTGTCTCTACATAATGGGTACAAATGTTTGTTAAATGAATGAGTTTTCAAAAAGGTATACTCAATGTCACATTTCATCATTTTTCTTTGTCAAGCTGTTTAACCTCTTTATGCCGCAATTTTGCCATTAATCTCAAAACTGTGAAACCAAGATTGATGCTGGGAGAGTCCTTTAATAACCTTAGGTGAAAAACTCAAAAGATATAGTTATGATTAACATCAACAATAACAATTTTCTCTCACTATGTAAGTTTTATTTAGTATCCCAAATGTCTTTCATTTCACCGCTGAGACCAACATCTTTATAGAGGTCCAGATGGTGCAGAGATTATGACAATGAAAGGTAGCTCATGCTGAGGGCCTCAAGGAAAAACACATCTCAGCTTGCCTGAAAGACCAATTTCAATTACATACTTGCTATGCCCTTATCAGCTGAGGTGCTCCCTCTGTACCACGCCTTGTGCAACTTCCGATAACACGTGAGGGGATTCGTGGTTACACACAAAGGAGAGGCGACACGGACAGGTAAAATTCTTCCTCCTTACATAAGAAATGTCACACCCATTTTAGAAGCAGGGGATTCATCACAAATGATTCACTGTATAGAAATTTCGTGTTATCTGAGAGTAAATCTTAGAGAGGATTTTAGGGTTCCTTGCTATAAGGATGTTTTGAAACATTATGTGTTTGTCAGGCTGGCCCAATCAATTTCTACAAGAAGGTTGTCAGAAAAAGAAGATGCTTTCACCTCAGATGTGTAACTTTTACTTCCCCCAACCCCCATTTCAGTTTCAGAAAGAAGTGCTAATTAGAACTGGAGTAGCTTTTTCAAGTCTGCATAAATTCAGCTCTGTCAACATTGCCTCTGCCCCTCTGCAAAGCGGAAAACAGTGATGTTCTACATACCATGTTAATGTATAAATAACTTCTGTGCTCATTTAGCAACTTTAGCACATCCAAGAAAATGACATTATGAATGAGCTACACTACCTAGAGGAAAGAGACAGACTAAATGTGGGCTTCTATACAACTTAATATGCATCTAATGTACAACTTAAGCAGTATCTTCCACACCAAATGACAGGCAATTTATCTCCATACATCAGTATGTGTCAAGGATATAACACAGCTTTATTGTTGAAGGAATTTGCAATTTCTAGCCATAACTGGATTTTCCTGTTTCCATTTATTAGCCAGCTACTTGCAGAAGTCAAATTAATTGCCACATTCATGACTGTTTTTGCTTCTATTTAATTAGTTTTGCTTAAGCTTTTCCTGTCCTCCATGGAATCCAGGCAAGAAAAGGCCACTGTCAAAAAGTGACAATGTTACATATGTGTATGTATGTGTGCACAGTTTGTCATTGCTAAAAATCCCTCTATTTCTGTTATGTAAATGATCTACGTTAGTCACAGGACATTTACCTCAATTTAATATCTGTTATTTAAAGTGCTTGTTTCTGGCAAGACAAATGTCAACCGTTTTTGAAAACTAAGCACTGTTTATTGTTTAGCTGGCAGTTATAAATAAGCACATCTAGCACTTTTGTTATTTCTTCGGGGGGAAAAAAACTTGTAATTTTGGTAACCCAAAGGGTTTCATGAGAAATTGCCACAGATTATTCCATAAGGTCTTTCTTTATATTCCCAGCTCCCATTCTCTGCTTTTGTGTTGCATAGCTATTTATTAGCCCTAGAATGCACATATTTGATATTTAACTTACTGAATTATAGTCCAGTGAGTTGAAGGAATTCTTTGCCATTTGTGGAAAGAACAAAGTCTTTGTATGCATTGACACACCTAAGTTTCATTAACCAACAAACAAAATTATATGCAAAGCGTCCTTCACTTTGACTACATAATATCAAATAATTAGCTTGACTGAATTTTATAGCCCCAACTGGAAATCATCTCCACTTACAGAGGCCACATGGGTCAACTGCCCAGTATCTTTCTGGGCACCTCATCTGTGAGTAGACAGGTTGCCTGTCACCAGCAAAAATGCTTAGCAATTATTAACATTCCGTTAAATCATCACCCAACACTTGGCGGTACTATAATTATCCCCTTCAAATGGCTTTTCGGTTTGTATTTAAGGTCTGATTTAGATAACAGATACATGTTAATATATTCATATCTGGGAACAGTGAGGAACAGAAGGAAAACATATTCTAATAATTAATGGAGGGAAGAATTTCTCTTAGGAAATTTCTTAGATCGTTTTTATAGGGTACAGGACAACCGTAAGTAAACTGCACGTTGTATAGCAATGAAAAGTCTTTGGATTTTACTCTCTAAGGAAACCACAGTATAATTGTTAAGTTAGCACCAAGCAGTTATGGGATCCCAGTCAAAATTACATAATAAAGAGGGAATACTACTGTGGTATTCAGCATGTCAGCACTGGAAATATCTGCTTTGATGTCTAAATATTTATTTGCTATACCCTGGAAACTAATTTGATATATCCATTTGTATAGTTTAATCAATTTGTCTGTGAGTAATAAGAACCCACTACAAACTAGAAAAAAATGTTCATAAATGACCCTCAAAGTGGTTGACCTCTACATGTTCATGAGACGCCTTAACATAGAGCCCCTTCAAGGATCACATTGGTATTAGAGAGCAAGACCAATATTTTTATTTACTAATTTTCATGTCAGTGTGTATTCCCTTCCTTTTACATAGCAGACATCTTACACTGGCTAGGAAATCAGGGTTTTTGGACACTGAAATTGTTCTATTCTTAAGATTACAGAATAGGATTATACGGTATACAAATGTACTGTTAAAAGGATTTTATGCTGATTCCTATGCCCTTGGTATTTAATAAGAGAGATTCCAAATCATTTACATATGTCTGTAAATAGTATAAGAAAAGTCTATGTCCATAGTACTCAGTATTGCTAAAGAAAAATAAACAGATCTGTGAGCCAGAAGGCTGGGGAGGTGCTGGCTAGCTGGAATATAAGACAGACACATACTGAGACCTGGACCCAGGGACAAGAAACCCTCGTTCTTTCAAGCTCCTGTCTTCCTGGAAGGAATATCCCCATGCCTCCTCTTCCCAAGCCATTATTCCACGAACGATTAACTCCTTTAATTAAAACATTTTTCCTCTGATGGAGGCCTTGCAAAGATGTTAAAAATCTCATAAATTGAAACTTGAACATAAGATACAATATTTTTCAATATATTATATCTGTGCTCATGTTAAGTCTAGTTTTCCTAACAGAAGAAAACTGGATCACAGAATATGAGATAGTAATGGAGGAAAATGATGTTTCAGTTTTTAAATAAAGATGGAGAGACTTTTCTTTTTCATAAGGACTTTAGACTTTTCCCCTAATAGCCTAAAATGCACCTAAAATGCACTATTATGGAATTGTCCCACTTTTTCATTTCATTTCATTTCACTGGTAATGGATGGAAGCCTATGCAATGGTGATTGACAGTGAGAACTGAAACTACCTATCCCCCACCCAGGTTTCTGTTTACATGAACACAGGTAAACTACTCCATTGCTCTCATTGGTATAACTATTCTAGGAGAGCCATGCCCAGGTAAACAACTTGACAGTTCATTACAGAAAATTCCCAAAAGACTCATCAAGTCTGCAGTAGGAAGTATTAACCAACATTTTAGGCCCTAAAACTTCTCTGAACCCCTTCACTCAAAAATCTTATAGTGTTATTTCTACCAACCCTAACTACTGCATTGGGATCCTTATCCAATCTCAGCCAAACCCCATCACAAAAAGGTCAGCCTTAAACCAAACTTCCAGTTGTCAGTTTTTTCAGAGTCTGCCTTTGCTCTTCTGAGACTCTGCCACACAGCCTGGTCTAGGTGGTCACTCTCACTGAAAGGAGCAATGTACCATGAGAAGCACGCTCACCCATCCAAATCCAAAGAATGAACCTAGAGGCATGAAGAACAGCAAAAGTGAGACTTTTTTTTTTTTTTTTGAGATGGAGTTTCGCTCTTGTTACCCAGGCTGGAGCGCAATGGCGCCATCTCGGCTCACTGCAACCTCCGCCTCCTGGGTTCAGGCAATTCTCCTGCCTCAGCCTCCTGAGTAGCTGGGATTACAGGCACGCGCCACCATACCCAGCTAATTTTTCTATTTTTAGTAGAGGCGGGGTTTCATCATGTTGACCAGGATGATCTCGATCTCTTGACCTCGTAATCAAGAGGCCTCTGCCTCCAAAAGTGCTGGGATTACAAGCGTGAGCCACCGCGCCCGGCCCAAAAGTGAAACTTTTAACAGTGGTCTTGCAAGATCAGGTGTCTGGTGAGCAGGCACATCCAGGCAGGCAATTTATCTCCTAGCATGTAAGTCCCTCCTCCAGTTCTTCATTGGTCTAGTTCTATGGGTTTACAATCTTCTCGGAAGTAGCCTACATTTCGTTGTCCCCCTGATAATATAAGGTTATACCCCCATCCACTTCTCTGCTTAAGGTTTAATTATCCAAGAAAAAAATTTTCTTCCCTTTTATGGTCTGACCCCTCCTCTACATTCTGTTCACTTATGGTGACCTTCTAGGTGCATGAGCCGTGCAGTTTGTTATACCTGCAGGCTGGCTGACAGTACTTAGATTTATCATACTTGAAAATGGACCATTGAAATTGTATTCTCACATGTACTCAGCTTTGTCTTATCAATATTTTGTATAGGTGTTATCTGGGGAGCAGCCTTCTGACATCATCCATTTCTTACAAAAAGAGAAGTGTGTGCAGATTAGTGGGAAAGACTGTTCTAATCAATAGTATACATCGTATTATAATAACCCCTCTTGAAGGAAATTTAACCTTTGGTTTTAGATGCCACCCACATTTTCCTGGTTTTCAGAATAGTTGCTATGTCACTCTTCACATAAGGAAAGTGGTAAACACACGACCAGGGACCAGATCAAACATCATGGAATGGAAAATAATAGGAAAACTGTTTAACACATTCACTGCATAGTATGGGTCGGTCATCCTCAGATAATCCTTTTTTTTTTTTTTTTTTTTGAAACAGAGCCTTACTCTGTTGCCCAGGCTGGAGTGCGGTGGCACGATCACTGCTCATTGCAGCCTTGACCTGCCAGGCTCAAACTATCCTCCCACTTTAGCCTTTCAAGTAGCTGGGACCACAGGTGCACATCACCACACCTAGCTAATTTTCAAAAATTATTTTGTGTAGATGGGCTCCCCCATCTTGCGCAGGCTAGTCTTGAAATCCTTAGTTCCAGTGATTCTCCCTCCTCAGCTTCTCAAATTGCTGGGATTACTAGGCCTGGCTCTCAACTAATCTTTGAATTTGAAAAATTGCCCCTGAGAAGAGTAAGAGAGAGTTTTCTATTTTGTATGGATCCAGGGAATCTTTCAGATGTCAACATAATACCAAGAGGAACCAAGCCACAGAACCATTATGATAATGAGCTACCATCTACCAAATACTTACTATTTATTGAGTACTTACTATAATCCAAGCAATTAGAATATATTATCACTCCTAAGCTTCACATCAGCCTTATCTGATAGATGTTATGGTCTCAATTTTCAAAAGAAGAAAATGCTCTAGATATGTTAGGGAACCTTCCCTGACCACGCAAACTAAAAGTCCTCTATTCCAATTATCTGCTACTGAAAAATGATCATTTACTTTCTTCATGGCATTTTTCACCATCTGAAATTAGCCTGTTCATTTATTTACTTGTTAACTTTCTGTCTCTCCCTCACAAATTTAAAGTTCAATTAGGGACCTCACTGTCTATCTACCTCTCTATTGCCTAAAATGTTCCCTGGGACATAGTGGATGCTCGATAAATGTGAAGTGATACAGTAGCATGTTCCACAAAGACACAAGGGTACCATATGTGTTTGAAAATTTTCCCCACATAATTCCAATATGCTTACCTCCCTCCCTATCATGAATATATCTGATATAAATATCTTCGCTGACACACTGAAAGAAAAATAAGGCTTTTAGAATTTTCATATTCCTAAGGGAAAAAAACCAGAAAATATATGTGAAAGCTCACTTTGACTGACAAAAGTGATGATTCTCTAGCAAGAGCACAGCCCATGAATTTGTTAGCTTGCAATCAACTGCTAATAGCACATTTCAATATCGCTGACTGGCTTTAGAGATTACTGTTTCTGTGTTGTTTTTCATATTACAATTTCTTTTCTGGCATCAAACAGTGGGTTACTCTCTATGGCAAGTAAAAGGCAGGAGTAGAGGAGGTCTGTAGAGCCAACTTAAATAAAAAAATTTCATTGATTTAGTCAGTAATTTCATACATTTTTTTTCCCAAACCAGGGGTGACCTTTATACACAACCACCAGGTTGTTTCTCATTTTGTTTTGTGTTTTAGAGCGTCAGTAAAACATACATGGTCTTACTGAATTCTCAGTAACTGAAGCCAACACAGATCTGTCTTGAATGGGTATTCTCAAAATGTCAGGCATGGGGCTCAAAGAGAAGGCATGTAACTCACTCCAATCAATTTGCTCATTCAAATCAATCCACTGCACTTGCCAGTTAACGACCTGTGGGTTGACAAGCAAGAACTGCTTGTTTTCTTGCTTTTAAAATATGAATCCTGTGGTATATTTAGTTCATGCTACTGTATTTGTCTTACTGTCTCTCAGAAATCTCTTTACTATTTAAAAGATCCACATACATTTTCAGAAATATGGTGGCAATAAATAGATCTTACCATAAAAGGCA
Source organism: Callithrix jacchus (assembly GCF_049354715.1). Taxonomy (NCBI): domain Eukaryota; kingdom Metazoa; phylum Chordata; class Mammalia; order Primates; family Cebidae; genus Callithrix; species Callithrix jacchus. Next base: position 63,837,577 of record NC_133515.1, on the reverse strand, counting down.
TTCCCAAGAAATAGCATAGACCAACAAAAACAGTTTTAAAAACTATTTTCTAGGAGCAGTTGTACCATGGAATTCCTCAAATTGTTTTTACTATAAAAGCAACAATTCAAAACAAAACAGCAATTTAAGATAGAAATATGACTGATTTATGATTCCCTCTCTAGGAGAGAAGAAATATCTTTCCTTTATCTTTTCTTTGGTTCTTGGCTGAGCCCCTATTACAAAAGACAGATTAAAAAGGGAAAACATTTTTTTGTGGCATGAAAAGCTTTGTAAGGAAATAATGACCTTAATAAACAGGTAATCCTACATATTTTTAAGCCAGTTTTGATAAAAAAGTAGATGGTCATGGAAAAGAATGATTGGATAAAAAGTAAGCTAGTGGTAATAAAACTGGGGAAACTAAGTAAGACCTGTCTGATCAGATTCTCTGTGACCTTTGCCAAAGATAAGGAGGAACATTTATTCTGGGTATTGCCAGGGTATCTCTGACATGAGGGTCTTGTGACCTGCATCAGGGGGAGGTGAGAAAATCCTTCCCAGGTTTTGTGGCCTGCTTCAGGAGATGAGGGCAGGAGAAGGTCACAGCATGACCTTCCTGCTTCTGCTTTTCTTTTTTTTTTTTCGAATTCCTTCTTAAATTATTTTAGAGTAATTGTGACCAGAACCCCATCATCTCACTTTAAAAAATCAGGAAACGGGTTTAGAGGAAATATATCATCTGTCAAGGTCAGAGGCCAAACAGGTCTCTGAAAGAACCTGGATTGAAACTAGGTCTGACTCCGGGGAAATTACAGTGTAGTGCCGGGAAGGGAAGAGCTTGGTCCCTTTAAATGACACGGAAGAGAGTAAGGGAAGTGCTGGGTACAGAAAGGCAGGTCCCTGGCTAGGGCTCCACTCTCCCGGACCTAGGTGAGGACAAAAATTTTCTGCCCAAATGTTGTGTTTCCTAAGACCACCCTGGCTTACCATGTCCCCATCCTGGGCCTATTTAAAACCAGAGACCCTAGCAGGCCAAAACAGAAGTGGCTGGACACCCTGTGGAGCATATCAGCAGAAGACACAGCAGCTGTATCACGAGAGGATGTCCAGGGAACACTCCAAGAGGATGTCAAGGGAGTTTGCCACAGTTTAAATGGGGCGGAGTTTGGCTGGAGGGTTCAGAGAAGAGTTGGCTGCCAAGCGGCCTGACTCCAGGGGTAAACCATCTCCCTCTGGCTCCCCTATCTGCTGAGAGCTACTTCTAATTAATAAAACCCGGCACTCATTGTCCAAACCTACGTGTGATCCGATTCTTCTGGTACACTAAGGCAAGAAACCCCAGGATATAGAAATCCCTCTGTTGGAAGGGGATCTAATTGAAATGGTGATCACAAGCCACCTATAGATGGTAAGCTAAGAGAGATCCTGTAACACAGGCTCACTGGGGTTTCAGGAGCTGTAAACATTCACCCACAGACATTGCCGTGGGGGTCAGAGGCCCACAGCCTGCCCGTCTGTATGCTCTGCTAGAGGGTCAAACAGGTGGGCACTGGTGAAGTGAGCCACACACCCACTGCAGACCCTGTGAGGGGTACAAGGGAATTTTTCCCATTTCAGAAGCTGGATTGAAACTAGGTCTGACTCCAGCAACAATGCTCTGAACTGCTGGCACTCTTTCCATTTGTCATCCTAATGTCTAAGCTCTCTGGGAAAGTTATTCTCCAAGGGGTCAAAGTTATCGTCTAGTGTGTACATGTTCAGAAAAGCTAATTACATATGTGAGAAGAGCTTCCCCCTACAGCTCTGATTTGGTTTGGTAGGCAATTGGTTGGTTTGCTCTTCACCAACAATTTCAAAGGTGGAAGAGAAGTTTGAAGAATTTCTAAGGGATAGTGAGAACTGAAGGAAAAACCTGAAAAACACTGTGGGTTTTCATTCCAAAAAGAATTCAGAGACTAGGACTGGAAAACATTGTATGATTTATTTTGTTTCAGACTATTATATTTTATGTCTCTTATACCCTAAAATGATTAGGAAGAAAAAACTAATAGAACAAATATACCACGACTTATCTTTGGATGTGGCAAAAGTTCCAGGGTAGTCTGCTTTGTATTTTGTACACTCTTGGAGGGAAAGAACTCCAGGGGTTAGTGCATATACTGGCTGTTTTAATGGGACAAAACAACTACAACCATGGGACTTATAGGAAGGGGGCAAAGGAGGATGTTAAAGTTGATATACGACTGAAAACAGATTTGCCTTAACGAAAGCAGGTCTCAGGCGACGCCCCACATGCAGCGCCTTCTCTGTCCACCTTGTCATCACTCAACATGGCTACCTTGACAGAAATGTCTGTCTTTTTTTCTGGTTACAACATTCTTCAAAGACCAACTCAAATCTCTCCTCCTCCAGAAAACTTTTGATCACGCTCTAATTTCCAGCCTCTCCAGAATGCTTACGGCCTATGTGTCCTGAACTATGTTACTCGGAATTTTATAACTGGGCAAGGTCTTAACCTTCCAGTCTACTTGACTAAACTTCACACAGGTTTGTTCCTGACTATAGGCCCTTGATCTCCCTTTTCTTAGAGCATTTACTTTAGACCACTTGGAATTGTAAATTTTTTCTGTGTCCCCTTAAGATGTAAATCTTCTGCTAGACTCTTGTCAGTTTTACAACCCAGGAATGTCTTTCTCAAGGTCCTGTGTTATACCCGAGCAAGTTTAAAACAGAAGCACCACGTTCTGAGTTTGCTGAGCATCCACCCTTAATGGCCGGCATCGGAGAGTCAGCTAGAGCTCAAACCTCTCAGCCCAGAACAAAGGGCGGTCAACATTTTTATACCAGTTTAGGGTCAGGGGCGGTAAGTAGATTATTACAGAAGCAGAAGGAGCAGGTTAGGGGAAGGGGACAGGGATGTCTAACAAAAAATTCTCCTTAAAGTTATTTTTACTCAGGATGTGGGGTAAGCATTTGCACAGTTGCAAGTACAGGATGTATAGGCCAGTGGGCCCCGTTTCTCAGAAAATTGGTTACAAAGATGCCAGGTGTCTCAGACCACAAGCTCTCAGAACAGAATGCCCTACCCAGCTCAGGGTGGGCAACAGAGCTTAGGGTGGGCAAAGTGCAGTTAGCAGTATAGTTTAGTATTTATTACAGCCAAGCTAGGGTATTTCACCTGGGAGCCGTCCCTTTTGATGTGTAAAATCTTCAGGAATGATACTGTTCCTATCTCCCAGTCTTAGTGGGAAAGTAAGATTCTAACTTCAGCAAGCATCCATTAGCAAACACAGATGGCCTTGCCAGAATTACTAACATTACCCCCTTAAGTTTTCTAGTACTTTTCCACTCACTCACCTCAGCTATCAATAGCTCTCTCCCTCTCCTCTTGCAATACTCTTGATCCATATTGAGGTCTTCCTTACCTGCTTGACCATGATAATTTCTACTCGACACATGAGAAATTTAGTAGCTGTTTCCTGTGTGCTGTCTTTCTTAGATCAGAATATAAGATCCTGAAACTATTTTAATTAAATAATCTGGTCTTTCTGGAAACTTTTTGGTTAATATATTCCCTCTCTGCTTCTGTTTACTGTTTTTACCTTTCCCATTTTACACATACACACACAAAAACACACACCATATCATTGACACTTTATATCTGAATTCTAAGTTTCCAAAAAAATGTATTTGGCCAAGTGTGTGGCTCATACCTATAATTTCAACACTTTTGGAAGCTGAGGCAGAAGGACTGCTTGAGCCCAGGAGTTTGAGACCAGCCTGGACAACAAAGTGAGACCTCATCTCTACAAAAAATAAAGAAAAAAAATAGCCAGGCATGATGGCATGCACCTGTGATCCCATCTACTGAGGCAGTAGGATCACTTGAGCTCAGGCAGTTTATGTCTACTGTGAGCTGTGATTGCACCACTGCACACCAGCCTGGACAACAGAGTAAGACCTGTCTTAACGGAAAAAAAAAGTTGTTTTTTTGTTTTTGTCAAAAATACATATTTGGAGCTCCCTTCTCCACTGCTTCTTAACATTTTAAGATTAAACATTTTAAGCATTCAGTAAATCCGAGCTTCCTTGGTGGTCAAAATATTTTTCTTCTCTGGAATTCAGAAAATAGATTACAAATGAAACATACAGGATAAATTGTGGTAGTCACCTCTAATGAGTATTTCGACTTTCTTTCTTGCTTCAGTCACAGTAGGCTCAGAATCCTTCTCAACATCGCATTTCAAACAGCCAGGACCACTCCATCAGATTCTGCACATAAATTGTGCAAAACCTACTAGCCTTTCTTAAAGATGTCCTTTTAATCTAAAGAATATCTGATTTTAAAACTTTGTCTTTTGATAAGATTCAAGACTTTCATGCTTAAGGAGCCATTTATTACTTGATGAATAAACTAGTACACATTCCTTTTTAAAAAATCAATACCTAAGATTAAACTAAGGGGTTTTTTGGGGGGGGCCACACATTTAAGTTGTGAAATCACTGGCAGAGGGCATCTAAAATGAAATAGACCAAAAACATGCTCAAAAACAACAAATTTTTGTTTTCTTGAAAGAGAAGATCTTTCCTAGTCAGTACGTCTTTCTTCTAAAATAAGACCCTCAGAATGTACTTGCCTGGAAAATCTTCACTGCCTTTCTTCTAAAAGTGTTCATATTTTTGAAGAAATTAAGCAAAGTGGAATGTTGCCAGTTTTAATAGTATCACTGTTACTCACCATCTTTCTAATTTCTAGGCTTCAAAATATAAAGGAAAGAATAAAGGAAACACCCTAATGAATTAACTTTATGAAATCTAGAGATGACCAGAGAAATGGTCTTCTAAGATAAAAATACATGCAATGAATAATTGAGGGCCAAGAGTAACCAGGCAGCCATTTACTATACATTGTTTCCTGCAATAAGAGCAGCAATAGGACCAGATATTTATTCCCCCAAAAAGCGGGAGTGAGGGTGAGGAGTGAAGGTAACAGGATCAGATTGGTTTCAAGGTAGATTTCTAGTTGATTCAGTTACCAAAATAAAGGGTGAAGTGAGGTGATTAGAGTTTCTCAAGGACTCTCAAAAACAGTAATATTTAGGTAAACAAGAAATATGTGTTTTAAAGTTTTATATTTTCTATTGCTTTAGTATTTTTATTAATCCCTTCAGAAAGTGGGGGTGTTGTCTGTCTCACTGCAATGGCCTCTTCTCTCTGAAAATTGTTGCCTCTTCCCTTCCAAAATTGTTGCCTCTTCCCTTCCACATGTTGTCCACACTAAGTTGCCATGTTTGTACCTTGACAGCTATCTCCAGCTACTCCTGTACATCAGGGCAAATACCTGACTCAAGATGACCAACGCCATTTTCAAAAAATTTACAATTGAGTGTGGCTTATTACTTTAAAATAAAGGGATATAATTCTTAAGCAATGAGACAAAATCTAGATTCAACACACATGCAAATAAAACATAAAGGAGGGACCACAAAGGGAGGAAGAAAAATAGAGGAAGAGCATGGCTGCCCAAGGGTCTCATTGCTTTCTTGTACCTTCATCATGCCCTTGTAAGGACCCTTAATTCTGTAAGATGTGCTTCTGTCCTTGTAATTCACTATTTTTGTTAATGGTAACATGAATGACTTTCTGTAATTAAAAACGAAAGAGAGAGTAAGATACTTTTAATTGTGCCTTTGTTTTTATTGGCAGTAACCATAGAAAACATTCCAAAGGATGTAAAGGTCTTTTTAGTTATAGAAAGCTGTGCTAACAATGATCTGAAAGGCCAAGGACACAGGTGGAAGGCCAGATGGTTGTTGCCAGAAGGGGAGAAAATGGGCCAAGTTCTTGATACCCATGGGATATAGAGATGCAAGGTGAAGAGAACGTTGGCCAGGAGACAACTGGCCCCACAGGCTTTGACCAGGCAAAAGGTACTCATCACTCATATGGAAGCTTTACAATATGACAGTTGAAATGCTTTTAAAATGGGTTCTAGAATATTATACATGGAGAAAATCTACCCTTTCCTCCATCTGACAAAAAAGGCAAGAGGGAAATAACTTTAAAGCAATAATGAAAATGATTCTTTTCTCTGGCTAATTGAACTTTGAGGAGCCTTGGATATCCCTCTCATTTCATTTTCTTTTGTTATTACATTAAAATAGAGAATGAAAATATAGTTTTTTAATGATTAAAATCTATCTACCTATTTGCTCAGATCCCAGTGGAGGACCAGATTTCTGCCACTTCTTTGTCAAAAAAGAGTTAGGTTCTGGTCCAAGATCTTTAGCAACTTAATTACTTGGAATGCTGTTTTTCTGTTTAAGGATGGTTGTATTTGTCTTTCATATAATCTCAGAGTTGGAAAAATCTTAGCAACTGTCAAATTTAAGTTCTCTTTCATGTTTACATATAACCTGTGTCAGTACCTTCTTGATATTTTTCCTTAAAGAGACTCACATTTTACCTCTTAATAGCATTTTAATAGAAAATCAATAACATGAACTAAAAATCAGTAGCATATTTCAGAAATAGAAAGTATTAATTTAAGAAAATGTTCATCTGAATATCACCTAAAATAACTGGCATATACATATTAATAATAACGTTTCAGTTGAAATAGTTTCCTTTTCTCTTGCCATCTAACAAGGATATTATAGAAGGCATTATAAAATACTGTGCTAAGAAACAGATAGCTGTTAATCCCAAAACTCAACCCTCTACATGGAAATCTCTTTCATCTGATTTGGCATGTTCTCTGTAAATAAAACCCTGATTCATGATCAGTGTCCACTACTGAAGACCATGTACACCCAGGAAGATGCTGTGACACATAGAAGCAGTTATTTCTACAATAAGTACATTATAATGATTATATTCTCTATTATCTGATCACTAGCACTTGCACAAATGAAACTTTAAGACATTTTATATGCTCACATTTCTTCAACATCTTACTGAACAAAATAATTTTACTGCAGGACACCAGTGAGGATTTTATAATGAAAATCTGCATGAGAGCACAGTAATAACATGCTGTAATTGCTCAGAGAGAAACCATCCTTCTTGTCCAAGTTTGCCAATGGTTCACTCCATTATTATCTGAAGTGGAACAAGTCACTTAAATTTCTCTGTATCCACGTCACAAGTTTTATTTAGGTTGTGTGTTTTACTTCTGAATTAGCAAAGTGGAATATGGTTTATTCGAAGAGATAGGACTAAAAGTTATTTGTCAGATGTATTTTTTATTAACATCTTTATTCACATCTTATCTTCATGCAAGGAATAGAATGATAGAAAAATAAAGGTAGAGCACAAATCATCAAGTAAGTATTCATATGTCAAAACTCTGAGCTTAAAGAAATCACTTTTACATCCGTGATAAACTCAGATTTCAAACTTTCCCTGCAACCAAACATATTCCTTACTGATTAAATTGCTAAAAAAAAAAAGGTTCCCTATACAAATTGCTATCCATAAAAGCAGGCACCCCAATCTGTATTTGTCACTGTTATTTTCTTTAAGATATAAGGCAATTATAGCAAGCTTTAAATAGAACGTAATGAGAAATTCTCCTAATTGAAGAGATAAAAGTACATGAACTTCCTGCCAATATAAATTGTTAATTTTGCAACACATACTCCCTAGACTTTTTCCCATTTCTATGTTTTAGTCACACTGTGTGTTTCACCAAAATAATGTTTTTAATAAAATTTTCCCATTGAGTACAATTTTCTTACTTTAAATTATAACTACATTTGAATCTGAAACCTCTGCAAAATCCTCATTGGCAAAAGACTAGACTGAGATCACTTCCATTTTCAGGAAATTGTGTGAGATCAGCATAACAGATATAGCAATAGATGGTTCCCTTTCTTTTCACTTTGAGACCTGGGAGCTTGTTATCTGAATAGCAATGAAAAGCAAAATGGATTAAGAACAATAAAAAATGACAACATGCACATTTTTCCTATTTGAATTTAAAATGGTATTTCACTTAACTGGCTAAAACTACATAACATAACATCTCATATATTTAATGCATCTTCATGTAAGATCTGTTCCAGTATTTAAGCATATCCAAATGCTAAATTCCACAGAGCAGCAAAAGGAAAAAAATCACAGTAAAACCCAATGGAAAGCTACCATCAGAAGCTGAGTGTATTCATCTAGCTTTGCACTGCAGCAGAGTACATTCCAGAGGGTACATTCTGCATAGCAATAGCCTACCTTTAAGCTGCATTGTCTCACATATTTTAAATCACACTTTTTTTTTGAAAGAACAGACTGGTTATTTCCAAGGTATCTCACAAAAAAACTTATTACAGTTCAAGGGAAATAAAAGTTGGTGCCTTGGCAGAATACCCAAAGGTCTTTTGCTTTTCTGACTACTATTCAAATCTTGCTCGGCCCAACTTGACGGTAATTCTTTCCGACAACGTTAAGAGGTTTCTATAAGACGGATGTTACCTGCAGTTTTTCTTCTACCTGGGATTATGCTCTACAGCTAATTCAGGCACAAGAAACTCGAAAATATAATATTTTTATGACTAGAAAGTATTTTTTCGTGGTTTTCCTACTACTATGTAGTGTGGGATGATGTACAGGAATAGAAGAGAGCACAATGGGTCTGGGCAGGTTTTTCAAATTTGAGCATCAGAAAGCAATTTAAAAGACAGATTACAGGGTACTCTCTCCAGAGATGTGAATTACGTGCAGGGCCTGAAAACTTGTGTTTTGAAGAATCTCTAAATTATTCTTATATTGGAGTACTTTCTCTAGACACACTGGGGTTGAGATTAGTTACCAAATCTTAATAGTGTGTGACTGTTAAGAGGAAGAATGTGGTACCGCGGACTGGAGTGCAGGAGACGGTTTAGAATAGGGGAAGAAAATATATTACCTTATTTATAACTTCATTCAGTCGTTTATTACTTAATTTAGATTTCACAAAGAAAACCCACTTTGCTCTAAAAGCATCCATCTTAATTTTATCAAAAAAGAAAGCTGAGACTCAAAGAAGTCAACTGATTTGTCCAGAATTACAGAGCTAACAAGGTTCACCACAACTCTAATTCAAATTCAATTCTGCAAAACTCATGGTCTTTCTAATACTCCATGCTGCTTCCTTTATATAGTAAGTTACTTTATCTTGGCCTCAGTTTATCAATGGCCAAAATGAAGGAATGTGCCAGAGGTTGACAAATGACTAACCCAATAATTATTTAAAATGTCCAATGAAAGGTGTTAGGCCCAATAGCAGGATTTGGCAGAAGGAAAGTAATTAGAAAATGAACTTCTTGAAAATTTAAAATAAATCATTTCTATTTTAAACAAATATCCAAAATAATTTTCCTTAATATTTAAGAGGGAAGGACAAATATTCATTGAATATCCTAGTATGTCCACTCACTAACCTATCCTTATAATATATTATTTAATTCAATCCTAAAGACAAACCTCTAAAAAAATTGTGTTAAATACATCATACATGGGAAAGCGTGTAGTTTAGACAAATTAATTTTTCAACAATTGAAACAAAAAGCCCAGGTTAGAATCTATACAGCTTTACCTTAAAATCTTATTTCTTTCTAGTATAGAGAAAGAAAATTTCACAAGCAATGAGCAACAGAACACGAGTAGCCATTTTTTTTTCATCAGGGAAAGTCTTGGTCTCTAAAGCTCCATTGCATTAGAGACCACTGTAATTATGCAGAAGACACCTGGTTATTCTGAGTTTTCCCTGAGAAAAAAACTGAGAGATAATAAACTTCAACCACACTTGTGACATTTAGATTACTGGGAAATAATCTTTAGAAATATTGGGCTTCTACAAGTATTTGGCAACAAGAGCTTTCAGAGTCAACTATGGGAAGAGGGCCTTCAGAAGATTTTCACCTTAAAAATCCTGGATCATTTCTCACTTGACTGGTATTATTCCTGCACACTCCTCCTAGCTTGAAAGCAAGAGAAAGACTAAGGAGCCTGCTCAGCAGCTTACAGTACTATAAATTTATGTGCGGGCACTTTTAAAACAACTTCAGAAAACAGATTTCCCTTTCAACTTACTTGTTTTACTCATTTAGGGTATTCTATCAGAGCAAGTCCAAGACAAAAGCTTCTCCAAGAGAAAAACTGAGATAAGGAATAATGCATTCAGTGAAAATAGGTAAGATTTATTCTAGGTTTATCATTCACAGCAGATTGAGTATCTATATATTATCAACTTTTACCCTGAAATTTTATATCATGACAAATGTACATCAAAACAGGTATTCCTCTTTAATTATCATGAAATGTTATCTTAGGCAATTGTAATAACTTGAAAAATATTCATAATACTTAATTACTTTTGTTGTTTAATTCATTTAACCTTCCTCTGAGGGTGTTAGCATTTCCTGGTATTTCAGAATACTGGTTTTCAAGTTATCTTCCACAACAATATCACATTCCCATGTAGGAATTCCTATGGATATGATTAGTTTACATATAAATGAGGCCTATGAGGAATAATTCCCAGATAACTAGCTCTAGCCCATCCCATTCTCACAGTATTGTTACATCCAGTGCTCCAGATACCACAAGAGAAAAATGCCCTTTTACATTGCTACCAAGGGCCGGTAATCTACAACTGTGTTTAAATTAAGTTGGCTAAACTTTTATATCAATCTAAATGCTAACACTGACTTTTTCAGAACAGCTTGCCCTTTTTGTTTGTTTTTTGTTTTGAGACCGAGTTTTGCTCTCATTGCACAGGCTGGAGTGCAAAGGTGTGATCTCAGCTCACCGCAACCTCCACCTCCTGGGTTCAAGCAATTCTCCTGCCTCAGCTTTCCGTGTAGCTGAGATTACAGGCATGGGCCACCACACCTGGTAATTTTGTATTTTTAGTAAAAATGGGGTTTCTCCATGTTGGTCAGGCTAGTCTTGAACTGCCGACCTCAGGTGATCAGCCCATCTTGGCCTTCCACAGTGCTGGGATTACAGGTGGGAGCTACCACACCTGGCCTGAGCTTGCATTTTAGTTGCATATGTATTAAATGATTTGGAGACTATTTTAATTACTAAGATGCTTTGTTGAGAGACTATTTTGATACATTTACTTGGGGTAAAGCTGAGCTATGTGTCCTCTGAGTCAGTATATTAAGGAGAGAAAAGGGAATTTGATATTGTCAGGATAAACTAAAAAGGAAAGAAGACACTGGGCTGGGGCGAGGATGGTGAGGCAGGAGGAATGCTGAAGGGGTCAGTGAAAAAGCCCTTGGTGGCTACATGGCTGGGAAAGAACTTTGGTGAATAGATGTGTCTAGCATTATTGTTTTATGTAGTTGATTTGAGGTGTGAAAAATTAGCTTCCTCCCCTTTCCTTTGTAGAAGATGATCACTGGTAAATTCTATGTGACTCACTGATGCTTTTGTGGAAGTGGACTCTATCTGTAGAGCTTAAAGAGAAAAATGAAGCAGTTAACATCCAGGTTTTAGAAGTATATACTCAGAGATTAACATCTTTGAAGAATGATATACAAAGCTATTAATTTCTCTAGAGAGTGCTTCATCATTCCCCACGAGTTTACAGCTCTTTAAGGCCTAGGTCAAGGCCTGTTTCCTTCAGGAATCTTTTCTGATTATCCATCCCTTGGTGATTTTCCATCCTTAAGAAACCCTACAATTCTCACCTTCTGTGCCATTTAATTTAGCATCTAATACTATAGTTCATAAAAGTCCTAATCAAAAAAGATTTTTAAAAACTAGACAATGGAATAAAAGTTAGACCAAAGCCTAGCAACCATCTTATTCATCCTCCACCAGGACGTACTGGTGACAGTTTACACCACCAGCTACAGAATAATGCAATCTAATGCAAGAATCTTTTTTGTTATACCTTTACATGTGCTTTCAGGTGTTTTGGTTACAGCTTATGGGTATCAGAATTTTACTGATGGGTGAGCATTTTCTTTTCTTAAAACCTAAAAGTAGCAGAAGAAGAGCTCAGCATGTTTTACTCAAATAGATTTTTTTTTTCAGAATAGATAAAGACAAACTTTGGAGCCAAATGCTTCATTGTTTGTGTGTAAATCTCAACAGGCTGGTTGCATTAAGCTCTACATATTCATCAACAGGCATTGCCAATAAAGACACAAATAAAGTAAATTAATATTTTTCAAAACTCTGTGTCTTCAGAAAATTTCTATGAGGCTTTGATGAACAAAACATAAACGTAAGAAGCACCACCATTGTGTCAGTGTTTGGGCGCAATCATTCTCAAGGACATCTGTGCTGACTCCTTTTCAAACTTGGACGGCTGCTATCTGAATCCAATCCAGACGCTTTTGTTGGAAAAAAAAAAGTCTAAATTCTGAGATTTTCATTTAAGTTGAGTAACAGCTTTCTCCACTCAAACATGCAATTTATTTTACAGTATGAGATTAATAGCAATAATTGCCTGGGAAATAAAGAAGTCTTGAAGAAAAATACCACATATCAAAAGGCTACTTAAAAAAAAAGCAGGCCTTTGCTCAAGCAATGAAGCCATATTCCTTATTTGCAAATCATTCTATTATAATTTTAGTCATACTATGCAAACTACTTAAACTAAAGCTATTAAACATCTGAAAAGTTTACGTTTTTAAATGAAACATCAGGATGGTTGATAGTAACTTTGTAAATGTAATATTTGCATTTACATCTTTCTATATAAAATTGTGTGATTTTTATCTAGAATAGAACCCACCTGGCAAAGTCTTAACACAATAATGATTTGTTTGGGGGCCAAGAAGGTGGCTATCAGCAGAGATTGAATTTTTCTGAGATGAAACTACTGCGTGAAGTGTACTCCCTCCTTGATAGTAAGGCCAACTGAGAGATAAACTTTTGATGGATTCATTAACAGCCTGGCTTGCAAATCTCATCTCCACTGAGATTTTAAAGCAAATGGCATTATTCTTTCATTATGCTGAGGCCCTTACTACCCTGTTCTGAGTTGGTGGTTCAACCTAACAGCCTAAGGATATTTATAAAGTGAAGAAAACTAAGGGTACATTTTTTTCCTTTGTTTTTCCCTCAAGGCTTGTCTCACAAGTGCAATTACTTGGCTCTGGGTCCAGTAAAGCCCTTGGTCTCAGCATACAGAATACATTCACACTGTGTTTTCCAACAACCCACCAGACCTCTGCACTTCCCAAACCACCACACCTTGGCAGTGCTAGGAGGCAGTGCACAGAACCTAGGTTTGGCAAAAGAGGAAAGGGGAAATATCTAAGTGGCAATGTAAACCCACAGTGCCCTGCATCATTTTATTCAGTTCACAAAAGGGTTATTTCTGGGAAAGTAAGGAATTCTGCAAACATATAAAACAAAGTCAGAATGAAATGATAACTTAAAGAAACAGAAGGGATGCAAAAAAGGGAGGTCTTCTAAGTCTTTTTTTTTTTGTGTGGGGAAGAGGGAGAAATCTCATAAAACTAATGACAGATGAACACTTTGGAAAGGTGCTCTGGGAGATATGTCAACACAAGGCTTTCCAGTGTAATGACTGCAAAATGCAACTACAGAGTACACACGGTTCTCCATCTCAAGTAAACCAATTCAGCCTGGAGAAATTACTTAACAATTATAAATATAAACACACACACACGTATATATATACACACACGTTTAATACCCAGAATATCACTTCCCTCCAAAAACTGCTATCTGTATGCATTTCTATGTTATATTGGATACATATTTATCAATTCAAAACTTAGAGATTAATATTTATGGATAAATACCTACCTCTTTGTAAACTATAGCCACCTAGGTTCTGTGCACTGCCTGATGTGGGACCTGCAGAGAAGTCTTTCCTCTTTTAAAATCTAGCAGTCTTTCCTCTTTTAAAATCTAGTTTAGGATGGAAACTTATCCTCATTCTTGTTCTTTCTGAAACCCTCTTTCTCTATATCGTAGTATTTTGATGAAAAAGATACAAGAAGATCATAACTCTTAATCAGTCAAAAATTATTTGGTGGTCTCCCATAATCTGATCAGCCTTGTGCTGGTTGTTTTGGTGATAAGAGGACTCAAAACCACTGTCCTGGCATAAACAAGATTACGACATCAGAAAATAAAATTGTGAGGTATGTCACTTATCTTTCTGGGTCTCTACTTGCTTGGTTTTTAAGAATCATACACAAATAATAGCAGCCTCATATTTTTATTCTCTTTATATAAATCAGAGACTACATATGATTTTAGAGAAGGGAGAAATTAGAAAAGACTCTGTAGTTTGAGGTGGGACCTGCAGAAGTCCTGAAAGGCGGGAGAGTTTGGATGAAAAGATGAAAGGTGCAAGGTTATTTCTGACCAGGAAAACAGCAATTGCAGAGACATAGATTGGAATTTATATAGGGAATGTGGGTACCTGGGAAAAGGACATTAACCAGCTCATGTGGAAAGGAGTAAGTTTACAGTGGCAAGGCTGAGTCAGGCAGAGGTAGTCCTAGAAAGCGGCAGAGGAATTTAGTTTTGATGCACGGGCAAGTCATTCATTCTACATTCACTGCCCATTTCCTGAATTCTTTCTCTGTGCCAGGCCATATTGAAAATTGATGGCTCCAGAGTGAGATAAGATAGGCATGGTCCCAGATCATATGAAGTAGAATCTAAGACTAAAGGGACAGATTTACAATTGTATCTAAGTGAAGAGTCTGCACATTCTACATGGCATATTTATAAATACTTACAAAAGGCCTTTGATGTTTCACAGTATCTAACTGTTGCCCGGTTCTCTCAAAGCGTGATTAAAAATGTACTCCTCTTGACATATTGTGAGCAATAACATTTGGGGAGATGAGGGTATTTCTAGATAACAAAGTAAAAATAAATGGACACAGATATGATTAGGTTAGGCTGAAAGGTAGGTTGGTAGTTGTTTACAGTTGGTGGTAGAACGTGCCAAGTTAGATAAGCCCCAAATAGATTTTATAACTGTGAGATATCATCTTGTGTTCTCTGCTTTGAGATTATTACTTGTCACCATGGAATTATAGAGCAGTAAGGAAGTACACATCTTATTCTTTTGAGACAGAGTCTCTCTGTCATCCTGGCTGGAGTGCAGTGAGATGATTATAGCTCACTGCAGCCTCCATCTTCTGGGCTCAAGCCATCCTCCCACCTCAGCCTCCCAAAGTTTTAGGATTGCAGACATGAGCCACCACATCCAGCCACCATAGTTTATTTAGTTTCAAACTCTATTTTCTGAATGATGAAGGTGGAACTCAAATTGGTCAAGGATTTGACTAAAGCCACACAATTAGTTGGCAAATCCTGAGCTAAAAATAATGTATAATGAATCATATAACCATCCCCCTTTTCACGTTTGAGATCAGATTTTAAAAGGATGCTGCAATCTCTATTCTATTTATAACCAGAGGAGCATTTAGTCCATGGTCCTCGTTCCCACAGTCAAACTCATTTGCATCTATAATTTATCTGTGAATGAAAATAAGCCATTACAAAGTAGCAATAAAGCAAATGTGGGGTGTGGTTACAGCAATAATTAATCATAATCTCAGATCCCAGTTGGTTCATCTTGAGCTGATATTTTTTTCCTACTGTTTGTGACATGAAGAAGATACAAATGTTTAAAGGGATAGCAAATCTATTGCCCTAGCAGTTACAATTGTGTATTAATAGACTGTTTATAATCAAACATGTTTATAAATCTGTTATTTTCTTAAGCAATACTCTCAGGACTGGGTGTAGTGGCTCATGCCTGTAATCCCAGCACTTCAGGAGGCCTAGGCAGGCAGATCACCTGAGGTCAGGATTCAAGACCAGCCTGGCCCACATGGCGAAACCCCATCTCTACTAAAAATACAAAAATTAGCCGGGCATGGTGGTAGGTGCCTGTAATCCTAGCTGCTTGGAGAGCTGAGGCAGGAGAATCGTTTGAACCCTGGAGGTGTAGCTTGCAGACAGCTAAGACTGCGCCACTGCCACTCTAGCCTGGGAGACAAGAGTGAGACTCTGTATCAAAAAAAAAAAAAAAAAAGAAAGAAATATTTTATGCTAGTATAGTAGGAATCAGTCGCAGAGTCAGAGAAGCTAAGCTTTACAAGGAATCTTGGAGCATTTTTATCCAGTGGTATAAATTCATTTGGAGATACGATACCTTAGAGACATACACATACACACACACTACACAACTGCTTATTATTTCAGAGGGTTCCTACATCTTTTGAAGTCTCTCTTTGGACCCACCTTTAGCTAAGAAAAGTGATTTGGTGCAGTCTTTTAATATTACACTTGGATACATTTTCCTCAGCACTAAGTGGTCTAAGGTCAACTTTGGTATGTAGGAATGTCCTGAGTTGGGAGAGGAGGAATCCTAGACACATCATGTTCATGTCATATCCAATCCCATTGCAAGACTGGGCAAGTTAACTTACAGTCTTCGGTCCTCAGTTTCTTCCTGTGTAAAAAAGGGAAATAATCCCAGTAGTACATGCCTGCTGCTATTTATTGAGTACCTACTGTGTTAATACTAGGCACTTTACATATTTGCTTTAAATTACTGCTAATATCAATGTTTTGTAATAAACATGAATCACCTTTTCACAGATGAGAAAACCAAGGATTAGAAATGGAAACATGCCTCATATCATGAAGTATAAAGGATCCAGGATTTGTACCATCTGTCTCCAAAATTCATGTCCTTCTCTAGGATATGGAAATTCCTACTTGTAAGGAATAAGGTAGTCTCATTTATCTGCCTACATTAAAAGAGCCTTCAAAATAATATTATAAAACCCAGAGTTCCATATCAATGCAGTACAGTTCAGCATTTTTATAATTCTGGAAAACAGAATGAGGCAGGAATGAGAGGGACTATGAAGAGAACGATAACAATAACATTCTTTATGATGGAGTACGTGACCTTTCATATCACTGAATGTCCTATGTGGTAAGGTATTTTATAAAGGGGTTTAGAATGTTATACTAACAGCTTAGAAGTTCAATAATACTTTCCTTCTAAAGTATTCAAAGAAAAATGAGATAATGTTAAGGATAGTAATCTGGCTTTTCAGATGACCTTTCTGAAGTGATTATCAAAAAGAGCTCTAATTTTTTAATGTCTAAGATAAATAATTATACCACCACAGCAATTTCAGGTCTGGACTGCTTCCTGAATGTAGCCCCAAACAAAGGTCTTCAAGACACTTCCAAATATGCAAGTCAGCTGAGTGGGTTTGTGTGTGTTTTAACCTGTGCTGTGTTTCAGAACCAACCTGCCCCGGAGTCAGCTAGGCAAACAAACCACAGTTTGATTTGATTTTAGTAGAATGAAGTACAGTCTGTCCCCTTTCACACATAGCTTCACCAGGTATCACCACGCAGCTCTTTAAAGATTAAACTCTAAATGACCACACTTTTTGAGACTTTAATAAAAGAACGATTGACAGTGTTTCTCCTAAAAATGTCTGAAACAATTTGCTCTTCTCTTGAAACTAAAGCCCAGAACTACAGCTTCCCCTTTCTGAAGCCCTCCCCTCCCTATTATTGTGATTTCCAAAGGAATGGCATTGAACTGACTGCTTATCAGGCTGGATAATGGCCTAATTTATTATAAAAACCTTAGTCAGACTTTTAAAAAAAACTGTAGAAGCCCACTGATCTACCAAATCCTTTAGAGACTTAGAGCCTATGTGCATTAAAAACCTGCTAGACCATGGTGAGCCTCTGAGATAGGCTATTTTTTGTCTCATTAGAACCAGCATTTAAAAACACTATACCTCCTCAAGTTGAAATGTCAAGCTGGAGACTGCGGTGTAGTTGAGTGTGCAGGACACCTGGCTCAGTCTTAATGGTGTGTAAAGAGCAGGATTAGTGTTTCTGAGTCTCTGCTGTGTAGAGGTTTCTAGTTGGCTTACTCAGTTTACACACAAAACTTCCTAGGTTCCTTTGGGGAAAAAAGTCCAGCTAGACAAAGGACAGAGGACCTTTTCCTTCCACAGGTATTTGGATTCAGGCATTCATTCCCTAATTTAAGAAATCTTTCCTAAAACATGAACTAAGACCCAAGTACTATGTGGGTATAGAGAGGTAAACAAAATCAGACATGTATCTGGCTATCATAAAAGCTAAAAAACCTGTGAGTCAAACAAACACATGAACTTCAGCCTGATTTCAAGCTCCCTGAATTTAAAGTAATGTCATATTTGTCTTTCCAAGACTAGCAGAGTGACTTATAAATTATAGGTGACTAATATACAAAGAAAATGGAAGTTTTTAAATTAAGCATATATGATTTGTTTGAAAGTAGTAATAATGAAAACCACTGTCATTTGTTGAAACTATACAATGCAGCAAGAACTGATTACTCAAAATAATCTTGAAATAAACTGATAGGAGACATTTTAAAAAATTTAAAATCTATGTGGAACCTGCAATCCCCCTAATACTGCTGCATCACAACATTCATTTCTCCAGGGAAGCTGAAGGCATTAAGATACTATGTCTACTGATTTTAAAGAAGGTGTGCCAAAATCTCTGGGCCTTTTCCAAATGCCTACCTATGTTAACAGAGGAGGAGTTTGCAGTATCTGTGAGACTTCCTTTGAAACTTGGTTTTTGATGACTGCACTGTGTCCAAAGCAGTGGTTTTCAGGTATCAGAGAAGCACCTGAAAGAACTTTATAACACAAATTGCTGTGCCACAATTCCAGAGATTCAGCAAGTCAAGGGTGGGGCATTTCTAACAAGTTCCCAAGGAAGGCCAATGCTGCTGATATAAGGACCACATTTTGAAAACCTGCCTTTATAGTGTTTCAGTTTCAAAGTCTGAGTCCTACTATAAGATTAGTGCCACTAAAGAACAAACTTATAAAGAAATACTCTAAGAATGTATGAGAGGAAAAGACTGTTTGTATGTGTATGGGGTGAGGGGGAGAAACATGAATGAATGAAGCTTCAGAAAACTCTCTGGTTCACCTCCATCTCAGAACAGCAATTGTAGTTCTAGGGTCTAGGGACAGGAGAAACTAAAGAAGACAGCTAGGAACAGTGCAAGGAATATTCAGGTATTATTTGTCAGCTTGATTACTAGAGGAAAAAGGGAAATGAAGCTCTTAGACTAGAAATTCCTTGCTATTTTGTAATTTATATTTCATTACAAAACTAAAGGATAAAAGTAGTCTCATCCAAAGAGGGGAAGTCATCCCAAATTCTAAAATTAGTGTGTTTCTGTGTGTGTTAAATCATCCCAGTTTTACAAAGGAATGAGGCTCAATGAGGTTATTCTGTAGAACCCCCATGACCACAAAACAACGAAGCCGAAAGTGGAGTTTAGTCCAGGTCTCTCTGGCTCCAGAGCATATTTATCCATTTGAATTATTCTGTCCCTGCCTTCTCTACGTGGCTCCAAATATATATATGGGTGTGTCTGTGTTTGTATAGTAGCACCTGGCACATAGTAATTCCCAGAAAGCAAATGGTAGTTTTTGGGGGGAGCTGGGGGGTGGGGGAGGATGTACATATATCTACTATTAAATACTTACTGGGAATTACTATGTGCCAGATGCTAATCATATTTTTATTAACTCGTTTAATCTTAAAACAATCTGAAGAGGGTGTCTTGCAGAATCTCAATTGTATAGATAAGGAAACAGAGGATTAAATAACTTGTCAGACCCTGGAGAACTTGTAAAACAAAAAACAAACAAATGAAAATGAACTCCAAACCAATTTTATTTCAGAGCTGGAACTTTCCACGTTTCTTCTTTCCTAATACCAGCTACCTCCCTCCATTTGGCCAAACTGGTCTGACTCAGGCTTTTTTTTCTCCAATTATGTTTCTACAGAATTAGATCCTCAGAATCAAATTTAATATGTAAATGAAATATCCAAGAATATAAAGATTTCTACTGCTGAATATCAATTATTAGAGAAAGGTGTGAAGAATTCCACCACATTGAAACTGTGGCTAATGGCTACATTAGGAATGATTAATATCTATATTAGAGTTTCAGTTAATATGAAATAAAATGTATCCTTAGTTTTTCATACCCAAAATGAAATAAACCTGAATAAATTATTATGAATTGTATACTTTATAATGACAGCTTTTTGCAGTTAAATTGATTAATTGCATGTTATTACCCAATGCCGAAATCATTTTCTCATAACTGGGCAACTGTATCAAAATTTTCTAAGAAGACCAAGGGCAATCCACTCTGACACAGGTGAATAGTTTTAAGCTAACGGTGACTTCCTTGCAGTCCATGGCTAACATGAAAGTAGATATTAAAGTGGTAGGCCTATTTACCTTCCTCTTACCTTATAAAACACAATGAGTTAGATAGCTCTAATCTACATGCCTTTTTAAGGGCAAATACAATGCCATTGCTGGTCTGTACTGGGAAACAGATAACACTGGATAACAATGGAAAGATTATATTATAAAAAGAAAGAACAAAAAACTGGGTCAGTATTAGAGTTTATGGAAGTCAGAGAATGAGTCCAATTTATGCCACACTGGAGAATTCCAATCAGCTACAAGCATACTCTCCATACGGAAAAAAACAAACAAACAAACAAAAAAAAAAAAAAACTGGGTTATAATGATGAGATGAGCAGAGCGAATCTGCTCTCTTGGCACAATCACTATTAACTGACAATGTGGTACAGAACAGGGTCAATCTCCATATACTCTTAAGCTATTTGCTCCCATCACTCTTTTAAGAATAACTGAAATAAACCACCTTTTCATTTTTTTCATTTCAGTGCTAAAATTTACTTACACAGTTTTCTAAGGAAGTCCACCAGGAGCACTGAGTTTCAGAGGCATGTTTAACTTTCTTAAGATATCTCATCAGCATTTTTTGTGTTTTCATTTGCTGCATAAAACCCCCAAGATATTCAGAATATACTCTTCTTTAAACACTTCTAAGGGCCCTCTTTCTATCTCCCAGGTAAAAACACAGAGACCTAGATGCTTATGGCCCCTGATTAAGACCTGTGGTTGGGAGTTCCTGGAACTCTATTTAAACTACCTGCTTAGATGGTTCATTGAAATCAGTGGGGGATTTTTACTCTCTCACTGACACTGTATAAATGTTAGTTCTCAAAAGGGAAATGGTTGAGAGGGGACAGACGAGCACTGTGAAGAAATTAAAGGACCTTTAATGGATTAAAAACAAAAAGCCATTCTGCTCTCCAGTGTGCACATTTATTTAGTTAGATTTGCTTAAAAGTTTTCTCAAGCCTCCAAATTCAATCGACCAGAATGATGTTAAAACAGTTTTTTTTCCTTGTCCATTGGAGAGATATGCCTTTATATAATTATTTTAGTGACAATTATCTATCAGGTAATTGCAATGTGAAGATAATATATAAGTATGGCAGATCCTATGAATTTTACAAATCAAATGTCTCCAGGGTATTTTAAAAAGCACTCTGGCTACATTTTTAAATCTAACCACTCCAACAGACATGAGAGTTATTACTCTTGGGCATGATTCAAAAGAATGGGTAAAGTTAAAAAGAATAATTTTCTGAAGCATTTTTGACAGCAATTAATTTCACAGGGGATAAGTTCATTTCCTAAATCTCCAGGAAAAAAATGTTTTCGCTGTATATCAAGATGCGCTTTTTGAAGAGAAATCCTTTCACTAGCGTTTATAATGATCTGAACTGTAGAAGAAATATAATTAAGTGGAATCATTACTATTTTTTTGAACTAGATAATTTAATTGCATTTTCCCCAAACCACAAAAAGTTTACAGTTATTGTTCAGGCCTAACAAGAATTACAGTAAGGAAACTGGTAGTTAGACCAAGATGGCTGAAAGGGAGCTTCTCCAGAGTGTAACTCCCACCGAGTAAGACACAGAACCGGAGGGATATCTGTGTCTCTGAGCAAGGTACCTGTTTCATTCTAAAGGGATTGGTTGAACAGCGGGATTGATCCAAAGAAAGGCAGCAAAAACAGCCCAAAGGGGGGAAGCTGAGGTAAGGCATGGCACTGCCCCACCTGGAAAGTGTATCTGGAACAGAGGATTGAGGGGGGCGACACCTCCTTGGTACTCTGAATCAGATACAGTGCTACACTCTGAGACTCTAGCAGCAAACAACCCAGGAAAATGCCCCCTGGCTGAGACAAAGAAAGCTCGTGAGAAGGAAATGCCCGTCCCACAGAAGGGAGAGTTGAAAGCGGGGAGGGGGATACACCCAGACAGGCCCCACCCCGACAAGATCAAGCAACGGGAATCCCTCTCCCTGTAGAGTTTAGCAGTTAATGCATCAGAAGGAACTCCATCAGGAGCAGTGGGCATGGCAGAGGGAAAGAAGCCTGCCATTGGGAAGGCAGGGCTAATCCCACCAGCCTAAGTGGAAACCAGGTGAAGAATAAACGGCAGCCTGGCTGAGACCAAGGCAGCCCAGCAGCCTCCACAGATAGACAATGGACAAACTGTCTCAAGCAGCACACTGACACCTGTGTTAAGTTAAAAAAAAAAAAAAGCCTTATACAGGAGAAATAACCCCAATTTAACGGAAAGGACATCCGCTCAGAGATCCCATCCGAAATCACCAACTTCAAAGTTCAAAGATAGATAAAGTCATAAAGATGGGAAGAAACCAGCACAAAAAGGATGAAAACATCAAAGTCCAGAATGCCTCTCCTCCCCAGAGAGATCATGACGACTCACCAGAAAGGCAACAAAACAGGTCAGAAAATGATTTGAGGAGCTGACAGAAGCAGGCTTCAGAAGATGGGTAATTACAAACTTCTCTGAGCTAAAGGAACATGTTCTAACCCAATGCAAAGAAACTAAGAACCTTGAAAAAAGATTAGACAAAATGCTAACTAGAATAACCAGCCTAGAAGAGAACATAAATGACTTGATGGGGCTGAAAAACACAGCACAAGAACTTCACGAAGCATACAAAAGTTTCAATAGCCAAATGGATCAAGCAGAAGAAAGGATGTCAGAGATTGAAGATCAACTCAGTGAAAGAAAAAGAGAAGGTAAGAAAAGAGAAAAAAGAGGGAAAAGAAATGACCAAAGCCTTCAAGAAATAAGGGATTATGTGAAAAAACCTAATCTACACTTGATCAGTATACCTGAAGAGGACTGGGAAAATGAATCCAAGCTGGAAAACACCACCCTTCAGGATATTATTCTGGAGACCTTCCCCAACCTAGCAAAGCAGGCTAACATTAAAATACTGAAAATACAAAGAACCCCACAGAGAAACTACTCAAGAGGAGCAACCCCAAGGCACATAATCGTCAGAGTCACCAGGGTTGAAATGAAGGAAGAAATGCTAAGGGCAGCCAAAGAGAAAGGTCAGATCACCCACAAAGGAAAGCCCATCAGACTCACAGTGGATCTCTCAGCAGAAACTCTGTAAGCCAGAAGAGAGTGGGGCCGATATTCAACATCCTTAAATAAAAGAACTTTCAACCCACAATCTCATATCCAGTCAAACTAAGCTTCCTAAGGAAAGGAGAAATAAAATCCTTTATGGACAAGCAATTACTGAGAGATTTCGTTGTCACAAGGCCTGTCTTACAAGAGTTCCTAAAGGAAGCACTAAACACTGAAAAAAAACATCCAGTACCAGCCACTGCAAAAACAAATCAAATGGTAAAGATCAATGATGCAAAGAGGAAATTGCATTGACCAGTGGGCAAAACAAACAACCAGTAACAAAATGGCTGGATCAAATCCACACATGACAATATTAACGTTAAATGTAAATGGCCTAAATGCCTGAATCAAAAGACACACACTGGCAAACTGGGCAAAAAGTTGAGACCCATCAGTATGTCGTATTCAGGAGACCCATCTCACATGCAGAGACACATATAGACTCAAAATAAAGGGATGGAAGCAAATAGCAAAAATACAAAAAACAAAAAACAAAAAACAGGGGTTGCAATTCTAGTCTCTGATAAAATGGACTTTAAACCAACAAAGACCAAAAGAGACAAAGAAGGGCATTATGTAATGGCAAAAGGATCAATACAGCAAGAAGAGCTAACTATCCTAAATATATATGCACCCATTCAGGAGAACATAAAGCAAGTTCTTAATGACCTAAAAAGAGACTTCGACTCCCGCACAATAATAGTGGGAGACTTTAACACTGCACTGTCAATATTAGACAGATCAACAACAAGACAGAAAATCAACAAGGATATCCAGGACTTGAATGCAGAACTGGAACAAGTGGAACTAATAGACATTGGGGTGGAACTTTCCACCCCAAAGCTACAGAATATACATTCTTCTCAGCACCACATCACACTTATTCTAAAATAGACCACACAATTGGAAGTAAATCGCTCCTCAGCAAATGCAAAAGAATGGAAATCCTAACAAACAGTCTCTCAGAATCTGATTTGGAGTGCAATCAAATTAGATCTCAGGATTAAGAAACTAACTAAAAACCACACAAACTCATGAAAACTGAACAACTGGCTCCTAAATGTTGACTGGATAAACAATCAAATGAAGGCAGATATAAAGATGTCCTTTGAAATCAATGAGAACAAGGACAAAACATACCAAAATCTCCAGGACATATTCAAAGCAGTGTCTACAGGGAAATTTATAGCAATAAATGGCAACATGAGAAGTGAGGAATGATCTAAAATCAACACTGTATCATCAAAATTGAAAGAGCTAGAGGAGCAAGATAAAAAAAAACTCAAAAGCTAGTAGAAGACAAGAAATAACTAAGATGAGAGCAGAAATGGAGACACACAAAAACCCCTTCAAAGAATCAATAAATCCAAGAGCTGCTTCTTTAAAAAGATCAACAAAATAGACCACTAGCCAGATTAACAAAAAAGAAAAAAAGAGAAGAATCAAATAGATGCAATAAAAAACAATAAAGGGGACATCACCACCCATCCCACAGAAATATAAACTACCATCACAGATTACTACAAACAACTCTATGCACATAAACCAGTAAACCTGGGAGAAATGGATAAATTCCTGGACACTTGCACACTCCCAAGACTAAACCAGGAAGAAGTTGAAAACCTGAATAGATCAATAACAAGGGCTGAAGTTGAGGCAGCAATTAATAGCCTACCAACCAAAAAAAGTGCAGGTCCAGACAGGTTCACAGCCATATTCTACCAGATGCACAAAGAGGAGCTGGTACCATCCCTTCTGAAACTATTTCAAAACAATACAAAAAAGAGGGAATCCTCCCCAACCCATTTTATGAGACCAACATCATTCTGATACCAAGACCAAGCAAAGACTCAACAAAAAAACTTCAGGCCAATCTCCATGATGAAAATAGATGCAAAAATCTTCAATAAAATACCAGCAAACCAATTGCAACAGCACATCAAAAAGCTTATCCACCAGAATCAAATAGGCTTCATCCTGGGATGCAAGGCTGGTTCAACATATTCAAGTCTATAAATGTAATCCACCACAAAAATAGAATCAAAGACAAAAACCACATTATTATCTCAACAGATGCAGAGAAGGCCTTCAACAAAATTCAACAGCCTTTTATGCTAAAAACTCTCAATAAACTAGGGATCGATGGAACCTATCACAAAATAATAAAATCAATTTATGACAAACACACAGCCAATATCATACTGAATTGGCAAAAACTAGAAGCAGAAGCATTCCCTTTGAAATATGGCACTAGACAAGGATGCCCTCTCTCACCAATTTTATTCAATATAAGATTGGAAATTTTAGCCAGAGCAATCAGGCAAGAAAAAGAAATAAAGGGTATTCAATTAGGAAAGGAGAAAGTCAAACTGTCTCTATTTGCAGATGACAAGATTGTATATTTAGAAGACCCCTTCATCTCAACCCAAACTCTCCTGAAGCTGATAAGCAATTTCAGCAAAGACTCAGGATATAAAGTCAATGTGCAGAAATCATAAGCATTCCTATACACCAATAACAGACAAACAGAGAGTCTAATCAAGAGTGAACTCTCATTTGCAATTGCTACAAGGAGACTAAAATACCTAGGAGTACAACTAACAAAGGAGGTAAAGGGCTTCTTCAAGGAGAACTACGAACAACTGCTCAAGGACATAGAGAAGACACAAACAGATGAAAAAACATTTCATGCTCATGGTTAGGAAGAATCAATATTGTGAAAGTGGCCATACTGCCCAAAGTAATTTATAGATTTAATGCTATCCCCATCACACTACCAATGACCTTTTTCATAGAACTGGAAAAAAAAAAAAAACACTTTAAACTTCATATGGAACCAAAAAAGAGCCCACATAGCCAACACAATCCTAAACAAAAGAACAAAGCTGGTGGCATCACACTGCTGGACTTCAAACTATATTACAAGGCAACAGTAATCAAAACAGCATGGTACTGGTATCAAAACAAAGTCATAGACCAACAGAACAGAACAGAGGCCTCTGGAGCAACACCACACATCTACAACCATCTAATTTTGACAAACCTGACAAAAACAAGCAGGGAAAGGATCACCTATTTAATAAATGGTGTTAGGAAAATTGGCTAGGAGTGTGCAGAAAGCAGAAACTGGACCCCTTCCTGACACCTTACACTAAAATTAACTCCAGATGGATTAAGGATTTAAATATAAGATGTAACAACATAAAAACCCTAGAAGAAAACCTAGGCAAAGCCATCCAGGACATAGGCATAGCGAAGGACTTCATGACTAAAATACCAAAAGCAATGGCAACAAAAGCCAAAATAGACAAATGGAATCCAAACAAACTTGAGAGCTTCTGTACAGCAAAAGAAACAATCATTAGAGCTAGTTGGCAACCAACAGAATGGGAAAAAAATTTTGTAATCTATCCATTTGACAAAGGGCTAACATCCAGAATTTACAAAGAACTAAAACAGATTCACAAGAAAAAAATAAACTAACCCATCCAAAAGTAGGTAAAGGATATGAACAGACATTTTTCAAAAGAAGACATATATGAAGCCAACAAACATATGAAAAAATGCTCATCATCACTGATTATTAGAGAAATGCAAATCAAAACCACATTGAGATACCATCTCACTCCAGTTAGAATGGTGATCGTTGGAAAATCTGGAGACAACTGATGCTGGAAAGGATGTGGAGAAATAGGAACACTTTTACATTGTTGGTGGGAGCGTAAACTAGTTCCACCATTGTGGAAGACAGTGTGGGGATTCCTTAAGGATCTAGAAACAGAAATTCCATTTGACTCAGCAATCCCATTACTGGGTATATACCGAAAGGACTATAAATCATTGTATTATAAAGACATGCATACAAGCATGTTCATAGCAGCACTGTTTACAACAGCAAAGACCTGGAACCAACCCAAATGCCCATCAGTAATAAACTGGACAAGGAAAATGTGGCACATAACCACCATGGAATATTACACAACCATATAAAATGATGAGTTCGTGTCCTTTGTAGGAACATGGATAAACCTGGAAACCATCATACTCAGCAAACTGACACAAGAACAGAAAATCAAACACTGCATGTTCTCACTCATAGGTGGGTTTTGAACAATGAGAACACATGGACACAGGGAGGGGAGCATCACACACTGGGGTTTGTTGGGTGGGATAGGGGAGGGTTAGTGGGAAGGAGGGTGGGGAGGGATAGTGGGAGGGAGGGTGGGGAGGGATAACCTGATGAGAAATATCAGGTACAGGTGATGTGCCTTGCCATGAATGTACCTATGCAACAATCTTGCATGATCTGCACATGTAACCCAGAATCTAAAGTACGATTAAAAACAAAATTACAGTTAATCATCCGAAGTACCTAAGTGTCATCAATGGATGAATCGATAAACAAAATATGAAATACATATATATATGTGTGTGTGTGTGTATATATACATATATAGATATAGATAGATATATATGCATATATATAGGAATACTATGCAGCCATAAAAAAGAATAAAATCATATCTTTTACAGCAACATGGTTGGAACTGGAAGTCTTTATGTGAAAAAATTCAGAAACAAAGTCAAATACTTCATGTTCTCACCTATAAGTGGAAGTTAAATAATGTGTACCCATGAACATAAAGGGAATGATAGACAGTGGTGACTGGGAAGTATAGGAGGGTGGGAGGGTGGGAAGAGGTGAGGAACGAGAATTACTTAATGGGTACAGTGTACATAATTAGGGTGACAGTTATACTAAAAGCCCCAACTTCACCACTATGCAATATATCCCTGTACCAAAACTGCACTTGGGTTCTTTAAATTGATACAAATTTTTAAAAATTTTCAAAAGAAAAAAATTATAGAAACAAGTTCTATACATAGGAATATTATAATAATTTATTGTTGAGGATTTAAAATTGTTGTAGACAATTGATATTTATGCTTTTTTAAAACATATTACATATTACAAATTGAGAACAAAATTTAGGATAGACTCAATGATAGCATTTTATTTCCATGTTGGCAATAGTTCTCTTTTCCTAATGGTCGTTTAAGAAAACACTGGTTTACCTCTTTCTCCGCCTGTCTGTATACATTTCAAGTCAAAGTATAAATTGTAAGATTACCTTAAAATTCAAAGTATAGTCAGAAAAGAAAGAAACTGAAGAGATATGAAAGCTCATCATGTTAAAAAAGTTAGTTCCTAAACGCCAAATTGGAGATTTTAAACTAATTTTTCAGGCCAAATAATGTAGTACAAATAAATAACAAAAGCTGATATTCTACAATAAAGAAATGTCTTCATGTTCATAGTCAAATCCTCTTTAAGGCCTTCAGACATAATGCCATTGTATGTTCTTCCTTTTTTAAATTCATGTGATCATATGTTTTTCTTGCTGACATGTTATCTTTTTTTGTAAGGAAAGAATTCTTAAAGTTCAATAATAAAGTAATTAATAACAGTCTGAAAAAATTTAGATGGCATTGGCCCTTTCTTCTGTAAAAACAAACCAATTCATTGTAATCATCTTCAAAGTTAAAAGGCTAAAAGTAATATTTATGTAAAAAATAATGAGGAATTAATATCTTTACAATGACGAAATTATTATTATTATTGCTGCTACTACTTTAATTGTCAAAATTTTTCCTTAAAAACAATTTGGAAGAAAATGATACAGTTAAGGTATCCGGATTTAAAAGTAAACCAGAAAAAAAAAATAGATGACAATTAATGTTTTAATCACTCTGAGGAGAAAGAACAGGAAACACCACAAAGATGAATTAAGTTGAAGATACCGGTTAAAGCGAATTTTAAAGAACACTGATAGGAAGCTCTGACCAGTTTGAGAGGTTTAATTCGTAATGTAATTACATGTAGAGCTACTGATGACACATAGCCTAGAGGTTCTATATTAATGACAATTAACTTTAGTTAATTATTTAATTTGTCTAATTAAAACATACTTGTATTACTAGATTTTGAATTACATTACGCCAACTACAATGGATTACATTCTCCTGCCCACCAAAACCAAACATATTCTTAGTCCTGTTATAAACTCAACAGAAGTGAGTTGATTTGAAATTTCTAAGACTCAACTAATTAAATACATCATTCATTTATTGAATAAATAGTTGCTGAGCATCTGCTCAGGGCTAGATGCTGTGATAAGTTTGGGGAATGCAAAAGTTAATAAGACACTAAAATGGTTTTTGGCTTTTAAAATAACTTATTCCAAACTGTCATTTCTACATTCTAAGTACTCAGTAATGATACTGTAATTGGACTCTCCAGAATTATAATAATTTTGTCAGTAGGTAAATAACATTTTCCATTCAGAGAAATCTGTATTGTCATATAAAATATATGAAGTATGGAGACAAATAATATAAAAATAATGAATATACAGTCATTACTCTCCAAATTCCTAAATTAATGAATTTCTTAGTATAATGCTTATTCATTGATTATAAACCCAAATAACCATGGGTTTAATCTTTTAAACTTCACTTACCCAAGCTTAAAATTTCTACCATAGTTTCCACATTGAGTAAAATTTAGTCAATCATTGAGTCTTTTTTTACAAGGTGGGTGCCCATTATGTTGCCCAGGCTGGTCTCTTAACTCCTAGGCTCAGGGGGTCACCCCCTTCCCTTAGCCTTTTGAGTAGCTGGGACTAAAGTCATACACCAACACACGTGGCAGTCAGGTCTTATTTTGCACCCAGACATTCACAATGGTTTCCTTTGTAGTGCTAATTACAGCTCTGAATTTGCAACTTACTATTCTTTTGCATAAATCTTCTAGTTCAGGCTTTTCTTGTCTCTGTCTCAGAAATTACTTTCCTATCACCACACTGTTGAGCATGTAACCCATGTTTTGCCCTATTATCTTCTTCCTTTGCCTCCAATGATCTAAATCCTGCTTGGATTCTTAGAAACATTTCCCCCTTTCCTGGACTTCTAGAAAAAAGCTTCTCACTCACCTTTTCATTTTTCACTCATCACATCCCTTTTGCAGGATGTCTTTTGCAAAAGACCATATGCAATCTATTTAGCATATATCATTTATCATCAATATCACAACTCTCTGTGGGTAGGACCTATGTCTTGGACTTCTGCACATCATCCTCAGAAGCTACTATAGTGCTATAAATAAAACCTCAATCTACTTCGTTGAATCACATGTTAATAGTAGTTTTTGAGATCCTGTGGGATTTTAAACTACATTATGAACATACGTGCATTGTAAAGGTGTTGATAATATATTTTAGTGAAAAATTAAAATTATTTGAAAGTTGAGCATTTATCAGTAGCATATAGAATAAATCTTTGTTAATCAGAAAAGTCTACTAATTGAATTTAGCATTTTCGAATTGTTCTGAAATAATATAAAATAGAGATCTACTGAATTTATCTCAAGGTTTTGCTCAGTTTGTGTTCAGTTTATGCTTACTTTAGTCCTAAACAGGAATGCTCTCCTATTCACTATTATCTTTATAATTTACCAATTTATTATTTAAAATGTCTTATTCCAGTATGTTAGACATTTTACAAAGCAAAAAGTTTTTTTTTTTTCAAAAAAGCCCTATATTCTCCACTAATTAGCTGACAATTATGTGATTTATCATTTTTAATATGGCTTTCTTTCACTTTATTCAGATAAGCAGGATCTAACGTGGGCTCATAAGGCTAAGAAACATAGAAGGTTCTAAAATATTTTTATCTCCCTTCAAGTAGGACTTTATAGATGTATATAGTAAATTATGCTAAGTAAATGAGATAATTATTCATTCAATTTAAGAGAAATACACAGGCACAGGCCACGATGTTAGATCTAGATGTGTTTAAGAACACCTCTGTTGTTACATGGCTTATAATTTCAAATGTATTTAACTTGGCCTTTCTTTGGTGGAGAATCTTGGGAGTAAGGAGAAACTCAAAACTAAAAGCATATTAGGGAGCTTCAAAATTTTCAGGATTAATGGCATAGAGGATTTCCATGTTTAGAAGAACTCACTTAGTTTAAGCAGAGATGTCACATTCAATTTCTTTATTCATCCATTGGTCTAAACGTATTAAACACTCACTACATTCCAAAGTACTCTAAATACGAAAATTTAAAATATTTTTAAAGCACTTGGCATAGAATATTTCTGTTCAGTGAAGAGCTCCATTTTCATTTCTAACAGGTCTAGGATATGCAATATGCTTATGTATTTTAATTTTATAAAACTACTTTATTTTCACTGTAGAGAACTTGAAATAGAGAAAGCATAAGAAAAAAATTCTTATAACAAACCCCACTACTCAGAGACAACTACCTATAACTCCTTCACATATTTCCCTCCACTTTTTCCTCTTTATGTGTGTGTATGTATGTGACATAAATTCGTTACTATTTTATATATTTTTCATATTTCTTCCTTACAATGTGAGTCATTTCATAGCCACTATCTTCAGGAAACGTAACCATTTTGTGAGAGAGACAGACGTGAGACCAAAAGGTGAACTAAAATGTAATGTGTAATAATAGTGATAGTACACAGTATAACCCATGCCTACACAAAGGCCCATCCATCAGCCTAGTGGAGTGAAGATATACGTTGCTGAGCTGAGGGTTGAAGACTGTGGAGCACTTGAAGGAGCCACCTGCTGGGGGTGAGGAATGGGGACAGAGTAGTGACACTGGGTATTTAGGGTCTAAGCCATCCCTTGGAGGTGGTAGAAGACCCACAGAATAGCAGAGCACTGTTTGGGCATAAGAGACAAAGCAGAGGTTGATGGGGCTACCATTTCACACTAAGTAGTCAGGTCTTTCCTTTAGGCCAGTGCTCAAGAAAATTAAAAAAGCAAGAAAAAAAAAGGAAAGTGCTCTCACTGGTGATACACCTGAAAATCTCAGTCCTGGTGCAGTGGCTCACTCCTGTAATCCCAGCACTGTGGGAGGCAAAGGTGTGAGTATCACTTGCCATCAGAAGTTAGAGCAGTAGAGCAGTCTGGGCAACAAAACAAGACCCCATCTCTACAAAAGAATAAAAAAAAATTAATTAGCTGAGTGTGGTGGTGCATTCCTGTACTCCTAGCTAAATGTACTGAATGATTTATAAGGTCAACAATAAAAACTTGAGATTGAGGCAGGATGATCAATTGAGTCTCTAGGAGTAGAGGCTGCAGTGAGCTACGATTGTACCACTGTACTCCAATCTAGGTGACAAAGCAAGAGTCTCTCTAAAAAGGAAAAGATAATTTCCCACTCCCCAGTATGCTGTCTAAAAGTTAGATCATGAACACTGGAATCAAATTACTGACTTAGAATTCTAGCTCCACCATTCAATAGCTATTGGGTCTTGAGGCCTATCTGTGCCTCAGTTTCTTTATAATGAAGATAACCATAAAAGCTAGCCTTTGGGGGTGTTAAAAGGATCAAATGAGATAACATTTATAAAGCAGTACGAGTGGTGACTGGCACATAATAACACTATGTGTTGTTAAAAGCAACACCCCTGTAATATCAAAACAAACAAACAATTCTTGGTACCCAAAATTCCTACTACAGAATAGAATTCATGTGCTTTGGGGTAATTGCTAATGCATTATAAAGTTAATTCTATGGGATTTCATGATTATAACATTCTATGATGAATCAATCTAATAATAGTATTTCTATGGATTAATTTAAAAGATAAAGCAGCCAAGCTGATTGTAATTGAACTCGTTTCAGGTCTGGTTAATTCTAGCAGTTGTGGAGCAGCAGAGTACTTAGGTTCTGTGTTATTTTTCATTTTCGGTGGGGTGTTTATGCTCTGAATTAACCATAAGCTCCACATTAGAGAACTTGAAAAAATGCTCTTCAATATCGACATTCTAGAATATTTTTGGCATAATACACAAATTGCTTTGTTTATGCTCTGAATTAACCATAAGCTCCACATTAGAGAACTTGAAAAAATGCTCTTCAATATCGACATTCTAGAATATTTTTGGCATAATACACAAATTGCTTTATAAACTGCAAAAGATTGAGTAATTTTTCAAAATACCCAGACTGCACCTGCTAGATCATTATTATTTATTTCAGAAATTCCATTTTGTACATTGAAAATAATCTCACAAGTATATTTTCTGTATTTATGGCCAAGAGCTGGTCATTGAAGATTTATGATGCTGTGCAAAAAACAATGCTGACCTGGCAAGTGCGTCCAGGGAAGGAGTGGTTCAGAATACAGTAAATGAAATAAATTGCTATTAATTATGGTACTAAGTCTTAACTCCAGCCCACCCCATTGGTTTGTGACCTAAATGTTTTCAAATACCTTAATTCAATTTATAATAATGCTCCCCAAGGGCAACCAATTTGCCTCATATGGTTTTCTAGGACACAACGTAGTATTTTGGCACACTGCACATGCTTAAAAAGTATTTGTTAAATTAGTTAAAAATAAACCAAACCAAAGTCATCAACAAAATCTGTTTCATATTGAGCCATGAAGTGTTTTGCACAGAATGACTCTCCTGTCTTAGTTCTGATGCCATCTTGATTTGGGAATTTCATTTATCCAACAATTCTTACAAGGAATAGTTAATTCCAGTTATTTTTTCCCTAGCACAGTATCTCAGATAGTGTAAACTGAGTATCAATCAACACATATATCATAGTATCAATGTGTCAGGTACTTGATACACCATAGGTTTAATCCTAACAACAACACTGATTTAAAATGAGCATTTTCCATCTCTTTTTTATAGATGAAAAACCTGAGGTAGCAGGAAGTCTATTGGTCACACAGGCAGAAGGGGAGACTTTAGGATTCCTTTCTTCTACATTAACTTTGAAATCATTTTACTGTTAGCATTCATGTTTTGAGAATAATTTTTGATAAACATGCTATGCTTTTATCCTAAAAACTGTTTCATCTCCAAATGAAATAGTAGTAATAAAAGAAATAAAACTTTTTATTTCATTTATTTCTAGCAAGAGATGGTCTTGCCTTTAATTCCAAAAGAAGAATTCTTAGTCAAAGAAAAATAATCTTAAATACAATTAACAAGAAGAAGTTGAATCTCATGTCCTCTGGGGCCCTCCCAGAACTACCATTAACACTCACTGCTACCATTTCACTTTTCTTTGGTCCATTACGTAGCCTGACATTCATATTTTTAGGTACTCTGTTGAGAAGCAGGAATTTGTATGTAAGAAGATGTCCTGTCATATGTATCTTACAAATAAACATAACTATGAGAAAATTATTAAATGGGTGGATTTAGAGGTTGAAACTGGTGGACCCATAATTATAAAATAAGTAACAAACCCTTATCAGTTATCCATACAAATGTGGTGTTATATGTTAATGTACATAAAATATTTTATACCAGAGATTCTTCTCCCAGCAGTTGTTTTTGTTTTGTTCTATTTTAACTAGAAAATTATCTAGTAATAGACTCTTCCCTAAGACAAACTTTGTTTATTTTGCTGTTTTGAAAGAACATGTTTACAACTTAATTTCTTAAGAAGGGCACATTTTCTTGACATCAGTATACTAAGATTTGAATCAAAACTAAGATGATGACCACATAACTTCCACACTACATGTGAGTATATCAAAACACCATGTTATATATGTTCAATATAAATAAAAACACACAAATAAAACCTGTGCTGTCCCCAAATCCTAGCAAACCAAGTAAGGAGATACTAAGATTCTACTAATATACACTCTCCAGTAATGAGACAATCCCTCTAAAGATGACACATGAGTAATATACATTAGTTCCTCAATAAATTTTAGCAATCATTATTATTACTACTACTGTATAATCAAATCTCTATCCTAAAACCTGGCATTTTTCCTCCAATGCTTTTCTTTTCATGATTTTCAAGCTTGCTCTTGGGAAACAAGAATTCTACCTCATGCCTAACCAATTACATTAGGCCTTAAAAGCTAAGCTCTTCATTGAGATTTTATTTCTTTTCCCAATTACATTCTCCCCATGGGATTTTGTTAGAGGTAAGCAGGGACCAGAAGAACCGATAGCTTGATATACAGGCATAAAAGCCCCAGGAATTATGACTTTATATTGGCAGATGCTCAAACTAAGCGAATGGGTGGCAGAAGCAAATAACACCCCAGTT
Organism: Callithrix jacchus; assembly: GCF_049354715.1. Classification (NCBI taxonomy): domain Eukaryota; kingdom Metazoa; phylum Chordata; class Mammalia; order Primates; family Cebidae; genus Callithrix; species Callithrix jacchus. Next base: position 63,802,046 of record NC_133515.1, on the reverse strand, counting down.
AATTTTCTATCTCAATCAATTCTGATCTCATCTCAGGCTTAAAGCACATTTCACTGTCAGCCCAAATTTTAAAAGACAGTACATTCCCTCACCCCACAGAATGTAGCAATAGACACTGCAGCCAGAGGATTCAAATTCTAAGCAGTCAGCCTTGAAAGTGGAAGAGACCCTGTAATTTCATGTTGTTTATCAGACCTTCTGACATAAGCCTGGCCCCTGACAGGGACTCTGTCATGCTGTGTGCAGGAGCATAACATATCTAGCAGGGCTAATTACTCTTTCCCAGCCCTTCCTGTACTGTAAGTATTAGATGGGCAAGCATGATCCAAAGTAAAGTTCTCAAAATTCAAACAGTTTAAGCATAGAAGTACATCTTTCTCTTGATGCATATAAAATCCATCGTATAGAAGAAACTGAAAATAAATTTGTTTTCTAACTAAAAATATGGCAAGGGATTTTTTTGTGTTTGGTTTCTTAGAAGATTTCCAAAATTCTGTGACGTTATTATTGTAATGAAAAATCCACTCCGGAAATCACAACAAATACTGTAGTCTGACGCTGGGGACTCTGTGAAATATTTAAAAACACAATGCTTTATAGCTGAAATGTAATTACATCCAACAAATTCTTTTTGAATGTTTACTGTATATTTTCCATTGTGCTCCACACTAGGAAAACAAAGGTGAGTCCAGCCAGTGTCTGATGTAAAATAAGGATATTCACATTTTTGGTTCCTTTTGGATTACATGTGTATTATAATGCATGCATAATACAATATCAGTGTTTGCTCATGAGTTCTCCATTTCTTTGAACGGGATCCTCTTTTCACATCTCATCATATTAAGAATCTATGATTCTAATGAGATAAAAGATGCCAGTTTATTACAGCAACTAATACATTCCAAAGTTGCCAGCAGTGTCCACATTTGCCTACTGTTCAGTTGTTTGTTTTTAAGCAGTAACATGGTAGAGGATTCACATTGCTTTTATATATTCTTAAAAGAAGATAATTATTCCAATTTACCCCAAAATATTGATGTTATAAATAGGTTATGGGGTACATATGTGAGACCAATTTTAAACCAAAAAAAATGTGATTCTTTTATTGGCTTAAAAAAAAACTCTTTGTTAAAATCTTCTAATATTTCGACAGAGTTAACTTCTTATTTCCTTCCTCTACATATCCACATTGGTAATTGTTACATTTAATTTTTATTGGAGTATTTAGATTTCATTTTAATGTTTTACTGTCTCTTTCTTCCTGTTAAAACTTTAGTAACTCATCTGAGGGATGGTGTCCTGGTTGACTGTTAATGATGTGCTCAATGTAACCTCGCACTAAATGCGCACACACCCCAAGCACACACATGCACACACTCACATGCACATATACACATACATATCTAAACACACAGTTTGAAGTTTACTTTTTCTATTGAATATTCTTAAAAAGTGAAAGAACTACTTTTCCATTCTGGTCTCAGTGCGTCACAGCCGAGTTAATTCTAAGGTAGAAAAGATGGTAAGGAGAGTCGTAGCAACTAGAAAATTCTACTTCAGCAGCTGAGCCCTTTTCCCCGTCTGCTCAAACACTGAAGTTTTTCCATGCCCAGATCAAGTCCCACCACATCTTTTCTAGATCATTGCGCTCAGGTGATTCCCTCCTTCTTTGAGCTCTTTATGTCTTTAGTCATCAGCAACTGAATACTCAATTATATATTTTTATTAGTCTTCTGTTGTTCTCTAAATTCATATTTTGCCTCCTGCTAAATCTGAAGGTCTCTTGCTTTCAATGGAAAAACACACGTGAAGAGTTAGTTAGTACATACTGGTGAACTGCTTCCCAATAATACTCTACTCATAATGCCATGAGTGTAACTTGTTGCAGGGTTAGCAAGGAGCCAGAGGAGCACAGCAAAGCCATACTCTCTGGGAAGAGTACAAAAAAACAAAAACATTAAAGAATTCTTTTCCTTGGCATCAACTCTCCTGAGATGGAGCCATATAGACATTCCATAAATGTTAACTGATTGTGATCAACATATTTTACTTCCAAAATTTCGCATCCAACCAGCTGCCACTCCTCCACCTCTAATGTTAGATTCCAAAAGGACAGTAAGTTCTGTTTCTGGGTTTGCCTGTTTCCTCCTCTGGATTCTGTTTTTTTAAGGTAGGAGGCAAGTGGCTGTGAAAAGGAAAAGGTACTGCTTTTAAATAAATCTGGACAAAATAGTTCAATAAGTGCCTGAAAACCAGAAGAATTATAAAGTTATAGAAAATAAGAATTTAAAGTAGGAAAAATGAATGCGCACTAAGTTCTACATTACCAGAGCCCACTTTTACTTGCTTCAAAGTTTTCATCAGCTCCGGGACCCCGCAGGAACCCTCCTGGGGCTGAGTGCCATTTTGAATTTTCCTTGTGACTAGCAGGCCCTGTGAAGTAACTTTAGAAGTTTTGGAATGTTTACTGGCTGTGGTATTTTGTCAGGCATTTCCTTTGATCAATTTCTGAGCCTGACACTAGGAGTCCCTCCTCCTGCACCTATACCCTACAGCTCTACAACATCTGAAGTAGCCTCCAGTTTCTATTTTGTTTTTGTTTTTTCCTCAAAAGAAACCAAAAAGCCAAGTGGGCTTCCTGTGCTGGCTTTTTATAAATGCTATAATTCCAGAACCCTGGACATCATAGAGACTATGACCTCTTTAAAAGTGACTGAGCTATAAGGATTTAATTAATGACTATGAAGAAGAAATTGCTCATTTATTTGTATATGTTTCCCTTATGCCAACCACAGAATACAATAGGCTGACAAGATTGTTCCACTAAACCTTTCATCAGATGTATTTGGGGAAAAAGCTTATAATTTAAAAATAAAACTACCACTGCCTGGGTAGAGTTTTTTACTTCCCCAAAGATTCTCTATCAGGTAGGTTTTTGCTTCCCCAAAGATTCTCATGTATAAATAAGTATTTCAACAGTGCTATTAATATAGTATTTTAACACAACATGGGAGAAGTACAGATAAACACTTTTTTTGTTTTTAGAGCACCACAATGGATAATTTTTGTTTTACCTGTAAACTTGGCGATGACAACCAGTTACTTGGTCAAATGCTGGTCTAGATGTTGTAAAGGGACCTGTAGATGTGACTGACATTTAAATCAGTTGACTTTAAGTAAAGCAGATGACACTACATAATGTGGGTGTACCTCATCCAATCAGTTGACGACCTTAAAATCAAAGACAGGTTTCTCAAAGAAGGAGGGATTTTTGCCTCTGGACTGCAATATAGAAATTCTGCCCCAGTTTCCAGCTTTCTGAGTAAAGTCGGCAACATTAACCCTTACCTGAATCTCCAGACTACCATTTGCCCAACACGTTTTTTACTTGCCAGGCCCTACATGAGCCAATTTTCTAAAATCAAGCAATCTAAATCAATCAATCAATCTATCTATCTATCTATCTATCTATCTATCTATCTATCTACACACACACACAGATAAGTAGACCTATACCTATATCTATCCATATATCAGAACACACACACACACACACCTGTTTTTCTGGAGAAACCTGACAGGTATATGCATTTAATCTAATGCCTGAAAATATCATTTTATGAAAAAGTCAGAAGAGTTTACTAGGTTATTTGCAGTTATTCCTAATTATTTTCTTCTAAGTTAGGGTATAGGGCTACACATTAGTCTAGACAGTATAATTTCAAGAGTTCTGAACAAATAAAATTTTCTCCCAAATAAATGTTTTTATTTTTCTTCCACAATGCTTTCAATTTATGTGTTAAAAAGTCAAATCCCTTCATTTAATAATCTGCGATCACATATGATAATGTAATAGGTAGCACATTAAGATCTAATGGAAAAGAACAGGATAGGAGAGGAGTTGGTGTGGCGGGGGCAGCAGATAGGACCTATTTGCCAAGTTCCTCTTTCTCAGTTTTGCCTGTGATCTAGTCTGTGAAGGGATGAATACATAATTAAAATTCTTTCTTTCTGCCTGTTTTTCTTGCTACTCTGAAGTGCCTGAATATGCCTATAGGTAACTGTGGATCTAAGTACCTGAATAAAAAAAGAATCTTGTCATGTTGTGTTATGCTCCTGATGCTACAGAAAGTAGCATTGAAAGGAGGTGCTGAGGCATGCTTGAGATGTATCTGCAGCAGGCTCCAAGTCCTGCCATCCAGTAGTCCACACAAATTGAGCTATGGAAGAAATAAATATACATTTTTCAACACTGAATTAAAGATGCCTCTTTTCCCAGTACTCTATGCTGGCAATAGAAATGAATTCCAGGGATGTGGAGAACAACGACACAAACAAATGACTCTCTGTGATGTGTTTCTGCCGTCAGAGATGGGAATCAAAGAAGTATTTGCTTTGGAGATACTTGCAACATTTCCAATAAACAAAGAAGCTTGGATTTTTTTTCCCCTTTGAAGTTATCCACTAGAGATACAAGATAAGAATTAGAATGCATTATGGATATATTTAAAACTTTATATCTTGGCACCCAAGAAAGGCAGTTCCACTCACCCATTATCAATTTATCTCTTTCGATTTCTCTTCTAACCAACTGAAAGCAGGAATATATGTATTCTGAAAGGCCAAGGCAATATTATACTTCTCATTTATCAAATAATGTTAATTAACCCTCAGAAAATAAAGACATTTTGCAGAATGGTCATAGCAGTGATCACATATTACATGTCAATCTTCACAATTTATAAACATTAGAATATAAGCTCTGTTAACCACTGTATCTCCCACAAAGCAATGCCTAGGATACTCTCATCTTTGTTATAGGAGTACTACATGTATTTTTAAAAGACACAACATCAATTAATTGTCATTATGGCTTCTGAGGTTTTTCATATTCTAAATAAATTTTAACTCAAAATGTCCAAAAATTTGCATGAGGTTAACAGTGGAATCAGGCATTCTGTATTTTGTCTTGCTTTCAGAATAACAGTTTTTTTCCTAGACATAAAGAAATAGAGTCTGACCGTGAACACCAACTGTGGAACCTAGGGCTATAGAAATAAACTGAAAATAATGCTGCAAATCACTAAAGTAAGATGATAACTCACAAAAAACGTCAGTATAGGGCTGTACCAACTTGAATTAACCAAAGGTTCGCTGCCACATGCAACAAGCTTAAGCAATGCTTGTAGTAAGCCCTGGGGAAAAATTAGGACTAGAGAAGGCATGAGTAGAGTTAAGGTGTCTAAATGCTGTCAGGACAGAGAGAAGTCAAGAGGTTTAGACAAGATTTGGCAACTAACTATAGATTAAGTAGCAGCACATTACCAGTGAAATCATATGAATTTATTAAATCAAATTTAAAACTTGATTCAGAGGAATTAACCCAAACTTCTTAGATAAAGCACAAAGGAGATATTTTCCTAAAAGATTTGCAATATAACAGTTCTCTCTGCTTAAACGGATAATTCATTAAAATATCAGTCTGGTATGTGATCTCATCTTAAATATTTCCTGTAAGTTTCATCTTCCTGTTTCCTTCAGCACTCTATTCACCTTCTGTCCTTCGAAAGCAGAGTATTGGATGCTAATGTATTTTGTTGCAATATATACACATTTCTCCGTTGTTCCAGCTTTATTACAGAAATGGAAAATAGAATCGAATCATGTTTCTGTCTAGGTAAATGCTATTCAGCTATAAATTTTCTGAAATTTACCACATGATTTTGGTTGGCAATTTCTACTTTTACTATGTGATTTAACTAGTTAAACATTAAGAAGCTTTGTTGTCCAGCTGCAGATAAAAATGACACTTGCAGAAATGACTAATGACTAAATCTGTAAGAAAGGGAATATGGGGTTTTCTTTCCTACCAACCAGGACTTCTGAATTATGGGAAGTAAGGTATGGACAAGAACAAACAAGGTTGGAAGAATGAAATCAGGGGCTGGACCCTGATTTGAGTTATTAGGTTTCAATTTATGTTCTTATCAATAGATTTAAATGTTAACCAAATCATAATATCCCTGAAATCATATATAATTAAGAATATATGACATTTACAGCAGAGGGTAATGCTTTTCAATAGAAAATTACTATTCAAATGCTGTAGTAAATTCTTAAATAATGTACAACTTTTCAATAAAACATTCATTAAAAGCACGCATTATTCAAAATAAAATACTATTTCCATGAAAAATGACTTAAAAACTTAAAGTGGAATTCATGAATTTCTAAAGACTGAGCTAGTTTACATTGTCTAACACTTCAAAATCATTCTCCTAACATTTAAGTAGATTTTCAGTTACACATTTACTTTAAATAAAACAACTGGTAGTATTTTACCACTAACATCAGACAAGGACATAGCACATTTAAAACCATCATTATGTTTGTTTTTCCAACTTTTGCTCTGGCTAAATTTAAAAAGTATATAATGGCTGGACGTGGTGGCTCAAGCCTGTAATCCCAGCACTTTCGATGGCCGAGGCGGGTGGATCACGAGGTCAAGAGATCGAGACCATCCTGGCCAATATGGTGAAACCCCATACTAAAAATACAAAAAATTAGCTGGGCACGGTGACGTATGCCTGTAATCCCAGCTACTCAGGAGGCTGAGGCAGGAGAATTGTCTGAACCCAGGAGGCGAAGGTTGAGGTGAGCCAAGATCACGCCATTGCACTCCAGCCTGGGTAACAAGAGCGTAACTCCGTCTCCAAAAAAAAAAAAGTATATAATAACTTCATTTATAATATTCCTACTATTTGTCATGTATTTTTCATGCATCATCTCTTGTTTAAAATTACTGCTTTCAGTATTTTAGTTGAAGAAAATAAGTTTCAGAGAATTTATGTAACAGCCCGGGTGACACAACTGGTACATGGCAGAGCTGGTATTTAAACCATGTTTATCAGTCCTCAGTCCTCCCCCATGTTACCCAGACAGAACCAGCAAACCATAAAAGTCTTTATAGGCACTGGATCTCAAATAAAAATTGAGCCCCAAGTTAAACATGAATCCACAGGTGCCCACAATATTTTTATTGTCACCAGAAGTAGTGCTGTAAAGTTCTGAGAAATGATAATTTGGGGGATGTGGAAACAAGAAATTGAAATTCATAGCACTTCTTGGAAATTCCTTCAACCACATACTATTATGTACATTTCATAATATTTTATGTGTTTAGATGTCAGTGAGTGACCATAATAATAAATGGTGAATCATTTTTCTGTAACAGACTTATACATACAAAAGCGTCAGATTTTTCTGTAAAAAAGATATAAAGAAATAAGGTTTTTATTATTAAAACATATCGTGAAAAGATTATACATATTTTTTAAAACATAAATAGAAACTTACCTGACATATATATTTGGTAATAGACAACTTTCACAGAAGGGTATATGTTAACACAAAACAAATGTCCATAAGATTATTCTCTATATTGTAAGATAATAACACGGCTATTTAACATTTAAATGCCATTACTCATAAACTGAAATTTTGAAGCACGTAAACTGCTCTCTCTGAAAGTCTTGACCTTTGTTTAGTGACAAATATTCTATTTACAATTTTCTTTTCATTTTACATTGATGTTAGTTGAATAGTTACGAGTAAATCTGAAATGGTCTTCACGATAGTCATTAAAGTTTATATATTGCTTCATATAAGCTAATTTTCTCTTTGAAAATAATAGTTCCTAAGCTTACCCCAGTTTGGTTTTGCCACTGAAATTGATACTGCTTTTGTTAATTGAAGTTGTTAATTATTTTCAGATTTCATTTCGAAGTAGTTCACGACATTTACATCTTCTTTTTTTTTTAATTTTAAGTATTTACACAAAACTGTACCCTACAGCAAACATTCAAACACTGGAAAATACCTGTAAATGTTATTGGATAATATTAAAATAATGTATATTTTGAATTGCTCAGCAACACTAATGCTACAAATAATCAAGTGTAGATTGCCAATTCAAGGATATATTTTGCCTCTAAAATTTGTTCTTGGGACACTGTACGATTTATATAAAGTATATTAGGTGTAAAACCATATAAACATTTATTGTACTTCCAAGTGTGATAACTCACTGTTAGTAGCAGAATAAATATATTATGATTTTGGTAAACAATAGATAACTATACCACAATGAAAATTTACAAACACAATATTCAAGTCTCCAGACACAGAAGCCTACATACTGTGGAGATTCCATTTTTACAAAATACAGAATCAGGCAAACTAATCTACTTAAAGTCAGGATGGTGATTATTTTCAGGGGTTCAATGTGTAACGGCCAGGAAGAAAGCACCAGGATGGCATGCTTCTGGGTGCAAGAAATATTCTGCTTCTTGCCAAACACATGTGTGCATTAAGTTGGTGAAAATTTCTCTCTATTCTTAGTATGCTTCAATAAAAAGTTAAAAAGGTAAATATAAAGCACAAAAACATGTTACTTCAAAACTTTTTTTTTCTTTACTTCAAAACCTATGAAAAAGAAGACTACCTTTTGAACTAATTTCTGCAGCAGATAAGAAATCAGAAGCAAAAAGTTTTGTAAAAAATTTACAGTAAAAACAAGAAAAACTACTTAGATTCCTATCTTATCATTAGATATAAATGGTGATATTATTTGGTAAATGTTATTTTCTCAACAATGTATGAATCAAAGCTGTATTAATTGTATTCTATTTATCTTGTCAATTTAGATTTTTAGCAATTCAAATTTTCAAATGCTGACCCATATTTAATAGTACTTAAATGAGGACTTAAAATGAACTTGAGAAATGAGCTTTCAAATAATGTATTTCTGTGATTCAATGAGTTTGTTTTATGAGCCAAGCAACTCTAACATCAACTTCTACCAAAAAATAAATTATTTAGTTTTGAAAAACTATATGAAGAGTCGAGTCTAGACTAAGCATACCACTAGAGATCATGTATTCATGTTTTGTGGTCCCAATATCCATCACTGTAGCTTTGTATTAGGTGAATGTGTACCATGTTTTCCAAGAGCATATTATCTTTCCGTGAAAGTGAAGTCATATCCCACGGAAACTTGAAACTGTATGATAGTTTGAAACTCGCTGCTCACAGGTACATACAACCCTGCTTTAAACTAAGGTGCAGTAACTGAAACCCATGGGTTTTAATAGTACTGCTTAATGGAGTTTACCAGCTGAGAACATATTGTTTTTTTTTTAAAAAAAAAATACAATACAAAGTCTTTTTCTATAAAGGAAAAAACAGCAACTGAAGGTGAAGGGAGTAAAAATTCTATCCTATGTTTAGTGTCTGGAAGCAAAACATATGCTCAAATTTTTGTTCTTTGCAAATAACTTGTGAAGAAAAAAGAAAGATTGTGAAAATAATACAGAATATCTTACAAAGGAGGTTATTTTCAAAGAAGAGACTTAAGAACAATATAAAAAGAGACTTTAAGTTCAGTATCTAATATTACTAAGAAAAGTGAAATTTCCATAAAGCCACATTCTGTAACTATAGCAACCTTGCCAGGTAGCACAAAAGGGTTCATAATTATGCAACAGTTTTAGAATATCTATGATCCTGAATGTGACAGTATGTACTATCTTTTCTGGTCTGCTGTGACATCCTAACACATAGATATTATTAACTAGATCCAGTGGTTCATTATTTATCAGTCAAGAAAGTTATATCTTAGAAACATGTTTAAAATTAAAATGAAATATGTTTAAATTAAAAATAACATATTTAAACAGTTAAACTTGCTAACCATAAACTACCAAACATAAAAACAAAAGTGATGCTAATATTGCTATTTTAAACATAATTAACAATGTCATACTTATTTGTATGTTTATTTCCAACTACTATTTTATACTTGAATAAGAAAATATAATCAAAGTGGTATGATGGCTCCATAATAACAACTTCCAAAATGAAGTCTCTTTGGTCTCAAAGCACACAAAACTCTGACACAACTGAATGAAGAGGTAAAAGTGAAGTTATTCCAGGAGATGTGAAGTCATATCTACTGAAACCAGCAGAGCATCATTAAAAATTCTGGTGCTAGACACATTGTGAAAGATAATTTATTCCATTTAAATATGCCTGATGATGATGTCAAAAAACAATCTACATTAAGAATTCTTGCATAAGTTGACAGGTGCCTTTTTGCCCACAGTGTCTAAATTGTAAATATTTCTATAAATATACACACACACACAAACACACACAAACACACCCCGCATCATTTAGTTTAGTTCAAAGAGATTTAAGTTAGAAGTGCATTATAGATAACTGTCTCTACTCAAATAACTCTATGTGAGGGAAAATAAAATACCTACAGGAATTCACCCCGAAGACTAAGTATAAAGAATTCTGAATCCCGGGTCCGAGGGAGCGAGATGTGTCTCCGGGCTCTCACCACTCCCGGCGCCCACCCCCATGGGGGACCTCCATGAGGGGTACCTCCGCGAGGGCATGCCGGCGTCCCTCGTAGCTTCATGGAAACTGAACAACTGGCTCTTGAATGTTGACTGGGTAAACAATGAAATAAAGGCAGAAATAAAGAAGTTCTTCAAAACCAATAAGAATGAAGACACAACATGCCAGAATCTCTGGGACACATTTAAAGCAGACTCTAGAGGAAAATATATAGCAATAAGTGCCCATATGAGAAAAATGGAGAGATCCAAAATTGACACCCTATCGTCAAAATTGAAAGAACTAGAGGAGCCAGATCAAAAAAACTCAAAACCTAGCAGAAGACAAGAAAAAACTAGGATCAGGGCTGAACTGAAGGAGATAGAGACACAAAAAACCCTTCAAAAAATCAATAAATCCAAGAGATGGTTTTTTGAAAAGATCAACAAAATAGACAAACCACTAGCCAGATTGATAAAAAAGAAAAGAGAGAACAACCAAATAGATGCAATAAAAAATGATAAAGGGGAAATCACCACAGATTCCAAAGAAATTCAAACCATCATCAGAGAATATTACAAACAACTCTATACATATAAACTAGTAAACCTGGAAGAAATGAATAAATTCCTGAACTCCTGTGTCCTCCCAAGCCTAAACCAGGAGGAAGCTGAAACTATGAATAGACCAATAACAAGGTCAGAAGTCGAGGCAGCAATTAAGAGCCTACCACACAAAAAAAGCCCAGGTCCAGATGGGTTCACAGCCGAATTCTACCAGACACACAAAGAGGAGCTGGTACCATTCCTTCTGAAATTATTCCAAATAATCCAAAAAGAGGGAATCCTTCTCAAATCATTTTATGAGACCAACATCATCCTGATACCAAAACCCGGCAGAGACCCAGCAAGAAAAGAAAACTTCAGGCCAATATCCATGATGAACATAGATGCAAAAATCTTCAATAAAATATTGGCAAGCCGATTGCAACAGCAAATCAAAAAACTTATCCATCATGAACAAGCAGGATTCATCCCAGGGATGCAAGGCTGGTTCAACATATGCAAGTCTATAAATGTAATTCACCACATCAACAGAACCAAAAACAAAAACCACATGATTATCTCAATTGACGCAGAGAAGGCAGTCGACAAAATTCAACAGCCTTTTATGATAAAAACCCTCGATAAACTTGGTATTGATGGAACATATCTCAAAGTAATAAAAGCTATTTATGACAAACGAACAGCCAATATCATACTGAATGGGCATAAACTGCAAGCATTCCCTTTAAAATCCGGCATTAGACAAGGATGCCCTCTTTTATCACCCCTATTCAATATAGTACTGGAAGTTCTAGCCACAGCAATCAGGCAAGAAAAAGAAATAAAGTGCATTCTAATAGGAAAGGTGGAAACCAAGTTGTCTCTATTTGCAGAAGACATGATAGTATACCTAGAAGACCCCATCGCCTCAGCCCAAAAACTCCTGAAACTGATAAGCAACTTCAGCAAAGTCTCAGGTTATAAAATCAATGTGCAAAAATCACAAGCATTCCTCTATACCAATAACAGACTTAAAGAAAGCCAAATCAAGAATGAACCGTGATTCACAATTGCTACAAAAAGAATAAAATACCTAGGAATACAACTAACAAGGAACGTAAGGGACCTCTTCAAGGAAAACTACAAATCACTGCTCAACGAAATAAGAAAGGACACAAACAGATGGAGAAACATTCCATGTTCATGGTTAGGAAGAATTAATATTGTGAAAATGGCTATACTGCCCAAAGTAATGTACAGAATCAATGCTATCCCCATCAAGCTACCATTGACTTTCTTCACAGAACTGGAAAAAATCACCATGAACTTCATATGGACCCAAAGGAGAGCCTGCATAGCCAAGTCAATTCTAAGCAAAAAGAACACAGCAGGGGGCATCACACTACCAGATTTCAAACTATACTACAAGGCTACAGTAATCAAAACAGCATGGTACTCGTACCAAAACAGAGATATAGACCAATGGAACAAAACAGAGGCATCGGAGGCAACACAACATATCTACAACCATACAATCTTTGATAAACCTGACAAAAACAAGCAATGGGGAGAGGATTCCCTGTTTAATAAATGGTGTTGGGAAAACTGGCTAGCCATGTGCAGAAAGCAGAAACTGGACCCCTTCCTGACACCTTACACTAAAATTAACTCCAGATGGATTAAAGACTTAAACATGAGACCTGGCATCATAAAAACCCTAGAAGGAAATCTAGGCAAAACCATCCAGGACATAGGAGTAGGCAAGGACTTCATGAACAAAACACCAAAAGCATTGGCAACAAAAGCCAAAATAGACAAATGGGACCTAATCAAACTCCACAGCTTCTGCATGGCAAAAGAAACAGTCACTAGAGTGAATCGGCAACCAACAGAATGGAAAAAAATTCTTGCAGTTTACCCATTTGACAAAGGGCTGATATCCAGAATTTACAAAGAACTCAAACAGATTTACAGGAAAAAAACAAACAAGCCCATTGAAAAATGGGCAAAGGATATGAACAGACACTCTATAAAAGAAGACATATATGGGGCTAACAATCATGAAAAAATGCTCATCATCACTGGTCATTAGAGAGATGCAGATCAAAACCACACTGAGATACCATCTCACGCCAGTTAGAATGGCGATCATTAAAATATCTGGAGACAACAGATACTGGAGAGGATGTGGAGAAATAGGAACACTTTTACACTGTTGGTGGGAGTGTAAACTAGTTCAACCATTGTGGAAGACAGTGTGGTGATTCCTCAAGGCCTTAGAAATAGGAATTCCATTTGATCCAGCAATCCCATTACTTGGTATATATCTAAAGGACTATAAATCGTTCTACTGTAAGGACACAAGCACATGAATGTTCATTGCAGCACTGTTTACAATAGCAAAGACCTGGAACCAACCCAAATGCCCATTGATGATAGACTGGATTGGGAAAATGTGGCACATATACACCATGGAATATTATGCAGCAATCAGAAATGATGAGTTCGTGTCATTTGTAGGGACATGGATGAATCTGGAGAACATCATTCTCAGCAAACTGACACAAGAACAGAAAATGAAATACCGCATATTCTCACTCATAGGCGGGTGAGGAAAAATGAGAACACATGGACATAGGGAGGGGAGCACTACACACTGGGGTCTATTGGGGGGAAAAGGGGAGGGCCAGCGGGGGGGGGAGCTGGGGAGGGATAGCCTCTGGAGAAATGCCAAATGTGGGTGAAGGGGAGAAAGGAAGCAAAACATACTGCCATGTGTGTACCTATGCAACTGTCTTGCATGTTCTGCACATGTATCCCAAAACCTAAAATGCAATGAAAAATTTAAAAAAAAAAGAATTATGTAATTTGTTTTGAATGAGTTTTTGGTTTTTTCGTTCAACTAATATAGAGATTTTTATTTGATTATTTTATAGACTAGTGAATCCACTTTTGTGCTTCCCTTTAAGTAGTCCACTGGGGAGTATAACAAACATATACTGCCGACTTAATGAATGTGAAACCAAACACAAAGGTGTTTCCCCAAACACTTTCATAAATGGCTAGATAACATGTAATAAAAATAACAAGGAAGGCTCATAGAAATGAGGAGAATAAAAGGAAAAGAGGTGGTATAAAAAATTTCCTTAATATTTTTGAACATATATTATCAAGTTTTTATCTAGAGTGTTCTTTCTGGAATGCAATAAAATGATGGTTTATTTGAATAGAAAATACTCCAGTTTCTATTCAAATATTTTTAATTTTAAAAAAGTAAATTTGCATTATGACACACAAAATTACTATGCAAGGAATAAAACAGACAAAATCCCATAAGATTTGAGATGTAGAAAATTACAAACAAAAAAGAATTATAAATATGACTTTGAAGGCCAAAGGGAAGTTATTCGCTGCTTGGAAACAAATTGCATTATTAAAATCTGTGTTCTATCAATAGGCATTTGAGTGGCTGGGTGGGAGTGTTTGTGTGAAACAGACAATATGTCCATCTGAGAAACAGTAAGCTCACTGAACAGTCATGAGATATTTGCTCATATGCTGTCTGGCAAATTTTAACTGTTCTTTAAAAATATAGTTTTCATTTTTGTTCTTTTTGTGTATAACAATAGCTATATTATACTTTGGGGAACTTAAAAGTTTAGAATTTCAAAGAAATAAATTGGGGTTATCATCTCAATCATGAATTCATATATGTCTTTCTCTAATACACACATCATTGGTCTTGGGTATTCATGTATTCTTCCTTAAGAAAAAGAACTAGTCAGTTAAACTTCAAAGAATTTTTAGAATATGCTAAGTTTGGATGAGAACTATGACAGAAAATAGGAATATTTAATGTATAGTGTTGTTCATCACTTTTAAGAATACATTTTTCTTGCAAAGTTAATAAAATGATCTAAGAATAAATTTTTCTAGCTTTATTTTATTCACTTTGTATTTTCAGCATTCCAAATGGATTTAGCCAACTACAATTATGTTAGACTGTTTTCTATTTCTAAATAAAGTTCTAATGCTGGAAAAGATAATTTTGCATCTCTCTTCTACTTGATCCATTAGAGGAGTTCAGTCTACCTGTATTTTCTTGGGTTGCCAAACTCTATATAAAACCTAGGCAGTTAAATATTTGCAAAATTAGTATCAGTTTCAGAGGGATACTAGGCTATTGGCTACTGTTTTATCGAGAAAGCTGGCCATATCTGTAAATACTTAAAATAGCAAAGAGCTTCAAAAATATTCTCCTGTTCTAAAAAGATGAAAAACTCCTAGTACGTTTCTCAGAGTGGGATAGAAGTTGGAGAGACAAGAAGCTTTGAGAAAATGGCTACAAACATTTTAATGGCTCATTAAAGTCTTTAGTCTTTTAACATCTATGAATTTATTTAGTCTCTTATTCACTCTTTTAATATCTATGAGTTAAAATATTGAGGTTGCATTTCGTTCAGTGATATCACATCTGTGAGCTTGCAATTTGAAATACATTTTTCATAATAGCTAATAACTGTCTTTGTTTAATTTTTCTATTGTGTTTCATTCATTAAATTCATGCTCATGGTCAGGGAAAAGATGAAACCTAGTCACCAATATGAAGATGCTTTGGTGTTCAGCAACAGATTCAAGTGCTCTGTAAGAAGTAATGCTTTTTACTTTAACGTCAAATTGTTTTACTGAATTCCAACGTTGCTGGCACCAAGACTCACCCCAAATTATAAAATTTGTTAATTTTTTATCTTTCCTTTTGGGAAAATAAAACAAAACAATAAGGTGCCTCTTAAGTAAGAAAAACAGTCTGGATAATGCGTAATCAGTGACATGTTCATTTTTATTTGCACAGTCTGTTTTCTATTGGTTGTTATCTCTACACTGAGAAACAATGATATCTGTCTTTTTAATCCTACAACATCAGTACAGTGTCACAGGTGACTGGAAGAAATGACAGAAAATTCTTAAAAACTGGTAGAATGAAGTACAGAGCTTCCAGAAAAATGATATGACTACTAACCCCAAACATTAAAACAACAAACAAACCAAAACCACAACAATACAAAAACCTTTGGAAATTATAAAAGAGAAAGAGTGCATTGCTCAACATCAAACAATTATACAGACTGGAGGAAAATCAAGTCCGTGAGATTTGACTAGAGGCAGCTGAAATTCAGAATTTCTCTGATTCCATTTTTGCAGGGGTCTTATGCCAAGGCCAGTACTAAAGAGAAAGAACAGCTCAGGGCTAATGTGGAACTGAAAGAAGTTAAAGTAGGAGGGAGCACCATAAAATTAGCCAAGTAACCTGGAGAGTTAAAACTGTCTGGGTATTTTTTTCTTCCTTCTTTCCTTTCTTGCTCCCTCTGTTAGCTTTTCCTGTCTCTCTCTCGCTCTCTGCCTTACTCTGTTCATTCCTCTCTGCAGAAAATCTGCAAGTGCAATAACTGTAATCCACTATTAGCTTCAGAAAACAAGTATAATGTTGCTTGCATTTTATACCAAAATATGTTTTGACAACACTAATTTCTAATTGCCCTGACAATGTACTCTCAATAATCATACAAAATCAGAACAATAATGCAGTTACTCAATTGGAATTCTGTGGCTTAACTCTTAATTTTCATATGATAATTAGCACAAATCACTACCTACATTCTCTCTGATTAAGAAATGGCTTCTCTTGACCTGATGAATTTGATAACTACCTGTTGTAATAGTTTGCTTTCCTGTTTTATTATTTTCTTATGATTGTCACAGCATAAAAAAAAACCTTGTTCTTTGGAAATATCAAATTATAATATGTTTAACCGACATTCTACTTTACAGATCAAACCACCATAGCCTAAACAGTAAAATCTAGTCTTCAACACAGACAGCATATTTTCATTGTTTAATCACAACTTGATCGTTTTTAAGTCTTTCAGGAAAAAAGGTTCAGTCTTGACATAAGGAAAGCTTTATAAACTGAGTCTTCTTAACTAGTTTCATGTATTTAAAATCCCACCAAGGCTTGAAATTGAGTTATATTACATGTGCCCTCTTTGATGAAGTCTTTTTGACTTTCCATCAGACTGGAAGTGTTCTCTGAACTCTTTAATATACTTTGCTCCTGAGTTCTTTGTGTACTCTTGCATATTAATATGTTGAGTTGCTTAAAGATAGTGACCGTGTTTTGGTTTCTTCAATGTCTCCTACTCTACTTGTCAATGATTTGTACACAGAGCAAATGCTCAATAAACATTCCTTAAGTTCATGCAAGTAAAAGTAATCTGTTTTCCATCAAAACAAAGAAAATTCCATAATGATGGCAGCTTTCTTTCCAATGCTATCTGTTTAAACTCATATTCAAAATAAGAAGATGCTGTGGTATAACTTGTACATTATTTTCAGAAAAAAAAATCATACATTTTTACATCAAAATGTACCTTGTAATTAAGTCCAAGGTAATTTATATAGTAGAACTAAAATCCTTCTTATGGGTAATAGCTTTTCATTTAAATAAAGAATAAGACTTTGGTTACATGATTAAGTTCTAATATACTTTTAGCAAACTTTGGAAAATGTAAATACTAATAAAATTTTATAAAACAAATTTTATAAAGCATTCATAAACATAACTGCATACAATATATAACTGCTCTTATTAAAATATAGCATTTACAATATCATACCAGGTTATTCCTTCTGAAACATTTAAGTATTTTCTTTCAGTTGCTTTTTAATAACTAATAAAAATGGGCATTTTTTTACATATGTAATATCTTTAAAATAAAGCTAATTTATAGGTATTTAAAATATTTTAATAATGCTGCATGTTAATAACTTCCTACTTTCTCTATGCTCATACTGTAACATGACCTTCAGGTTTTCCTTTAATGTAGAGGCTTGGTTTTAACTGAGACATGCTGTCTGTGCAGCGGGCAAAGTTCTAAAGTCACATAATGCTTCTTTATCTTTAATATTATGCATCACCTACTTCCAGAATTCCTTTCGTTATCTGTTTTGGTTAGCCAAACAGAAGTGCCATCCAACAGTGCCATTAATTAGAATTCATTGTAAAAGGTGGTAAAGTGAGTGAAACTCCAACCTTAAAAAATATTTCATATTACTCTGCCTCAGAAAAGTTAGAGAAGACATTAACATTGCCCTTTAGAAATCATCTGCTGAATAAATGTAGCATATACATCTGTTATCTATATCACATAAGAGTAAAATACAATTAAAAGATTAAAACTGACTTATTTTATTCAACGGAGGACATTTAAAGAGTGAAAAGTCATTTCAAAGTTTTTGTATATTGTTTTAGTGTGAATTGTTAGTGGGTTTTGTCAGATCCTACTTGTCCTTAGCTACTCTCTAATAGCATTTAACATTCACCCATATTTCCAAGCTCAGATCAAATATACATGATATTTGTCAGTCTACATAAGTGTGAATGTGATTATTGTATTAGAACTTTTTGTTCTTCCTAAAATAATATATTTGGGGAAATTTTTATTTCCATCATATTGAACAATTTAAAAAAATAACATGAACAGAATCCTATACTAAAAATATATATTTATTAACTTACCAGCTCATAATAACTCCATTCTGAACTGAGAGAACTACTTTAGTAAAACAGTAATATTTGATTTTTGTTTTATTGTATTACCCACAAAACACAAACTTCTAATAATTAGGTTTATTTTCAGTAATATAATTATTCTTAAATTTTACTTCAACATAAAGAACAAAATACATAGATCGTTAATGCCTTAACCAAATAATGTAAAACTTAACATATTTAATCCCTGTTTAGTGAAAGCAAAGCACAAGTTTATACATGGTCCAATATTTTACTCCTTAGGGCTTAGATTTTTACTTCTGCCAAAGGATATTCTACAGCCTCCTCGAAGTCAAAATTTCAGCCAGGGAAACACTTTGTCAGTAACTATTGATTGTTTAGAGAAAATACTCATGATTTATTGAAAGATCTATGCTTCTATCTTTCAATAGAAAATGAAGAATTAGGCCAAGTGAACCATAATATGATGACATGGAGAAAGGAATATCTCCAAAACTGCTGCTGCAGATACAGAAGAAACAGAAAAGTGGCAGGGTGCAATCAATACTAATTTTAGACTTATTGATGGAATGCTTCATAATTACCAGACTGACGATAAAACACAGGACTCCAGGTCAGCTGCAAAGGCCATAGCCTTTGTCCCTTTTCACTTTATAGTAGGCATAAATGGAATTGTTCTGTTTATACCTAAATATACATAGTATTTTATTATGCAGTCTGACATAAGACCATGTGAAACTCTCATTGACCTCGCTTAGAATTATACTGTTTGAAATGTTCTCAATTGCTCAAGTGGTAGATTTCTATAAAAATCAATTGTTATTTGAAGAAATGACTGATTAAAACAGATTACTGCTTTAATGAAATCACATTCCAAGGCTAGACAAACATCCTTTTTTGTTAATATATCTTGCGACCCAAAGTATGTAACTAGAGAAAACATCCTTTTCCTCACATGTCGTTACAGTTTCTCTTGGAATGGGAATGTACCACAGGCCTGGATTGGAGTAAACTCTTGTTTTTAAACAGACACAATTATATTTCTGAAGCATGAGTAGTGGGCAAAGACATATCAACATATTCATTTATTTCTTCATTCATTACCCATCCATTCATTGATTCACTGAATTAATACTTTTGAGTGCTTACTACATATACCACACACTGTTGTAGGTTCTAGGGTAGAGCCACATAGAGAATAGATAAAAATCTCTGTACTTAAAGTATGCAATATTATCAGGATACACAAATAAACCGCTGTATACTATATTGCCACATACAAACAAC
Organism: Callithrix jacchus; assembly: GCF_049354715.1. NCBI lineage: Eukaryota > Metazoa > Chordata > Mammalia > Primates > Cebidae > Callithrix > Callithrix jacchus. The sequence goes on along the minus strand of NC_133515.1, from coordinate 63,782,240 downwards.
CATTATTTTAGGTAAAGAAAGGGAAGAGAATAGTGCTGAAGCCTTTATTTCAGATCAGATGGAAACAGAAGACTTCTTTGAGAAGGTGACATTTCAACAGGGATTACCATAAAGCAAGGAAACTTCTATTGCCAATATCTGGGGAAAGAACATGTGAGAAAAAATAAGAGGTGAAAACTTCCTGACAGAGAACATGGCATTTCTTAAGTCTGCTTCATTAAATGAAGTTTTGAGAATGGAAATAAAATACTGAAAATAATTGAAGATGGAAGTTGTGATGCTTCTTTTATCAAACTGTTATTGCTCAGCCACTGGGAATTGAGTGATCAGGATCTCCTAAGGCTGGGTTATTATTAGGTTCTTTATGTTATGTAGCACAATTCATTAATCTCTCCAAGTATAATATGTTCTTCCATTCAAAAAATAATATACACTGGTGTAGGATTTAATTGGCCATCTCACAGAGGCAATAATACTTGTAGTTAACCAGAGAAAGAGTAACCAAACTGGTCTAAAATTCACATACAGCTCTAGCTTGATAGTTGCAATTGTCCAATCCTTTGCAACTACCTTGATATGGAATTCTTAAACCGTTGATAAAAACTTGCAAACTTTTAAAGTTCTTTTGAGTCTGAGGTACAATTACCAATCATATGAGCATTCTTTAAACATACAGGGCATATTGTGCACAAACATACATTTATTCATTACACATGTATGTAAACACATATTATATATTGGACCACCCATGAATACATGTCAGTTGCCATATGTTACTCAATGTTTATTTCAACAACTTACTATTCATCTTCAAGGAGTACAGTTAGTTGACACCTCCTAACAAATAATACTTTCAGGACATACTGAGGCCATGCTCTCTGGGTTTGTGCCTAGCCAATGACTAGGCACGGGAAGGTCAAGGGAGGGCAGGAAAATTGGGATCTGGCCATTTTCACCCAATCAAGAACACCTCTAATGGGCAGTCTTCACTTCAGAGCTTGCCAGAGAGGTGGCTGAGAGCCTATCAGATCTGTATTATGGCTTGAGGCCTGTCACCCTTTTCCATCCGGATTCTTTCCTCTTTTATCACTCATTATTGTTACCTCCCAACAACTTTTGGTACCCCTAGGTGCATCTGAGCATTTGTCCCCTGGAGTACCCAACCATCACATGTGTTTACAGATATACACGTAAATATCTATTATTTTAGGGTAGATAATACATTATTAAAACTATGACTAGGGCCGGGCGCGGTGGCTCAAGCCTGTAATCCCAGCACTTTGGGAGGCCGAGGCGGGTGGATCATGAGGTCAAGAGATCGAGACCATCCCGGTCAACATGGTGAAACCCCATCTCTACTAAAAATACAAAAAATTAGCTGGGTATGGTGGCGCGTGCCTGTAATCCCAGCTACGCAGCAGGCTGAGGCAGGAGAATTGCCTGAACCTAGGAGGCGGAGGTTGTGGTGAGCTGAGATAGCGCCATTGCACTCCAGCCTGGGTAACAAGAGTGAAACTCCATCTCAAAAAAACAAAACAAAACAAACAAAAAAAAAAAACATGACTAATGCCACAAATGGACAAACATGTATTTTGCTGTTAAATATATCCTACTTAAATGTTACAGGTGGCTTTCATACAATGAAACATTTGACATTTGTGGAGCCCTTTTAATGGGAATGTCATTATAGAAGGCAGCCTCAATAAAGCATTTTCCTATAGGGTTTAATATAGGATTTGGTCTGGTTGTCATATCTAAATTTTTTATTAAAGATAAAAAAGATACTCCTTAGAAGCTAACCCTGATATTTGAGATGTCCTCATGTCAAATATATCAAGTCTTGGTGCCGGACAAATATTTACTATGTGGTATTTATTTTTACTGAATTGAGAACTTCTCTGATTATGCAGGCATGTATTATAATTTCAGTAATATAAAGTCAGCATATACACTCACAATTAAAGTGATTTTTGGTAAATAAAAGTATTCTAGTTTATTAATGAGACTTTCTATTTATAGTACTGGAGGCATCCCTCAGGATTTTTCCAACAATTTATTAAAATCTTATTCTCAGAGTAAGATAAATTAAATTTAGGAGACTGTGAATTAATTGTTCTTGATTTTCAGCAAAAATAATTAAAGTCAACTGAAAGAACAATTCAAGATTTGTCCTGATTATTCATTTGAAACTTCCTATTTTCTCCATGTTTTTCATAAACACAGAACACTTAATTAGTACGTTCTATGCACATTGAAATAGTGGAAATTACATGGGCAGCACTTTATTGTATACATTTTTTTCATAGTGTCTAATGCCCACTGAACATGAAAAATATTTACTGCTTCAGTCCATGAGATTACTATAAAAATTAGTGCTAATATAATGGTGAGCCATGTGGTTATATAACTTATGTAAATTATCTCAGAACTAAAAGATAAAACCATCAAAAACTATATGTTATATTACTGAATCTGCCAGCCAAGAATATCATCTGAGGAATGTTGTTTCTACATTTATTAATTAATTAAAAGAAAATTTGGCAATGGGAGTTTTGTTTAAAAAGATAAATTTTACCATGGTGTAATCTAACATTCATTTGCCTAGGCAACAAAAATTTCCTGGCCTTTCCCCAAGATTATTTTATTCAAAGACATAAAATAATATTACTCCTTCATGTTATTCCATATCTCATACTTACATAAGATTCAATTACTACTGCTTTTCAAGAAACTACCATGAAAAGTCAATAAATAGTTTTGACTTTGAGTTGGGTTCTCACCACAAATGAATTGCCAGAAGAATAAATGACTAATTATTCATTTGCTATTGCCTCCACCAAGTTTAACAGAAGCCTCAGAACTTTCAGTATATCTCAAAGGCTTTCAGAGTGATTTATAATCCTGAAAGAGAACACACGCTATTTGGGCCTCTATGACCACAAATAACGAGCCATTTTACAAGTGTTAAGTAAGGAATTCAACAAAAAGGTGATTTAAAAAGCAGAAATAACATTTTCAAATTTATCTTTGTGCTAATTGACAAGAAAATGCCTCTACAATATTGGATATTTTTCCCCCTTATAGCAAAAAATGGCAGTAACTACTCATTTCATTTTGGATAAGCTGGTTCACCACTTGAGCCTGTTTTCTCTTCCATAAGGTAAAGAGGTTGTATTAGAGGTGGTCTAGTTAACTATGTTCAGGGGTCAGTCACTGAAATGAGTGGGTCAGGAGAAGTTAAGACAAAACACTACTCTGTGCAAGAAAGTTTTGTTGTTGTTGTTCTTGTTGTTGTTTTTTGTTTGTGTTTTGAGATGGAGTTCTACTCTTGTTGTCCAGGCTGGAGTGAAAGGGCACAATTTCATCTCACTGCAACCTTTGCCTCCCGGGTTCAAGTTATCTTCCTGCCTCAGTCTCCCAAGTAGCTGGAATTACTGGTATGTGCCACCACGCCTGGTTAATTTTGTATTTTTAGTAGAGTTGGGGTTTCACCATGTTGGTCAGGCTGGTCTCAAACTCCTGATCTTAAGGGATCCACCCCAGCAGCCTCCCAAAGTGCTGGGATTACAAGAGTGAACAACACACCCGGCCTAAGCAAGAAATTTTATGTAAGGGCATTGAAATTCAAAATGATTAAAACCCATGTGAACTGTATTTTGTCCACAACCCGCCAAAACCTCCATATTTCAAATTTTGAACCAAATTATCTCAAGATTCTCTCAGGCCTCTTCCATCTCTAAGAAGCAATCTAGAAAAGCCCTGATAAAAATGAACCATTAAAATAATATAAGACAGGCACATGAGAGTAGAGGGGATTAATGTAGAAAATTATTTCTTACTCTTTACTGACTCCTGTTAGAGAATTGAATATAGAAATTTCTCTCATTTTATCTGGTCTCTAAATCACCCAAGTATCACCTAATGCCACATCTTCCAAGAAGAGAAAAATCCGGATATTATGAGAAAAGAACCAAAATACCCCAGCTCACAGTCTAACATACACATTCATTGGGAACCTACTATGTGTAAGACACTGTCCCAGGCATTTGGGATAAATCAGATAACAGCACTGACAATAATTCCTGCCCTTGTGGGACTTATACTTTGCAGAGACAGACAAGAGAAAAATCATTAAACTTTAAGGAATTCATGTATATATTAGAAAAAGGTATGTGCTATAGTATTTTACAAAAATAAACAAGTAAAAGGGATTGGGAGGGTGGGAGATGAGTGGTGGAAGGCTGATAACGGGAAGGTTCAGAATTGGCCAGGTACGGTAGCTCCATATGTAATCCCTGCATTTTGGGAGGCGGAGGCAGGCAGATCACTTAAGATCAAGAGTTCGAGACCAGCCTGGCCAACATGGCGAAACACTGTCTCTACTAAAAATACAAAATTAGTTGAGTGTGGTGGTGCATGCCCATAGTCCCAGCTACTCGGAAAGTTGAGGCAGGAGAATAGCTTGAGCCCAGGAGGTGGAGGTAGCAGTGAGCCAGGATTGTGCCACTGCACTACAGCCTGGGTAACAGAGCAAGACTCTGTCTTGAAAGAAAAGAAAAGAAAAGAAAAAGAAAGCTTCAGAATAGACTCAGTGAGGTCTAATTTTAACAATGACTTGAAAGACGTAAGGAATTTAAGCATCTTAAAGAGACACTAACTACAGCCGATGCCCTGAGATGGCAGCAAGTGTCCTGAGCAAAAACTGAAAGAGGTCAGTGTGACGGAAGGAGACAGTAAAAAGTCTGAGAAGTCTCCTAGAAACCATTAACACTGTGCCTTATAGCTACTATATGGACTTTCATTCTAAGTTACTATTGTTCTCTGAACTTACTACGTCTAACACAAATTTTTTCTGAAACATCGAGTATCACTGATACCAGGACCATTCTAAAACTTATCTCTAACATCTATCCTTAGATAGATGAATCAATTAACCAACAAACCTCTATTATGTACAAGAAATTATTTTAGGCACTGAGGGGATATACAGAATTTAAAATGCAGTCCTTGATATTAATGAGAACATGATTTAAGTGAAGAAATAAAACATACACATAAAACCATAATTTAATACTTCCTATCAATAAAAAGGAATAAAGTATTGAATCTGCACAAACACATTTATATGACTCTTAAACTCATTGTGCAGAAATGAAGAAGCCACACATAAGAGCACATACTCAGTGATTCCATTTATACAAAATGAAGACTAATCAATGGTGACAAGAGGAAGATCGGTGGTTGCCCAGGTCCAAGGGAAGGTGTGAGAATGGACTTTACAAAGGCGTACAAAGAATCTTTTCACAGTCTTTGGAAATGTTCTGTATCTTGGTTGCAGCATGGTTTCACGAGTGTAAACCATTGTCAAAATTCATCAAAGTGTGCACTTTAAATGAGTTCTATTGACTGTGTTCCTCCTTAAATTTGACAGTAGCAACAGCAAAACATAATTGTAATAATTGATCACAAGCGGTTGAATAATCACTACAGTATATCTTCCACGATAGCTTGAACTAGAAAATTACAGGGCATGTTTAGTTTAGATATGCCAGGTCACACAATAATTTCCAGATATTTCTCGAACTGCATTAGGTCTAGAAATTTTGTTAAGCTTGAAGATAAAGTTCTCCTATTAAGTTATCATTAGTTGTAGCCCTATTCAGTCAATATCTGAGTAACTTTATATCACCATTTGCTTGTTTCTATTTAGAGGATCATTTTCTCTTCACATTTTTCCTCAAAAATTTTCTTTTTTTTTTATGTAAGAGTTCATTCCCTCCTATGACTGGCCCTTGCAGAGATTTACAGCACTTCCTTGCAGCTTTCAATCTAACTATCAAATATTTAATTGCAGTTTCATTTTTTAAATACAGGCCATTCTGGCTTCTAACTGGAGCCCTTTTCAAAAGATGTGTAAGAGAAGAAGGGGCATGTCTAACATGTTTAATCTCAAAAAGAACATATTTTTCAAAGAGTTTTATTTTCAAAGCTATCCTATTATTGGTTGACAAGAATTATATACACATTTTTATGAAATGGCAAATAAAAGAGATGCATACATCCCTTCAGAAGTAGAAAATGAAAGAGGATATTGTGCTCTTCCTATGATTCAATTTTGACATATTTTGTGAGGTTATCATTCAATTGTTCTACAACCTAAATTCCCACATTTCAAAAATTTAATTTTCCTATGAAATTGTTTAATATAAAAAACATATTTATAATTTATTATCCAGAAATGAAAGCTTTGAAAACACATTTAAATAAATATTGATGGACGTCATTAACAGTGGAATATAATTAAAAGAGTAAATTACTGAGTGGGTTTTTTTTTTAACCAGAAAAAAAAGATTTCTATGAAAACTTTCTGTTCAGAATATTAAATGCCTAAGAAGTCATAATAGATTTTTGAATGTAGTACCTATTTTGGAAAGCAAATTCAGGATTCTTGTAGACAGATCAAAAAGTATTTCCTAATATAGATGACTCAAAGAAATACCTGTCAAAGAGAGTGTTAAGACGTCTGCATGCAGACACAGCTTGAAAAAGGTGATGTATTTTCCATGGAGCATTTGCCAAAGAACTATTCAGCAGAGACATAAATAATTAAAATTAAACTACAGTCACTAAAATAAATGAACCATGTTCTGAAGCAATTCCTGATTTTCACATACTTCTAAGCTCACAAAATTTAAGTATCTGCAGCAAATAGCCACATCAATAATTTGAATTAGCAGGATTTACCTGGAATTTCTGAAGTGCACACCACTCCAATTTCCAGGGCAGCACAATTGAAAATCTATCAGATAAAACTGGTCCCAAAAGGCCTGCAACATGAAATGCTTTGACAATGGCAGACAGAGTAAGGTGAAACGGGTCTTAAAAGGAGGGTCTTCCCACTACACTGTGTTTCTTAAATTTTAGGACACTTCTCTACTGCATTGAAAGGCCTTGTTATTTTCTTCTCTCCAGACAAGGCTTAGTAGATGTTGGCTCCAATTCCCGCCAAGTTTATGTTACTGTGTAAGGGTAACTCTGTGAAATAACAAAATTACCAGAGAAAAAATTTTAAAAAAAAATTAAAGAAAAAGAGATTGGAGGAGGACTCAAGATGGCGCTGTGAGAACAACCCAGGATTGGAGCTCGTGTTGAATTCGCAAACGGTGAGTCTGAGCTGCATTTCCAGACTGATCTTTGTTGCCCACAGAACGGGGAAACTCCCAAGTATAAAAAAGACACAGGACGCCAGGCAGTAGGTCTGCCTGGCGAAGCCGGCAGCCGGGGCGGCGGCGGCCGGCCCTACCCAGCAATCCCCACAGGGTGCGCTTGTCCGGGTGCCTTGTTGAACCGGCAACCTGAGACTTGAGAGGGCTGGACTTGAGACTGAACGAGAGTTGGACAGAAGCCCAGCCCAGGGGATTGTAGGGACAGATCGTTTGGGATACCCAGTGGGACGAACAAAACCGCGATTTCAAACTATCCCGAGCAGACGGCCCAAGACACTCTGTGGGGGAGGGGCGTCCACCACTACCGAGGCAACCCGCCCCAACTGAGATACACGCCCAATGCTGACGCAGCCGGCCATTGCCGAGGCAACCCGCCCCAACTGAGATACACGCCCACTGCTGACGCAGCCTGCTGTTGCTGAGGCAACACACTACAACGAAGAGACTCCGCCGCAGGGCGTGGCGGAGACCACAGCAGAGCCTGTAGGAACAGGGTAAATCACACAACAGCAGGGCGGAGCCTCGGCAGCCAAACAGTGGCTAGTCGGCCTTCTAGCTGGGCAGGACACCTCATCGAACATCCAAAAATAAAGCCCAAACCCCTCAACACAGAGAATTTGAGGGAAAAAAAAAAGGGTTTTTTAATGAGCTCTGTTGCAGCAGAATCAAACATAGCAGCCTAACAACCCTGAAGGAACAACAGAGTGCACAGCTCAGCAATTAAACCCCTATAAAGTACAAACTGTCTCCTCAAGCAGCTCCCTGACCCCTCTATATCCAAAAGACTGACATTAGGCAGGCATCATCCTGGGACAAACATAGCAGGAAAAGAAACGGGTAGCATCCCTCGCTGTGCCACAGCTGCTAGAGGTGCACCCCAGACAAGCAGGGTCTGGAGCGGACCTCAGCAGTCGTACAGCGAAGGGGCTAGACTGGTAGAAGGAAAATCAAGCAACAGAAATACTTCATCATCAACATTCTGGGTGTCCACTCAGAGACCCAATCGAAAAGTCAGCAACTACGCAGAAGACCAGTGGAAAAATCCACAAAGATGGGAAGAAACCAGCGCAAAAAGGAGGAAAACACCCGAAACCAGAACACCTCGCCTCCTAGAAAGGACCAAAACTCCTCACCAGCAAGGGAACAAAGCTGGACGGAGAATGACTGTGACGAAATGACGGAATTAGACTTCAGAAGATGGATAATAAGAAACTTTTGTGAGCTAAAAGATCATGTATTAAATCAATGCAAAGAAACTAAGAACCTTGAAAAAAGATTTGAAAAAAGATTCGAGGAAATGATAACAAGAATGGATAACTTAGAGAGGAATATGAATGAATTAAAGGAGCTGAAAAACACAATACGAGAACTTCGCGAAGCAAACACAAGTTTCAATAGCCGAATTGACCAAGCAGAAGAAAGAATATCTGAAGTGGAAGACCAACTCAATGAAATAAAACGAGAAACCAAGATCAGAGAAAAAAGCACAAAAAGGAATGAACAAAGTCTCCAAGAAATGTGGGACTATGTGAAAAGACCTAACCTACGTTTGATAGGTGTACCAGAAGGGGACGAAGAGAATGAATCCAAGCTGGAAAATACTCTTCAGGACATCATCCAGGAAAATTTCCCCCACCTAGCAAGACAGGCCAACACTCAATTGCAGGAAATACAGAGAACACCACAAAGATATTCCGCAAGAAGAGCAACCCCAAGGCACATAATCGTCAGATTCAACAGGGTTGAAATAAAGGAGAGAATACTAAGGGCAGCCAGAGAGAAAGGTCGGGTCACCCACAAAGGGAAGCCCATCAGTCTCACAGCAGATCTCTCGGCAGAAACACTACAAGCCAGAAGAGAGTGGGGGCCAATATTCAACATTCTTAAAGAAAAGAACTTTCAACCCAGAATTTCATATCCAGCCAAACTGAGCTTCAGAAGTGAAGGAAAAATAAAACCCTTTGCGAACAAGCAAGTACTCAGAGATTTTGTGACCACCAGGCCTGCTTTACAAGAGCTCCTAAAAGAGGCACTACACAGAGAAAGGATCAACCAGTACCAGCCATTCCAAAATCATACTGAATGCTAAAGAGCTTCAACATAATGAAGAATCTACAACAACTAACGGGCAAAACAGCCACTTAGCATCAAAATGGCAGTATCAAATTCACACATAACAATATTAACCCTAAATGTAAATGGACTAAATGCACCAATCAAAAGACACAGACTGGCAAATTGGATAAAAATCCAAAACCCATCAGTGTGCTGTATCCAGGAAACCCATATCACAGGCAAGGATACACAAAGGCTCAAAATAAAGGGATGGAGGAAGATTTACCAAGCTAATGGAAAGCAAAAAAAAAGCAGGAGTTGCAATTCTCATCTCTGATAAAATAGATTTTAAAGCAACAAAGATCAAAAGAGACAAAGAAGGCCATTACATAATGGTAAAAGGATCGATACAACAAGAAGAGCTAACGATCCTAAACATATATGGACCCAATGCAGGAGCACCCAGATACATAAGGCAAGTTCTTAACGACTTACAAAAGGACTTAGACTCCCACACAATAATAGTGGGAGACTTTAACACTCCACTGTCAATATTAGACAGATCAACCAGACAGAAAAATCAACAAAAATATCCAGGGCTTGAACTCAGACCTGGAGCAAGCAAACCTGATAGACATTTACAGAACTCTCCACCCCAAATCCAAAGAATACACATTCTTCTCAGCACCACATCACACCTACTCTAAAATTGACCACATAATTGGAAGTAAAGCACTGCTCAACAAATGCAAAACAACTGAAATCATAACAAACAGCCTCTCAGACCATAGTGCAACCAAGTTAGAACTCAGAATTCAGAAACCGACCCAGAACCGCACAGCTTCATGGAAACTGAACAACTGGCTCTTGAATGTTGACTGGGTAAACAACGAAATGAAGGCAGAAATAAAGAAGTTCTTCGAAACCAATGAGAACGAAGACACAACGTGCCAGAACCTCTGGGACACATTTAAAGCAGTCTCTAGAGGAAAGTATATAGCAATAAGTGCCCATATGAGGAGAATGGAGAGATCCAAAATTGACACCCTATCGTCAAAATTGAAAGAGCTAGAGGAGCAAGATCAAAAAAACTCAAAACCCAGCAGAAGACAAGAAATAACTAAGATCAGAGCTGAGCTGAAGGAGATTGAGACACAAAAAACCCTTCAAAAAATCAATAAATCCAAGAGCTGGTTTTTTGAAAAGATCAACAAAATAGACAGACCACTAGCCAGATTGATTAAAAATAAAAGAGAGAACAACGAAATAGATGCAATAAAAAATGATAAAGGGGAAATCACCACAGATTCCAAAGAAATTCAAACCATCATCAGAGAATATTACAAACAACTCTATGCACATAAACTAGTAAACCTGGAAGAAATGGATAAATTCCTGGACTCCTGTGTCCTCCCAAGCCTAAACCAGGAGGAAGCTGAAACTATGAATAGACCAATAACAAGGTCTGAAGTTGAGGCAGCAATTAAGAGCCTACCACACAAAAAAAGCCCAGGTCCGGACGGGTTCACAGCCGAATTCTACCAGACACACAAGGAGGAGCTGGTACCATTCCTTCTAAAACTATTTCAAACAATCCAAAAAGAGGGAATCCTTCCCAAATCATTTTATGAGACCAACATCATCCTGATACCAAAAACTGGCAGAGACCGAACGAGAAAAGAAAACTTCAGGCCAATATCCATGATGAACATAGATGCAAAAATCTTCAATAAAATATTGGCAAGCCGATTGCAACAGCAAATCAAAAAACTTATTCATCATGATCAAGTAGGATTCATCCCAGGGATGCAAGGCTGGTTCAACATATGCAAGTCTATCAACATAATTCACCACATAAACAGAACCAAAAACAAAAACCACATGATTATCTCAATTGACACAGAGAAGGCATTTGACAAAATTCAACAGCCCTTTATGCTGAAAACCCTCAATAAACTCGGTATCGATGGAACGTATCTCAAAGTGATAAAAGCTATTTATGACAAACGAACAGCCAATATCATACTGAATGGGCAAAAACTGGAAGCATTCCCTTTAAAATCTGGCACTAGACAAGGATGCCCTCTCTCACCACTCCTATTCAATATAGTACTGGAAGTTCTAGCCAGAGCAATCAGGCAAGAAAAAGAAATAAAGGGTATTCAAATAGGAAAGGTGGAAGCCAAATTGTCTCTATTTGCAGACGACATGATAGTATACCTAGAAGACCCCATCGCCTCAGCCCAAAAACTCCTGAAACTGATAAGCAACTTCAGCAAAGTCTCAGGTTATAAAATCAATGTGCGAAAATCACAAGCATTCCTATACACCAATAACAGACTTAAAGAAAGCCAAATCAAGAGCGAACTGCCATTCGCAATTGCTACAAAAAGAATAAAATACCTTGGAATACAACTCACAAGGAACGTAAGATACCTCTTCAAGGAGAACTACAAACCACTGCTCAACGAAATCAGAGAGGACACAAACAGATGGAGAAACATTCCATGTTCATGGTTAGGAAGAATTAATATCGTGAAAATGGCTATACTGCCCAAAGTAATTTACAGAATCAAAGCTATCCCCATCAAGCTACCATTGACTTTCTTCACAGAACTGGAAAAAACCACCATGAACTTCATATGGAACCAAAAGAGAGCCCGCATAGCCAAGTCAATTCTAAGCAAAAAGAACACAGTGGGGGGCATCACACTACCAGATTTCAAACTATACTACAAGGCTACAGTAATCAAAACAGCATGGTACTGGTACCAAAACACAGATATAGACCAATGGAACAAAACAGAGGCACCGGAGGCAACACAACATACATACAACTATACAATCTTTGATAAACCTGACAAAAACAAGCAATGGGGAAAGGATTCCATGTTTAACAAATGGTGTTGGGAAAACTGGCTAGCCATGTGCAGAAAGCAGAAACTGGACCCCTTCCTGACACCTTACACTATAATTAACTCCAGATGGATTAAAGACTTAAACATAAGACCTGGCACCATAAAAACCCTAGAAGGAAATCTAGGCAAAACTATCCAGGACATAGGAGTAGGCAAGGACTTCATGAACAAAACACCAAAAGCATTGGCAACAAAAGCCAAAATAGACAAATGGGACCTAATCAAACTCCACAGCTTCTGCACGGCAAAAGAAACAGTCACTAGAGTGGATCGGCAACCAACAGAATGGGAAAAAATTTTCGCAGTCTACCCATCTGACAAAGGGCTGATATCCAGAATTTACAAACAACTCAAACAGATTTATAGAAAAAAAACAAACAAGCCCATTCAAAAGTGGGCAAAGGATATGAACAGATACTTTACAAAAGAAGACATATATGAGACCAACAATCATATGAAAAAATGCTCAGCGTCACTGGTCATCAGAGAGATGCAAATCAAACCACATTGAGATACCATCTCACGCCAGTTAGAATGGCGATCATTTAAAAATCTGGAGACAACAGATGCTGGAGAGGATGTGGAGAAAAAGGAACACTTTTACACTGTTGGTGGGAGTGTAAATTAGTTCAACCATTGTGGAAGACAGTGTGGCGATTCCTCAAGGCCTTAGAAATAGAAATTCCATTTGACCCAGCAATCCCATTACTGGGTATATATCCAAAAAACTATAAATCGTTCTACTATAAGGACACATGTACACGAATGTTCATTGCAGCACTGTTTACAATAGCAAAGACCTGGAATCAACCCAAATGCCCATTGATGATAGACTGGATTGGAAAAATGTGGCGCATATACACCATGGAATATTATGCAGCAATCAGAAATGATGAGTTTGTGTCGTTTGTAGGGACATGGATGAATCTGGAAAACATCATCCTCAGCAAACTGACACAAGAACAGAAAATGAAACACCGCATATCCTCACTCATAGGTGGGTGATGAAAAATGAGAACACATGGACACAGAAAGGGGAGTACTAAACACTGGGGTCTATTGGGGGGAAAACGGGAGGGCCAGTGGGAGGGGGAGGTGGGGAGGGATAGCCTGGGGAGAAATGCCAAAGGTGTGTGAAGGGGAGAAGAAAAGCAAAGCACACTGCCATGTGTGTACCTACGCAACTGTCTTGCATGCTCTGTTCATGTACCCCAAAACCTAAAATCCAATAAAAAATTAAAAAAAAAAAAGAAAGAAAAGAAAAAAAAATAGATTACGTCAAAGCACTCTATGAAGAGATAATTTGTTTTTTCTAATGTTCCGCAGGATGTATTAAAGAAAATCTGTAGAAGGACAAGCAGGGAAATGTGACATGAGACTATAGAAACCATTTCTGTGTTGTTAATACAATACTTTTCCTTGATGTAATCCCATGTAGGTGATATTATAGTACCTTTGAAATCTGGCAGAATTATATCAAATACATGAACTGCAGTTTAAGAAACGTAAATATAAAGTTGTTGTAACTTCCACATCATAGTAATTAGCAAGAGTTTTTGAATACAAATTAAAGTAGTTTATTACATGCTGTGGGAGATACAGAAGATGTATCAATATTAGGCCACAGAGGTATTTTTAAATATGTAATAACTGAAGAGACAAGACATGAAAGCTACCAAGAGGGATTTTTTGGGTGTGTAAACAAAGAACCTAACCATAACATAATTCGAGAATTATTCAATCTAGAGTAACAGGCATATTATTAAGAGAAGGCTGAGCAACACAAATAAAAATATAACATGTATCAATTAAACAAACCCAACCACTTGGTAAAAATATTTAGAAAAGGAAAGACATTTCAGGTGGGAAGGTGGGTACAAGTAAGAAAACAGAATTGTAAATGAGTATGGCTTGCTCAAGATAGCATGAACAGACCTATTTGTTGGAGTGAAGATTACAAGTAAAAGTATTAAATACATAGGGCCCTTAAATAGTGTGAAAATAATTTGGAGGAGTCTGTAATCAATATGGCAGGAGATAAAAGAACAATTACACATTTCTGAGCAAGGGAGTTCCATGATGTTGTACAAGTCAGAGAGGGTGAAACCCAAGGAAGAGAAACCAGCTAAAGCAGCTGGCAGGAATGACATAACGCAAGAACGAGGTGTTTAGTGCTACCTGGATTAGACTGAGCTCAATGGAGGTAGAAAGGAAGAGACAGTTCTAAGAATTAAGAGACCTGAACTCATATTGAATCACCTCTTCAAGTCTCTTCTCAAATTTCATACTACCAGTGAAGACCTTACCTGACAACCTCAAGTAAAAATCACACCTCCTTTTCTTATGGGTGCACTCCTGTGTCCCATTCACTGTTTGATATCTTTTCTCTAAAGAATGTATCACCATTTGACACACTATTTATTTGGCTTCTATTGTTATTATTGTTAATGCTTATTTCATACCATTAAAATATGAGTACCAGGATCCATGATTTTGGTTTGTTAATTTCCCTGTTCCCATGAGCCCACAAGAGAGGGTTCAATAAATTTTGAACTGAGTGAACAGAATGAATTCATGTTCAATTAAAAAAAAAACAACAAAGATGAGAAAAACACCAATTATGCTTTCAAAGTTCCTTACCTGAGGTTCTGCTACAAAGTTATATGCAAGCAACAACTTCATTAAAGGACCTTGAATAAATCTTATGATCTTAAAAGGAGAGTTCAACAACAGTTCAATATCACATGACACTAAGGAAAAAAATGTGATTTGGCCATTAGATAATCAAAAACAGACTAAACAACAAAGAAACTGCCAGTAGTCCACAAGTTCATTAATAAATGTCAATTATAGCAATAATTTTCTCATTTGTATTCACTAAATAGACTTTCAAGCTTTAAAATGTTTAAATAATGTTTCCATTTATCATTAAAACATGCATGGCAAATGGAAGATGGAGACACTAAGGAGCTAAATAACCTCCCATATGCTGTCCTTCCCATATTAATAAATAGACCATTACCTGTTTCCATAGTAAACTACAGTTTGGTTGAAAAGTCATGAAGTTCTCCAAAGCAAAGCTAAAGCCATTAGATTAAGGAAGTGAGTCTAATAATACACCGTTTTTTTTCCTTTAGAGAGCCTAACCTCAATTGATCATTGGGATAGATGGCTTTATTAGATCATAAGGACTCTGAAATATCACTAATTCAGTCATCAACATCTAGAATTATTCTTTAACCTGGGAAAGACAAAGAAAATGCATGTATTCTCAGTAATACTCGTTATGCCAAAACATTTATTCATTTTGCTTAGAAGGAACCACTGAAGTAAAAACAGAAACCAATTAAAAAAAAAAATAAAGCAAATGTTGAATCACATTCTGAGTTTAGAATAGAATAAGAATAAAAACAAGTTTTCTTGGGAACAACAATAAAAAAGAGGTCATAAATATTAATGTACTATATCTACATAAAATAATTCTAAATGAAGGATTTTCATGACTCCAAATCAGAAATCCTTTTCACTTATCTTGGAACACACTACCAGTGAAACAACTTAATATCAATTAATTCTTCTTTCTAATTTAATTTGCGAGACAGCACTGGGTATATTGAGAAATAGTGTATCTCCTGATCTTCTAAGATACCACGTAACTTGGGAATGCTGAGAATATATTACAGCACCTTAGTAAAAACTCATGCATGATGTAGTTTGACCATGGTGGGGAGCTTTAGCTTTCACCATCAAATTCTGACTTACTCTTTTCTTACTGTGTAATGTGGAAAAGTTATTATCTTGGTTAATTTTTCTCAATGCAAAAGATAAGTCAAATGTCATTGTTCCTTTATTTCAGATAGTTTTTATAAGAGAACAGATAAGGTGATGTTTTTAAAAGTTGAAAATAGATTAGTATATTAATTTAATGTATTATTCTCTAAGTTTACCTAAATCAGAACCACTGCTATAGGTACAACTAAAGAATAATGAGGAAGGACAGAGTAATTACAATTAGAAAACGGCTTTCACAAATCAAAAGCAAGTATTTGTGAATAAAAGATGAAGCTGCTGATTCAGAAGTAGAAAATCACAATGATATAACTTTATTCAAGAAGATATTGGGCATATATTCCCAATCAGTACCAATATGTTATTTCCCAGAGATAATATTAACAGAAAGAATAAAGCTATGTTTGTTTACACAGAGCTAGAACTTTAAAAGATAAACTAAAATAAATAAGACATTGGAATTCACTTGAGAGCCCTTTTAAATCTCTTTATATTCTCTGCTTTCTAGGTGTTTACTACCAGACCACCCCGTCCTAAATTTTAACTCTATCATTAGTGTTGTTGACTAAAGTGAATTTTATTCAACCTAAATCATACTGAAGTTGAGTTCAATCTAACTATAGGAGGACATTAATATGGTTCAAATAAAGCTTTGAATAGTGACTGTTTCTATTATGTTGATGGTCTTGGAGGTAACTATTTTTTAATCCATCTTTAATTGAAGAATTATTATGGAAGTATTTTCTGGAGTTTGTCTTTTTGTAGTGACCTGTGCTCTCAATGTACCACAATATCATAGCTCCATTCCCTCAATATACCTTATGGGTCTTTTGCATAAGCATTCCATAAATTATAACACAATAAAATGTGGCTTACAAATAGCAACAGAAATAAACAGAACTAGAAAAAGACACAAAACTTTTTTCTTCCCTCTTAAATGGATATCTCAAGATCTGCTTGTATCTCCTCTTAATGGAAAGCCTCTCCTTTAGTTGTGAAAACTTGAAATCCTTTCCTCTCAATACATTCTTAGGCAAAAGCCAGAGTGTGTTGGCAAAGGCCAGAGTGAGATGTTGCTGGGCTCAGAGCAGAATGGCTTGAAAGTACTTTTAGGATAAAATTGAACTTGTGTGATTTACTCATTTAAAACAATGGGATTTGGAGTGTTTTAATACAATCCACAAATACAAGAGGGTAAGATCTAAAATGCTGGCTGTAGCCTGAGATTAATAACCTCTTGCAGAAGTTATCAAATATTTTAAAATAAGAGACCTTTCCTTTATAGACAATCATGGGAGAAAGCCCAATATTAAAACAGAGAAAAGGCTATGTGTCTGTTGGAATCAGGGCAGGAGCTCCAAAGTCCTGCTCTCTCCATACTCTTAAGACAACAGCAGTCCTCAGGTGCCTCCCCAGAATACTTAGGCTCAGTAAGTCATGACCTGAAATCCATTAGCCTCACATAATTCTGTGAAATTTAGAACTGGAGAATCCAGTTAGTTTCATAACAGCAATTTGACTGAAAAACAGGAGATAAGTTAGAGTGGCCAGGCCAGAATACTAGAAATTAATAAAATAAAGCTGGTAGATTTCACTCTAGCCTTCCTTGCAGTGCCACTCTCTTTCTACTGGGTCTTGAATTTAGAAAAAGATATCTTGAAATCCCTAAGTATTAAATAGTCCATATGTAAATTTTACAAATGAATCCAAGTTCATATTTGGGAACATAAACAATGATAAAAATGGTTATCTTCTAAATAGAGAATGGGTCAGAACCTCTAATGGTCTCACCTTTCTTCAACACTGTAATTTGAAATTCACTCTGCCACTAATATGCCTTTGTACAGTGGGACTCTGATAATGGCACCATCCATCCCCACCCCTCCAACAAACACTGTGTGTTGATTGCAAAGTAAGTTTATAAAGCCAGGGTTATAAATGCAGCTATTTAAGGAACCTGGCAAGAAATATAAATAAGTGAATCTAGTTAGAGTACACAATAGGGGGTACGAGAGCCTAGTGATGATTTGGAGAGTCTATGTGCTGCCCAGTGACTTTCAAATTCAATTAAAAATAACTACATCTATGGACCAGAAAGCTACTAATTCTTTCACTCTAAACCTCCCTTGCAGCCACATCTGTGTTGCTGTCACACAACATCCTTCATCATAATCATGCCCTGCATAATGCTCTTCCAGTATTTTTAATCATACGGTTCTGTCTTCCAGGTCCTCTTTCCCAGTGAATCTATCCTCATTTCTCATCTCTTCCCTGTCAACTGCCACTTATCCAAGTACTTTTTTTTCCAGTAAGAATTTATCTCTTGTTCTGCTGCATGGTCACTGTATTTTATATTTTACATTTATAAACATGATAAATGTATTTATATTCCACACAGGATTTTGAACAGAATTTATACATAGAGTTTTCTAGATTAATATATTTATTACAGTGGAAGATAAAGTTAATTACTTAAATATTGAATACTACTGAATACAAGTAACTTTCCCAATATTGCTTCATGATTTAGACAGTCGATTAAATGTTTGACCAAGACACCAACATAGTTTATTGAGACAAATTTTGGAATATGTGGAGAAATATGACCCGGCTAATAGCCTGTGTCAAAGCTGGTTGAATAGTGTTATATAGTGGATGCAGATTGATGTAACAGTGGTAGCTACACTAGGGACCCTAAGAGTGACCCCTACTGGCACTGTGATGACTCTATTCTCTATCACACTTTTTACCATTAAAAATTAATTTCATATTTTTTTCATTAAAGATTAATTTCATTTTCTTTAATTTCTGTTTGATAACACAGAAATGGACTTACATATGAGGCTTCAATATAGTTTAGTTATATCCATGTGCTAACATGGAAATCAGAAGCATTTCTCTTCTTTTGACTCCCTATCTCTACTTTCTCTTCAGTAATCCATACGGTAAATGTTATCACCATTCACCTAGAGTCTTACCATAAAAATCAGGGAATCAGTCTTGACTCCAGTCATGCCCTCTTGTACCTAATCAATCAACAAATCCCATAAACCCTAACTCCTTGGCACATATGCAATCTATTCCTTCTTTTTCACCTCTGGTGCTAAGAAAACAGTACAAGCTTCTGGTGTCTTTCTTGACTAAATTGTTGCTTTTGTTTTCTTATCTTTGGTTCTGCATTTCTTAATTCTGTTATCTTGCCAGAATAATCTTTTTAAACAACCAATCTGATCTTGTTCCTTAAATCTTTCCATCATCTTGCCAGTGTCTGTCTCTCATTTCATCCTTTAGGCTCCCTTGATGCATTCATACTCAATTGCTTGCAACCTACACTTCTCTTGCATATTTACATTATGCTTCTGCCTGAAATGTGTCTACCTGTGCTAGGCAA
This sequence comes from Callithrix jacchus, assembly GCF_049354715.1. Taxonomy (NCBI): domain Eukaryota; kingdom Metazoa; phylum Chordata; class Mammalia; order Primates; family Cebidae; genus Callithrix; species Callithrix jacchus. Next base: position 63,762,861 of record NC_133515.1, on the reverse strand, counting down.
AAATAATCGCATCCCAATGACACCCACATCTTAATCTCCGGAACCTGTGAATAGGTTGGGTTACATGTGTGAGAGCTCCGAACTTAATTGGAAAAGCCTCCAAAACAAGGCCTCTGACTTCTTCCTGCCCTCCTTCCGCCCAGAAGCAAACCATAGAAACCAGAATTGCATTTCCCCAAGGTCAGTCTAGAAACTAAAAGTCTTCTCCCCTAAAGTAAGCCATAACATTTAGAAAGGACACTCTCTCCCTTTTTCCTTGAAGACCCTCATTGCCCTGTACTCTGAAGAAAATAATGCTATACAAAGAAGAATCCGAAACAAAAAACAAAAAACAGGCCTTTCTGGGTTTCCCCCTCAGTCTATTACCATTAGATTATACTCTTTTGTCCAATCACATTTCTACACGGCTGTCCATTCTTCACTGAAACGAAGCATAAAAAATACACAGCTTTCCCTGAATATTTGGGTCTTCATCTCTGAAGGGTCCTGTGTTACATGAAACTAAGTTTGTTATGCTTTTCTCTTGTTAATCTGTTCTTCATTACAGGAGTGTTGGCTACAAAGGGTGAGAAAAAAGTATCACAACTTTTTGCCCTTAAAGATGGCAAAGGAAATTAAGGTTAAAGATGTTAATTAAGTTTGCTAATCACCTGACCTAAAGATAGTATGAGAACCCTGGACCCAATGTTGTCACAAGCTCCTTACAAGTGGAAGAAAACAGCAGAAGAGGAGTCAGGAAAATGTGACTAGAGAATAATGGTCTGAGAGATGCAAGGTCGCTGGCTTTGATGATGAAAGAAAGGGGACACCAGCCAAGAAATGTAGGCAGTCTCAAAAAAAGCTGGAAAAGGAAGAAAGCAGATTATGTCCTAGTGCTTCTAACAGGAACGCAGCACTGATGACAAACCAGATTTACTCCAGAGAGATCCATGCCAGACTTCTGACCTACAGAAGAGTGAGATAATACATTTATGTTAAGCTATTACATTAGTAGTAATTTGTTATGGCATCAGTAGAAAACTAACATGCTACCAACAATGTCACTCTAACCAACACTCATCACTCAACAACAATACTCAGCTAACAAGAATGTTGGTTTTTATAACTGACTTAAATTACAGGGCTTTAACTGTTCACAAGACTTGCATATACAAATGTATTCACCTAATGAGCCATAAGTCCCTCCAGAACAGATACCATGCCTTATCTATGTTTGTATTCATAGCATCTTGCATAGAACCCTTAGTGGATAAGTTATTATTTTTAATGATTGAAGGTAGAACTGAATAGTAACATTTCATATTTTAAAGTAGGCGGATGACATCAAGTGTTGAGTAGAGTACAGAAAGGCTGATTAAGAACAGTTAATGTGGAAAAACTCAGAGGTTTCAACTGACTATAAGTTCAGTATGAATTGATAAAACACTAACATTGACAAAAACACATATACAGATTCACACACACACACACCCCCCTACCTTTGACTTTAGGTGACATTAACAGAGGTAATATTTCCAGTACCAGAGAATGCTTCCATTTTCCTTTGCCTTGCTCAGATACCCAGGGATAGTGTAAGTAATTTTGGACTTGACTTTAAGAGGTATCCTGACAATTAGAGCATGCCAAGATTAGCAGAAGGAGACAGCCAGCAAAGAGATGGAAAAGGCTTTAACACTGTGAAGGATAGTTTTAGAGACCAAGGAAGTAAAATATGGAAGAGAAAACTCTGAGTTGGGGATGGGAGTTGCTATGGTTTGAACTCAAATTTTGTGTGTTGAAAACTTAATCCTCAAATTAATACACTGGCTATAAGTGGGTCCTTTAGGAGGTAATCAGGATTAGATAATGTCATCGGTGTGGGGCCCCCATGCAGGGGCATGTGGCTTTAAGATGATGAAGAGAGAATTGAGCTGGCAGGGACTGTCTTACCCTTTCACCATGTGATGCCCTCCACGTTATGATGCAGCAAGAAGGCCCTCCCTGGTTGCTAGCGCCAGGCCCTTGGACTTCCCAGCCAGCAGAACTGTAAGAAGTACTTATTTTCTTTATAAATTACACATCTATGGTATTTTACTATAGCAACCGAACAGACTAAGATGGGTGGAGAAATGTATGTATAGAAAGTGTTTTTTTAAGTGAATGAGAAATTAGACATAATGTGTTTAATTCCACAGAAATTAAAAACATAGAGCACAGCACATTGGAGAAGCTCAATAAATATCTTAAGAAACAGCAATAACAACATGTAGATGGCTAATTGGCAATAGCTTCTGTAGGCAGATTTTGATTAAAATAAAGGAAAACTTTTTAATAATTAAGTCTCTCCTTAAAACATTATTACTTTATGCGGTAAGAAGTACAAACTTCTTCTGAAAGCATGACAGTTTAATCATCACCCATTACTTAACCAGCAGAAGAGTTTGTTTGAATAGGCATTTGGGCTAGGACGCATCTAAAGTTTTTGCCAAATTTGTGATTCCAGTATTTGTTAATTAAGTCCTTTTCCATTCTAAAGCAATTTCTGTGATTTTCTGATTGTGGTAGACTTCACAATTATACTAGTCTAAAACACATTACCATATACTTCCTGGCTCCTAGTAAATTAGTATTCACTTAAATGTTATCTATGAGTCCTAAAGTGTTAAAAGACCCACCAAATCACGTGAGGAATCTCTCCTTTCTCCATGCCCTAAGAAGCTTAATTTTCTCCTGAATAGTCATCCCACTCTCTCATAGCTTTCATGTAATTTCATACTCTCCAAAATACACCCGAGAAAAGAACTGAAGGACAGGAAGGGATTATATTTTTTTTCATGGTATATTCTCCTTTAATGGAGAAAAGCAATTAGGCAAAACAAGTCAAAGTCCAGCTAAGCTTTTCCTTACTGAGCAGTGTAGAACAAAAGGCTTTATCTGATTCATGCTAAAACTAGTTCATTGTAAGTAGGATCTTAATACCCTAATCAACGAAATTTAAAAATAAATTTTAAAAAAACACCTCACCTTTGTTATTTAGAGGCAAAAATTATGACAGAATTATTGCCTGGTCAGCATTCTTAGGCTAACCTCAGGTATAATTTTTTCTTGAAATAAGAATAATGAAAAATCACCATAAACTGAAACAGAAAAAAAAAGGCATCACAAGAGTATTTTGCAATTCTCTTTCTGCTCCCTCGCATTTTATTTCCTTTCTCAACATTTTGGACTTAATGAACTTTAAAAATAAGTATACAAAGGATAAATGTCTTTGCCTTTTTTTTAGTATTTCCTCCAGGCAGTGTGTGATTTAAAAAGTTAGTTTTTATTTCTCTTGAAAATTATTTCTTTTTTTGGCTCATCAGTAGACACCCAATACTCTGCCACACATGCTACTATTGCGCATTCACTATTCAATGAAAATACATCACACACTTTTCTGATGTTCATATACTTAATCCCCATTACTAAAAGTAGATTGTAGTATCTGCATTTTAAAAATGAGAGAAATGAGTTTCAGAGAAGCCAAATAACTTTCCCAAAGCCGCAAAGCTGATACATTAGGAATCTATGGACTACATGTGGGTCTCCTTAACTCCGGTCTCCATAAACCTTGACTATGCTTTTGCAGCAAGATTTACTCTAGCTTCCATGTACCAAGCTCTATCCTCAACTCAAAACTGAAAATATCAAAGCCTGCCTTCAAGGATTTCATATTCAACAGCAGTGACTAACAAATAATAAATACAATCCAGCTAAATAATTTTATAATAGAGGTAAATATTAGGTATAACAGTATTCCTAAAAAAATAATAATAATAATAATCCACTTTTCCTAGTTTGGGGCAGCAGTGCCAGTGTGCACTATGACTGAATATATACTGCTAACAGCTAATCTTTGACAAAAAAGGAAGATTCAGTCTATCATTGAATTCTGCTTCCTCTATAACTCCAGGTGTCAGCCATGTCAAATGTGCTAAGGGCTTCCAACTCTGCATAGATCTCACTGGGGCTAACTCAAGGGCTGGACAATGCCATCTGACATGTTCCACTGACATTAAATCATACTTGTCTAGTGTCCCCTATCATCAAATCCCTGCTTAAGAACAGATACATCAGTTAAAATCACGTGGCAGTTTCAAATACTAGCATCTTGATTTATTGTAACAGATGGGACCACTGAGAGATTTATTTTTGGCAAGGGGATAATTTTTTATTTCCCATCAAATCACGTGCAATATATAACCATCTATGTATAGAGCTTCCCTAGATCCTAAAGTTGCCCTCTCAGGCTGCCGTCATTACTCCTTCACATCTTTTCCAGTTGGAGAAATAAATAACACCTTGCTCTCACAATGACAACATTAACATATTTTCCTTGTCCCCACAGAAGCTTGACTTGATCACTCCCATCATTCTCTCCCTGCTTTTTCTTGTACTCACACTATTCTTTCAACCACTTCCTTTTGTAGACTAAAAAAAAACTGACCATATATTTCCATATAATTTCTATACCTAAATTTCCATATAAATTCTATACCTAAATCTGCCATTTCTGAATGTCTAATAAGGTTATTGTCTATTATTTTTAGTAGACCTACACCATAAAGCCTGAACTTTCTAGATACAATATATTCCTGTTTTATTTAATGCTTCTTTCTCCACAAATTCCAAAAAAATGGGTGATTATCATCAACCTTTTCCATTGCATCGAGATATATTAGTGGTAGATTTTAAATGTGAGCTCAGCTTTTGCTGTTTAGCTCTTTGGATCCTTTTTACATGATATATTAGTAAGAATGATCCTAAAATGTATTACACAGTGTCCAAAGGTAGACATTACAAAAAAGTTTAAAAGTTGCCACATATTCAATTTTTGTTTTGTCTTTTTGTAAAAGCACAGAGTCTGAACCCTACACAGTGAAAATATTAATGGCTTTTACAAGAAGATTTGAAAGAGTTCACATCATTACTAATGTGAAAACTAACAACTTAGTTTCAGGGATGAAGTGTCGATCTAATTGAATAACTACATTTTTTTCCTCAGTCCTTTCACAGTGGGCCAACTTCTTTTAAAGCAAGTTAATATTCTTTTTAATTATCAAAAAAAGTCTTTCAATGCAGAAGCAATATGAGTGAGTTATGAAGTTGTACATGTCACTGCAATAAAAAAATAAAAATCCTCATCACCATGAAGATTAAGTCCTCAGCTTTTGCAGGGCAAAGGTCAAATCAATGAGTTGACAACACTAGTCACAAGGTGATTGGGATTTAGATCTTCTGGGAGAAGGAGTGATCTGTTTTAAAGTTCAGGATGCTAATCTGCCATGACTTAGTGAATAAAATACTCAGTTAAATTCCTTAAAAAATCTGTATTTTATAAAATGCATCCCAGGTGACTGTGGGAGTTCTTCAACTTCAGAATCTAGGGAAGCTCTATAAATAGATGGTTACATATTGCATGTTATTTAAGGGGGCACCAAAAATAATCCCCTTGCCAAAGATAAATCTCTCAGTAGTCCTGTCCTGTTGCAATAAATCAAGACAATAGTATTTGAAAGTCCCACATAATTTTAACTGATTTATCTGTTCTTAAACAGGGAATTGATGATATGGGACACTAGACAAGTCTGTTTTAATGTGTGTGAAACATGTGAGTAACTGTTCTGGGCAGTCCCTTTGAGAACTACTAGATCAGAACAACTGTAATGACCTCAACATTTGTATTGATGTTTAAGCAACCGTTCAGATGTTCCGACCGGGAAGTGAACTATTGAACAGGCTTGATTAAAAAGTGGTCCTCTTCTGCTGAGGGAATAACACGCTTGAGGTAGTTTAAAAAAAAAAAAAAAAAAAAAAAACTAGGACCTAGCCTAATCACTGGCACTGTACCATAAATAATGAAGGCAAATGGCAAACCAAAGAGTGCTCGCGTTCGTCAGTCTAGGTGTTGCCTTTCTTTGGGATCAATCATCTTCCCTCTTCTTGCACATCACTGATCAGTGCAAATCCAACTGTTCTTTAAGACTTAGCTTCAGCCAGTCCTATGGTAAAGAATGCCACTGGTCACCAAAAGTACCAATGGGTCAGTGCAAAGCCAACCACACTGCTGAGAAAACAATTCAAAATGCATTTCTGCTGATTTCTGCCAGACAAGGTATTGTTTTATTTAAACAATAAACACGGCAAAAACAGTTGTTAAAAGCCATCACATCATTCTTTCAGGTCAGCATAGCATCAAACATATCTCTTCAGTGAGTTTAGAAGATTCTGGCAGATTTTGCTACTAGTAATCTATGAAACCCTGTGGTTAGCTTGTGAACTAGGGTTTCCCTGTGAACTGGAATCACAATTGGACAATTTAGGGATTTTCATCCCTCTAGCAGCAGTTTATCCCAGTCTAAATTTGATTGTTTCCTTAAATGGAGTAATTTAATTTTCTCCAAATGTCTACGGACTTTCTTATGCCAAGTCTAGAAAATCAAAGTGAAAACTGAGTCAGTTGCTCAGGTAACTCAAGCCAAAGAATAAAATATTGCTTTCAAATTCCTTATAAAGCATAAGTTGTTTTAATTTTCTGAATCATCTTTTTCATTGTCTCAGTAGTCCAACTGTATAGAATATATCTGGGTTGTGCAATGAAAGAATATTTTTTCACATGAAAGAAAACATTAGTCTCAGTTCACAGTTCTGTGAATATCCCTGCATTTTACTTGTTTGAAACTAAACATATTACTAATGGAGATTACTTTAGCTGCTCCTATTCTGAATGGACTATTATGGGGTCATAGGTACCTGGCAAACAAGCCAAACAGAAAGGGAGAACTGCAGTTTGGGCAACAGGCATTTATATAAGTAGATATAATATGAATACAAAAGAACACATCCTAAAAATAGTAGCTATTATTATCCATGTGGCTATATTTCTTAATGTCAAAAATGGTGAAATAATCCATTCTGAAAAGCTGGGGCTTTACACCACATATAACAGTACCACATAAAGCAGAATCTCCTTGGTAATTACAGTAATAACGACTAAGATTGAAGGAAACCCTTTATCTCTCAGTCTCTTTTCAAAAGGCCAAGTAATAGGACGCACATTTTAAGCAAAATATGGCCTCAGGCACTGTAGTACTGTTGCAGCTTTTTAATTCAAAGATTTCCTACCACTGTCATTCTTCAGCACAGGTTCTGTGGCTTAGGACAGCTAGCTGTGGACCTGGACTCACTGATAAGTCATCTGCTTGGGCATACAATAATGCATCTATGTGCTGAGAAAAAGTCAAAGGCCTTTTGGGTGTCTATACTACTTCATGATCTGAGAAGAATGAATCAGTTTATATTTATGTTAGTGAGAGATAAGCTGCATGACCATAAAGTATAGGAAGATCTACTTCATTTTTATGAAACTTTCCATCATAAATTGCCAAAAGATCCCACCTGAAAACGTCATAATGAATCATGCTATTCAGAAGCCAAACTTCCAGGATCCTCTTCCTGTAACGTGTATAGACACAGAGACATGCAAATATTAATTACTGTCCCTTATTTAAAGAAACATTTCTTTACAACTGAGACTGTCAGAAAAATGTTAAAGAAAAGCTTTGACCACGAGTGGTTGTGAAAGTGCTTTTTAAATCCTTTCCAAAATTCCCAGACGCCTCTTGCATTGGACAGGGAATGAGAAAGATTACAAAGTGTCAAATCTGAGACTGACTGACCCACAATAAAATGAGAAAAATTTTATTTTCATCGATTTTGTATATCCCTCATAGAAAGATTTATCTTGGAGCAAAAAGGAAAAATAAATTTAAAAATTAGTGTACTATGAGGAAGCAGAAAAAATATCCAAAGTAAAACTCAAAGGTAACTTGACAACCTTGTTCAGCCAATCAATCATTAGATCATTAAATGAGAATTTATTGAGTACCTGCTTGTGCCAGTTACTGTTCTAAGGACCCTTGAGACATAGCAAGGCAGGGTAGAGATTTCTGCCTTCACCAGATTCCTTCCTCTGGTGAAAGGAAGACAAATAAACAAAATAAGTGAGAATTTTTAGAAAGTAGACTAAAGATAGTCATTTCCATGGAAGAGAAACTGGATCACGGTGGGGGTTCAGGAGAGGGCCAAATTGCAGTATTAAGTAGGGTGGACAGCTGTAAGCCTCCTTAACATTTTTAGCAAAATCTTGAAATATGTCAGGGTATTGGCCAATTATTTGTGTATTTCAAGGTAATTATAAGTTAATTTTCCAACACAGACATCTCAGAAAAATATCTACTTAGCTTTTCCTTGAAAATCTGGTCTTCAGATAACTAGGTGGCAGCTGTCTCAACTATATATATATCACTCTTTGAAGTCACTAGTGGAGCAAAACATTAATTTGCTCCTCTCATTTGTACCTCCAGTCCATGAAAAAATGTCTACTTCCCTGCATCCTTTAACCAATAAATTTGCATCTAAAAAGCAGCCTTTTACCAATGACTTCCTAGGGTTGCTCAAAATGGAGGCAAGGCTATTTCAGCCTCATCATTATATGTAAAATAAATGTTAAAGTGTATAGAGTAACAGAGATATCTAAATAATTTTGATTGAGAAGAATCAATCTTTAATACTTTTTTTGTACAAATGTTCTCTGTAGTATGGATCATCAAGATGATGATATATAGTTTCAACCTAAGACAATGCCAGAATCCTAAATAATAGGGTATTACAGGAAGAAGACATTAAGATAGTGATACTGTTTTTGTGAAACTTTTGGCAGATTACAGATCAATCATTTTAAAATTCATTTAATCCAAATGCACATGGTATCTTTTTCTTATTGTCACCATTAATAAAGAAAAGCCTTTTCTAAGCACTTTTGCAATTTGTCATATAACATTACCCTCGGTAATTATTTTTACTTGTCCATATTACAGACCATAGGTTTTGATATGTGAGGCTGAATTATTTATACAAGGTCACTAAAGAACAAATCTGGGATATGAACCCAGCTCTTCTGACTTCAGGACTATTACCCATCACATTATCCTGCTCCCAGTTATAAGGTGTAGTTTTACTCCCTCAAATGAAAATCTTGAAAATTAGAGACAACAGCAGCCTAGGTAAAAATTGACGAATGGTTTCCTTTATATTACCACTAAATTCATTTTATAAAAATAAGATGAAACTCTGTTTCGTGATTACTAGCGTTTTATGGAAGGATAATCTTTGAAGTCCCTTTAAGGTTGGCTATTCTATGTTGCAAAAGTTATTTCAGTTCAAAGTTGTTACAAGGTTTTGCCTATGATAATAAGCAGCATCACCTCTCATGCCTTATAATACAAAGAGTGACAATATTATATTTTTAGATGATCTCTAATATTCTGCTGTGCTCCAAAACAATATGATTCTAATTAAATATTCAAATTTCTTTAGTTTAGCTAAACACTATAGAAAATTACACTGTTTTTTTAACAACACAATTTAGGAAATATCCTTCTAGCAGCCTAAAAGTGCTGATGATGGTTGTTCAAATCTAGATTAACAAAAATACATTTGCAAATGGATAAATAAGATGAATTAATTATTTTGGAGAAGACATAATAATTTTAACCTCCATTATGTCATAATTTGAAAGTTTTGCTATTTGCAACAGATTTCAGGAAAAAGCATCGAAGTTTCTATTCATACCACCTAATTTTTTTTAACTATTAGACCATGGAAAGTCCTTTTTGTGCTCTTCTCTGAGGATGTTAGTCTACAACAAGTTTACCAGAAGTCTTGTTTAGATGATCAGTTTTTCAATGTTATCATTGTTAAAAGAATGTATAAAGACACAGAAAACTTTGCTTTACAGAATGAGGATTACAGAAATACAATCGAGCTGGGACTTTTATTAGTAATACATATGACAAGATTGATTAAATCACAGCAAGAAATAATACATAAGTATATAATCTTCAATTAACTTTTCTTGGTTCGACACAGAACTAATGAACATGTAAGCTAGAGAGGAACTGCTAAATAAACATGGAATTCTAAATAGTCACATAGCCTTCTATGTATATCTCACAGATAAAAGTAGATTTTTAATGTCTGTTTTTACAAGGTGAAACTCTGGTCTTCCCACCATGTGTGGCTGTGAGTTAAGGGGACCCAGTATTGCAAGAGTAGAGGTAACACAGATTTTTTTTTTTAATTCTTACTTCTTAATTTGCATATGCACCAAACACAGGCATTTCAACAAAATGTTGTCAACAAACTCTTCTGAACAAAGCAGATGACTTATTACTATGAAACTAAATGAGGAAATACAATTTAAGAATTTATACAGAAGAAAATATTTTTTATATTTTAATATAAAATATTTTATTAAGAAATTAAGAAAATATATTTTAATAACCAAATTAGGTCTATACCAGAAATCACAGCCAAATATATTTTTTAAATTATAAAACAAATATGCATTAGGATTTTAGTAACTGGATGATGGGTACTTCACAGACAAATTAGCTATATAGCAACACAGGACTTGAAAATGGTACAAAAATAAAAACTAAAAAAAAAATCATAGAAACTGTGATCTTAATGTTGTGTCTTTCCAAAATTCATAAATTGAAATCCTAACCCACAAAATGATGGATTAGGAAATGGGGCTTTTGGGAGTTGATTAGGTCATGAGGGCGGAACCTTTATGAATAGGATTACTATCCTTACAAAAGACATTCCAGAGCGCTCTCTTGCCCTTTCATGTAAGGACACAAAGAGAAGGTAGTGATCTATAAACCTGGAAGCAAAACCTCTTTAGACACTAAATGTGCCAGCCCTTGGCCTTGGACTTCACAGCCTTCAGACATTTGAGAAATAAGTTTCTGTTACTTACAAGCTACTCAGTTTATGGTATTTTTATACAGCAGCCCAAATGGACTAAGACAAAGACAAAAGAAAATGTATGAAAAAACAAAACACCAAATGCTTTATTCTTTTCTAAGTATTAATAATATCAAATCTATCTTAAGAGTAAGTTTAATAAAAATATTAATTGTGGTATGAGAGTATAGTTTCAAAGCTCATAATATTAGACATTACTCCTCAATTAGTTAAGGTGAAATAGCTGTATCCAGGACTTAACAATTACAATTAGCTTTGACTTTACGATTGTTTTGATTTAACAATTGGTGTTGAGAAAAATCTATCTTTATTATCTTTAAAAATTATACTAATTTAAGATCTACACTTCACAAAGAGAATAAAGCCTGTGTACTTTCAGAATGTGTAACTACATTCTTTTCAGTTCTACTTGTAATATTTTGCTCTTCTAGTAACATGAGAATCCTGGATAATTAGAATAAATGTCCATTTGACTCTTTCAAATGGACAATTATTTTGTAAATATGGTTTAGGATTTATAAATGCATGATACCAAATATGCTGATCTCACAAGACAGGACTTAAATTTTGGCTTTTCTGAGAGTGTAAAATCCAAATTCAATTTAATATAGTTCTTAGGGCACATCAGAGTTGAAACTATGAAGTCAAAAAAAAGAACACACTTAAAACCAGGGAGGCAGAGGATGCGGTGAACTGAGATCGCACCATTGCACTCCAGTCTGGGCAACAAGAGTGAAACTCTGTCTTAAAAAATAAAGTAAAATAGACCACATAAAAACAAAGTAAGATAATAAAATGTCAGATCTGAATTTCAGGAAAATTTATGTACCTATTAACTCATTAACAGTTAAAGTTTGAAAATAAAATTTGTCAAGTTATTATTTGTCACTGTGACAGTGAATCACATTTTAAAAATCTGAAAAGCTTAAACACAAAAATACACTGACTTTCTTCATAGATCCATTGCTGTGCGTGTGCTAAGGTGTATTAAGGTGATATTAGAATTATGCCTTACTAGAAAGAAATATTGCAGCTTTGGGAGAGGAATGCTAGGATACAAAAAGTTTAGAGACAGAGACAAAAGAGATTCCATATAAACTCTTGGTACAATTCCTTTTCGTTATTTGAAGACATTCTCTCCTCCTTTTTCACCCCTTACTTTGTCCATGTCCTTCTCCACCTCTACCTTTTCTAGGCAACCCCTCTCAGCTTCCCCCAAACAAATATAATGTAAGTCATAAAAATGGCAAATTCAAGATACAATCAGAAAAATGTCCCGGAAATACAATGGTCAAAGAGAAAAACAAGCTTTCTGCCCACATAGAGCTTACATTCTACTAGGAAAACTTAACATTAAGTATAATCATATATACAAATATGTAATTACTATTATGATGACTTATTAAGGTTAAGTACAAGCCTCCAATCAAAATGACAACATTAGCTGATAATTATTAATTTGTGATACTGCGCTATTAACCAGCTATTATATCTGGATTTTCATGTATAATGTATTTTGACCATTTTGTAGTTTAAATAGTCATTCATTTCTCTCCAACAAGCCATTAAAGTAAAATATAAAGAAACAATAATAGCAGTTATTGGAATGAAGTGACCAGTTACACATACATAGAAAAAGAAACAAGAATAAACATGAGAAAAGACATACTTCATTCAAGGCAAATAGATAAATCAAAATACTAAATAGAAAGGAGAATAAAATTAGCAGTACCAAGGATCCTAACCACAATACCATTGACAAATTTCAAGTAAAAAAAAAAAGTGATACAAATTTCATGAAGGCTATTTGAATCCATCTACCCACAGCCAGCAAAGTAAAGTTGGCTTTGCATAACAGATCTTCAGCTGCCCCAAAGAAAGCTATAATTCATCCAAAGAAACTTTATTCTTCACCATATCCAGTTAAAGGTGACATATCTTTGTTTAGGGGGCTATAAAAAACACATCAAGTAATAGATTGATTCTAAAGTTTGAAACAGAATGACTACAAATAGGAGGGACTGTAGCCTATGAGAATGAGAAAAGTTGTGTTTCATTCATTGTGATTCTGCCAGCCCAAAGCAGTGGTCTCTAATGTATCTCCAGCTGACTTTGCCTTTTTGGTCATGAATACATGATAAGGGATTTTGAAGTTTCCCAACCCTGAGTCGTTATGGAGTATAGAAGGATCAACACCAACTCTGTAAGGACAAGTCAAAGTGAGACCAGTGCTTACCTCGAGAGAAAGGACTTGGGAGGAGGATGAAGAAGGTTAACAAAAGGAATGTTTTTTTTACATGTGTTACTTATTTTTCAATGAAATATATTCACTTATCACTTGACATTTAAAAAGTTAGAAAATATTTAAGAATTCATACAGAAGAAATCAAAAGGATAATGAAGATGTTCTTGAATCTAGTTTTTCTAGTTTTTTTCCTAATTTTTTTTCATAAAGACATTAATCCATAAAAGTTCATTCCAGACCCCTGAATTCACTATTTCCCCAAGAGAAAAGTGGTGTTGAGAAAACTGCTCCATAATTATGCTGAAAAAACTTAGAAAACATAAGTTTTCAATGTAAATCAGTTATTTAAGCTGGCCAGATTTAACCCGTATTTTATGCACAACTAGGATCTAACTCCATATAGGAAGCTACAATGTAAAATTTCTCGATTTTTTTTTATTCCTCCAACAGATGACACAAGGTGAGGATATTTACATATGAGATATTTGGATTGACGTTATGTTTACCTTTTTCTGAATTCCCACTTCACTTTGTACCTCTCTTAGAGCACTTCCATTTTGTCATTTATTCTAACTTGCCCACATGATTTCATTCCCTTGTTAAATGAATACTCTTTGAATGTTGATGCCATGTCAGTCATGATTGTATTTTTGCCCTAGAATATAGATTTCTTGAATTAACATGTGATTAGAGAAGACTTAAAATCACCTTTCTCATTTCTCTACATCTAATTAACCAATATGTAATGGGTACCATTCTGATTTGAAAAATATTCAAGTTCATCTTAAAATCTTCTTTCTACCTTTAACAACCATACTTGTCCCAGCAATAAAAGAGGAATGCAATGGAAAAATCAAATTCCTCTCCTCTGTGTCTTTGTGCTGATTGAGGAACAAAATCTGATGTTAAAATATAATGTTTGACACACATGCCAACAGAAAACATTTAAGACTGACATAGCAAAACCGAATAAAGCTAAGTGACACTTAACATTAAGCACACCAAAACAAGTATCAGCTGAGTATAAACAGAAACTATTCCGCATGTGAAAAATGGTTGTATAATTAGAAATTAAGAGTTACTTTTTCACAAAATAACAAATATAGGACTGTACATACTTAGAAATTGTGTATTTATATTTGTATCCAAACAAATACACATAAGCATATAAACACATTTACATAATTTACTCAGCCAGTAAGATAAAATATAAATATTCTTCCGTCTATGCCATCCTAAGTCCACATACTAAAGAACATGATGAAAAATGCCCACTTAAGAGAAGGCAGTGGATGAGATTTTGGCCTCACGTAAAAACGTTAAGAAAGCACTCAAAATGGTATACGAAACCTTTAAAATAATTGATACATACTATCACTTGAATAGGTGCTAGAGGCTTAACATGAGATTAAATTATATTATAGAAAATAGCTGACCAAAACAAAAACTGTGATAGCTTATGGTGTTGGAGCAAAGTATTCAAACAGCGTTTGCTTCTAAAGCTCTATTTTTCACATTTAAAATTGATATCATTTCATAAATATTGCCTGGCTCATTTTCAGGTGCTTTTTCAAGCAGAAAAGTTTTCCTGCTAGATGACACAAATATAAAGGTGTAGAACTGTGAACTGTGGTCCGAATTCACCAGATTAACATTGGGAGCATAAGAAAGAATAAAGCACATTCCTGCATTTAAGCTAATAATAATTACAAAATAGAAACTATATAAAAACATTTATTAATACATAACTAAAAATGGTTGATTTAAAGACTATTCTATATGTTTTCTGCAGCTGCATATCACTTACTTCCTTTTAATGACAACATTGAACACAATGAAGATGGTTTCAAATGGCAAATTACACATGCTTCTGAATTTTGTACCAATACTATCAAAGAGTACACATGCCTGACTTACCAAGCAACGCGGGAATGCATAGCTAGGTGATAATGTCTTAAAACAAAGTTAGTATGCATAAAGAGAAATGTCTTGCTCCTCTGTTTCTCTTTCTTAATATCGCCTTTTTATGTTAATACAGAGTTCATGTGCATATATGACATCTAGCAGACAACAAGTTGATGAGCCCACAGCAGTGCCATTTCAGTGGTACACATGCTTAGACTTACACCTCAATACAGAATGGCTGGGGCAGGTGTGCTCCAGAGCTGAAGGTTTGAAGATAATATATTTACAGTTCCTATACTTATTTAACCACCATTAAATGACACTGCAAAAACTGACCCCAAAACCTGTAGCTAATTTCTAAATATACTAATTATGTGAGCACCGGACAAGAAAAAGGTCACTCTAAAGAGGCAAAAAAAAAGAGTGGGGGTGAAAATACAAACAGATAGATGAATTTTTCTTACCTTAAATGTATAAATTATTTATTAACATATATACCTACCTCCCAGTGCCCATTACCAATGCCAAAAGGTCTAAATACATTTACATAACTTAGACACACTGTAATTCACAGATGATATTAAGAAGAAATAAAATAATATAATACCTTTACTTTTACCTATGGATTTGATGAAATGGGTCCATGAAGAAAGGGTTTCCAGACAAAGAGGATAAAGAGGAGAAAAACAACAGTAAGAATTATGAACATATGTAGAGGCACTACTCTCTGAAAATTAAACAAGATAGGAAAGTATAAATGAAATTTTGAAGACAAATGGCGATGCAATCAGGATATGTAGGGAATTCTGCCTTTTTTTGAAGACAAGAACATGCAAAAAATTGAAAGGCTCATGCTGACTTTTTAAAAGATTACACAAAAGAGAGACATACAATAAATATTCGTAGAAAAAGTATTGATTCTGTGGAACACTACACTCAGCATTCTAGAAGCCAGAAGCCAGTGATGTCTGCATGTTTGCAAACTGCCATGCATGCATGAAAAATGGACTTATTTTTTTGGATACAGTGGTTTAAACTGAGCATCTTCTTTCAGACAGGAACTTCTGATGGTTCTTGGTTTTTCTTTACCATAACCACCTTTACTGCGTACGCTGACAAATATATAGAAATGTTCATTCACAATTTCTTATGTCTCATTTATTTGCAGATATTATAATGCAAGAAATGAAGAAAAATAAAAGTCACAGGAACAAATCAAAACCAAACCAACAAAGGGGAGAAAAACACATGAAAAAATGTGAATGAAAGATATGTATTTAATTTGCAGCCATATAATTTGCAAGCATTTGCCCATCCTTTGCAGTGATGGTTTGAAAGCAGCTACAGAACAAGTAAACACTGAAAGCAGAGTGGAAAAGGAACAGAGCCCATACCTTGGTCGCCCATCATCAGGTGCGCCAGACCTTGAAGGGAAACAAGAGCACAGTCAGCAATAAACAAGGGAGCATGGGAAGGCAGGGTTGTCACGGTGACAAAAATGTTCAGTGACAGACATCTCGTTTCCTATGAGATACGTCTGTTTCATAGAGGCAAATCAAAAAGCATTCTTTCAACCCCTGGTTGGAATGCTTTGGGGCGAAGTGTTCTAGAACTGCGTTTTAAACACTGGCATATGCTGCACTGTGTATTTCTTCCATGCATCAGCTGGAACAACCAAGAGCACAAGAGCATGACTTAAAATCCAACCAATCCTCTCAATATTACATCCGCCCTCTGTGCCCTTTGATGAGACTGTTTTGAACTTTGCCCCCAAAGGGCTTGTCATTCTTTAGTGATGAAATTACATTTTGTAAAACCCAAAGGAATACCTGAATCATGGGCTGGGTCTGATCTTTTTCCCCTCCTCAAAAAATGAGCAGTATTATAATTAAATGAAGAAAAAGAAATCTGTAGTCACACTGAAATGATAATGCAGAAATGTCTCCTTGTCTGACACATGTAGCGACTGACTAGGCTTGTGCAAATACAAAATGATCATTAGACATGCAGTTGTGACGTTAGAATTTACTACAGAATAAGGTTTTTAAGAAACAATGGGTCAGCTTCAAATATGCTAAAGCAATTTTCCTTGGAAAACAAAATTATTTGGGATTTTACCTAAGCATTAATTAAATGCTGAACTCTAAGTTAGTGTAAGTATATTTATCTAACATACATATTACAGATGTAATTTCATCAAGGAATGTTTAAAGGGACATTGAAATCCCATTTGTTTATTTAAATTATTTATCATGTCCTGCTTGACAATTCACTTCAAAGTGAAGACCACTCCTCTTCTAAAGACTACTACTAATGTTCTTTAAAAAATTATTTTGCTACTCAAGAAGTTACTTTTCACTGAAAGGCAAAATTCCTCCTAATTTTTTATTCTATGTTCAGAAATAAAGCTATCTCTCAATCCATGTATACTTCTACAATTTGGGAAAATGTTAGAAAAATATAATATACATATAACAATTTTAATAAATTTGTATTTTCAATTCCCAGTGCTATTTCACATATATTTCAAATGTTATTTGGGCTATATAACATTATACATTGGTTTCATTAGTATTTAAATTATCTGTGTTTTTTTCTCAAAATTTTAGGGATATTCAAACATCTCTGTAGGCTAGATATAATTACAAATAATCATTTAATCACAATATAATATGAAAGTTATTAAACATAGCAGTTCGATGCTTCTGAACTGTGGCCTGTCCATTTTCTGACTGATTTTAACAAAAAGTTCATATAGGCAGATTCAATAGCTTATGAACTATTGATAATTCATGGTGTTTAATATGCTGAAAAATAGTAGCTTTATTTGTCCAGGTTATACATTTTTTCATTAATTTGACTTTTATCTAATTTATCTAATTAGTATAGATATTTTCGAATAACATGTTATAAATTTTTATAGACTAAATGAGGAACTTATCTCTAAGATCTACTTTGTAGAAAATATATTAGGTACTTCTAATGGTTTTGACACTACATCAATAAGGATAGAAATTCACAAACCCCAAAAGAACTCACATTCCTCCCGCTGGACTTCCTACCTATACTGTCAAGTTCATATTATAGATAGGAATATTAAAATTATGATTGAATAAACTTTATTACAATAGCTTATGGGCCTATATTCTGAAAATCTTATCAAAACTTTGCACGGGATGAGTGTCTGTGAAAAGAGAGAAGCATTCATGCCAATTAGGCTGATTAGAGAGCCTCTTGGAATGCAACAGGATTTTAAGAGACATGAAAAGCATTTTAAAGGATGGTTAAGGAAATACAAAAAAGTTGAAAAGATACCTTTAGAAAATAACTTTTAAACTCAGTTGACATGCACAACATAAATGAGACTGTTTTGCAAAGATATTAGGCATGCAGGATAATATATCATTTTTATCAAGTGTATACTCACATGCAATTAAATTATAGTACAGAAAAACAGAAACCATATATGGATGAAACACTTCGAAAATAGTAATTTATTATTTCTTTTGAAGTTTTAATCTATTTTATTTAGATAACCTAACAGAAACGTTCAGCAGCTAAGCAATTATAATACTGTTCATGAAAGAATCACAAATACTTATTTATCCATGCTACTGATCAACTCTGTATTACCATGAAGTGTTCTTTCTTAGAGACATGAAGTCTTGGTAACCTCAACGGCTATATATCTATAACTTGGGATAGGGAGTCATTTCTAAGAAATCCTTCATTCTAAAGAAATGTACATTTACACAATGACTATATTTCAAAATATGGTATCAAAATAAAATATAACAAATGCTGTCTTCCCATATATACATTAGCAAATTGTTTATGCAAGAACTGTTAATGCTGTGAATATATAAGTTGATAGAACATATATAAGTTGATAAAAACCTTCGCTTTCTCCGTTCTTTCATTATGCCTAGTTCTTTTCGCATGTTAACCCTTTGAAGGTTTGTTTGCAGCACACTGACTAATGCATTTAAGTTCTTAAAAAATGAGAATGTTGAAATATGTTTTAATTTGCTGGGTTCTACAGGAAAATATGTAAAATATACAACTTCTTCAAAATTACTTGATAGAGATAATTTTTATAAAAGCTTGAATAAAATATTTTATTGAACAGACATAAAATATTACAAATATACTTACCAGCAATCACAGCTTCATGCTTTCATTCCCACTGGCCAATGGCTTATTTTTTAATCTAAATTTATGTCTCTTACTTATACTCAGTACTTTATTGCACTCTTTTTATAAATCCAAATTTGAAACAAACCAATGGACTTGAAATGGGATAATGATAAATATTTCCAACAGAACAGAATAAAGCATTTTGATAAAAAAAAATAGAAAAATGATCATGCACTGTCTTCTGAAACTACAAAGATATATTTTGTCTTTTAAAATCAAAAGGCAGCATTGTATCTTTTTTTCATACAGAACACTGCAATAACTATCCTAAGGTTCATATGGGATGCTGAAGACCATCAAGGGTTGAAGTTAAGCTTGAAAAAGTTTCATATACTTGGGATGGCAGGGTAGCAAATATATGTGTTCTGTATGAAAAGTGATACACAATCCAGAAACCAACAAATATTCAGAAAGAAGTTCAACTTACCGTCTAAATTCAAGGTGTACTCTATTAATACTAAGAAATAAAGGGCAAATGAGAGTTGGAAAATAAGGTAGAAAGCACCCACCTTCCACATTGTTGTCTTCTGAAAGCACATGACAAGGAGGGAGAGAAAAGGAAAAACATTCATTAAGCAGCATGCAGACTGGACCTTGCCTTTGCATGTCTTCCTCATGCAAGGCACCAAACACATCATGCAAGTGCTCCATCACTATCATTCAAGGGGGAAAACAAAATCACAGGGGAGCAGGCTCCCTTCCATTGGCAGCATTTACAAGAAGTGAGACAAACTTTCGTAATACTGCCACGTCCTGTGCAGAGTTTTTAAAAAATCTTTCACTACCCTCTATAAAGCAAACATTATTGTTATTACATGTTGCTGGTGTAATCTTTCTAGGCAATTATTTTTAAAAGCTTTTTTGTTTTCTTTTTAACAATTCTAAAAGGTTCTATTTCCATATACTGACTTGGACTTAGATCTTGGAAAGTCTATTGGAAATAGCTATGAAATTTCACTTAAAGATACTCTGGGTCTACCAAATATATTATCTGTATGCCATTACTGCCTTTTAGTATTGCTAATACCTCAATTTCTCTCCTTAAATAAATACAACTTTATGCAACAAAAATCTATAATGTATTTGGTTAATGTATACCATATCCATATTTTATTGCAAACGAGAATAGTTTATGGTAATTTATAAAAATGTTAACTTTTAAAAATGTTAGGTAGAAGAAGTGATCAGTGGAAGAGAAATCCTTTGGGAACTGTCCATTAGGCAGTTTATCATGATGTAATAACTTTGTACTTCTGTTTATGATATATGAATTTGAGACAATGAAAATATGTGGTCCAATTGCTCTTATATTCCTATGTCTATAAAATACTTATATAATTTCATATATTTTGTTAGTCATATTTCCATGTGTGTACCTGTGTGTGTGTATAAACAAATATATCCAAGCAGATTAGTATTTCCTAAAATCATCAATATAAGTATATGAGATTTTATTATTACACTTTTAGTCGTGGGGTACATGTACAGAACCTGCTGGTTTGTTATAGGTATACACGTGCCACAGTGGTTTGCTGCACCCAGAGGGATAGCATTAGGAGAAATACCTAATTTAGGTGACGGGTTGAAGTATATAAGATTTAAAATGTTATTAGCATCTACTGGACAATTCAAGTGCTATTTGAAACCCAGGGGCTGGAATCCAGGAGAGAAATGGAACAGAAAGCTGTCTTAGGGGACTAGGGCAAGAGCAAGTTTTCAGTATTATCAAAATTTTTGAATAGTACACTACACCCATGTTGACATTCTAGTCCTGTCCTTATTTTTTGTTTTATTAACTGTAAAGTCATCATCTGATCAAAAGTGTTTACATACATGACAACAGCAAATATAGATACTTGAAAGCAAAAGCAATTCTTAATATACCATTTCATTAATTTCATCAAAACCTTTTCAATCGGATAAAGTTACTAGTGAATTAGAAATCATCAATTCTGTTTAAAACATTTCAGCTGAAAACTGAAAAATCAGGCACATTTACTGAGAGGGTGTTAGCATGTAATAGAAAGCAGCTAGTGGCTAAATGTGGGTAATAACATCTTTACACAATACTTGGTTTTGTAGAGCGTATTTTTAAAGAAACAACAAAGTTTCATATATTTGGTATGTGATACTGACTTCTAGTTTGTTTTTGTTTTTTGACTTCCAATCTATTAAATAAGGAATTGGACTGAATTTGTTACTTTTCACTGGTGACTTTGACACTACCCAAACACAAATTATTAAAGTTTTGTTTTACTGCATTATATTAGAAATAATACAAAGATAAAAATTATTGTAATGTTTAAGATATACTTTTTCTCTAATATTCACTGCCCTTTGAAATTGTATATTGTTTAAAATGCTTACTTCTTAACGAGATTATTTAATATGTAGTGTAAAATTTAAAAATCAGGGAATTTAGAGGAGAGTCACGTGCCAAGACAGTCTGCCAATTACTGAAGCATTACTTAATTTCTGTAAACAAAAGACTGGCAAATATGGTTGTGAGTAGCAGTTCCTTGGTAGAAATTTCAGTGAAGTGTGGCCTATAAATATAATAAAAAGAAGAAAAGGAAAAGAAGCCAACAAAATGAAATAGGCCCAGGCTTGACATCAACTTTAGGAATGTACTAAGTAGGGTATTATAAAAGGAGTCCAAGGTCACTGATTCAGTCCTGACAATGAGTTCTCCTTTCATGACCTTTCTGTCCGTAGGCCCAGGCCTAGGCTGCGCCATGGATTCTACTCTACCTCCAGCACTTTTCTGAGTTTCTATACTTAATGAGAACAAGATTAATAATGGGAATTTCTGAATACAAATCCAAGTCATGCTTAATGTGTCAACAAATTCTGACTTAACTAAGTCCAGAAAAGCGGACTATCTCAGAAGATTGAGATTTAGAAAAAAAAATCAAATTACTAGAATAAAAGGGTGATATATCAACTACTATTTAAAAGTAAGATGATGATGATGATGAAGACAACTGGCTTGGAACAGACTTTCCATGAGTTTGCATATATTTTCAGATTCAATCATCTCAGAATAAAAATCCTCTTTCCTATTCCATTCTATTCTATTCTATTCTGGTGTCCCTTTGCTAACTTTACATAATTTAAAACTCATTAACCTAAAGAAAATCCCTACATTATTTCAGAATTTCGATATGATGATAACGGGTGGTAGCTCCAGCATTTACAACCACTCTCCAGGTATTTTTCCTTTCTTCTTTCTTTCCATTTTATTTCTGAACTAAACAATAAATGTCAAGTCAGAAATAATAGTTTATCTCCTCATATCAACTTTTTCTTTAGCTTTGTAGATTCTTACACAAACAAATGCTACTTTGCTTTGGAGCAACAACAAAGACAGGTGCTGAATTTTGGCATGCCACGGTGTACAGGTAAAGCAGCAAATTTTGATTTAATTTAAGGCAAAAAGCAGTCCATCCGGCCTTACCTGTGGACACTGTCAAGTTAGAGAAAATCTCTTGGTTTGCAGAAACCCCTGGCTTCTTAATTCTGGTGACCTAATCCTTGCTGAGTACATGAAGTGCTTCTCTTAATCATCAACTTTACTACGATGACCATGCCACCTATAAAGATCACACTCTTGTTTTCGATTGGAAAAATAATGAATATAAAGCTGTGAAAAAGATACTTTCCATTTTATTTTTCTTTCAGATATGATGGGATTCTCTCACAAAGATGGGAATTAAGCACCAGAATGTCAATCATGCTATGAATAATGGCTGTGTGCTGACAAGAAGTAAGCTGCAGCCGGTTTTTAAATCACTGTAAATGAGTATCTCCACAAAATTTTTATATTTGGCCCCAGATAATAAGAATGCAAGGATAGTAACCTTGTTTATCACTCCAGTGTTCTTTGCACATAATCTTAAGTATATGGTTCTAGGAGGAGAGGGATGAATATGAAAACAAATACTCATGTTTCAGTATAAAGAAAATCATGACCAGTGAAAACTTAAAATTTGGAGTAAAATTTTATTTGGAATAAATTTGGAATAAAATCACAAAAATCCCTTCTGTATAATCAGTATTTAAGTTTGGCAATATGTAAGTCTTTCTCGAAATGTACAGACAGTAGTCAATTTATAGACTACAGCGTACATTAAAAAATGACCAAAAGAAGCTTCCTGACACCACTTGTGCTTTTTTTTTTCTTTTTTTGGTTTCCTTCCTCCTCTGCCAGCCGCCTATGACTGTCTCCTCTCATTTTCTTTGATTCCCTCCCTCTCCTCCATCAAAACTGCCGCTACCGCAAGTGGCTTCTGTCTTAGATACAAGCCCTCCACCGTAGGGTATAATAATGGCAAAACTGGTGGTGGTCACAGACAGCGGAAAGAGAGATGCAGAATAAGATTCTATTTCCTTTCTCCATACAGGGAGTTTGTTAACGTCTATCCATGCCTCTGGAGCCCGTCACATTACTTCTTAAGCCTGTTACTCCTCATTTTGGAGATCAAATGCCAGTAGAGCAGAGTTTAGTTCCCATGGTGGCACAGGATGGAGCTTTGTTTCTTCTTTTGGTATTAGCAGTGAAAGCCTTTAGAAAACCTCAATAGTCTGGGAATGCATCAAGGACTGGGAAATGGAGAAAATCTTTGAGACTGGATTAATGCAGCAGTCAGCTGAAGGAAGAGAAATATTGGCCAGAACCAAGAGGATGTTCAAAGAGAAAAAGGAAGCATAAAGGTCCATTATGGAGACTTAGGGAAAAAAAAAAAAACGGCCCTGGACAAAAATTGTGCTAGTTTCAAACAGGCTTTTTAACAGAGAACATCACCTCCTTTCTCAATCTCACCTAAATAATATTCCAGGACACTCCCACCCAGCCTGCTTGGAATCCTGGTGCTAGAGAATATATGGAGTCAACTATAACAGCCAATGTTTCTCCCTCTTCACTGCTCAAGAAAAAAAGGAGTATCTCTAAACTGGCCGCAGCAACATAGATGTTCCTGGCATCACACTAGAAACACTAAAAACAATTTCTCCAAAAAATATTTTGTTACAAAGATGTTTGTGGTATTTAATTCATCATGGTCTATCTTGTTAATGGCAATTATCAAAAAGAAAGAAGACAAAAAGAGAAAGGGGGAAGGAGGAAGGAAATCAAGAAAGCCTAAATATATGGCCATTTATAGTAATTAAGCTATTTGATGAACCTGATGAAATTTAATAATTGTTAGTCAGCATATTATAACACAAACTGAATGACTCACATAAGCTATAATAAATGCAATTTCGAATTTTCTTTTTATGAGGAACTACTACAAGGACTTTAAAATTTGTTTTGCTTTGATAGCCTCAGTTCTTGCCCAAGTCTAAATCTTGACAGTTAACATTTCTACATTCATTTCAATATTTGGACTTTGGAAAGACTACTTCATTTAACAGCGACTGTAAAATGGTGACAAGCATAGTCTACAGTATGTGTGCTCATACTACCTATTTTTATATTTTATTGCTTATTGAGAAATGAATGCTTCCTGATACAGAATTGACAGATAACACTGAGCAGAGAGCTTATCAGAAACTCTCCCACCTAAGCTTAATCACTGCTACACAACTCTCCAAAGAAAGCTGGCTCAGGTGAGCAGTGCTTTCCTTTCTAAGAGTTTGATGTCATCATATTTTGAATACAGAGCAAGAAAGCTCTTGGACTGAAGTTGGGAGAGTAAACGTAAATACACACTACCTACCATTCCAACTTACAGTCCTTCTAGTGGTTATGTGGGTTTGACTTCTTTATGGACAGTAGACATCCTCTGGCCTGTGTATAACCATCAGAGAATATTCTGCATTGTGTCCTAGGTTTTCCATGATTAAGATGAAAATTAAGTGAACTCCTATTAACAAGACTAAAGGCCTTCATTTGAAAGAGCTATCAAACATCTACTGGGATATACATTTTTAAAAAAATTTTTTAATCTTATTACAAATGTTTTTCAAATATTAAAATATTTTTACTTAATTATTCTATACTTTGGTTCTTAGACATGTCCAAACAAATCTATTTAATTTCTCTAAGAAAAGGCAAGAATACTTTCTGATGAAATTAAAAATATGACTAAGCCATATTGTATAAAGTGGTCTTATGTTTGGTGCTTAAGAATTACATTTACATGTACTGTAAAAAAAATAAAATGATTTATATGACTGACCTGACAATTATACATTCTTTTTACATCAAAGGAAAAATGAACTTTTACCTCAAATTGAAATTATTTTGTATTGTTATCTTCACTTCAGAAGAACACTCACATATGTAACAAATGGTTTGGAAGGAAGCTATTCTTTGGAAGGAAAAATATATGGAATATTAAAAGAATTTTTCATTTATTTAGAGCGCCTGGTTTTTCATTTTCTACGGTGTTCAAAATTCACTGTATTTACAAGTTTCAGTTTATGACTAATTAATTTCAAAGTTTATGAAAATAACCAAAAATTATTTGAAAGGAAATAGGTTATTTTTAGCTAAATAAATTAGATTATACATTGAAATTTTCCAGGATGTTCTCAGGGTTGATTAAAATAGTACTTATAATCAGGCCAGGTGTGATAGCTCACATCTGTAATCCCCGTACTTTTCAAGACTGAGGCAAGTGGATCACTTGAGGTCAGGAGTTTGAGATTATCCTGGCTAACATGGTAAAACCCCATGTCTACTAAAAATATAAAAGTTAGCTGGGCGTGGTGGTTCATGTCTGTAATCTCAGGAGGCGGAGGTTGCAGTGAGCGAAGATCACACCATTGCACTTCAGCCTGGGCCACGGAGTGAGAGATAGCTAGCTAGCTAGCTATGACAAAATATACTTATTATGAACCAAATAAATTTATTAATCTTTTCAGATGTAGTACATAGGAAAAAGATTGTTATGAAGAATTCTGACTGTTATAAAGAATTCTGCTTCTCTAAAGACTAAAATCATGTAGTCTGACAGTACCTGAGATTGAACCACATGAAATTACTATTTCAGATCAAAACAGGTCAAATATCAATAATTTGTTATGGTTCAATCTAATATTTCTAAGAGTGGTTTTCCTAGAAACTATGTTATTCACAACTTAATAAAAATAATGGAGTAACATCAAGTTAAAGCAAAAATTTATCGAATTCTTATAATTAATCATTGGAAAGCAGAACACATCTAAGAGAATGTGATATTTATACAATATGATTAATTAAATATTACAAAATCAGAAGGAACTTGTTCCCGCTATGAAACAGAAATAAGAATTAATAATATGTTAATAGTTGGGTAATCTTACCACTTTAAGTGTACTCTTGTAAACATTATGTCACTTGCTTAATCTTTATCTCATCAGTTGACTCGGTGTGGCTGAATGTCTTGCCGAATATACGCAAACAGAAAGAAGATTCTCAGTGGGTATAGATATGTTTTAAAGCTTCTTATTCAGGTTTTATAGATTTCAAAGAGTGTTTTAGAAAGAAAACGAACACAAAGGGTTTGTACTATATAAAGTAATGTTGGAGTGTCTACTAAGGTTGGAATAATGAAATGTATCTACTGGTCCTTTTATCGTCATATAATGTCTCTCTTTGTCTTTTCTAACTGTTGTTGCTTTAAAGTGGGTTGTGTCTGATGATATAGGAATAGTCACTCCTGCTCACCTTTGGCTTCCATTTACATGAAATATCTTTTTCCACCTCTTAACCTTAAGTTTATGTGAGTCTTTATGTGGTAGGTCAGTCTCTTAAAGATAGCAAATACTTGGTTGGTGTATTTTTATCCATTTTTCCATTCTTTATCTTTAAAGTGGAGCATTTAGGCCATTTACACTCAATGTTAATATTCCATGTTCCCACTCATAAGTGAGAGCTAAGCTATGAGGACACAAAGGCATAAAAATAATATAATAGACTCTAGGGACTTGGGGGAAGGGTGGGAGAGAAATAAGGGATACAAGACTGCACCTGAGTACAGTGTACACTGCTCTGGTGGTGGGTGCAGCAAAATCTCAGAAATCACCGCTAAAGAACTTATCCATGCAACCAAACACCACCTGTTTCCAAAAAAACTATTGAAAAAATTTTTTTTAAAAAGAATGTGCTACACACACACACACACACACACACACACACACACAACATAGCTATGGGTATCACTTTCTTTTTTTTAACAGCAATATAATAAAGGAGTAAGGAGACTGTGAGAAGACTGAATGATTTCATAGATCCTGTTGCAAGAAGGCAGAAAAATCTTATGGAAAATAATTCTTTCTTAATTGCATTTATTTGTTGATTCTATAAATTCGAAGAAAACGTTAATTCTGCTTAATTTCCTTTATTGAAGGAAAAAAAGTCTCCCAGTTTACTTCTCTAGATTGTTAGAATGAATTATTTCCTCAGGAAAACACACACACACACATTTAGAAAATCTTTTGCCCTAATTTAATAGGAAAATTAGGCCCAAGTTTATAAATGTTTACACATGGGCATACTAACCACTAGAAATGAAAGAAAGAATTATTCCATAACATTACTGCTGTCTTTAAAATTTAAAGAAAAGCACTCATTTCATTCCCATCACATAAACTTTTGCCTTCTTTTTTAAATGTCTGAAACAAAAAGACACTTTTGTTCAAAGCCAAATATTTTGGTAGGTGAGACAATATAATATGAATTTATACATAGCATATATTTGCCCTTTGAGTTATAAAATTCAAATCTAGTAAAAAAAATACTTTTATTTCTTTTACATATTTGCTGTGTAGTAAATCTCCTGGGAACTGAGCAGCAAATTATAATTTTTTGCAGGAAGAAAAATTAAATATTGCTCAAACTGCAGTTATCTCTGTGAGAAAAAGTGTTTTATGTTACAGAGCAATAGGAAAATAGTTTGTTCATAGCCACAACCAATTCTATACTTTTGAAGATATTATATATGTAATTACTTGAGTTAATGTCTAGTAGCTAACTAAACCCATATTAGTCATGTGGAAGAGAGAGCTATGAGCTTGATTAATCTATTCTTTATCTGTTGATTTACTTATCCATAAAATTAAATCAACATTCAAACTTTGATATTTTTCTCAATAAAAATAGTTTTTCTACAAAAGTTAACATGAATAAAAGAAAACTATTTATAATTCTTTGATAAGACAATAACACAACTACTACATTACTACTTTTCCTATAAATATGTTGCTTTACTGAAATTATGCATTAAATAAATTATAAACTTTCATTTTCCTCTTTGTATCTTTTGTTATCTCAATTTTATTTGTTTGTACATATTAGAAAAAGAGAGGATTTTCTAATTGCATGGTCAAATATTTAACCACAGAGGCATATGGCATATTTCTAAATAAAATTAAAAATTTAGTTCCTTAGCCACATTCCACATGCTTAATAGTCACATGTAGCCATTGGCTACCAGGTTACACAGCACATTGTGAAGCTTTCCGTTATCACAATAAGTTCTATTGAGCAGAATTAACTACAGCTTATCTTTTAGTATCAAGCTATTCATATAATGTATATATTGTTCTTTATTGAAAAAAATAAATAATTAAAATGCATGATGCTTTTTAAAAGCAAACATCTATTTAGAGTAGTGTTAATACATTTGTGTGATATAGAGAACTTTGTAATATCTCCATTTAACTTTAAAATAATAAGAAGTAGAAAATAACCCTAATAAAATTTTACTGTATTTGTTTAAAAATGTGTTTGAATAATTCAAACTCAGGACAATTATTACTGTTTTCATCATATGTCTCTTTCTACAGACCTCAAAGATAATGAGACAAGGCTGAACATATTTTGATTTCTAAATAAACTAAACTAGGAATCTAATATCCTCTTACTCTTAAGTACCCAGTAAACCCAATTAGATCATTTATCATTATTGTCTTTAAGTCTATGAATATTTTTCAACATAAAAGCTTAATAATCTTTTAACCTAATAGTTTTAAAATTAACAAAAGTGTCTTTCATCCCACTATCTTAGAGAATATATTCTCTTATAAGTCAAAGACTTCCCTTCCTATAACACGGGACTCTTTTGGAATATTACGCCACAGAAAAATAAAACAAATGAGCAAATAAAGTAATCGACATTCCTGTAAGACTTAAATACAGCAGAGACAAGGAAACTGGATGAAGGGAGCAGCAGTTCAAACCTCTAGTTAACTCTATAAAAGTCCCAGACCCTATTAAGGAACTACTACACAGAAACAAACGAACCATTTAGAAGGCAAATAAAAACTGAGTGGGGAGAATAGGAAAATAATCCTGAGGCTAGGTGCAGTGGCTCATGCCTGTATTCCCAGCACCTTGGGAGGCTGAAGCAGGCAGATCACTCGAGGTCAGGAGTTCAAGATCAGTCAGGCCAATATGGTGAAACTGCATCTCTCCTAAAAATACAAAAATTAGCTGGGCATGGTGGCAGGTGCCTATAATCCCAGCTACTCAGGACTCTGAGGCAAAATAATCGCTTGAACCTGGGAGGTCGTGGTTGCAGTGAGCAGAGATCACACCACTGCACTCCAGCCTGCATGACAGAGCAAGACTATCTCAAAAAGAAAAACCTTAATATGGAAGTATTAATGGTTGCAAAGCAAAACAAGTCGCAAAAGCATCTAGGGGATAAAATGATGAACTGAAAAGTTTCATGTGAAGAATGAGTACGATGTAAAATAAAAATCTAAAATAGACTTTGCCAAGTCTATTTTAGTATTTAAAGTATTTGCCAAATCTATTTCCAGTATTTAAGGAATGCTTGCCTGCTCCTAAGACTAAATATATTTAATGGTTATTAAAAAAGTGTTTTTTTTTATGATAGATTAGTGACATCAAATGTCCATTGATACATAGTGACTGAAATGAGGCAATCCATTTATACCTCTATTTCCTAATGAATCCATATGCCCCAAGCACATGAGCTGTTGTTGGGTAAATAAACTAAGTATTGAGAAGGAAAGATGATTTCCAAAAGATACTGAGGTCATCTAACATTTTAGCCAAACCTGGTATTAGAACAACTTGAAAGAGATTATACAACATAATGAGATATTTATGTTGTTAATATTTTCAATGAAAAAAATATATATTGGAAAGCCAGAGTCAGCATCTATAGTACAGAGTCAGCACTCAGTACTATTTTAGATCTTGTACTGCTGGAGAAAACACACTTTTATATAAAATAATAAATATGACACAAAATCTTAATACATTTCTGACAGTATTACAATAACTGAGGAAAAAACCTAGTTGTACAACAGATACAGTAAGTATGTGAAATGACTAATAGCTGCTAGTAAATGTAGCTTGTGGCAGTACTTATAATAGTTTAGGCAATGTATTTCTTGTAGCTATCTAAAGTAAAGTGTGCTCAAAGTGGGTAATATTGAAAATAATACCCAACCCATGGTGAAAGCACAATGGAAAGAGTAGAAAGTCATTGCTTTCTGAAATACTGAATAAACAGCATCATCTTTTTTGAAAATTAATATGCCTCAGGGCAATAAGAAAAATATTCTGGACTGAGATTACTTGAGAAAATAGACAATAATTTTAAATAGGTCTATTTGTATAATATGAGAATTAAATCACTTAAAAGTTTATAAACAAGTGTGAAAATATTAGTAGCATAATTCATTCTTAAAAAATGGATCAATTGTCATGGACATAAAAAACATTAAGAAACTGCAAATCCTTGGAGAATCTAGGCATTGTCTCCCAGTACTTCAATGTTTTATCTACTCATCTTGAAGGAGAAATTGGAAAGAACAAGGTACCTGTAGTTACGAGACTTCTAGGGTCTGTCACCACTAATCGGTTTAAGGAATCTAATGTATTTAATATAAATTTCTCAATACGTGCTCCACACAGTCACTTTGGCTCACAGCAAAAGAATGTAAGAGCCCTTATTCAATAAGACCAGATTATAAAGCATCTTATATAAAAATAATATGTATTTAATGACATTAGCCATTATAGTATTACAATTAATGCTTCCTTTACAAATCACAGGCTGCTTAAAAGCAATGCCTTTTCCATTCCCTGCCTCCTGTTCAGCTTGTAGAACGGTATGTACATGTAGAATCTGCTTAATAAATATGTGTTTTAATGAGTAATTAGTTTTCTACCTCAATTTCCTGCTTGGCTTCTATGAAACTAGCAATAGGATGAAAATGAGTATGTTTCTTTGAGTGGGCAGGATTTACTTGCCACAATGCGCTTTCTTAAGGTGTATTCTCAGACCAGAAGTAAGGAACTCTAGTAACTGGACATGTCATACTTGGCTAAATAAACTGGAGTTTAGTATTAGTTGCCATCCAAATCTCAGGCAGTCCCAGATTTATTAGGTATTTCCAAACTTTCTCCATAGATTGTTGTTTATTAAGTAGGCGGTGATGATGATGATGATAATGCAGAATACAACTATCTGTTAAATTCACAAAATATTTCCACTTGTGTAATCTCATGCAATTATTATAAAGACATGGCCATGATTACTTGAGAGTAAATTAACTATGAAAGATCAAATGGGATGCTAATACAGAAATGGGGATACATTTCAAGAAATGCATTGTTAGGCGATTTTGTCCTTCTGCAAGTATCATAGGGTGTACTTGCACAAACCTAGATGGTATGGCCTACTACTCACATGGGCTATCTATTGCTTCTAGGCTATAAACCCATGTAGCATGTTATTGTACTGAATGTTGTAGGCAACTGTAATACAATGGTAAGTATTTGCATATTTAAACATATGAAAGGTATGTAAAAATATGCTATATATTTTTTAATGGTACACCTCTGTAGGTCACTTAACATGAATGAAGTTTGCAGGACTGAAAGTTGCTGTGGGTAAGTCGGTCAGTGAGTAGTGAGTAAATGTGAAAGCCTAGAACATACACTACTGAAAACTTTATAAACATGGTACACTTAAGCTACACTAAATTTATAAAAAATAAACATCAAGGTATATGTGCTCAATGACTATGATGTCACTAGGTGATAGGAAATTTTCAGGTCCATTACAATCTTGTGGGACCACCATCCTATGTGCAGCCTGTTGTCGACTAAAACATTGTTATGTCACACCTGACTGTAATATCTACATCATTTTTTTAGTAAAATGCCTGGCACATGGCAAACAGTCAATAAATATGAGGAATTACATGAAGAATGAATGATCGAATGGTAAAATCAGGTCTGACTCCAAATTTTATGTTCATTCCTCTATATTAGCGAGGTTTAGCAAACTTCTAATTAGTCACTGGTACCCTAAAAGCTTAGCAGTAATATTTGTAGGAAGAAAATAATTGTAAATTTAAAAATAATTTAAATCTTGGCAGTCCCATTAAAATAATGACTTACAGAGCTTCTTTTAGAAATCATAATTTTTTGGAAAACCAGTATTGTTTCCTGAATGCAAGCTATTGTTTCATGTTATATTTAGTAACTAAACAATGAAAAAGTTTTTAGTAAATTAACTTTGTTTACAATCTAAGAATCAAATTTATTTTTCAGAATTTTAATGTTTTATGATTTATTATTTATAATAAAATATGTCCATCTTGCATATTTTTACTGGATGAGATGCAAAATTAGATAAGTGACAACTTAGGATGATCTCAAGCAAGTTTTCTTTTCTCTGCCAATTTGTCTTAATGAACTTCAAGAATCAGCACGGTATTTAAAAGGGCATTCTCAGGATTTTTGTCCAAATATTTAATCTTAGGTTTCAGTTAAGCTAGTCACCATGGTACCTAACAAGGAGATAACTAAAGTAAAATAATGCTTCCTCTAATTAAAACAATTCAAAATAACCACATCAATTATGCACAACAGAAACATACAATTTTAAATACTGTTTTCAGTGATGCTAATCTGATAAACATGACAAACATGTTCTAATTCCAGTGAGGATGTACATTAATTAGAATATTTATCCATATAGTAGTTAACTAGAACATGCAGAAACAACTGAATCACCCACTGCATTTAGAATTATATAGCTGTCAATTAAATTTTTAACTGACATTCTTATGAAGGCATTATAATACTAGTCCTGATATTAAATAGAAGAGACCTAAAAAACAGAATTATTTTCTATTTATTATTTAATTCTATTCATGGGTCCTGAAATTCTGGCTTTATTTATGTTTTTCAATCAATGAACTTAAAGTGCAATTTAAGAGATTTAGAACTTCAGGGTTTCAAAACAGAAATAAAGTATTATTTTATTTAACAGATAAGAAAACCAAA
This sequence comes from Callithrix jacchus, assembly GCF_049354715.1. Lineage (NCBI taxonomy): Eukaryota > Metazoa > Chordata > Mammalia > Primates > Cebidae > Callithrix > Callithrix jacchus. The sequence goes on along the minus strand of NC_133515.1, from coordinate 63,729,400 downwards.
GATCAGACTGTATGACACAATATAACCTTTGAATACAACTTCAAAAAAAATGGTGTCAATAACTAAACTACTTAAGAAGCAGACTTCATATAACAAACCAAATCAAATTGCATACTTTTTTTTTCTTTTGAGACAGTGTGTGTCACTAGATGCCAAGCTGGAGTGCAGGCACCAGGCTGAAGTCTCTGTCACCAGGTGCCAGGCTGGAGTGCAATGTCTGGATCTCGGCTCGCTGCAACCTCCGCCTCCGGGGTTCAAGCAATTCTCCTGCCTCAGACTTCCGAGTAGCTGGGACTACAGGCATGTGCCACCACGCCCAGCTAACTTTTATATTTTTAGTAGAGACAGGGTTTCACCATGTTGGCCAGGATGGTCTCCATCTCCTAACCTGGTGAGACACTAGCCTCAGCCTCCCAAAGTGCTTGGATTACAGGCGTGAGCCACTGCGCATGGTCTGCATACTTCTTAATTAATGACAGTAAGTCAAACTTGGCTAAAGTTTTTGGGGTTTTCTTCAACCTAAGTTTAGATGAGAAACTGAAATTCTAAGGTTTTTGTGCTAATAAACTCTTATATTAAAATACAAGAAAAAAATAATCAAAAGTAGCCAATTAACCAATAACTCTTGCTATACTTTAGTAAAGGAGACCGGTCTGGTAGCATTTTGTCCCTGCTCTAGAGATCTGTGGAATTTTGAACTTGAGACAGATGACTTAGAGTGTCTGGCAAAAGAAATTTCTAAGCAGCAAGGTATTCAAGATGTGACCTGGCTTTTGCTGAAAGTATACAGTCATGTGTGTTCACAAAGAAATGATCTGAAATTGGAACTTATGTTTAAAAGTGAAGCAGAGGGAAATAAGAGCTTGCTGGAGAAATTTGCATAACTAAAGAAAAGTTGAATGTTAACAGCCAAGACAATGAGGAAAATATGTCCAGGACATTTCGTATATTTTTGGGCAGTCCCTCCCATCAGAGGCCTGGAGACCTAGGAGGGAACAAATGGTTTCATGGGCTATTCACAGGGCCCAGATTCTCTAAACAGCTTCGAGATATGGCACCCTGCATCTCAGTCACTCCAGTTCCAGTCATGGCTAAATGGGGCCAAGGTACAGCTTAGGCCATGGCTTCAGAGGGTGCAAGCCCCAAGCCTCGGCAGCTTCCACATGGTGTTGGCCCTGCAGGTGCACAGAAGACAAGAATTGAGCGTTGGAACCTCTGCCTAGATTTCAGAGGATGTATGGAAACACCTAGATATCCGAATGGAAGTCTACTACAGGGACAGAGACTGCATGGAAAATCTCCACCAGGGTGATGCAGAGGGGAATTATGGGGTTGGAGCCCCCACATGGAGTCACCACCGGGGGACTGCTAGTGGAGCTGAGAAGAGGGCTACTGCCCTCCAGATCCCAGAATGGTAGATCCACTGACAGCTTGCACCATGAAGAACACAATTAGGCTGGGCTATCATGTTAAAGCATTGTCAATAATGCTCTAATTTAAAAAAAAAAAACATCACAGTCAAACAGAGAGCATGCTTGCATATGAAATGTGATTAATTCTTTCAGACACGGCTCATAATGACTGGCGTCCCAACCAAAACAGCAGCCCTAATCAGCTCCGAGCCTAGCTGTGTGCTGAAGGCTCAGAGGAAGGTGGAAGGCACTTAACGCCAGCCTGTGAAGGCAGCCACAGGGGCCATATCCTACAAGGCCTTGGTAGCCCACCTCTTGCGTCTGTGTGTCTTGGATATGAGACATGAAGCCAGAGGAGATTACTTTGGAGGTTTAAGATTTAATAACTATCCTGATGGGTTTCAGACTATCATCAGGTCTGTAGCCCCTTTGTTTTGGCCAGTTTCTCCCATTTGGAAAGGGAACGTTAATCCAATGCCCAAACCCCCATTATGTCTTGAAAGTAACTAACATGTTTTTTATTTTATAGGCTTGTGGGAGAAAGGAACTTGTCTTGTCTCAGATAAGACTTCAGACTTGGGCTTTTGAGTTAATGCTGAAATTAGGTAAGATCTTGGGGGACTGTTGGGAAGGCATGATTAGTTTTGAAATGTGAAAGAGACATGAGATTTGGGTAGGGGCAGGGATGGAATAATATGGTTTGGTTCTGTGTCCCCACCCAAATCTCATCTCAAATTGTAATCCCCATGTGTTGAACTTGGGAAAGTGACCTGTGGGAGGTGCCTGAATCATGGAGTAGACTTCCCCCTTGCTGTTCTGGTGATAGAATTCTCAGGAGAAGGTTGTTTGATAAGTGTGTGGCCCTTCTTCTGTGTGTGTTCTCTCTCTCTCTCTCTTCTGTCATCATGTAAGACATGCCCTGCTTCCCCTGCACCTTCTGCCATGATTGTAAGTTTCCTGAGGCCTCCCCAGCGAAGGGAAATTGTAAGTCAATTAAACCTCTTTTCTTTATAAATTACTCAGTTTTAGGTAGTTCTTTATAGCAGTGTGAAAATAAACTAAGATGTGAACTTTACATATTAGGTTGGTGCAAAAGTAATGGCGGTGTTTGCAATTAGTTTTACTAGCAAAAACTTCAATTACTTTTGTACAAACCAAATATAATCTATAATCTTATTTTCGGCAGAGACCCAACAAGAAAAGAAAACTTCAGGCCAATATCCATGATGAACATAGATGCAAAAATCTTCAATAAAATATTGGCAAGCCGATTGCAACAGCAAATCAAAAAACTTATTCATCATGATCAAGTAGGATTCATCCCAGGGATGCAAGGCTGGTTCAACATACGCAAGTCTATCAACGTAATTCACCACATAAACAGAACCAAAAACAAAAACCACATGATTATCTCAATTGACGCAGAGAAGGCATTTGACAAAATTCAACAGCCCTTTATGCTAAAAACCCTCAATAAACTCGGTATCGATGGAACGTATCTCAAAGTAATAAAAGCTATTTATGACAAACCAACAGCCAATATCATACTGAATGGGCAAAAACTGGAAGCATTCCCTTTGAAATCTGGTACTAGACAAGGATGCCCTCTCTCACCACTCCAATTCAATATAGTACTGGAAGTTCTAGCCAGAGCAATCAGGCAAGAAAAAGAAATAAAGGGTATTCAAATAGGAAAGGTGGAAGCCAAATTGTCTCTATTTGCAGACGACATGATAGTATACCTAGAAGACCCCATCGCCTCAGCCCAAAAACTCCTGAAACTGATAAACAACTTCAGCAAAGTCTCAGGATATAGAATCAATGTGCAAAAATCACAAGCATTCGTCTACACCAATAACAGACTTAAAGAAAGCCAAATCAAGAGCGAACTGCCATTCGCAATTGCTACAAAAAGAATAAAATACCTTGGAATACAACTCACAAGGAACGTAAGATACCTCTTCAAGGAGAACTACAAACCACTGCTCAACGAAATCAGAGAGGACACAAACAGATGGAGAAACATTCCATGTTCATGGTTAGGAAGAATTAATATCGTGAAAATGGCTATACTGCCCAAAGTAATTTACAGAATCAACGCTATCCCCATCAAGCTACCATTGACTTTCTTCACAGATCTGGAAAAAACCACCATGAACTTCATATGGAACCAAAAGAGAGCCCGCATAGCCAAGTCAATTCTAAGCAAAAAGAACACAGCGGGGGGCATCACACTGCCGGATTTCAGGCTATACTACAAGGCTACAGTAATCAAAACAGCATGGTACTGGTACCAAAACAGAGATATAGACCAATGGAACAAAACGGAGGCACCAGAGGCAACACAACATACATACAACTATACAATCTTTGATAAACCTGACAAAAACAAGCAATGGGGCAAGGATTCCATGTTTAACAAATGGTGTTGGGAAAACTGGCTAGCCATGTGCAGAAAGCAGAAACTGGACTCCTTCCTGACACCTTACACTAAAATTAACTCCAGATGGATTAAAGACTTAAACATAAGACCTGGCACCATAAAAACCCTAGAAGGAAATCTAGGCAAAACTATCCAGGACATAGGAGTAGGCAAGGACTTCATGAACAAAACACCAAGAGCATTGGCAACAAAAGCCAAAATAGACAAATGGGACCTAATGAAACTCCACAGCTTCTGCACGGCAAAAGAAACAGTCACTAGAGTGGATCGGCAACCAACAGAATGGGAAAAAATTTTCGCAGTCTACCCATCTGACAAAGGGCTGATATCCAGAATTTACAAACAACTCAAGCAGATTTACAGGAAAAAAACAAACAAGCCCATTCAAAAGTGGGCAAAGGATATGAACAGATACTTTACGAAAGAAGACATATATGAGGCCAACAATCATATGAAAAAATGCTCATCGTCACTGGTCATCAGAGAGATGCAAATCAAAACCACATTGAGATACCATCTCACGCCAGTTAGAATGGCGATCATTT